>NW_026294402.1:61338230-61939897 GCF_007827085.1 Peromyscus californicus insignis
CAAAAGTGATCCAGGGACCAGTGGCCAGGACTAAGACAAGGAACAGCAGAGCCTCATCCTTGGATGTCAGATCCAACCCTATTCCAGTGAGATGCTCTAGAAGAAAGATCCGCTGCCCCTATTGTTCAGTACGTTTAACCAGGAAGACCTATTTCTTAACCCACCTCAAGTTCCACTTCAAAAATCAGCCCAACCAATACTTAAGTTGCAAGGAGTCCTCCCAGTCGTCTGTGATGATAGGCTCCCACCGGAACACCCACAGGAAGCAAAATATCTACTGTTGCCCCATCTGTGATATCTGCTTTAGGGGAAAGGAAAGCCTGCTGGATCACTTGTGCTGACCCATTAAGTGCTGGGCAATCCTGGGTCATTTGCTTGGCTTTCTTTATGAACCCTTGTGTCTGGGAAATACTTCAACAGTAGAGGAGTCCTCGGAGGAGGATGAATGAAAAAATGAAATCCAATCCAGGAAGACAAGATGAAATAAGCATGCAGTGAGAATCCTGAAGCATAAATAAAAGACCTGTTTGGGGCTGGTGAGATGGCTTAGTGGCCAAAGGAGCTTGCTACTCAGTCTGACCTCCTGAATTTGAGCCCTGAGACCATTGTGACAGAAGGAAAGAACCTATTCCTGACCTCACACATGTCCCACCCCTCACATCTCTCCCCACCCCCACAAAATAAATATAATTTTTAAAACTAAAAAAAAAAATATATAGAAACAAAACTAGGTTGCTGCTTTATTGTTGCTCATCAAGTTAAGTAACTATGGGAGAAAGAAAGGAAACTCAATCCCCAGTTTCCTACTACTGAAATGTAAACTTTCCAGTCTCAGAATCTTGAACCTGTACATTATTTTTAAACTAATATATATTCAAAACAATTAATTGTAGGATGGCTATAGGAAATCAGCAGGAACCAAGTGTGTTTATCAGCTGCGGGGACACATCACTCCTGTTCGGACTGTGGCCTTCAGTTCTGATGGGTTGGCCTTGGTGTCTGGTGGACTTGGAGGGCTTATGAACATTTGGTCTTTAAGGGTAAGAACACTTTTTTTTTTTAATGTTAAGAAACATTTTATATTATCTTGGATCATATATAATTAAAATTAACTCATCTTAAGAATATTTCATGTAACAGTGTCTTAGGTAATGAAGAAGCTCCTGTAGAGATGACTCTTTCTATAAGATAGATGAATCATCTATAGAACCAATATTCTGTCCTTTGGTTTTTCTTACTGATAAGTATTTTTAAAATGAAAAGTGGGTATAAAGTGAAAAGTAGGTTAAAAGTCAATGTTGTTGAATTCAGCTCAGTTATAATTTTTTAATGTATATTTTGTGAATATAAAATAATAGATGTTGTATCAACAATGCTTAAAGTCAGGAAATGAGCACTGATAAATATATCTCATTTTAGGATGGCTCTGTCTTACAAACTGTTGTGATAGGCTCTGGAGCTATTCAGACCACAGTATGGATTCCAGAAGTTGGGGTAGCTGCCTGTTCAAATAGATCAAAGGTAACCTTCCAGTCACAACAAGTCACTGAGTATTAGCCTAGAGAAGTGTTAGAAGTTACAGTCTAAGCCCCTCACTGCACAGAGGGACAACTGCTACCTGAAAGATTATTGCTTGCCCAAGAGAATGCAACTACTGAGTAGTAGAAAGGAGTTAGAGCCAGGCGGTGGTGGCGCACGCCTTTAATCCCAGCACTCGGGAGGCAGAGCCAGGCGGATCTCTGTGAGTTCGAGGCCAGCCTGGGCTACCAAGTGAGTTCCAGGAGAGGCACAAAGCTACACAGAGAAACCCTGTCTCGAAAAACAAAACAAAAAAAAAAAAAAAAGAAAGGAGTTAGAACCTGAGGATGCTCATTTCTTATCCTAGTTTCTTTCTGATGTACCTGGACTTTGCCGAAAATGCTTGATTTGATTTTTTTTTTTAATTTGTTCCATTGGAAGACATAAGTAGATTCTGATTTTCTCACATGAATTTTGACAGCACTAAATATCTCAAAAGAATATTCTGTGGGCAAAAAAATCTCAGAAACATTTAAGTATCCAAAATATATCATGGCTTTGAAATTTAAGAGTCTAGTAAAAGTGCTAGCCACCTGCTGTGAAAACGTTCTGATGTATGGTATTACCCCTATAGCGGTCTTCATACTCTCAAAGATTAAAACCAGTGTGCTGTTTGATTTACATTTTATGTGCTTAAATAGTGTTAAAAGAAGCTATAATCCTATGTGAATGGTCCTACTAAAAATAAAAATAAAAGCTAACCAAACCTAGGATGTTTTTAAGATTAGCAATATAGTACGTAGCACCCTAAGCAGTACAAACAACCATGGAGTCTACTGCATAGAATAGGGCAGTTCTGGGGCTTTTGCATTGTGTTCCTGAGGAAACAACTATTTTTATTTCTATTGTCCCTGTAGTCATGTCAGATTTGTGAAGTGTACTGAATGCCTAGTCTCACAAGTCCTGTGAACTAGCAGATAATTGACATTGTTTTTAAGGAAAATTTGTTAAGGTGGTTTTTTGTTTTGTTTTATTCACTTGTTTTACTTAAAATTAGGATGTTTTAAAGTTTCATAGACTTTTTTATACATAAAAAGGAAAAGTATTTAATCCAATTACTGGAGAGAATTTTTCAGGTTGATTGATGATGGCATGATGTTTTAATCTTTTATTTAAACAAATGAATCATATGGCATAATTTATTTTTCTACCAGGATGTTTTGGTTGTGAACTGTACAGCAGAATGGGCTTCTGCCAATCATGTTTTAGCAACCTGTAGGACAGCCCTGAAACAACAGGGTGTTCTGGGATTAAACATGGCTCCCTGCATGAGAGCATTTCTGGAGCGGCTACCCATGATGCTTCAAGAGCAATATGCTTATGAAAAGGTAACTCATCACCCTAATTCCCGTAGTACTTGGTATTCTGGAATTTGGATTCCACCCCACTCATCCCTCCCACAGGGACAGGACATTTGAGGGAAATAATTGCAGCTTATTGGGACAGAAATGAAGTCACTTGTACCTACGCAGTTGTTCAGTAATCTTAAGCCCATTCTTTGTTTATTTTCACCTGAGTAAAATGAAACTATAACCCTCAGATTTGTAGTGTTAATACATTCTTTTTCAGATGATTTGTTCACTCCATACTCAGTTAATTTCACTGAAGAATCTGCCTGGATTTAATTTTCATGGTCTCTGTGATAGATTTGCTCTGTCATGATTAAAGACTGCCATAAAAGAGAATTTGTCTTTGATGACTACCAAGGTTTTCTTGGTAATGAAAGAAATGTGAGAAGAACCAGGTCTTTGTGATTTAGGTGTTATATATCTTGTTTATAATCAGGAAAACACACACACACACACACACACACACACACACACACACACACACACACACAAAGGGATATGAGTGGCAAAACCAAATGAAGTTCTCGTTTGGCTAATATTGTGCCAGCATAAGTTTCTTAGTTTTGATGAATGTTGTATGATTATGTAAGTTATTTTATACATATTAGAGAAAATTGAGTGAAGAATGTGTAGAATTCTCTTTATTAGCTCTATAAGCTTTCATAACATAAGTTTACTCAGAATATCTGACATAGGCTCCTTAACATGTCATTCTTTTTGTTTTTTGTTTTTTTCTTAGCCTCATGTGGTTTGTGGCGACCAGCTTGTTCACAGCCCCTACATGCAATGTCTGGCCTCCCTTGCTGTGGGGCTTCATCTGGATCAGCTGTTGTGTAGCCCTCCAGTGCCACCACACCATCAGAACTGCCTCCCTGACCCTGCATCCTGGAATCCTAATGAGTGGGCCTGGTTAGAATGCTTCTCAACCACAATCAAGGCTGCAGAAGCCCTGACCAACGGAGCACAGTTTCCAGAGTCATTTACTGTTCCAGATCTAGAACCTGTTCCCGAGGATGAACTAGTACTCCTCATGGTAAGTGAGGCATGAGCTGCTGTTATTTGTAGTGGAGATTGCACCATGGCTGCTTGGTATGCCACAGTTACTTTACTGGCTTGACTAGCTAGTGACATGCCCTTATGTTAAATGGAATATACTTTTCTGTTGGATACCTATTCAAGTCTCTGGTAACAGAGCCCTTCTGAATCTGCTGACTCCTTATATAGTTCCATACTTTTCTGTCAAGTGCCTTAATCGTACACATTTTTAGTTTTCTTCTGGTCACTCTGAAATTTATGCCACATAGAGATTCTGATTTACTCAACACTTTAAACATGCAAGTGAGAATACAGAAGAGTGTTCAGTGTTCTTTCTTTTTGACTGTATTTGATAGTGTCTAGCCGTTAGAAATGGTGATAAAGGTAAAATGCCAATATAGGAGGTGCAAGCCAGCACCTGACTTAACCTTAATTAAGGTTTATGTATGCAAATATTTGAACATAAAAATGTAAATACAACAACAAATAACTGAATTGAGGAAAATTATCTGAATATATCATTTTTTAATCAAGAAATGTCTTCCATACTGTTGTGGATATTATACTCAGTGCACCTGCCTGACATGTACAGGGCCCTGAGTTCAGTCCCCAGCACCAGCACCACATACATACAGATCATAGACTAGAGAGGAGTGAAATAGAATAGAATAGAACAGAGTATAACAGGTGTTTGTGAACACCATTTGGCCCTAACATCATCTTATAGATATGGAAACTATAACCCAAAACAATGACGAGACTTACCCACTAAACCAGACAAAGAATCTAGGGAGGCAGTAGGTTTTGTTCATGGCTTTGCTCTCATAGGTGCTCAGTAAACATGAGCACCTTTTTTTTTCTTTTTCTTAAACAGATCTTTTTTATTTTATTTTATTTTATTTTACGTGTATTCGTGTTTTGCCATGGATATCGGGTCCCCTGCAATTGGAGTTCCAGACAGTTGTGTGTAACACAAATTGTTAAAATGGTTTTTTAATTAAAAAAAAACAAAAAAAAAAAAACCCCAAAACACCCCGGGACCAGATATTGGGGTAAATGCTGAAAGATCAGAGAGACAAAGGAACAAGTCACAGCCACCTCTTACCTTACCAACTCCTCAGCTTAAAAAAGCCTCAGCCGATAGGCCTCTAGCAGAAAGGGGTTCCTGAGCCAAAAAGCTTCTAGTTCCTGCCTCTTCATGCCTTATATACCTTTCTCTGTCCAGCCATTAAAAAAGTGTGTGCTTCCCAACTACTGTGCTTAAAGGTGTGTACCACCACTGCCGGGCTCTGTTTCTCTCCTAGACTGAGTCAATCTCCTGTAGGCCAGGGTGGCTTTGAACTCACAGAGATCCAGATGGATCTCTGCCTCCCAAATGCTAGAATTAAAGATGTGTGCCACCACTGTTTGTCCTCTATGTTTAATCTAGTGGCTTGTTCTGTTCTCTGATCTTCAGACATTTTATTAGGGTACACAATATATTACCACAGTTGTGAGCTGCCATATGGGTACTAGGAACTGAACCCAGGTCCTCTGGAAGAGCAGCCAGTACTCTTAACCCCTGAGCCACCTCTCCAACCACAAATGGTTAGCATTGAATCAAGGCTACAGTGATAGTGAAAACATGTATAATAAAAGTGAATATGAGAAGGCAAAGTGCAAGTTTGAAACTACTGTGACATTGGAGTTGCCGGATGGGGTGGCATATGCCTATAGCCCCAATTTCTTAGGAGGAAGAAGCAAGAGAATTTTGAGACCAAGAGTTTGAAGCCAGCTGACCTGAGCAACATAGCAGGACCCTGTTTTCTTAAAAACAGAATGAGAGCACCTCTTCTTGACTTGTCCTACTGTCCTACTTGATTGATGAAAGGAAGCTTCATCTGTAGTCAGGAGCAGATTAAATCCTGACGCGGCATCGCTGCTTGTGATGTGTGCTCTGTCTTGCAGGATAACAGCAAGTGGATCAATGGCTTGGATGAACAAATTATGTCTTGGGCAACTTCCAGGCCTGAGGTCAGTAAAGATAAGATTACTGTGTGGTGGGTTTCAGTCAGTCTTTTGATTGTAAGTGCACATGTTTCTGTGTCCTTCTGTTTCCTGTAGTGGTTGGCACATGCTTGTGCTCAGTATGTATTTGTTTGAGCAACTGGATGATCCTAACTTTAGGTGCCTGTGGGTTTTCTAGGACTGGCACCTGGGAGGTAAATGTGATGTCTACTTATGGGGTGCTGGCAGGCATGGACAGCTGGCCGAAGCTGGAAGAAATGTAATGGTACCAGCCACTGCTCCTTCATTCTCACAAGCCCAACAGGTAACTAGCAGAGTAAAGACTAGGGAAGAAATGTGGGAATGCCAATTGCTGTCTGGAACTTACTTTGGGTTGAAGCTTGTCAGTTTCATAGTCCATTGTGGTGAATCATTAAAGAACCTCGTTTTATCTGTGGCCTCCAAATGAAAACTTGCCAAGGTTTTATTGTACTCAAGACATTTTATTAAGAAGTTTCTAAATTGTTCTTGCCTCCAAGTATAGTTAATTAATATCACAATGTATTAGGCCAGTGCAGTGTATATTTGTGGAAGCTGAGCTAGTCTTAATCAGTGTTCTCTTTGGGAACCTTGAACTCCCTAGAACCTTTAGCCAGACTTTATTGATATTCCTCTCTCCATGTACTAGTCAGGGTACTATGTTCCCAAACTGTCCTTGAGGCCGTTCATTTCACTTCAGCTCTCCTACCTACGCTGCCGTAGAATTCACGGTTCTTCCCTGTTTTAGTCCTCTCCAATTTCTGCCTCTCTCTACACCAGGCTTCAGTAGTTCTCTATCACCTTTCCTCTTTCTTCTCTTACCTATGTTGTTTAGCTGTGCAACATAGTTTAGTTTAGTTAGCTGAAATCTCATAAATTATCTCAGGTGGGCCTCATATGTGCCTTGATTGTTATCAGAATTATAATAATCAAAGGTTTTAGGGAAACCACAGGTAAGCCAGTTTTGGTGCAAAGGAGAAAAGAACTGGTAGAGATATCCTCGGGTACATGGATCACCTAAAATGTCTGAAGCTAGAGATTAACAGTGAGGGTAATGGGGAGGTAAGGTTTATTCTTAGATAATTTCATGCATGTACACTGTATATCTTGATCATATTCGACCCAAATAAAGATATTTTATCCTGTGTTTTATACTAGGTTATATGTGGTCAGAACTGTACCTTTGTCATCCAGGCCAATGGCACAGTGTTGGCTTGTGGGGAAGGAAGCTATGGCAGATTAGGGCAAGGAAATTCAGACGACCTTCATGTACTGACTGTTGTCTCAGCCCTGCAAGGTGAGGCTGCCTTGACTTTAATGTGGTTAGAAACCGTGACCTGACTATGTGCATCTACTGGAACTCTTGTCAACTTGGTGAACCCATGGGGTTTGCTTATGTTTGGATTCTAGTTAGGGAATGCATACAGCCTAAATTTCCACATCTAAAGCTGTTTCACAAGTAGGAGTGCTAGAATCCAGCAACATGTATGTATTTGAGACCCAGGGAAAATGAATTGTTTTAAAATTGCAAACAAATTCTTTAAAATTGTTAAACTCTAACTAGGGAGTCATGTGTGTGTTTCATTAACATAAAAACCAGTCCACATGAAGATCTCCAGCTGTGCTAGAGAGTTTAAAGGGCATTTCTGGCAAAGCTCTGTGTGACTTGAGAAAGAATGCCTCAAGAGAAACAGCTACAGGGTCTCATGGATCCCAAAGCTTACAATAAGGGATATCCAACCTTTGAACATGTGACATGATGTCATCTGCAAATGTGTTAGGCTTTATCCATAGCCATCTTAGGATGTATTTGGCCCACAGGCTGTAGGGTGAGCTTGTCTGTTCCATGGAGTACACAGAGGAATCTAAGGAAATGCTTCTACTTAAGACATACCAGTGAGTTCACAGGAACTTCCTGCAGACCTGGATAGTAGAGTGCTGCAGTGTAGATAGGAACACAGGCTGGGTTCCTACCCGTTCTTTCTAGTCCCTGGCTCTACAGAACCACTACACTACTTTGCAACTATAGAAAATGGGCATGTTGGTGTCTGCCCCCTAGATCTGTGTGAAGGGAGAAATGAGACAATCCTTTGAAAGTGTTTATAGGAGTGGCTAGAATACCATCACCCTTAGTGGCTGTAACAGCTGTTCTTATCCTCCCTCATCTTCATCAGTTTGCGTGACTGCTCCCAATTTTGCCAGGTTGTGTCTGTAAATTTGATTTAAAGATTTAAAAAGTTTGTTATTCCACAGTACCATTTGGGGGCTTTTCAAATCTTAGGGCATTCTATAGCAGCTGCAAGAATAATGTTTTACCATTTCACACCTCTTGTGTTTCTGTTATCTTCTAGGCTTTGTGGTGACTCAGCTGGTGACTTCCTGTGGCTCTGATGGGCACTCAATGGCCCTGACAGAAAGTGGTGAAGTCTTTAGCTGGGGAGATGGAGACTACGGCAAACTTGGCCATGGGAACAGTGACAGGCAACGGCGGCCAAGGCAGATCGAGGCCTTACAAGGAGAAGAAGTGGTACAGGTCAGGCCTGGCGTGGATACGTTTGCCTTTGAATGTAGAGACGGAGTTATTAAAATAGCATTCTGAAATTTAGCTAGGAGAAATAAGTATAAAAACAGATTCTGTGAGAGGTATAAGAGATCCACTGTTTTTGGTTATGCAGGCTCATTATTGAGCTTTTCAGGAATTAAATAGATTTTAATGTTAGAATGTACTTAACTTTTCCAAGCCATCTGACTTGGTCCAGGATACAATGCTGCAAGAGTCTTGGAAAACACACCACAGGATTAGGTCCTACCTTACAGTTCTTGGTAGGTAGAGGGGAGCCTTATTTAACCCCATCCTTTTTGTTGCAAAAGGGATGCGCATGTCTGTCATCTTATATCAGCTGGTGATATAAGATAATGTTGAAAAATGACTTAGCACCCCGGGGTTTACTATAAACTTTTCCACTCGTTATCTCCGTTAGACTAGGTCAGTGTACACAGCCACAAGTATTGACAGTTATTCCAGGGACTGCTTGGTTTTCCTGAACCTGCCAAGGCAGACCAGAAGGGCTGTGTAGGCAGGTAGACTGCCTGATCTTCACTTGTAGGCCAAATGTACTGCTGCATTCATAACTGAAACTGACCGGCTTCTTTCCTAGACTCTCTTCTTACAAACCTTTTCCTCCTTGGTTCTGTCCTAGATGTCTTGTGGCTTCAAGCATTCAGCAGTAGTAACATCAGATGGCAAACTCTTCACCTTTGGGAATGGTGACTATGGTCGTCTGGGTCTTGGAAACACCTCTAACAAAAAACTTCCAGAGAGAGTGACTGCGCTGGAGGGATATCAGATTGGACAGGCATGGCCTAAGTCAATACAATGCTCTAGTGATAGTAATTGTCTTACCTCTTCTGTTTGCACTTAGATATTTTCTACCAGAAAGACCAGAATCCCTAGGTGCATTTAAGGTCTATACATTTTGTGTGACATATTTTGTAATTTTTTTATGATTTTTTTCTCAATGTGAAAAATTCACAGTTTTTGGCTCCTAATTTTTGGATGTGACTGCTTAAAAAACGCTGCCCATAAAGTACTACTACAACTCGCTATAAAGTCTTTTAAAAAGCTGGGTGTGGTGACACACACCTGTGATGCTAGCATTTGAAAGGCCAAAACAGGATGAAGAGTTCAAGCAAAACTGAGGCTATGTGTTATAACTCATCTCAAACAAACAAGCAAACAACAGCAGCAGCAGCAGCAGCAACAACAACAAAACTGCCTTTACACAGTGCAGCTTGGTTGCTGCTCCTGTGTGGCAGCATTGAGTTGGATGGCTGAATTTTTCCCTCTGTGCATAAACACATTGCAAGTGTCTCTTGATCGTGGGTCAGATGTCTTGACTTTTCCTTTGTCATTGCTGAGACAGCCTCTGGAGTCAGGGAATATTTCTGAGTTACATGTACCTTTTTTTTGTTTTTGAGACAGGGTTTCTCTGTGTAACAGTCCTGGCTGTCCTGGAACTCACTCTGTAGCCCAGGCTGTCCTCAAACTCACAGAAATCCACCTGCCTTTGCCTCCCAAGTGCTGGAATTAAAGGCGTGCGCCACTGCTCGGTTATATGTACTTTTCCCCTGCCTTTTGTACTTTTATGTTCTTAGTTAGCTACAGATGATTGAAGGATTTTACTTTGAAGAAAAGCATTCTTTAAGTATCTTGGGAATTCTAGTTAATGTGTTTGGCTTAACATTTGGATCAGTTACCAAAACTAGTAAGAATCTTGGAAAACAACATATGAAATTTTCAGTCAAGAAGAAAAAGTTCTGGAAGCAGAGTTTGTGTTCAGGCGAGATGATCTGCTCACTGAATACTCTGCTGTTTCTCCAGGTGGCCTGTGGGCTGAACCACACCTTGGCAGTGTCAGCCGATGGCTCCATGGTGTGGGCATTTGGAGATGGAGACTATGGAAAACTGGGCTTAGGAAATTCCACTGCAAAATCCTCCCCTCAGGTCAGTTACTGCCTTGAACCTCAGTTTGAATACAATAGTAACTAGATTTCACTTTTATCAGCACCTCTTTTAAATTGGAAGTGCTTTAGCTTGAAGATTTTGTAATTTGTAATGAGTGTTTAAGGCCTTCAGTTGCTTATTCTCAAATGTCCAACATTCTAGATCTTGGCTTTTAAATAAGCCATTACTAAAGTAGAATGGATGTAAACATTCTGCAAGGATAAGCCTCTGTCTCTGCAGACAGGCTGAGTGCTGAGTGACTCTGTCCCATATAAAGGGGAAACCAGACTGCCAGGGTCCTTAGGGAGAGGTCCATGGGCAAATTTTACAGCTCTGCCTGCAGCTACTGTATCAGCTTTTTACCATTGAATTGTGCATCTTTCAAAAAAAACATATATGTATGTATGTATGTGTATATACACACACACACACACACACACACACACACACACACACACACACAAGAAATGAGTGCATAGAAAATAAACTAGGAACAGTTATTCTCATTAGGTTTCTTGGTTCTGCAGACCTGTGCAGCTTTGTTATGTGGGCTTTCCTTACATATTTAATAAAGCATCATGACATGATTTCCAACTTTGTTTTCAAGTTCAGTTTGCTATCATATATAGCCTGTGACATGTTAATAGTTGCTTTGAAGAATGTTCAAATAGGGATGCAGAGAAGCAGAAAACTTCCTTTCTGGGGACTGTAGAGGCAGCTTTTATCATCTGGGAAAAGTAAAAAGAAAGCAAACTGACAGGTAGCTGTGTGTGGTCTCTCAGGATCTTGCAGTGTTCTTTAAAAGGTCGTGGTTTTCTTTGGTTTCTGTTCCTCAGTGGAATGCTTCAACTTTACATGAGTCCCTGAGAATGGTAGCCATACTTCCCAACTTCTGCACACTTTCTCCCACACACTCAGTTATCACCTAGAGCAGTAGCAGAAAATAATCTTTAGGAATATGACTCAGGTAAAACAAATCAATGACAATTGGCCTTTTTATTGGAGACACTACTTGATGTTATAAATGCCAGTAGGAAAACCCATGAGTTTTTGTTTTGTTTTGTTCTTCCTTCTGAGCACATGCCTTATATTTTTATTTCACAGAAAGTTGATATCCTTTGCGGAATTGGAATTAAAAAGGTTGCTTGTGGAACTCAGTTCTCTGTGGCTTTGACCAAGGATGGTCATGTGTATACTTTTGGTCAAGGTAAGGTATCTTCTAGCCTACGTTGTCTTCTATACATGTATGTTACAGAAACATTTGCCTTCTAGGTTTGTAGTGTTCTGGGTGGTATTTACCATGTGACCCTTGTTCTTTTGGTACTTTCTGCTCCTATTTGATGAATTTTGTTTCAAGGACAAACTCCCTCCATTGAAGCTCATGTGAGAGCCTTCACTCTGGCTAGAGGAATCCCCGCCGAGAGCTCTCCCTCCTCCTTTCTGCTGCTGTCAGTCTAGAGAGACTGACGGTGTGTGAGGATGGGGAGAGAGGGAGAAGTAAACCAGGACTGTTTCTAGTCTTGGGAGAACACTGAGTCCTCTGTAAGGCTCGAGCTCTCTTGGGGAAGGAACTTAACTTAGTCCTTGTGTTAGCTCACTGTGTCATCAGGATGGTACATCATCACAAACAGAAAGATGGTTCTGTTTCCTGGTTTCAGAGTTTCTGTCTGTAGTTCTGTGGTTCTCTTGGGAAAAGAGAATGGTGGAACAAAGCTGTTCACCTCAAGGTAGTATGAGGCAGAGAGAGAGAGGAGGGGGAAAGAGCTGGGGGGGCAAGATACATCTTTCAAACACATTCCTCCAGGCTGGCAAGATAGCTAGCTGCATGTGTAAAGGCATTTCTCTTTTTGCTGAAAAAGAGAAATAATTGTCCTCTGACCTTTACATACATAGTATGGCATGTGTGTGTGCACACAGGAGGAGGAGGAGGAAGAGAGACGCAGCAGCAGCAGCAGATAAGGGGCTGAAAAGATGGCTCAACAGCTCATAGTGCTTGCTGCTGTTGTAAAAGGCCTGACTTTGGTTCCAAGGATGCAGCACATCATTGGGTCACAAGCATCTTAACTCTAAGTCCAGGGGATTCAACACCCTCTAGTCTCCATGGGCACTAGGCATGCATGCAGGCACTCACACATATACATAAAATAAAAATAAATATTTTACTTGAATAAATAAATGTTAAAAGAAGAAGAAAGATATGCCTCCTATTACCACTTCTTCCAAACCAGGTCCCACCTCTTGGTAATCATTCAGCTATGGAAGAATCATTGATGAAGTTAGCATCCTCTCAATAGCACTATTGGTATGAGACCAGCGCTTCAGCACACATCAACCTTTGGGACCACTTTATATTCAAATCATAACCGCCATATGGGACGTTCTCTTCTAGATATATGTGTGAAGATATCCAACAGGCTATTGGGAATTTGTATCTGGAACTCCAGAGAGATTGGATATACAGATCTAGGTTAGGACATTGATTACATAGGGTAGTAGGTACAACTTTAGTCATAGGATTTAAGAAGCCCGGGAGGAGGTGTAGAGTGAAGTCTAGAGTAGAATTCTAGGGAATGTTGGGGCAGTTGGTTTTGAATAGCAAATTGGTGAGTATGGTGAAGAGTCTCTGGGAAACAGGGGAACTCAGGCCATAATATCAGATAGTTATGTGTCATTCCCATGGGCCAGAGTCTGAGAGACCACTGCCGCAAGCAGGCAGGAGCCAACTTAGGGTTTAGAGGGACAGTTTTAGGGCAGCTGTGTGAGCGGAAGTCGGATGGCAGATGCCATCCTAATGGGCCTACGGGATGGTGAGCAGCAGGGGTTGGGGGGTAGAAATTTGAGGCTAAAACTCGTCTAATGGCATCTTTTTTAAGAACACAAGAAACTGGAAGGCCTTGTTGAACATGTGCCAGTCCTTTTAATATCAGAGTATTGAAAAGTCTCTTGGCTTGAAATACTGACTGTAGTTTTAATTTTCTTTATAAATAAAAAGACTAACATTTCATACAGGAATACCTCAACCTTTTTACTTAAAGTGGTATATTTTGCTGGCATAGCATGTTTTGCTCCAATGAGTAATATACATCATTTACATTCTAACACAAAGAGTTAATGACCTGTTAAAAAATGCAGACTTCAGGGTACCATCATAAACTTCCTCTTGCTATCTTTCAGACCGCTTGATAGGCTTACCTGAGGGGCGTGCCCGTAATCACAATCGACCCCAGCAAATCCCTGTCCTAGCTGGAGTGGTCATTGAAGACGTGGCAGTAGGAGCTGAACACACACTTGCTTTGGCCTCAACTGGAGACGTTTATGCCTGGGGGAGCAATTCAGAAGGGCAGGTAAATGCCAAGTTTGCTACTCTTTTGTGCCTTAGAAGTCTGACACTGTTGCTTATTTGCAAGAATACCTTTATAGTTTATAATAATTGTGTCCAGAGAATCCTTTGCTTGTGCAGGAAGTCTTGCCATCCCCAGTAGTCACAGAAGTAAATGCAGGAATAGAAATGAAGAGAATATGAAGAGTCTGCAGGTTTATGGGCTTGGTCCCTCTGTGTGTCTGTGTGTGGAGGAAGGCTTTGCTAGGAGATGTCTGAGATAGATGCTTCTGCCGAGGTTTTCAGCCCACGTGCAGAGCCATCTTTGCCTCCTCCCATAAATCTCAGATCTGATTGCCCATAGAATCAGAGACCCCGATGTGCAAGGTCTGTTTGTCACAGTAACCTTAGTGAGCATTTGTATTCTCATAACTACATTAGCAGACCAGGAAGTTGCTCATCTTTGTGGTTGCTGTGGTCTTGATGAGAGGAGAATTAGTGGTGAAGAGACTTTTGGGAATTCCCTCACTAGGCGTTGACAAGATCTTCCCCACTGATGTTGAACACTTAGCTGCTGCTGCTAAAAACAGGCCTGTGGGGAGGTGGGGGTGGCGCACGCCTTTAATCCCAGCACTCGGGAAGCAGAGGCAGGTGGATCTCTGTGAGTTCGAGGCCAACCTGGTCTACAAAGCGAGTTCCAGGACAGGCACCAAAACTACACCAAGAAACCCTGTCTCAAAAAAAAAAAAAAAATTTATTTTATTTCTTCACACTCAGCTATCACTCCAGCCCCTATGTGGAAGTGTTTGTTTCCATAGCTCTCCATCGTTAATTTCTGATCACATGCTTGAATAAAAATGGTTGTTCAAAACAAATAAAAAAAGAAAAGAAAAAAAAGAGGCCTGGAGCCCATGTATATTTTATATCTGTACTGTAACACAGAAGCCAGTGTGTTTTAAGTAAGAGCTCTATAGATCCTTCTGTTCTCACTTTCCAAGAAGAACTCCTACCCTTTCCAGAAGTGGAATCCAAGAGTGACCAGTTGTTAAAACTAATCTGTAAGTTTGGACTAGCTCTGTTGCCTCTTGTTTTTAGGAGACAGTCTAAGCTTTAGAACTCTGTGATAGAGAAACAAATCAGAATTTATTTCATTATTGATGTTGGTGTATGACACAGACGTTAACAGATTATATCTGCTTGACTTCTGTCTCTTCAATCTCTGTGCATTTGTTTTTTATTCTTAGCTTGGCCTCAGCCACACCAACCATGTTCGAGAACCAACTCTGATAACAGTTCTGCAAGGGAAAAACATCCGTCAGATCTCAGCTGGCCGTTGTCACAGTGCCGCATGGACAGCACCACCTGTCCCACCAAGAGCACCAGGTGAGAGGCACACCATTTGCACTCCTCCAGCTGCTCTTCCAGCAGTGCCTCATGTACTGTCTGCAGTTTTTGTAGTTCTGAGGGCACCCAGCATCTGTCTGAAACTGTCAAGGCTTCTGGAGTATTCTCTGTGCTACAAGCACATAAATATTTCATATGAATCATTTCCTCTGCAGACTTCAGTGTCTAGCAAAGACTCCTGTGCTCTCTTGTCTCTCTCCAGTCCCAAAAGAAATCAGCATGTGTTTTAGGCAAGCAAAAATTAATTAGGTTAGAGCATCTAAAAGTATATTTTTATATAGATAAAAAGATAACAAATAAAATGGGCCATGAAGACCCAGCTTTAATCCCAGCACTTAGACAGAGGCAGGAGGATCTGTTTGAATTCCAGGCCAGCCTGATCTACACACATAGCAAGTTCCAGGATAGCCAGGGCTGGTAGGGAAAACCTGTTGCAAAACAACGACCACAAAAAGGTGACAGTTGCTTTGTAAGGCTTACTGTTACAAAGGTGAAAAGCTCTCACTTCAGTAGCCATTTGATACAAAGTGTCTGGTCAGTGGCTCCGTCTAAGTCCAGTTGTTCCTGCAGTGTGGAGTATGAATAGTAGCTGCTTCTTGCTTTTAAATTTTTTTAAATACTACAAAATCATTATAGGCATTTATAAAAAAAAAAGACTTGAAAATATAAGGCAGGGCTTGGGAGACAGCTTATTCAGTAAGTCTTACCACACAATCATAAGGACTAGTGTGTGAGCCCAAACAGCCACAGGAAGAAGCCAGGCATGTTGGCCCAGGCTTGTAATCTCAGTACTGCTGAGGCAAAGACAGGCAAACCCTGGTGGGGCTCACTGGCCCCTAGCCTGGCCTGATCAGCAAGCTCCAGGCCAATGGAAGAAGACCCTGTCTCCAAAAACAAGGCGGATGGTCATCCTGAGGAATGACCCCTGATTTATGCATACATACACACACTAACACATATGCATAATTGTCTCCTTTAGTAAGGACCCTCCGATAGGCTGGATCTTCCATTTCCCTCAATGTAGCATTACTTTAATTGTGGCATTCTTCTATAGTTCCCATATTTGTGATACTGTTCATCCAAGCCCTAAAGCACTTCTTCTTACTGGCTTCTGGTGTCTGAGGTATTATAATTTCTGAAGCCATGTGTGACTGGGTGCTTAGAGTCCCTTCTATTTTTGTTCACCTCCCTACTTCCCCAGCAAGTCTTTGGGGAAAACTCCTCAAGAGAGATGTGTTTTCTTAAGGAGTAGCAGTCACATAGATCCCCAACAAGCAGAAGGGGAATACCTGGTCCTCATTTGCACCATGCATTAATATGAGATTGACAACTATTGAATGGGAAAGGAAGAATCCACCCCCCCCCCAACTGTTTTAGTCCCTTTATTCAAACAGAAATAGTTAAAGGAGAAAAAAAAACAGGTTTCCTCTATTTTTTTGATTGTTTGTTTGGGGCTTTTTGTTTTATTTTAATTTTGTGTGTATTTGTTTTGTTTCATTGTTTTGGATTTTTGAGATGGTCTCGTGTAACCCAGGCTGGTCTTGAACTTGCCATACTGCTGAGGATGACCTTGAACTTGTGTTGGAATTATAGGCCTATCCTACCATGCTTGGCTTATGATATTTGAAGTTTTAAGGATCAATACTGTCCTAGTCAGTGTTCTCTTGCTTAAAGAGACACCAAGACCATGGCATGTCTTATAAGAGAACACTGAGTTGGGGCTGGCTTACAGTTTCCGAGGTTTAGTCCATTCTCATGGTAGTGTGCAGGCAGACTTGGTATTAGAGAAGTAGCTGAGAGTTCTACAGGCAACAAAAGGAGAGAGACTCTGGGCTTGGCATGTGCTTTTTGAAACCTTAGAGCCCACTTCCAGTGCCATACTTCTCCAACAAGGCCACACCTACTAATCGTTTCAAATAGTATCACTCCTTGGTGCCCAAGTATTCTCATTCAAACCACCACAAGTACTAAAGCATCCAAAAAATTAATGAGTTAATGGGTAGAGGAATAGATATCTGTGTAGAACAGGAAATACAGCAAAATATTAAGTATAGAATGTAGGTAGCGAGATTGTGTGTCCATTGAGGGATTATCTTGTGTTTGAAAGTTTTCAAAATACTTCAGATGGAAGCAATGCATTTTCCTTCACAAGAGCTTCTGTGCTTGGGCAGGTGTGTCAGTGCCTCTCCAGCTGGGCCTGCCTGACACAGTGCCCCCGCAGTATGGGGCACTGAGAGAGGTGAGCATCCACACCGTGCGGGCCAGGCTCCGGCTGCTCTACCACTTCTCTGACCTCATGTACTCATCGTGGAGGCTGCTCAATCTCAGCCCCAACAACCAGGTAAAGTGCTGGAGTGGGAAGTGGTACCCAGGGTGTATTTCAAGGTCCCGGGCCTTTCTGCCTTTGCACAGTTCTCTCATGGCTAATGTGTTAGCTCTGTGACTCAAGAAGGACGGGGAAGTCAGCAGTTGGAATTCCATTTTATTGCTGACGTGGAGACAAGTGGCTGAACAGAAAGTGTTTTGATTTGTCTAGAACTGGAGGAAGCATGAGTGACTGAGCATGTCATAGCTCCTGCCAAGTCTAATACACGATGTTAAGTGGCTGGTGTGTGGCCAAATGGCAGGGTATTTTCCTAGCCTACACGAGACACCTGGGTTCCATCCTAGCCCTGGAAAAAGAAAGGGGAAAAACATCTAAGTACATAGTGCTGCTAGGACCATAGTATACAGTGTTAAAGAATCAAGTCAGCTGAGAAGTTTAGGAGACTTCTTTCTCCTCATAAAGGAGCATTCTCAATCTAGTAAAGGGAAGTTAGGGAAAATGAAGTCAGTTTGGCTGATTTGTCTGTCTTTATAGAATAGACCCACAAATTAAGAAATAACTAGGTTAGTTAATAAGTAAGCATGTCTGCCAAAATAAAACTCTCAGTCAGAATCCTTTGGATCACCAGTCATGAGAGAAAGGAAAAGATTGGATATCTTTTTACAAGTGGGCAACAGCCAGGCAGGAGGATGGTCTGTTGCCCTAGAGTGCCAGCGAGCTGGTTCTGGTTAAGTGAGGAGTGTCTGATAAGAAGCCATGTGAGAAAAGTAGCTGAGAAATATCTGAATAGTACATTTTTCACATTGTTGAGAATTTATGTGTGCACACGCAGACTGAAAGGCAATGCAAGGTGTCAGTGGGGTTATCTTTGTGTGGATGAATGATGGATGATTTTATACCATGTCTGGATTTCTACTTTTCTGTATTTTCTAAGGCTTTAAAAATGGTAGTCATATTTTATCAGTATTTTTTAAAGTTACTAATTTCAACTGAGACTCAGATCTATGCTTTTAAAGGACATTTCAGAAAGAAATGATATTTAAAAGTACTATTCTTTTAAGTCTGATATTATGCCATCTCTGATCTCCTTATGTTGTCTACAGAACAGCACATCTCATTACAATGCTGGAACATGGGGCATTGTACAGGGCCAACTGCGACCTCTGTTAGCTCCAAGAGTCTACACACTCCCCATGGTACGCTCCATAGGGAAAACCATGGTTCAAGGCAAAAATTATGGGCCTCAGATTACTGTAAAGAGAATATCAACCAGGTAGGTCATGTGTGTTCCTCCAACCAACTAGAATTGTTTAGAATGTTACTGCCAGCTCATCTGTGTGCCCTAGCTTCTTTATCACTTACAAAGGGCAGTGATGGTGCTTACTCCAGTCCCCGTGTCTGTTCACTGGTGGAAAGACACCACCAAGGATCTTTGTGGTGATCTGTGGAGACGAAGAGTTATGTTATATTACTCTTTTGCTGTTTTATTATTTCTTTTTTCTTTTTAGAGGACGCAAGTGTAAGCCCATCTTTGTTCAAATAGCAAGACAAGTGGTAAAGCTAAATGCATCAGACCTCCGTCTACCCTCCCGAGCATGGAAGGTTAAGCTGGTTGGAGAAGGGGCTGATGATGCTGGAGGAGTATTTGATGACACCATCACAGAGATGTGCCAGGTACATTCATTAGTGTCCCTACTGAGGTCTGTTAGTGGTCTTTGACTATTGCCAGTATAGCATGGGTGCGTCTGTGAGTCTTCAGTTACACTGCTAGTGCTGTATAGTGAATTACAGTGAGTTTGGGAAATGTTTTGTGGAGATCCCTTAGCACATCAAGATCACTCACTCACCTACCCACCCACCATCTGTTATGCTGTAGTAGAAGATACAGTAGTGACACATGCATACTTTTTAGGAGACAGATCTAGGACCACTGTGTGATTTATTTTGGTGCTTCTACAACAAAGTGGATCCACCAGGCTCCAGAAGAATAGAAAAATGAGTGTTAAAGAGTTTAAACTGGGACCGGAGAGATATTGCAGTGATTTCAAGCACTTAGTGCTCTTCCGGAGTATGCAGGTTAGGTTCTCAGTGCTCACTCTCAGCTCCGGAGAGTTCAGCGCCCTCTTCTGGTCTCTGAGGATACTGCTTGTATTCGATGCACAGACGAAACACCCCATACAAGTAAACACAGTTTTTGAAGTTGAAACAGTAATTTTTAGAGTTTGGACCAGCTCTGATTTTGTAAGTCGCACTGGCAGACTGCTTCTGGATTAGTACTGTTCCTTCCACTTTGCCTGATAAACCCTGTGACTTGAGTGACACTCAGCTGTCACTGTTGAGTCAGTTTGGAATTTCACCACACTCTACTCAGAGCTGTACAGCTGCTCACTGGTGGTCTTGCTCATGCCACTTCTTCATTCACAGGTGATTTCTCACATAAGGACTTCATAATTTCTCTCTAAGTTTGGAGTCACAAAAATAACTAGACTATAGAGATTGCTAAAGCATAGCATTTAAATTCCTTAAAATAGAGATTGCTAAAGCATAGCATTTAAATTCCTTAAAATATCCCCTTTCCAGTATTATCTTTAATGTAGTTGGTTTATGCATTGATTGTCATTTTGTCTTGATGCATTTGATTATCATTTCTCAACAAAACACTTTCTTCTCCTGCAGGAACTTGAAACTGGTGTCGTTGACCTTCTCATCCCATCTCCTAATGCTACTGCAGAAGTCGGTTACAATAGAGACAGGTAAGATAGGCATGCTTCTCAAATGTCTTAATAATGACAGTCACCTACTGAGTGCTTCCTGCGCACCAGGCACTGTTTCCAGTCCTTCACATGTGTTTCCCACTGAGTCCTCACTGTAACCCTGAAGCAGTGCACCCATCATGCCCCTGCCCTGGTGAGAAACAGACACTGCCATCCTCACTCAGTACTGAGGAACGGATTGATGGTAATACAGAGGGAAGAGGAAACTCGAAGTCACTTAGGAACCCTGGCTGCCATATGTTTCTTCACCATGCATGCTTCATTTAGAGTCTGCTAATGCCATGTCATAGAGCTGGTTGTTCACAATCCACTAGTGTCCTTGTATTTGTAATTTTTAAATTTTTTCATCTTGCTCTAAAGACTTAGAAGTTATAAGTGAAATGATTGCAGAATGTGGGACATTCTGGAGCAGGAAGCTACTAGGCCATTTTCTAGCTCTTTTACTTTTTTTCTAAGTATAGTTGGGTTTGGTGAGGCATGCCCATAACCCCAGCACCTGGGAAGTGAAGGTAAGAGGATCATGACTTTGACGGTAGCCTGAGCTTTGTAGCAAAACTCTATCTTAAAAAATAGAAACAAAATAGGAACTTCAGAGATGGCTTAGTGAGTAAGAGCACTTGAAAACAAGAGGACCTGAGTTCAGATCCCCAGGACATAAAACCTGGCTATGGTTACTTGTGCCTGGAACTCTGGTGCTGGGAGCTAGAGACAGGCCGATTCACTGGCTGGCCAACCTAGGCAAAACCAGGTAAGCTTCACATTGGGTGAGAGGTCCAATCTCAAGATCCAGTCTCAGAAAATAAGGTGGAAGTCAGATAGGGACACACTCCTTTAATCCTAGCTCTCAGGAGGCAGAGGCAGGCTGATCTCTATGAGTCTGAAGCCAGTCTTGTTTACATAGTGAGATTCAGGTCAGCCAGACTCTGTCTCAAAAAAAATAAGGTGGAGAGCTATAGAGGAATATACTCAACATCCTCCTCTGGCCTTCACACACTCATGAACCCACGACATGCACAAGCACACATACACACATGCATATCCTGTCTCACACACATGTTCTCAATCTCTTTCTTATACATACACAGAGAGATATTAATTCAGAATGTTGTCCCTATGCTGTCCAAAACAATATTCCTGTGTAGTTTGGTGAACACTCAAATGTGGTTAGGATAACTAAAGATCTGAAGTTGAGCCTGGTGTGATGGCCCATGCTTACAATTCCAGCACATGAGATCAAAAGAGGGGCAGTGGGGATGTTTAGACTGGAATTCAGTAGCTGCATATAGTTAAGGACTGCTGGATTCAAAGGCACAGGTCTAATCTAATGTTCTAGCTGTTGGGGAACTCATTTCTGATGGGAGGAATCTTTGCTGAAAGATTTGCTTTTCTTCTTCAGGTTCCTTTTTAACCCCTCTGCCTGCCTTGATGAACACTTAATGCAGTTTAAGTTCTTGGGAATTTTAATGGGGGTTGCCATTCGGACCAAAAAGCCTCTGGACCTTCACCTGGCCCCTCTGGTGTGGAAGCAGCTGTGCTGTGTTCCACTCACCCTGGAGGACCTGGAGGAGGTGGATCTGCTCTACGTGCAGACCCTTAACAGCATCCTTCACATTGAAGACAGTGGTATTACTGAGGAGAGTTTCCATGAGGTAAACCCCGGCACATGGAGGCTTCTCTATGGACGTCCTGTGTGTGCAGATGGGAAGTTTTCTGTGTAGAGTCGGATGCTGTCCTCCTCTTTCTGTGAGCCTGACCCTGGGCCAAGTTGCCCCTGGCGGCTCAGTCTTAGTGGTCCCAGTAGCTGCTCATGTGTAGAGCTGGCGCTTGTCCCCAGCTCCTGTTTCTTCTACTTCAACGACTTCTCTGCCCATCAGAGTGGACAACCAGGGGTGCCAACTGGAAAGAGACCCATGTTCCTAGGCGGTCGGAACACAGCAAAGATGTACCTCTTTTTCCCTGTATCAGATGGGTCAGCATGGTCTTGAGCAGTCATAGCTGCCTGGACTGCCTTGTTTTTAGTACTAAAGCCTTGTCTTTCTCACTGTTGTGTGTGTGTGAGAGAGACATGGTTTTGTTATCCTCTCTGCCATGTAATCAAATTTCTTATTTTTCTTTCCTTAGATGATTCCTCTTGATTCTTTTGTTGGCCAGAGTGCTGATGGCAAAATGGTCCCCATAATCCCTGGTGGAAATAGCATCCCACTCACATTTTCCACCAGGAGGGAGTATGTGGAAAGGGCCATTGAGTATCGACTGCATGAGATGGACCGTCAGGTGAGATGGTTCCCATAATCCCTGGTGGAAATAGTATCACACTCACATTTTCCAACAGGAAGGAGTATGTGGAAAGGGCCATTGAGTATCGACTGCATGAGATGGACCGTCAGGTGAGATGAAACATCATGGTGCAGGAGGAGGTGCCTGGAATGCTTTAGTTTATCCAGACAAGAGCTCACCAGTTACTGCCAGATCTGGCCGTTATTTCCATTGATGTATAGATTGACTTGTATCAGTATTTTAGACCTTACCCAGAGACTTCTTAGGCCACGTGTCACTGCCCATGTCCTTAAGTCACCTCGCACTGAGACCCTTCCTTACCACTCCTCACATGTCTGGCCCACAGTTCTTACTACTTCGCCATCCAGTGCCCCACTCCAGCTAGGTCAGTCAGCCTCACAAGAGCCTCTTCCCTTCTGACACAGACCTTCCTTTGGCCTAGCTAGGAGTGCACCTCCTTCACAGACCTGCTTCTCCTAACTGGGAGAGACTTCTTCCCTTACTCTGAAATAAACTCAGCTTGTGTCATATTTGTGTGGATATAGTGGCCTAAGAACGTTTGAGTCTTGTTCCTTCAGTCTGCTTGAAAGGCTGCAAGTGAGGAGTGCACTTCTTTGTCATTGGTGTTCTCTGGTCTGTGCTGAAACACGGGTAAGCATTGAGTTCATGTTAGGGTAGGAGTACGTGACCATAGGAGTTGATACTCTCTCCACAGTTGATTCTTTTAAAAAGATCATTAATAATTTCAGTGTTTCATTTTTAGGTTATGTTGGTGGGCCTTTTTAGCTCTGGATTCAGGCTCTGAGAATAACTAAATTCAGTTATTTGAAGTTCCATACCCTTCATTCTTGGTTCCTTCTTTGAGTTTGGCTTTGGGGCCAGTTCAGTCATTAAACTGTTTTCCTTAGTTTAGCAGAGGTAGGTTTAGTCAGTGACAGAGTTTGCAGGGCCCAGGGTTCAGGGTTTGTCTCCAGTTCATGATGGAAAGGAGTGTGTGTGTGGGGGGGGGTGGTGTCTATGTATGTGTTGTTGAGAATTAAGATCAGGGTCTTGCCTGTACGAGGCAAGTGTTACACTGCAGAGCTACATCTCCAGTCCTGATGAAAAGTTCAGTGATTGATTAAATGTGTACTGGTCCTGCCTGGTGCTGGACCCCAGCGTGTGCACTTTTCTCCATGGGGCACTTCGGGAAGTGAGGGTTATTGTCAGCACTTCACAGAAGCACAGAGTCTAGGGAATAAGAGTGTGGCCGCTGCAGATCCAGAGCCCAGGCTTCCCTGCAGGCTGCGTCTCCCGGCCCACTCTCTCTGCCTTGTTCCTCTCTCCGTGAACTGGATGCTTCCGTTTTCACTTCTGCCTCATCTTGTAGATTGACTGTTCCTCCTGTGACTGTCCTCAGTCATCTCCTTGCCGCCTCCAAGCAGCCAGCCTCACACCTCAGTTTTTTTCCACACAGTCTTTGTTTTCTCTTTTGCTGGCCTTGGAGGGTTGATTTGGACAGTCTGTAGTGTGATATACCCCTTAGTGCCTCGGGGATGCTATCAGCAGTCTCTGAGCCCAGGCCCAGTAACTATAGCAGCAGGGCCTTTCCAAGGTGCGGTTTTCCTTTTCCGTCCGTGTCAGAGAGAAGCTTTTGAGGTAAGTAAGGTTGCCTCCTGTGCCACAGGGGGCTTCTGAGCAGAGGACTGGCGCCTCCTCCTTGGTTCTCAGCTGTCCAGATCATCTCGTCATCACTCATGGTGAACACTAGTTACCTCCTTTTCCATTTGAGAACAGTTAAATGATAGTAAGTGTTGGATCCCAGACTTAGAATGCAGTGTCTTGACTAAATTCTTTGCCTTTATTGAGATTCTATTATATTCTTCGTGCTTTTCAAAAATTGTTTTCCAATGGACACAGTTTTTACGAGAATAGTCATCTGTATCATACCAGTCTTCAAGAGTGGCTTCTGTGGAAGAGGAGATGGACCAGTCACACAGCACGCAACGGGACATAGCTGCGTGTGACTAGAAACATGAGTGGGTGGCTACTGAATGGGGCCCCAGTCACTAAAATTTTGTGGGGAGAGAAGGCGGACTACATGGAGTTGGAATTAAGACTGAAAAGAGTGTAAGAGTTCCAGAGCAGGGCGGAACTCAGGACAGCCCTGGCCACAACCCTCAGGCCTGGAGTGGACAGCTTGTGCTCATGATGTCTCCATGCACACGTGTGTGTTAACGAATAACCTTTCCTGGGACAGGTGGCTGCAGTTCGGGAAGGGATGTCCTGGATTGTCCCTGTGCCACTGCTGTCCCTCCTCACGGCCAAGCAGCTGGAGCAGATGGTGTGTGGGATGCCTGAGATCTGTGTGGAAGTCCTGAAGAAGGTTGTGCGCTACCGTGAGGTGGACGAACAGCACCAGCTGGTGCAGTGGCTCTGGCGCACGCTCGAAGAGTTCTCCAATGAGGAGCGGGTGCTCTTCATGCGCTTTGTGTCTGGGCGCTCCCGCCTGCCAGCCAACACCGCTGACATTTCTCAGAGGTTTCAAATCATGAAGGTCGATAGGGTAAGTATGCAGTTTTCCTTCCTTGGTTAAAATTTGCCCTCTGTTTCCTTTTCTGTTGCTTGCCTGCTGGGGAAACCAAAGTTGAACCCCCCCAGAAGGCCTACGCATTCAGGCTTTAGCTCTTGGAACATCCAAATGGTCTAAAAACCTCAGGTATAAACTTGAACTTTAGTTAGCTGTGGTGAGAAATGGCCTGAGTGAATGTGGAAAGCCTGCTGCTGCCAGCACCTTCCCTACCCCGCCTGAGTGGGCAAGGGATCCTTATGCTTCTGCCTCTAAGGCCCTGTGCCTTTTCTGTGTGTAACTTGTGTGCCAGGGTCCAGTCTTGTTTGGTGCACACCTGGTGTGCAGGAACCTGGAGATCTAGGCCGCAGTGCTAGCCAGCTGTGCCACCATAGAGGCTCCAGCTGCAGATCCCCAGCCTAGTCGCATTTTGAAGGTGGTTTAGGAATAAGCAGCTCAGAATCTGAAGCACACGTTGGGGTCCAGAGCCATCTTTCTAAGTCTGCTACCGGCTGTGGCTCTTTCCTTGTAGACCTTTTAGGGACCCCGGGATAAATGCCACTTGCCTTCTCCACAGTCCAGCCCCTGCCCCCACCCCTGTGTTCTGCTCATAATGGGCTTCTGTCTGTCTCTCCCTCCAGTGCACCATGCTCTTTTTGCTTTGGAGTCCTTACACAGTGGTTTTCCTCCATGCCCTTCCAGCTGCACCTAGCAAGCACTGCTCTTTAAGGACAGTGCCAGTGTTCTCTCTTCTAGAATGTCGTCCTCCGGGATCCTTTCCCATGCTTTCTGCTTGACCTTCTCTTGGCCTCGACACTCGGGCACAGCCTTTAGAGTATCTCTGTCCTCCTCTTTCCTCAGCCATACCCTGCCCTTCCCCTGTGCGTGGCAGTTCTCTGCAGGTGCGTGGTGCTTGGGAAAGAAAATCAGATGCTTCCCCGGCACTTCCCTCAGTTTCAGTGTCTGCCCTGGGTTCTTCAGCTGCTCCCTGCTCCTGAGGTTGAACCAGTCAGTGGTTCTCGACCTTCCTAATGCTGCAACCCTTTAATACGAAGTTCCTCATGTGTGCTGACCCCCAACCGGAAAGTTAGTTTGTTGTTACTTCATAACTTGTCATTTTGCTACTGTTAGGAATGGTAATGTAAACATTTGATATGTGACCCCGTGGGGGTTGGGGACTCCTGCTGTAGACGGAGCTCTGCTCCTGTAGCCGCCAGCTGGAGCTCTGCTCCTGGCCAGGGCCTCGGCTCGCTGGGACTGCTGCTGGGGGAGGCTATGAAAAGAGCCTTTCCATACATTTTCTGCGTGACTGGCCAGAAACGATGAGCTGTCAGTCAGTTGTGTTGTTGCACAGTGAGGTGGGAAGGAGGTAATAGCTCCTTCTATTCAGTTCTAGAAATGATCCTTGCCTTGAATGTGCCCCAGGCTGCCTAGCCACCCCAGGAGTTAATCTGTCACTAATCTCCTGCCTCAGAAAACTGACCACTGGGGATGTTTCCTTTGTGGCTTTTAGATCACTTCTCTAGTGTCCACATTTAGGTCATCAAAGCCATCTGGTGGCCTTTCCCTTCCTCACTGTCCTCAGCTTTTCTACCCATATCCCTGTCATCAGTCTCTCTCTCTCTCTCTCTCTCTCTCTCTCTCTCTCTCTCTCTCTCAAGCACGCACACGCGCTGAAAGATCAGAGAGACAAAGGACTAAGCAACCTCTTACCTCTAGGACTCCTCAGCCTGAAAAGCCTTTACTTCTGTCTCCTCCCCCTTCTACACCTTTCTTGTTATTAAAGGTGTGTGCTTCCCAGTATTGGGACTAAACATGTGCGCCACCACTGCCGGGCTCTGTTTCTCTCCTAGTCCGAATCAATCTCCTGTAGTCCAGGGTGGCTTTGAACTCACAGAGATCCAGACGGATCTCTGCCTCCCGAGTGCTAGGATTAAAGGTGTGTGCCACCACTGCCTGACCTCTGTGTTTAATCTAGTGGCTTGTTCTGATCTCTGATCTTCAGTCAAATTTTATTAGGGTACACAATATATCACCACAAAGGAAGAGAAGGCTGGTGGGGGGAGGGGGGGATAAGGTAACCAGTAGGGAGTCCTGCCCTGACACTCACAACCCAGCACTGCAAGGAGAGAAACATTTACTATTAAATACTGTGTAGCGGAGCTGAAGAGATGCATTACTCAGAGGTTAAGAACATAGGCTGCTCTTCCAGAGGTTCTGAATTCAATTCCCAGCAACCCCTTGGTGGCTCACAGCCATCTATAATGAGATCTGGTGCCCTCTTCTGGCCTGCAGGGATACTTGCAGGTGGAACACTGTGTACATAATAAATAAATCTTAAAAATAAGTAAGTAAATAAATACTGTATAGCCAGCTGTAATGCACACTGTAATCCCAGTACTAAAGGGGGAGTTTAATTTAGGGCCAGCCTGAGCTGTATAACAGACCTTGTCTAAAAAATAAGTAACATAAGATCATCACTGTCCTTGCAAATAGTTTGGAAAATGGTTGTTAGCAGGGAGGGCCAGAGAAGATATATAACATGCTTTCTAGCAGAAGCCATTTTCAATTGTACACTTTTAAAATTCCTCTTTAAAAACTGAGTGTAGTGGCACACTCCTTTAATCCCAGCACTCAGGAGGCAGAGGCAGGCAGATCTTGGTGAGTTTGAGGCCAACTTGGTCTACAGAACAAGTTCCAGGGTAGCCGAGGCTATACAGAGAAACCTTGTCTGAAACAAAACCAAACAAAGCACCACCACCAACGAAAACCAGCTTTCCAAACACAGTCTTGGTAATGACCGTTTTCAGTGTGGGCATCCCTGTGGGTTAAGTGCAGTCCCTGGCTTGACTGCTTTTCCTCACTGGCTGTGGCCAGCAGTGAGGTGCTCAGACCGCAGTGCAGCCGGGAAGGGACAGCACCCTGGCCCCCTCCACTTCACTTTCTTTGTTGGGAGATCCCCACCATGACCTCAAATCTGTGCCCCTTGGTAGGCAGGAGGGGACTCTCGCCTCTTACTCTGACAGGTTCTGTGCAGTGTTCTGAAGCAGTCCTACCTAGTCAGGGCTTGTCACTTGACATTACAGGGCCATTGGAGGAAGTAACTTGCCTCCAGGACAGTGGATCCCATGTGCCTCTGCCAGGACCTAATCTCTGCTTCCATGCAAATGAGCCAGATGGACACAGCCTAAGAATCTGTCTTGAAGTCAGGGAGAAGCCCTTTCCTGTCTTGGGGCTGGTAGTGAGTAGCTCTGTGCTCTCTGGTATTGTGGTGCACTTGGTAACAGCTCTGGGTCTGTCTCTCCACAGCCTTATGACAGTCTGCCTACCTCACAGACCTGCTTCTTCCAGCTGCGGCTGCCCCCCTATTCCAGCCAGCTGGTCATGGCTGAGCGCCTGCGCTATGCCATCAACAACTGCCGTTCAATTGACATGGACAACTACATGCTCTCGAGAAACGTGGACAACGCCGAGGGCTCTGACACTGACTACTGACGGCTAAGGGTGCTGTCGCCCTTTCTCCATAATGCTCACTTCCGATTTGATGGTGATACACTGTCGTGGGGACTGCATAGATGTTTTAGGAACATAAGCCGACATAAACAGTGGCCACATTTAGTTACTTCAAATGAATCAAAGAAACTAGATGTTTTTATTTTTCTGTGATTGTACAAAAACAAAAGCAGTAACTGCTCAGTCAGGTTTCCCTCTGCATTTATGGTCACTTTGGATAAGTTTGCATGGAACCGTTTTGGTGCATTTTTAGTTGGGAATGATACATTTTTGTAAGCCCACCCAGTGAACATGAAATTGTACATTGTGTATAATTGTTCATTAGAAAGGACAGTTTTACATGAATATTCATATATTTATTTTGTTTTAGTTTGATTCGCCTGTGCAGGGTTCCTTATGCAGAGAAATAAAGCAGATTCAGGAATCAGAGTGGGGGCTGCTGCTGTTGATCCAGGGAAGCTCTGGGCTAGGAGTTGAGGCAGACATGAGCCCAGGTGCCAGCCAGTGTCACTTTGATGCGCTTTGACCATTCTGAAGCTGGGGGCAGGGTCCATCTGAAAAAGACATTCCTGAGGAGCACAGTGGTGGGAGAAGCCGGGCTAGACTGTCTCCTTCCCTTTGTTCTGCTGGCATCCTGGGTCTCTCGTTTTGTTCCCTCACCCTAGAGCAGAGCTTTTCAGCACCGCCTCCCCCTGCAAAGCCTCAGCACATCCGGTGTGAGACAGCATCTCTGTGCCAATGCCACGTGGTGAAGAACGAGAGGAGACAGAAGGAGCCAGCAGTAGTACCAAAGGACGTGAGAGGGCACGGTGGTCGGGAAAGCTGCGCCTGCTGGGACTGGGTGTGCATAAATAAGTAGTGTGGATGAGCGGGTAACTGACTTCATAGGAGGACTAGTGTGTGGGTGGTGGGGAATTGGGGGCGGGGGCTGAGAAAGAGCCCCGCTTGGTGCTTGAACCCAGCCCCTGTGGGCCATTGATAAGTGCCCATCTGTGCTAGAGTGTCATCTGAATGCGTTGGGAGAGAGGGGCCACCTCTAGGTGACTGTGAGGCTTCTGCATATTCCAGCAAGAGTGGGAGGTCTTTGGGCAGCTTGTCTCTTTACTCCCACCAAGTCTGTGTCACAGGCTGCTTCCCATGGACCCAAGAGAGAGCTCAGTGCTGACCGCCTGCTCAGATAAGGTACCAAGCAGAGAAATGGAAAGGCAAGTGTTTGTGTTCAGAGAACAGGAGAGAAAAACGAGGTTCTGCCAGCCATGATAAGTAGTGCATGAATCTGAGAGGAAACCCTGATAAAGCTGAGAATTGTGGCATCATTTTGTTAAAGTTTTCATATGAAGTTGGGCCTTAGAGAAAGATTAACGTTTCTGGGGGGCACCAGGGACTTCTGAAGACAAGCCCTTCATTCTGAGCTTAGGTGGGAAGGCACTGTGTGGGCCTCTGGACCGGGAGACTTCACTAAGTAAGGCTCTGTGCTAATGGGGTTAAGGCCCCTTTGACTTCTCTGGGTTTCCTCCTAGTGACAGGAAGGCTTTCCCTCTTGCTGAGCTAAGGGTGTGCAGTCTGCAGGCTTCAGTTTATCTCAATTGAAAATAATGCCTAACCCTGTGGCTGAGGCCTTTAAGGGCAGATTTGCTCTGCCTGGAGAGAGTAGGAGCATGGCCGCAGGGTGGTGCCCAAACCTAATGCACTTGTCTCAGGTCCGGCCCTGGGGAAGAGTGCGCAGATGCAGGATGCCGTCTCTTGGCTGGAAACATGCTTGCTTTGTTTTTTCCTTCTCTTGATTCTGCAAGACTAGTTTCTTATCTATGGAGCAGCAGTTGGGTCTGGGGAAAGAGATTTGGTTTACCTGGGTCACATTCACCCCCTGTAGAGATTTGTATAGTTTCTTAATTGCTGTCCTCATTTCATTAACAAATACTTGCAGATTTATGTCCTTTATCAATCTCAAGAAAACAGACCCTTTAAATCAAGCTTTTCCTAGCTGTCCATGCACACGTGGGTTTGTTCCACTTCTCCCAGGTTGTGACCTTTACTAGATGAAGCATGTGTTGGACACTGATTGGACGAGCTGGCAGGAGGGTCTCTCCGGGTCAGGTGGTCTCCCTTTACATTCTTGGGAAAAGCACTGGGTCACAGGCCAGCACTGCCACAGTAGAATCCAGGAGACTCAGCTAGTGCAGTAACCGACCTGTGCCCCTGTAAAACAAATCCCAGAGCACCACCTCAGACTTCCCAGGGACTCTGGGGCCCACCACCTAAGCACTCTGGCCCTGGTCTTCACTGACCCCAGGCCCCAGCTTGATGTGGTCTTGGGGCAGTTTCCAGCCAGAAGGGTGGTCTGCCTCGTGCAGAGGCCGTGCACTCACCTCAGCCTCCTGGTATGTGATTGAGAAGACAGGCATTCCAGAGGCTGCTGGAAAATGTGGTCTGATAAAGCCTGTGAAGGCGCAGATGGCTCCCAAGGCCGTTTCCAGGGGTTCTGGCAGCCCCGTCTGCCCTGGCTTACCCACCTTCCCTGAAGGTGCCATGTACTTGCTGAGATCTGCCTGCTAATGGGATCATCATTACAGTTGGGACACTCCCGTGGCTGAGCCACAGGCTTTCCCATAGTTAAAAGGCATTATGCCGGACCAGGGCTAGTGTGTGTGCCTGCTGATTCGGAGCTAGGCACTGCCACTGCTCAGAACGTGGCAGCAGCAGGAAAGCCCCTCAGCAGTCCCTAGGGAGGGATTTAGCCTGAACGATGTTCAGTGAATTTCACAGGCTTTCCCCGTGCTTGGTGTGCTGGTTCCTGCTGGCACGAGGGGACCTGTGTAGTCCTCCCCATAACCTGTCCTTCACAGCCCCCTCATCACAGCTCCCTCCTCGTGTCCTCAAAGCCTCTTCTCCCTGCTCCAGCCAAGCTGACCTCACTGCTCTTGCTAACACCCTAACCCTGCTCCGAGTCGGGCACCCTACAGTTTCCTGGCCTATAACACTTTCCATATGGCCTGCTGGGTCCCTGGCTTGCTTCATGGCGCAAGTGTCACCTTCTCCATGAGATTTAGTTGGTCAGCCCCTTCTGAGTGCCTCCCCACCCCCAGGGTTGCCACCAATCCCAGAGTCATCCTCACCCTACCCCCAAGCCGCCTTCTAGACCAATTAATCACTGCCTCTGCTAGAATAGAGGTTCCGTGAGAACAGAATTTGTCTTTTTCTTGCTGTTTCTCATTTGGAAACAAATTAAGGAACTTGTGGGTCGGAATCGGGGACCCATTTCACAGAAAACTGGAAAACCTGGCCGCAGATAAACGACGACCGACCGAGCCTTGATTAGAGTGGGCGGTGGGAGGAGCCCCGCTGAGCCTGCGCGTCTCCCGGCTGTGCCCATTGACCCTGATTGCCCCGTCCCGGCCTAGGCCCCGGTCATGGCTGAAGTCCAGGGCCACAGCCGGCAAATCTAGGAAATTAAAGTCTCGTTTTTTTCATCAGCTAATAATGGTTCCATATCCAAGCACTTAACTAGGGCTACTACTTTTATCTTTAAATACTGGCTTTTTATAAAGTTATGCATTTTTCCCATGTGAGAACCGCAGGATATATATTGGTAACTATAAGTCATGCGGGGACGGGAGCGACTTTTCTAGAACGGTTAGTGCATCCTGCTTCGGTGTGGGCATGAGCGGCTAGGGAGGCCCCAGCCTCGAGTTCTTCCGCCGTTCAGGGGCTCCTCGCCAGCCTAGTGCGCGGCCGGGCCGCTAGGGCGCGTGAGCGCGCGGGGGCTGGAAACGCGGGGTCGGGGCGGACGTTTAGAAAGAACCACCAAGTGTTTCCCAAGCCTCCGCTCGTTTAATCGCGTGCGCGTCCTCCGCAGGAACTCGTGGGGTGAGGTAGGCACAGTCCCCCCGCGGCAGCCGGGAACACCGAGGCCGCGCAGGCGCGAGCGCGCGGCGGCTGGTCGGGGATCATGGCCGCACTGTGCTCCGCGCTCAGGGTCAGGCTCGGGCAGGCGGCGCGCAGGCGAAGCAGGCCAGCGGCGCTCACGTTGCGGCAGAAGTCCACGTGCAGCGTCTGCAGCGCGCGCCCGTGCGCGGCCACGGCCGCCAGAGTGCGGTTGGTGACGCGCGCGCAGTTCTCGAGGCGCAGCGTGCGCAGGCGCGGGCAGCTGAGCAACAGGCGCGCCAGACAGTCGTCGGTGACGTGGCCGCAGCCCGAAAGCGTGACGGACGCCAGGTTGGGGCACCTGCAGGGAGAGCGCGGTGACACGGGGCCGAGGTGCGGCAGGACTCGAGTCCTCCCCTGGAGTCCGAAAGGCTAGGACCGCAGCCAGGGCCCCGTCCCCTGCGTCTGCTGGAGCCGTTATCTCGAGTCTCTGGGAGGGACAGCTGTGTCTTAGATCCTCCCCGGGGTTGGGAGCCGTGCGTGGCGGGGACTCTGGGGACGGAAGTCTCCTGGGGTAATGGCTGATGACTAAATGCCATAGTGTTGCATCTAGCTTTCAGCTCCATTACCTGAAGCCACTCCATCCCCAGGGTCTGCAGCCTGGAACCCAAGGCAGCTGGAGGCGGGCCCTGAAGTTGGTACACTCTGGGACGCTGCCGAGACTTCTCTGTAGTGTGGCTGGCATGGCTGAGCCAAAGTTTACTTCTGGGTGGTAGGGGGGTGTGGCAGTGTGTACCCATGCGCTTGTGAGGACTGAGGTCTGAGTGAGCAGGGCACCCCTGCAGGCAGACATAACCCACTTTCCTGGAGACCAGGAGGGCAGCCTGGGCCCTGCGGTCAAGGAGCCGAGTCTGGATTGCAGGAGCAGGTTCCTTTCCATACGACCGTCCCTTAGCACCTTGTCAGCTCTTCCCCCTTGTGCCCCGGCCGATGAAAGTAACTTAAAATATAACGGGCGTGGCACCATTTCCCACACCGAGCCCATGCCTCCTCCCTCAAGTCCATGGGCCTTGGGCACACTGGCACTCATCACCCCACCGCGTGCTACCCCAGTTTTGTAAATGAAGAGACTGGCTCCGGGTGGCTCAGGTGACTTCACTGGTAGATACTTCGTAGGCCAGATACTGCAACTCATGACCGTCAGGAAGGTGCGTCTAAGCCCTCAGCATATCGCCTGACGTGGCCCTGGAGTTTTAGATTGAGAATGTCTAAGGCAGAACAGGTGACTCTCTCCCGGCCCGACTGAGTTGACCCCTCTCCCGTGTACTGGGTATTACCGTGTCACTTCATCCTCTCACCCTGTGACACAAGACAATTTTCTGTTTGCAGAAAAAAGGTATGCGGTGAGTTCAAGTTTGAACAGTTGGTCTGGGGTCAGTTGTACAACTTCAGAGCTGGGAACTCAACTCCCTTGGCACTTTCTCTGACACTGGGGACCCGTGCTGGGCAGACCCTGTAACCTGACATCAAATCTTGCTGATTTGGGGGATTAAACCTAGCTATCTTCCAGCAACTTGGGGTTGTGACACTCCCCCTTCCATCCAGACCTTGCAGTCTGGGATTTTGAACCTAGTGAAACCTATCAAAATGGCCTGGCCTGATCTAGTCAGAGCCACTACAACAATCCAACTTGGGGAAAAGAGGTGAGAGGCAGGCCACTGTAATTATTTCCTCTTCTCCTGTGGTGAGCCGGCCAACAGTGGCTATTAACTTTGAGTGACAGCAGCTGGCAACCATTCAAGCTTGTTAGCGAGCACCGAGCACCGAGCTCTCTCTTCAACTGCTGGCAGAGCCATGTTGGCCAGAGCTGCCCAATGCAGGAAGGTGTGGCCAACCCATTTAGTGGGTCAGCCTGTGGGAGGAGTCAAAAGATCAAATAGGGGTTGTTTGCAGGGCATGAGTTGCTTTATCTCAAATTCAAATTTAACTGGTTGGTATGTCTCTTATCTGCTAAGAATCTGGTGGCCCCATACTGGGCACATCACACTCCTCTGACAGTTGCAATACTCCCCCGGGTACTATGCAAGGTAAGTAGTGTTCCTCACACTCACTCACTGCTACTCTGCAATAGGCTTTGGCTCAGCTCACCTGAGCACTTGGCTCTCCTTCCTCATCAGCAATTCTCAGGCCTTGGGGGGCTGCTTGGGCCAAATTAGAGGCCTGGGCCCACTGATGTCTCTGAAGTCTTTTCCCAGGGCCTGACCTTGAAAATTCAGGCTCAGCTGGACCTAACCAACCTTTCACGGCTGCCAGTGAAGACAGCTGCTCCAAGAACAGGGCCAGCTGAACCTCTCTGCTCCTTTGCCACAGAGGCAGATTCCAGAGCTGAGAGACTGAGAGTGAGCTGATTTTACCCAACTCTTGGGCACTGGTTGTCTGCCTTAGACTGAGTCTGAGCCATATTGCTCTTGGAAGTGTGCTTTCCTGACCCCCTGGAGCCAAGGCCAGCAAGGCCACACTGCTCAGGGGCAAGGTGGCCTACCTGTCACACACCTGCAGAAGGAAATCATTAACCAGGTTCTCATGCTGGCTGCAGACGCTCCTCTGGAAGGCACTCTTGAGCCAGTCCTCGATGCTGCACACCTGCACACGGCTGGAATGCCAGCAGATGGACAGGCTGCGCAATGCAGGGCCCAGCTGGAAGTTGTCCTTCTTGAGCTCTGCGAGGGAATGGAAGTGCAGCAGGGGCCAGAGGGTGGGGTCCTCAAACACCTCTCGGAGCTGGGCGCAGGTCCTGGAGAGGCTCTTCCTGCTGTCCTTGTCCAGGAAGGAGAAGAGGTGCAGCAGGCACTCCCGATTGAGCTGCGTTATGTGCATGGTGAGTGGCGGCCTCACGGAGTGTGGCCGGCAAGGGTCTGACCTGCCTCCTGCTCCCTCCCCAGATCACGACTGGTGGACATATATGGTTGAGGAATGGTGTTTATTTTTGGCTAACAACTGGTGCTGAAGCCGTCCGGGTAGGGAGGGCGGGTTTCAGCATCCAGACTTACAACGCAGACATCTGTGGTTCGGCTTATGTTCAGAGGGCCTGAAAGGCCTGGCAGAAGAGCAGCCCACTGAAGTTAAAGTTTCCTTAAAAGGTTTTTTTCTTTTTCCCTCTGAGCTGACAGTAGTGTTGCGCACAGGGCTCTTGGCTTTTCAAGGTGTTTTCACTGGAGGTGATTGGCCACAACAGCCCTCCTGGCCTGCCAGTCTCTCTCCCTGGCAAGGCAGTAGTGAATGTTAACTGTTAGATCTCAGTGTGTCCGTGTGGCTCCTTTGCTTGCCCTTGCTAGGAAGAGGCGAGTTCTATCCACTGAGCTAAGGGAGGTGACACATTCCGAGCTGTGAGTGGAATCCAAGGGTCACACTTCTTTTCTGTTACTTTATCTCAGGAGATTGATGGCTTCCAGTCAAGGCTGAGCTATCTTCAAATCCCAATGTCCTTACTGGGCAAAGGATTTCTTGGCCCAGATGGCACCATTTTTACCCTTAACTGTTTCATAGAAGATTCAGCAGAAGTGTTTTGTACACGAGCAGGCCAGTGTGGGGTATGTGTGTGTAAATTTGCATGGTTTCATTATCTGTCTCAGTATTTCCCAAAATGTGAGGATGGGCAGAGGCAGCTCTTTTTCAGTTTCTATTTTTGAATGCAAGAGAAGTGTAAATGACTTGGAGTAAACTGCAAGTCTGGTGGGTTTAGATGCATGCCCCTCCCAGCTGCCCTGCTGGGTAGGGTGGCAGTGTTAGTGTAGTGCATAGATGAGGGCAGGCACTGCTGTACTGCAGATCTGGAACTAATGAAGCTGCACTTAATGCAACACCATGAGAAACACAGGACAGCAGCAGCTTCCCCTGAAAGGACTTTTACAGAACCTCGTAATGGCCACCCACCTTTCCTCCTGCCGATGTAGGCTACAGGACCACCCTGCTACCTGCTCTTCTGCCGTTTCTTAGCTCTACTGGAACAACCCAGGAGTAACAGGAAAGAGGAGAGACCCTTAATACACTGTGCACCTAACAGTTCAGCTGCTGAAGCAGGACTAGGATATGATCACAGCAGAAGAGGGGTCCTGAGCAAAGTGATGTCCTTGGCATTGGATGGACTACTAGTCTTAATGGCAGATAAGCTTGGCACAACCACCCTTCATCTGGCGGCTACTGCCCAGTGGTGCCAGTCAGTCACATGTGTCCCCTTCCTCCTGTACTGTGGCATCTTCTCAGGGCTGCCCCTGGCCACAGGGGATTTATGTTCTGGCTGTGATACCAGCTCTTACCTGAGCCTTTCCAGAGCTTGAGCAAGAGCTGACTTCAGCAGTAGAAGGGTCGTGAGAGAGTTTAGGGACGTGAGGAGGTTACAGTGGGTAAAAGATACCTACATTAAACCAAAGGAGGGAAAGTCTGGCTCTAAGGAATCGCTGAGTAGGTTCCACAGCTGAGACACATGACACTCAAATCAGGGCCAGCACACGTGACTGGTTTAATTGCATTATCTGTCATCACTACACACTGAGTAGAATACAGTGGATAAGCATAGGTTTCTCCACCATGGAGAGAGACTTGTGTTGCCACAAACTGTTTGTCCCCACCTGTGTGGGAGGACTTGGAGTTTCCTGTTCCCAGGGGCTGATGGGACAGGGGATGCATGAGGCCCTGCCTGAGTATGAGCTCTGAGCAAAAAGCTGCATGCAGGCTAGAATGTGTGATGTGGAGAAAGCCTTAACACAGAAAGGCAAGCTTGTAAGAGGTGCAGCAGAAATAGGCACGTTTACATCGTGATGTTCAGACGCACAATGCAAATGGGTGTGGTCACTTTCTCAAAAAGTCCTCATGGTGCCACTCACACATTGTAAAGTAAAATCAAGCAATCAAACCACTACAAAAATTCCCAGAGATGATGCACTCCCTTGTATGCCAACAGCATTGCCTGCCTTAAAAATTGCTCTCCCCAACATAGCAGTCACACAGTCCACCCAGCAGTGCCGCTGTTTCCCCGATGTGACAGTGTCCGCTCCCGAGTCTACTGTGTACGTCATTACGTTGCCCATGGAGAGGCCAAGACCTAAGTGCCGCTGTCAAAGAGTCTCCCTTCTAAGCAGAGGAGCCTGGATTTGCAGGAGCTTGTTCAAGGTCAGATAAGACAGTCAGGCTTTGTTGTGTTAATCAAGGTTCTACTACATTAGAGCCAATCATGTGACTCTCAGTCTGCGGATCAAACCAGTAGAATAATAGAACTGCATATGCCTCTACCTCCTAACTCAGTTCCTTCATGTCTTCCCGAATGCTTAAAACACGATGCCACAGCTTGCTTTGTCTGCATGACAATTTAGACCAGTGTTGTGCAAGAGAACCCATGCCTTGTGGAAGTGCACCAGACTGCACTGTCCTGTACAATCCAGCACTGAGTCCAGCACTGGGACCATGACTACTGTGACTGAGGAATGTATTTTCAACGTAACCACATGTGGCCATTGTCCTGACAGGTTCAAGTTAGGTTTGTGTTCAAGTGCTGATCCAGTGTGTCATTTCTGCTGGAAAGGAATGCAGAATTTATCCAGCTGATATTAAAGTGGAACTGGGCCATGTCTGCTCCATCAACTTCACACTAACCAAGAAAAGCTACCAAACTTTTCCTTAAATAGAAAAAATAAGATTGCTACAAAGTCTGCATGAAGCACATCTTGTCCCTTTTGGAGGTGAACACAGAACAAGCCGTGCTGGAGTTCTGAACCCTGACTTGCAGGTTCCACTCCCTCCACCCCACGGTCAGTCACTGGCCTCCAGTACTTGCCATGAGTCGCCTTCTTTAAATGGGCCAAATTTCAGTTTGGGCTGAATCCAAACAGTGCTTCTACCTACTTTTGTGAACAATTTTTTTTAAGCTACTGAATTCAAGAATAGAAACTATTCCTGTTTAGAGACAAAAATACTTCCCCTGGCTCTGCTCTCAGGCAGGGAGCGAGTTAAAAACCAGACTAAAGATGACTCCACTTCTGTCTGGAAGGGGTGCCACAGCAACACCTGAAGTCGGGTGACTATCAACTCTGGAGGGTAACACCTCACCTCTGATGGGCAAACAGTCCACCTCACGGGACATACCTCTACCATGCAGCTAAATCACAGGGCTTTTCAAACACTCTCAGTGCTCCTGGCCTGTCTGCTCCAAGGACATACAGTAGAACAGAAACAAACAGCAATTCTGGAACTTGAGCACAGATGCGACAGAACTGACAGATTTATTTAACGCTGAGAAACAGAAGCCCAGAGACACAGGCAGTGGCAATGGCCTGGTCTACTGACCTTCAGCTACCACCTACAGTCAGAGGAATTCCTGAGCAGTCACTGTGAGACCAGTGGGCCACAGGTCCTGCGCACACAATCCTCATTGGAGTCCCTGACCTGGCCAGTAGCTATGAAAGGCAGCAGGTAGGGTGGCTCTCAGCATGTGCCTTGGTGACAACTGAAAACATTAATATAAAAAGTCAAACAGAACTAAGTCCTGGAAACTACATATAAAACTGAGTTATTACAACTAAAGCAGCCAATCCAAATGCCTGCCGAGGTTTTCTGGTGGAACAACAACAAAAATTAGTTGGTGCCCATACTGAGTAAGTCACTACCATCAACCAAACTAAACCCCAAACTGGAAATTGAAAAGTGCATAACGAAATTAACTCTTGGATCAAGTATTTATGGAAAGTTGGAAATGTTTGTCCGGTATAGTTGAATTGTGGTCAGAGGAGGTATTAAAGTTTATCTGATCCAGCTCTGGCCTGACGCTCCACATAGAACAGAATGTAGGCCTTTGCCTTCCCAACGGTCTCCTCATCAGTCACTGTTACAGTACTGTCGTTGAAGTGGAACCAGCGGCCTTCGTGAGCTGCATATGCTGTGTAATGTCCAGAACCGACCCTGTAAAGAAAGGGCAAAAGTTAAAAGACTAGAAGTAAAATGAACGAGTAAATAGGAAAAGGTCTGGGTGGTGGTGCACACCTTCAATTCCAGCACTTGGGATCTCTGAGTTTGGGGCCAGCCTGGTCTACACAGCAAGTTCTAGGGTAACACAGTGAGACCCAGTCTCAAATGATGATTCAAAAAACTACAGAAGTCACAAAAGGATCTTTGCAGCTGTGCAGTGCTAAAGGTATTAATAAGTAGAGTAATTAAAGAATAAATACTGGAAACCTCTAGTTTGAGATGGTTAGTTGAGCTCCTGTGTTTACCTTCCTCTAAACCCACAGACAAGGAATATATTGACAGTGGGAAACTAATACACCAACTGACCACAAAATGAGTTTCTAGAACACACAGCAGATGGCCCAGAGGCAACGCAGAAACTAGAGAGCTGTAGAGAGCCTCGTAAGTATATGTGGAAACCTCTGGAAAACATGCAAAACTGATGACAGAGTTCTTGTCAGAAAGAGGGGGCAACACCCCAGCTCAGCAGTAAGAAAGCCTCCTGTGACTGCCCTGTCAGCACGGACCCGGTGAGCAGAGCAGGTACAGACCGCCATGGCTGCCCCAAGGGCCTGAGCAGTCCTGCTTTCCCACGCACTAGGGGAAGATCCAGCTTTAGAAGAGTGCAAAAAGGGAGACGTGAGACAGTCACGGGGATCCCACGCAGCAGAAGGCCAGAGAGAAGCCAGAACTCTCCATGCCAACACTGACAGGAAGACGTTGCAAGCATAAAACAGGAGTTGGATGTTAGAAAAGGACAATTGCCGGCTACAAAACTCTGACGGTGCACTGGCAGCACAGTGTTCGGGGCAGGAAGGACCAAACAGATTCCAGGAGGGAAAAGAGAATGAGGCTGAATATACAATACTTCCATTAGTAAAGACCCGACAAGTGTCCCTGTTTATGTTTAAGAAAAGCAACGGGGTGCTTATAAAAACCAGTGGGCTCAGCCTCCCCACTGTGACAGTCAGTGGAACAGTATCCACACAGAGAGAGGGAAAGGATCTGTGATAAAAAAGTCATTATTCTCTATCAGACCAGAAATCAGAAAGGTAAACCCCAAGTACAAACCAAGCCTCCAGGACAAACCCAAAAACCAGACTTACTCCACAAAACTAAAAGTCAATCTTTAAAGTAGACGACCTGGTAAGTTATGGCAAAGGCTGCCAGTCTGTAGTGGTGTGGAGTAGAGGATGGACTGCTCCTCCCAGTTCTGCTTTTGTAGGGCTTTCATGCTTCACAGCCAGTCTTCTCAGGAGTGTTCCACAAAGGAGCACTCTGTACCCTTTAATGACTCTGCACCCATTTTTAGGGAGTACAGGGAAAATCAGTGAGTGACTAGAAATTGCAGCCATCTTCTGTGGCTACCAAGTACTCCCAACTCCAAGAAGCTGGCCACTTACCCAGAGCCATGGTGCACCACCACAGCAGCAAGGTCGTACAGGCAACTCTCTGGGCCACTGTTCTCTGGCTACAGAACACAGGAGAGGTACCGGAGAGCTGAGTTAGGAGCAGTGGTCAATGACAGCCCAGGGCCTGCCTCCCTGCCAAGACTTCCTCTCCCAGCTGCCTTACCTCTAGTAGGTAGCACTTCATGTCCAGGCCTCTCAGCGGGAATTCTACGTACGTGTCAACTTTGTTTCTTAAATACGCTGTCCAGTGAAACCTTTTCAAGTGCAAGCACAGCACCTGGTGACAGATCAGGACAAAGACTGAGAACAACCCCAGCTGACTCGCCTTTCGGTACTGCCCAGCTCTGCTGGCTCAGTCCAGCACGCCCAGTTTTCTTCTGACTTGATACTCTGACTGCAAACCTTCCAGACCAGGCGGAACTGTTCACAGAGTTTACAGTTCATCGAACTCTCCCCGGGCATCTTCATGAAAAGACCCTAACTGAAACACATCACTGACCTTGGGAAGTTTCTGAATCCAAAACTTTTTGGTGGACTTCTGTTTCTTTTTGCACTTGTGGCACATATACAGCTCTGTCTCGTCAAGTTCCTCCAGGTCGGTGAAGCTTCGGAGACAATCTGCAGTAAGTGGTTTTGACAGCATTAAGATGAGCTGGCTCTTCTAGAGGCAGTGCACTTGGGGGAAGACTAACTTGAAGCAAAACGACCCAGGTTCCAAGTTCTAGAACTTGAAAAAAAGTGAACCATCCCCAGGATCAAGCTAGAAACAGGAGATGTTTGCTGGGAAGAAAGACCAGGCTTAAAATACCTAGCTACTTCACACTTTTCATGAGTTCATCTGTAAATGCTAATAAAGATGGATTCCTGGTGAAATCAACACTCTAATAGAGACCCAAGCACATAAAGTCAGATTTAGCTCAAACATTCCAGTCTTAGAGCTAATCTAAATCCCTGTCCAGAGCCCCCTAGATAAGGCATGGCTACGTTATACTCTTTTAAAAGGTTTTAATTGTTTAATCTGGAGTTGGTAAACTGTGGTCCTAAGCCAGATCATCGAGCGACCTGGCTCTGTTTGCACGTGGTCTGGCTGCTTTTATGCTGCAAGAGCAGAGATGGGAAGGCCTCTGTGCTCACTGGGCCTGTACAGGAAATCTTTCTGGACTCCTGCTGCAGTTAGTAGCTTGGAAATCTGTTGAAGATACATGTTACTGCGTGGAAAAATACAAATGCCTGTGTACCCAACTCTCAGGGCAAGAGACTGACTCTGTCTAGCACCTGAGAAGCCAGAGTCTGTGCACACAGCATCTGCTAGAGCCATGGGGTGGATACCTATGCAGCTGTGGGCCAGTACTAGGTCAGACACTTCTTCGGCCTCTCCCTGATTGTGACCCTTGGCTGTGGTGTTCATTTCTTTGCTTGTCTTTGTATTATAGACTGTAAAACAGTGAATTAACTTGGTAAGATGAGTCGCACGCAGAACCTAGATAGGCAAGGAAAGGCAATGATGTCACTGTTCTCAAGAGTTTCAGGTCAGAGTCAGCCTTGGCCTCCCTGATGCAGTGCCAAAAAGTGTCCCTTTGGGAAATCAGACAGTGCAAAGTCTAGCAGAGCTTAGTGTGGCCTGTACTTGATGGGCCCCCAAGAGTCGTGAGGCCCACGCATCTACGGCAGATTTTGCTCATGATTCTAATACCTTCTAGGCATATCTCAGCGCAATTTCCACTCCTTCCTTTAAACCTTCCTCAGGCTGCATTTCCTTCCTCAGCTTGATCCTGATAGATCCCATTATCCCAGTGGTCCCCAGAGAAGACATACTGTTTCAGCCTTACCCTTCCTAGAGCAAGCCTCTGCTACTAGACCTGAATTTGTAAACACAGGGTTCTGTCTCTTCAGGGGCCTCCCAAGTGCCGTATCTCTATAGCTCTAGAGATCACTGGCTACAATGCAGACTGGCTGGCACTGTGACTCCCTTTAGACTGGTCCTATGATGCTCTTAGAGTTTTGAAGCTAACCGTGGGTGTTTTTATCAACCAGTGTGTACTGCATCATGTAAAAAGCTGGCTGTGGTAGGGTTTGGGGGACATGGGAGAAAGGACATAGAATGAGGAAAGAAAAGCGGTTTCCTTTATTCAGAATCACTGTCTAACACCCAGACTAGAAGAGAGCTCAGTGTGATAAGAGCCCGTATGAAAAACTTCAGGGTGAAATCCCACCCCAGTACAAAACCGAAATAAGCCAAGGACCCCGTCCATGTTTGCCACATCTGTTCAACGTGGCCCTGAAAGTTTCAGCCAGAGCAATGAGCAAGAAAAATAAATAAGACAATCTCAAATGGAAAGGGAAAATTAAAATCTGCAAATAGGATGGTCTTACATGTACAAAGTCCAAGAAGTTAAGGCGCACGGGCAGAAAGACACTGGCAGGATGTCACTTCCTTCCAAATCTCCCAGTCAATGCAGGTCCAACAGACCCCAGCAAGGGGTTTGTGAGTAACCACACTGACGGCCCACAGCATCCAGCACATCAGCACAAGGAGGAGAGCTGACCTCACCCAGCTGCCCAGAACCCCTGGAACTAGTCAACAAGATGGAACTGGTCCAAGACAGTCAACAGGATAGGGAGACCAGGAACAGCCCCCACAAGCAGTTCGTACTTGACAAAGAGCAAAGGCAGGAAGGATGGAGTTTGGGACAAACAGTACTGCTACATGTAGACCATGTAATGCCCAAATCTTTAACCATGGTAAATCAGGGTGACTGGCTAAAGGATGTCTCTGTTCTTCTGGGGTTTTATTGTCGTTTGGTCAGTTTTCATGTTTCTTTTTTAAAAAAAGTGTGTTTGTCTACCTGTGCATGCATGCACTCCTGAATATGGAGGCAGGAAGGACCACCTGAGATGTCATTCTCAGAAATGTCGCCCACCTCCTTTGAGAAAGGGTCACTGACTGACTGGCCACCAAGTTCTAGGGACCCCCCTTGTCTTCCCCCACACACACAGTGCTGCGATTACAAGCATGCCTGGCATCTTTACAGGGTTCTGGGCCTACCTGCAAAGCAAGTCCTTTACAGCCTTGTGGCTGTCAGCTAAACCATTGTGCTAGCTCAGAACATGCTTTTCTACACGAAGGAAGGACATCTTAAAATAAATACACACAGACACTGTTTAAGAGACAGCATACCCAGAGACAACCTATCTTTTGCTATCACTGAGTGGGCCTAAAGTACTAGTGTGGTAGTCCGTAGGAGCCCATATGGGAAGCAGACTGCATGGCCAATGAGCATCCATCCATAGACAGCACCCACATCTTGGTAGAGCTTCCATGTCTGCTCAACTACTGTTAAGGATGAGTAAGGTGCTGACAGTACTTTACTGCTTTCTAGGGGGAAATCTACACTTTTTGAATCTCAGGATTCTCATGTTTGAGGGCCTGTTTCTCAACTGGCAGTTTTCCATATGAAATTGTTCAAATAGCATCTCCATGGAGAGAAGGAAGTAAAACTGGTTTGTTTTAGTCATTAGATTATCTTTTATGTACTCTGCAAAGCTAATTTAGCAAACCAGTAAATGAAAAGTATATAGGGTACACATTTTACTGCCTTTAAAAATTATGTAATTATAGCCAGGCGGTGGTGACACAAGCCTTTAATCTTAGCACTTGGGAGGCAGAGGCAGGTGGATCTCTGTGAGTTCGAGACCAGCCCGGTCTACAGAGCGAGATCCAGGACAGGCACCAAAACTACACAGAGAAACCCTGTCTCGGAAGGGGGGGTAGGGGTGGGAGAATTAGGGAGGAAAATTGCAGTTCCATTTCTTCTTGGATCAAACTTCCTATTGGAAACACTAAAGAATTTCAATGCACATGAACCATACCTAATGGTGCAGGCTGTGATGGGACTGCTTAGGAGACCAAGGCAAGAGGATTAGAAATTGAAGGCCTGCTTGGGCTCACTCACTGTGAGTAAGTGGCTAACTTTATGTTCCAATATAAAACATACTAAAAGGTCTGCACAGAGCTCGGTGGTATGCTTCCCTAACTATGTGTAAGTACCTGGGTATAACCTCTAGTCTCACACATTTTTTTTTATCACATAAATTTCATCATTCTACATTCACATATAATCTCATAAGCCATTTTTACAACATTCTGTGCCTGTTCCTTCGGTCCAACTATTAATGTTAGCTTGGTATTCACCACATGACACCACCGAGCTGACAACCAGCAGTGCTTTAACCAAAGAGCTCTGGCCGAACACCCACCAAGACAGACTGGGCAGATGTTCTCAAGAGCTGCTTCCCACCTGCTGCTTGAGGTTGGCACTGTTACCTGATGGGTCCTGTGGGAATCACACCATGGATGTGAAGGAACTGCTCTAGCAAGTTCCAGAGCCAGGCGATTCCCAGGCCAGAGCCAGGGCTGTGCTTTGGAATGATGCCGCTTTGAGAACTGCCCATTGTCTGTCTGATCTGGTCCTGCTCACATTTTTGTATCAACAGCTGCTGTTTAGTACTTTTAGGACATTCCTACCCAATTTCTATCTTGCCTCTACTTGATTTCTTTAGCTTCTCGTAAGGAATGTCTGCCTACAGAGAAACTTTTGAACAAATTTAGGGAGTAATTCTGAAAAAACTGCTGTTACCATGCTGGGTCTTCACATGCGTAGCATGGTTGAGGCTCTTTTTTTCTTCTTCCTCTAGGTCATTTGTTACTTTTATGTAGCCCAGGCTACCCTCAAACTCAAAATCCTATCACTCTGGCTACAAGTAATGAGATTATCAGGATTCTCTGCCATACCCAGTGGTCCTGCTTATTTTTGTTTATTGTTGAATACTTCTTGAGTTTTTGCTGCTACTATGATAGGGAGTCTTTTGCTGTATTCAAAATGATTTTTTCCTCTATCTTTTTTATTTTGTGTGTATAGGTTTTTCTCTTCATGTAATGTGTACCATGTGTTTGCAGTACCCCCAAGAAGCCAGAAGAGGGCACTGGATGGCCTTGTAGGATTTGCCGTGAGCTCTGTGCTTCCTAGCCCATGAGATATTAAGTTATACCACAAGCTGCTTCTGTGCCCTTCCCACCAGGATGGACTGTAACCTCTTACACCATGAGTCAAAATAAACCCCTTCTCCTCTGTGCTGCTACCACAGCAATGAGAAAAGTAACACAGAGAAAAGTGTTACCAAGAAATGTTGTCTTTGTTGTGGTAAGTCTGACCTTTTTTGATTTGTGGGCCTTTAGAACTGGTTTGTAGAAAGAATATACAAGTTTGGAGCAGCTAGGTAGAGAAGCCCTAGAATTCTGTCAGCAGCATAATGGCCACTCTGGCAGGAGTGTGGAAGATCAGAACACCAACAGAAATGCAGACAGTAAAACAGGCTAATGAAGGTTCAAGGACTTTATTGGATTGGGCATTCAGGCTACAATCTGTAACATCTGCCTGTGTCCTGCTACCCTGAGTAAAGCTGAACTATGCTGTGGACTAGCTGATTTATTTGGTGGAGGAAATTTTAAAACAGTGTAGTATACAGGTTGTAGTATAGCTGTGGCTCACTGCTTTTGGCCAGATTTACAGAAAGGAAGAGCAAACATTAAGAACATATGCAGTTGATGAAGGGGGTATGTGAGCAGATTTGAAACTCTGAATGAAGTGGCCTGAACAAAGAGACTGTTGTTAAAAAGATTAATGCCATTAAGACAAATCTCATAGTAATGAGCCAGTGAGCTGGCTCGGCGAGTGAGTAAAGGCACTTGCTGCCAAGTCGGACAACCTGAGTATGATTGCTAGGACCCACCCGGTAAAGGAGGGAACAGATTTCTCCAAGTTGTCCTCTGACCTCCACATACACACAAATGTAATACAATTTAAATGTTTGCACTTTATGTTGGGACAATAGGATTTGTAATACGACAGTAGGGTCCTTGAGGGAAGACGTCACTGACAGAAGCCTCCAGGGCATAACATACAAATTCATTGGAAAGGAGAGGGCTTGAATAGTACAAGGTTAGAGTCTCTAGTAACACACAAATAGGACAACCTAGGGAAATGTCCAGGTCCAGCTCTGCAGGAGACTTGACACATGTACAAGACTTACAGGTGATCACACATTTCCATCTCTACATAATAAATTCAACATGCCCCTGAAAGTGGTTTAAAAGGGGGAGATGATCATTTTGAGTTCATATTTTTATTCAGTGAGGAGACTTTAGTTCCATTCTTCTGTATATGTGGATACAATTTTGTTATCAAAAGGCTTTCCTTTATCTTCTGTATGTTTTTTGCATCTTCATCAAAAAGTAGTTGGCTGTATCAACATGGACTAATTTCTAGGTTCTTTCAATGTCAGTCACATACTTTATTACTATACAGCCTTTGGTATTATGACTATTTCTAATGTGTTTAGAATTCATCAAACCTTTTTTCTATCACATATATTACAATAACTGCAAGGATTCTGTCCTTCATTTTGTTGCTATTCTGTATCATGTTTATTGGTTTGAGTATGTTGAACCATCCTTGCATCCCTAGGATGACTCCCACTTGGTTATGTTGTGGCTTTTTTACATTTTATTTGTGTACTACATTTTCTATTTTACAGAAACATTGGTATGCCAGCTCCTTTATATCACCACAGGAAGATACTGAGTGATGCTTTATGAAGACAGCTGGGCAGAATTCCTTCCATCTCCATTTGTTGTAGCTAACACATACTAATTGTACAGATCAATGGTTCACTGTGGTGATGCCCATCATGCCCATCATTTCTACTTTTAAGTTGTTGGTGTGTCTTCATTTTCAAGTGTGAGTAGGAACATGTGATCCATATCTGTGTCTAGCTTATTCACTTACCATGACATCCTCTGGTTCCACCCATTTCCCTGTAAAAGACAGATCTACCAGGCCAGTGTAATGGTGTCCAGAGACAGGAACATCAAGGAAGGTGTGGGCCTTCAATTACTGTTTCAAGCCCATTACTCATCTGTTTATACTTTGTGTTTCTTGGCTAAATTTTGGTAGGTTGTATGTGTTCAGGTATTTACCCATGTCTTGTATAGTTGTTCATAATTTCTTTGTATTTTTATGGTATCCATCCTCTCGGGTTTTTTATCTTTTCAAAAAGCTTTTCCATTTTCCTAGTAGTTTCAATTGTATTTCCAATTTGACCTTTATTCTGTCCATCTTTATGTATATATTTGTTGCATCGCCTCTATCAATATTACTTCTAATATGTTGTCATTATCATGTTTCTAGATGTTTTATTTCCTTCTGTCTTCAAGGTCATTTAAGAGCAAGTTGTTTCCCTTGTATATCCTCCTTGATTTACAGTTTTACTCTGTTGTGACTTCTTTGTTTTGAGACAGGATCTCACCACATAGCCCAGGCTGGCCTCAAATGTGAAATTTTCCTGGCTTCCCTAGTGCTGGGATTACAGGCATGGACCACCACACTGAGACTTCCATGTTTGACCTAGCATCTGATCTTTCCTAAAGAATACTGCATGTACTGAAAAGAACGTGTACTCTGCAGCTGCAATAAATATTCTGTAAATGTTCATTTGCTTCGTAGTATGGCTCAACTCAGATTTTCTGTCTGTCTGTCCACTAAGGAAGGTGAAGTATTGAAATTCCCAGGTATTATTATATTGGAGTATATTCTCCCTTTAAAAATAATAATATTGGGTGGGTCCATGTGAGGTATAGCTTCTGAGCCTATCCATTCCTTAGTATGATTTCTAGAGTTCTCCTGCTCCCTTAAAACACCAGTCCTCGCCGGGCGGTGGTGGCGCACGCCTTTAATCCCAGCACTCGGGAGGCAGAGGCAGGCGGATCTCTGTGAGTTCGAGGCCAGCCTGGTCTACAGCGTGAGATCCAGGAAAGGCACAAAGCTACACAGAGAAACCCTGTCTCGAAAAACCAAAAAAAAAAAAAAACACCAGTCCTCAAAATATACTTTTTCACCAGGCAGTGGTGGCACATGCCTTTAATCCCAGGACTCAGGAGGGCAGAGCCAGGCAGATCGCTGTGAGTTTGAGGCCAACCTGGTCTACAGAGTGAGTTCCAGAACAGTCAGGGTCTCTGACTTGAAAAACAACAACAAAAAGGTAAAAAGAGAAGAAACCTAAGTATTTACCCTTCGTTGACATACCATGTGGAGGTGTTCTTCCTACAGGATCTGGGAGTAGTAAGTACAACACAGTGTGAACCACACACAGATAAAAAGCTGCCCAGACTATGAGCTCTAACAGGAAAGCAACATTAAAATTCCCATACCTCGTAATGAGCAAACTGGCCCGCTTTCCTGGTTCTTAGAGCGCTTGCTTCTGAACTGACTTGGAATATCTAAAGAGAGATCTTAAAAGGAAAGAACCAGAGTTATTAAAGGCACTTGACTTCACTACAGATTTACCAAAAAACAAAACAACAACAAAACCCAGCAGCACATCCCCTTACCTAGGAATGGATCAAACTTCCTTGACTCTGTCCCACAGATGAGGCAGTTGACCTCATTCTGGAGAATTCCTCCAAATATTGCTGTGACAACAGTTGATGCTCCATTTCTAAAGAAACACCACATGGGAAACAGCTCATAAAAATCGCTCTTTTAGTTCTTAAAACATTAACCCTGGGAAAACAGATCTCGTGAGTGACTGCACATGTGATAGGTGTCAGCTTCACCATCAGAACACACCCATCAGAACGTAAGTGTGGCCTTGCGTCTTACTCTTTCACTGTAAGGCCTTGCTGAGTATACAGAATGTTCCAAACTACTTGATGTCATATCCTCAACCTGAGGAAATAAAGACATTTACTACAGCTTGAGTTAACAACCACTACAGGTAAGAAAAGGTGCTATGTACTAGTGCGCCCTTGTCAGAAGCACTAAAATTTCATAAAAACAGTGTAAATAAAAAGACACCACCTTACCAAGCAACGAGAAATTCAGCACCTGAATGCTCTAACATGGTTATTCCTCTGCTCCAGCTGCATGAGCACGGAGAGCGACAGGAAGAGCACCTGACTCCAAGACTTGCTAGACATGAAATCCTCACTCCAAACAGCACTTCGGGTGTTCACCATTATTTTATCAGCAAAAAGTCAGGCAACACCTTCGCTTGCTGGTATTTTTTCCCCATAAGTTTGTGTCTAGGTTCCAGACCTACCACAGGCTCAGGAAGAAGAAAGGGTACCTGGAGTAGCAAGTGTCCTGTATGTGGGTTCCATTCTGAGCACCCCTGTTTGTGAAGTGAGCGCTCAGAGCTGTGTATATATACTGCTGTTTCTGCTTTGCAGACCACGACGCTGAGACAGAGGGTTAGGACCCAGCTTAGGTCATGCAGCTGCTCTCCACATTAAGCCCTTTATTTAACCAAGACACTACCAATGGATATTGAGGTGGTTCAGTGTCTGCTCTCAGTAATAGTACTATAATGGCCAAGGGTCAGTGTGTACACTTTTAACCCAGCACTCAGGAGGCAGAGGCAGGCAGATCTCCAAGAGTTCAAAACCAACCTGATCTACATAGCTGTACAGAGATCCTGTCTGTAATAATATTACAACAAATACTTGTTTGTGAGCCTTGTACAATTACTTGAACCAGAAAATACCATTTTGCCTGCAGCAACCAGTTTCTCTTACACTGAGCAGAGATTTCTGCACCACACCACGTTAAACCTACTGCCATGATGGTAGACAAAAAACTATCCAAGCAACTTCACTACATGCAAAAGAAATGGATTTTAAAAGGCTGAAGGGACATTAGGAACTACAAGACATAACAACCATTTCAGGTTTTCCATTTATACCTGTGTCATAACCAAAGAACATACAAGTTCTATGAAAATGAGGAGCTACAATTGACCCTTGCATGCTAATGTACATATGCAAAGTTGCCTTTAATTGAAATGGAAACTGCTTCATTAAAAAGCTGTGCATTAAAACTCATTCCTCATAATCATTTCCTGGGAGAAATCAAGTTTCAGCCATCTGGTGGGCATGGCATTAAGATTAATAATTTCCCAAAAAAAAAAAAAAAAAAAAATAGCCGGGCGGTGGTGGCGCACGCCTTTAATCCCAGCACTCGGGAGGCAGAGCCAGGCGGATCTCTGTGAGTTCGAGGCCAGCCTGGGCTACCAAGTGAGTCCCAGGAAAGGCGCAAAGCTGCACAGAGAAACCCTGTCTCGAAAAACCAAAAAAAAAAAAAAAAAAAAAAAAGATTAATAATTTCCAAAGTGCTTACTGTTCTGTTGTATTAGTACTAACAACTGTCTGGGCATTTCCATCTCATTACCACCCCACTCCTAGCTTCCAGAAGTGCTTTTAACAAATATCTCTAGATCTTGAAACATCCTCCCATGAAATGAAGCAAATAAAGGGAAAGCTTTAGTATTTGATATATTTTTTCTTCTAACTTGCAATTGCTAGTCTTTAAATAGACTAATACTAAAATTATATCCCATGAAGATTATACAGTGCAATTCCACTGGAATGCCCCGGGCTCATAAGATACTAAGGACACATACGCTCTCATTTCATACAGGTTATCTTTGACAGAGCACAGATCAGTATTTTTATATATGAATATGCTATAATATACAAATTCTTATTTAACACTATTTTTAAGTTGGTGCTAGGACAACAAACAGCTTGACTGGATTTTAGGACTTCCTTTTCTACCCTGTGCTCTGACTGGAACTTCAGGGTCCTGGAGGAAGCTGGTAATTCACACCAGTCGCTCTTCAGTGACACTGCAGGATTGGAGGGTGAGTGCCAACGACCAGAAAGTACCAGTGTCTTCTAAGTCCCTCTCCTACATAAAGAATCCTCTATAAAGAATACTGACAACTGAAAAAAAAAGGGCCGAGCACGGTGCAGACTCAGGAAGCAGGCACACTCTGGAAGTCCCAGGCTAGCCAGGGCTACAGAGTAAAGCTCTGTCTTTAAAAATTGTAAATGACTAGAATCCATACTGAAATAAAAAAGACTTTCCTTCTCAGCAAAATAGCTGTTCTGATATCAGAGTATGTCTCAGGCTGTTAATATAAAGGAAACAAGACAAAAGGTTTTGTTCACAGTAAGGGACAAGAAAAAATTCAGAAAACTTACTAATTTCTCAGTTTTACTCAAAAAGAAAGAAATGCTTTTAGCAAACATTACTACTGTGTGTGCAAGAGACACTACTAGCTCAGTCTGGAATTGGACTCACAATCCAATGTTCTGAGATTACAGATCGGGTCCCTGCTCTCAGTAGTATTACATTATTCAGTATATCTGGTAGAAAACCTTTTAAATGCTAATTAAATCTCACCAAAAATAATGAGAACAACATCAAGATGTAAATGTAAATGCAAAAGCACATGGCAAGCGTGCGCGCGCGCACACACATACACAACACACACACACCAGCAGACATTTCTGAGTAGAGCAAAAGTAAGCTAAGTCTTACATGCAGCATTTGTTATTTGCAGACAGAGTAGAATTCTCCTGTAGAATTGCTGATCTGGAAACACCATTGAAGCCACCCTGAAGTTCCAAGTGTAGGTGATCCAAAAGGTAGCGCATGAATTCGTGGGCATCTTGCTGCTGATAACCCCTTGAAGTAAACAAAAACAGTATGTGGGAAGGCTCTCCCTGCCCATCAAACATCACGAAGGACTGCAGCCCCATGCTCACAAGCATGCCTCCGATTCCCACCCTCTGTCTCACCAGTTCTACACGTGACACATATTTCTCTTCATTTCAAAAACTATGGAATATTAAAGCTAATTGGATTTGCAGTGATTTTCACTGACCTCTCCACTTCAGAAATAAATTAAGGGACAAATTAGGGGAGGGGTGGCATATGACTTATCTAAAGTCCTACAAGAGAGTCCTAGAGACAGCACACAAATCTGTACCTCTTAAATGGACCCTGAAATTTCCCACCCTCCCATGGGTCCTCTCTAAAAGGACACAAATCTTTAACTTAACCTAACCTGAAAACCATGTCTAAGTTTCACTAAAAGAAGTAAGAAATTTAGAACACATATATGTTTAAGAACTCATTCTTCGACCTAAGAATTAGTTACTGGGCCTGGTAGGGAGATAGGTCAGTCAGTCTTTGCAAGCATGAGGACCTGAATGCAGTCCCCAGAACCCAAGTGAAACAGCATCACACAAGTGCCCGTCATTCCAGCACTGGTGAGGCAAGAAGCCCCACAAGAACCCCCTAGGGCTCCCCGGCCAGGTCAACCAGCCTAGCTCAATCAGCAAGCTCCTAATTCAGGGAGCCACCTCATCTCAAACAGAAAAGTAAAGAAAGGAGAGAAGTTAATTTTAAAAAACAGTTTAAATTTTTTAACTAATTTAAAAAATTGATTTAAGAGCCGGGCGGTGGTGGCGCACGCCTTTAATCCCAGCACTCGGGAGGCAGAGCCAGGCGGATCTCTGTGAGTTCGAGGCCAGTCTGGGCTACCAAGTGAGTTCCAGGAGAGGCGCAAAGCTACACAGAGAAACCCTGTCTCGAAAAACCAAAAAAAAAAAAAATAAAAAAAAATAAAAAAAAAATTGATTTAAAAAAGAAATACCGCCGGGCAGTGGTGGCGCACGCCTTTAATCCCAGCACTCGGGAGGCAGAGCCAGGCGGATCTCTGTGAGTTCGAGGCCAGCCTGGGCTACCAAGTGAGTTCCAGGAAAGGCGCAAAGCTACACAGAGAAACCCTGTCTCGAAAAACCAAAAAAAAAAAAAAAAAAAAGAAATACCAAGCTGGGTGATGGTGGCACATGCCTTTAAACCCAGCACTCAGGAAGCAGAGGTTAAGGCAGATCTCTGAGTTCAAGGCCAGCCTGGTCTACAGAGCGAGTTCCAGGACTTCCAGAGCTACAGAGAAACCCTATCTCAAACCAAAAAGACCAGATGTCAACCCTTGATCTCCGTAAGTGTGTACACACACACACAATGAGTTAGAGATATCTAATATTCTGTACTTCCGTCTTTTGAGCTAGAGAGCATGTTCTTTTGTTTTTTTTTTTTTTTTGTTTTGTTTTTTTTTGTTTTTTTTTTTGTTTTTCGAGACAGGGTTTCTCTGTGTAGCTTTGCACCTTTCCTGGAACTCGCTTTGGAGACCAGGCTGGCCTCGAACTCACAGAGATCCGCCTGCCTCTGCCTCCCGAGTGCTGGGATTAAAGGCGTGCGCCACCACCGCCCGGCGAGAGCATGTTCTTTTAAAAATGCATTGACTCATACACAATTATGCATCACCCTAAATTTAAATGCACATAACAACATACTCTCATATTACTTATTACATTATATTTGGGAGAGGAGACTTCATAGGATTCTTACACTAACCCAGATCAATGACTAGTGAACAACAATAAAGAGATCCAAATAAAAGAAACGATGATATATCAAATGTATTCTAAAACTATGACAGAAAAGTGTCCTATACACCTTTCACAATTAAGGATCTCCTTAAATGGTAAATTGTTCTGGGGACCTTTAAGATTCACTCTTTCAGACAAATTCTCTTTCAGTCATATAGTTTCCCTTAATACATATATATTTTCCCTTTCCTACAACTTACAAATTATGGGCAGTCTCCTAATTAATGGAACTTAAAAATCAGAAGTTACTTTATTCACTATAGCTTGCCTTAAAGTATAAAATTAGCAACTATCAATATATGTTCAAATACTTCTCAAGTTACTATAAATAAAACTGTCAAAAGTTCAGCTAGGCAGTAGCAGTGCACGCTTTTGATCCCAGCACTCAGGAGGCATAAGCAGGAGGGTCTCTGTAAGTTAGAGGCTAGCCTGGTCTACAGTTCCAGGACAGTCAGAGCTATACAGAAACCCTGTTTCGAAAACAAAAATCAAAACACAAAACAACTCTCAAATGTATAGTCCAAAGATACCCAAAGCTTACAGTTGGATATCTACATACAAAGGAAGGCTTTACACCAGTTCAGCACAGCATCCACCTGTTTTCATGACTCAAGGTAAGAGCAGGATTATCTGCAAGTCTACAAAAATTTCACTCTACCCCAAATAATCTAAGCCATATTTTTTCTAAAATATACCATGCAAGTCAACACCTTGCAACAATTTCATCATACTTATCCCTTTAAAAAACAAGCTGCTTAATGTATGTTAAAGAATTTCCCAATTACCCTATGATTCTCTAATACCATAAACATTCTCAACTTTCATGAGCTCACAAGTTTCTGTTTAAAAATTTGAAATTTGGGGTTGGGGATTTAGCTCAGTGGTAGAGCACTTGCCTAGCAAGCACAAGGCCCTGGGTTCGATCCTCAGCTCAAAAAAAACCCCTGAAATTTAGCAAAACTAATGTCTTTTTTTTCTGATTCTGAATTTAAAAATGCATTTACACTATATCCTTTAAGAAATACATAGATAAATCCGAGCACCTGGGAGGCCAAGGCAGGGAGACCTCAAGCTCAAAGGCAGCCTGTTCTATATAGTGAGCTCCAGGACAGCCAATGGCCATATAGTGATACCCTGTCTCAAATAAACCAAAAAAAGAAAGGAAAAATAAAAAAAGAAATATGACTGGGGAGTGGTTGTGCACACCTTTAATCCCATCACTCAGGAGGCAGAGGCAGGCAGATCCCTGAGTTTGAGGCCAGCCTGGTCTACAGAGTGAGTTCCAGGACCCTGTCTCAGAGAAGTAAAAGTAAGTGACTTATTTTATTTTGTGTATATGAACAGTCACATGCAAGTCTGGTGCCCACGGAAGCCAGAAGTAGTTGATGGATCCCCTGGAACGGAATTTACCAGCCATATGAGCATCACGTAGGTGTTGGGAATCAAAGCCATATCCTCTGCAAGAACAGGTGTTCTTAACCAATGAGCCATCTTTCCAGCACTCTATAATTAATTGATTTTATTTTAAAGACTTTCAGATTAGTCAATGAGTCTGTTTAAGTATTATTTAGTATCTTATTTTTTCAGTTGTCTCCCAGTTACATAATCCAGGTTCAGAATCCTCTTAAGCTACCTTAGATTTCTCTTGCTTTGTAATTGAGATAAATGGCATGCACATTGTACGTGTCAGGTGTCACCAGTAACTGCTTGTGAACTAATGAAGAAATGGGTTATGAAGACCCAAATGCAGTCTCCATGACAGACCAGAATGAAGAGAAAAGACTAAAGGAAATAACGAAGGTTCTTTACAGTCAAATTGTTAGACCTAAGATTATCCTCTTCTTTGATGCCTACAAAAAGACTATCAGAAAATCTCTCAAAGTGATGTGAGAAATCACACTGCACATACAGGATGCCTAACAGACCTGAAGTGTCCTTTCTAAATGGAAGAAGGCCAAGAAAGGACACACTGATGAAGCACAGTAGAGGGACAAGGGGTAAGGGTCTCTTCACAACAACTTGTGGCATATTAAGACACACATTTTGAAGACAAATGACTATTTTGATAAAGAATAACCAGACTAACTGTCATCAGTGAGGCGCCTGGTCAGGTTGGAAAGCAACACACTGAATAATGTATGTTATTATGTATTGGTCCTGCCTAAACAGAATAATCTACAAGATGGCTAAGACCAATGGGGGGTCAGAGCCAAGAGCAGCTAGGTTTGATGTGGCAGAGGACGCCTGTAATCCTGAGTCAGGAGGATCACCAAGTCCAGACCCCGCCTAGACAACCGAGTAATGACCTCATCTCAACAGAAAAAAAAACCAAAATAATTTTACACAAGTGGGGTCTGTATTCTCCCCAGCTACTCAGGAGAATGAGGCAGGAGGATCCTAAGTTTAGGTCAGCCTGGACAACCTAATGAGACTTTGTCTCAAACAAAAAAAAGCTGAGGATAGCTCAGTTGTAGAGCACTTACCTACTATGTGCAAGGCTCTAAGTCCAATTTCTAATACCACACATAAAAACAGGAGTAAAATAGCAGGTGTGCTGGGGAATATTATTTTAAGGTGTGTTACTTTTGTTTATGTTGCATTTGTTTAATTCTGTGAAGCTGTGTTACTGTGCCTGTCTAAAACACCTGATGGTCTAAAATCATTATACACAAGTGGGGTCTGTATTCTCCCCTGCTACTCGGGAGACTACACTGAAGTAGAGCTGCCATATTAGATGAGGAAACAGATGTTGTAGAGTATTATTTTAAGATGTGTTACATTTGTTTATGCTGTGGAACATTTGTTTAATCATGTAAAGCTGTGTTGCATTCTTTTATGTTTCTTTTGTTTAACTCTGTGAAGCTGTGTTACTGTGTTTGTCTAAAACACTTGATTGGTCTAATAAAGAAGTGAATGGCCAATGGCAAGGCAGGAGAAAGGATGGGTGGGACTGGCAGGCAGAAAGAATTAATAGAAGGAAAAATCTGGGCAAGAAAGATCAAAGAACGAAAGAGGAAGGAGGAGGACTCCAGGGACCAGCCACTCGGCTACACAGCCAGCCACAGAGTAGGAGTAAGATTTACGGAAGTAAGAGAATGGGAAAAGCCCAGAGGCAAAAGGTAGATGGGATAACTTAAGGAAAGCTGGCAAGAAACATGGCAAGCTAAGGCCAGACATTCATAATTAAGGATAAGCCTCTGTGTGTGATTTATTTGGGAGCTGAGTGGCGGGCCCCTCAAAGAGAAAAAGAGTAAAAACCCCCAAAACAGTTGTGGTGATGCACGCCTTTAATCCCAGCACTCAGAGGAGGCAGAAGCAGGGAGATCTGAGTTTGAGGCCAGCCTGGCCTACAGAGTGAGTTCCAGGACAACCAGGGCTATACAGAGAAACCCTGTCCCAAAAAAACAACAAAGAAAAAAAGAGTAAGACGTGCGTCCATAAAGCCTATCAGTCTAGGATAAACAGCCTCTAAAATATCTAAAACATATTAGAGTTTTCTTTTTCTTTGGGAATGGAAGATGGAACAAAGTCTTACAGTGTGTGTAGCCCACTTCAACCCTGCAATCCACCTGACTCAGTCCGGAGAGCAAGGATTGCAAATGTGTGTCATCACACCTATCTCATTAATGGCTCTTGACTAAATGATTTATTATTATGCTGTTTGCATACCTGGTAGAATTTTAAGTTCTATTCATATTTAAAATATTTCAACATTCATAAAAGCATTGTAAGTTACTCTTTTGGCCAGAACACTTACAAAACTAAAATATATTGAGCTATTTTTTGCCCAGTGTTTGGCACTGTCATATAAAACCTGAAAATGACAGAAATGAATGTGTTTACCAACAATGCATAAGCATGCAACAGCACACCTCCTACCAGAACAAATGCTGTTTAAATAAAGAAGCGCACAGTATCTTAAAGTCCTCTTTCACAAATATCTCAAAAGATTGAAAATCTCAAAAGATCTTTTATGTTGTCTAGAAAGCCAAGAATCACTAACGTAAGGTGAAATCATTCTCCCATGCCTTACGTGAATTATAACAAGAACTGAATTTTTTAAAAGAAGTTATGTTTTAGGAAGTTGAGGCAATCAGGTTGTACATGGAAGCAGAAATGGCAAGTAAATGTGAAATGCAAGTGAGTACCACATGAGCTGATTGAATTTCTGAAGAGGCTTCCATGGAGTGAATATGCTGGATCCTAAAGAAAGAGTATGGGACCACAGGGCAAATAGACAGCCAGACCACAGGGCAAACGCATGCTGATGGAAGCAGTAGTACCAGAGGCTACCATAAAAGACCATCTGTTACCAGAGCACAAACACTTCGACCCAGCAAGTCTGCATTCACATAACCATACATATGTGCACAGGCTGTCCATCTAAGCAACACACATGCACATACCTACAAGCAAATCTACAAAGCTACAGTAAAGAGGCTATTCATAGAATCACGTATTTTTAAATTAAATACACTTGAACATGTACAAAGATTACCACTGAAAGCACACATGGAGATCAGGTAACTGGGTGCTTCAGAGAACAGGAGGATAATGAGGGACTGAGAGAAAAAAAACACTCAGTGCCTATTCTAATCTTAATCTTTTAAATTTTGAACCATGCATATTTGGCCTACTAAAATAAGGCTGAATATATTTTTCTAAAAAAAAAAAAAAAAAAAAAAAAGATGGACAAGGCTGGGCATACTAGGAAGCCATAGGTATAGTAAGTGGATATGCACACTAGAATGTGAAGAACTAACTTTCCCTGCTAGGTAACTGGCTTTTGGTTCCAGTGGGGGAAAGTAGCCTTGACGTGTACACAAAAGCTGCTGGCTGCATTCATGGTTTTTGCCATGCTCACTTTGTAGATAAAAGATGCTCCTACATCTATCTACATGCATGTTTTTCAGAACCCTCTAAGTTCATTCCAGGAGTCAGTTTCCCCAGACCTTGCCCTGTCTTAATCAAGGAAAACAGGATTTACAAATAGGAAAATGGTCAGGGTTATAAATAAATACAATGGAAGCATAATTCAAGACTCACTGTGCTTCTGCATGACCATGGTTTAAGAACCACACCTATCTGTAAGAGCCTTGAGAAGAAAGTCCTACCCACAGAGCTCAGTGAACCTGCCATCAGCGTCCTCACAGAACTCACAGCAAAGAAAGCCCACCTCTGGGCTTGTAACTCGGTGCTGTGTGGTGACAATCTCAAGACCTGCGTCTTTCAACAAAGGGAAATTCTTTGAGTACACAAAAAATGGAGAACAATCACTGCAGGACCAGAAGAAAGACCAGCTGATGCTCAACAGTAAGTAAGGAGACATCAGAATTCATGTGTGTCAGAAATCACCTGAGAGACTGGGTAAATTTCTCAACCTGGTTATCTCTTCTGAAGTTCTTTCATTTATTAGTAGAAATACTAAAATCAGTAAACTCAGCAGTTAAACTAAACCATGCTCACAGTTGGACTATAGAAACCAGAAAGGACAGTGATGAGGTGATGTTTGGAGAAAAGCAGACTGCACTGTGTCAAAATATGGGGTGTGTCAAATACATTTGGGATGGAAGGACCAAGGAAACCCAAGCCACATCTGCTATGAACCAACTCCTAAAGACTTTGGGTTCTAACTTTGGTCAGACCACCAAGTAGATGTGTAAGACTGAGCAAGCTGCTTCTCTGTTTTGACTTCTCTAAACTTAGCGGTAACATGTCCTGCCTTGGCCAAAATGCTTTGTTGCTTGGTTCTTTCGTTTGTTTGTTTGTTTGTTTTTCGAGACAGGGTTTCTCTGTATAGTCTTGGTGCCTGTCCTGGATCTTGCTCTGTAGACCAGGTTGGCCTCGAACTCACATCCACCTGGCTCTGCCTCCCAAGTGCTGGGATTAAAGGCATGTGCCACCACCACCCAGATGTTGCTTGGTTTTTAATTTAAAGACTGATGAGTGGCATCTTAACTGTCATTTCTACTTTTCCTGCTTAGATTCAGGTGATTGTAAATTTCTTAGGAGTCTCTGAGATGAAACTTACAAACCCAGGGTTAACGGCAGTTCAGTCAGACACTCAGAGGCTCAACTCACTTGGTAAGCAGTAAACTACAAGATTTTGATTTTTTACCTTTTAAACATTTCTCTGTACTAAAAGGTACAAGATATACTGTTAAGTTTCACTACAACATATGATTTTTTTTTTTTTTTTTTTTTTTTTTTGGTTTTTCGAGACAGGGTTTCTCTGTGTAGCTTTGCGCCTTTCCTGGAACTCACTTGGTAGTCCAGGCTGGCCTCGAACTCATAGAGATCCGCCTGGCTCTGCCTCCCGAGTGCTGGGATTAAAGGCGTGCGCCACCACCGCCCGGCACAACATATGATTTTTAAACAAAGGATATATGCAAGGTGCCAAATCATGACTTCTAAGAGCTATAACTTGCTTCAATAAAAGAATAAAGTCAGCCAAATGTAGCAAACACTGGCATACCATACATCTATAATGACCCAAATTATCACAGGGATAGGTAACCAAGAGAGGCAGGACAAGCTACCAGAGAGAAAGGACAGGTCTAAGCAGGACTGGCCCTACTATCTCCCCAAGTGTGACTCCCGGTCAACCTGGATTAACTGTTTCAGAGCTTTAGAAGCTGGCCAGCACAGTGCCTGACACTGGGTTTCCACTGGTTTCCTTTTCTTTCTTTGTGTGTGGCAGTATTACAGACTGAACCTGTGGCTGGCCTCCCTGCCTCCCTGCCTCCCTCCCTCCCACATCACCAGGCTAGTGGTCCGACTGACTGAGCCCCAGCCCTCACTTCATTCTTTCAGTTGGAATAATAAGATAGTACATGATGACAATTATTTCTCTGTAAAACTTGAAAGAACCAGGGCTGGAGATAAGGCGCAGTGAGAGCACTGGCTGCTCTTCCACAGGACCCAGGTTCAATTCCCAGCACCCACATGGCAGCTCACAACTGTCTGTAACTCCATTTCCAGGGCTTCTGACACCTTCACACAGACATACATGCAGGCAAAACAATGAACATAAAAATAAAACTTTAAAAAAAAAAAGCCTTAGAACAATCCAGGAACATTCGTCGTCCATTACATTTTCCTAGCACACATGGACTACTTATAGGGGTCTTTAAATAAACCAGTGTTTACTCAGTGCCGGCTGCTCATCTAAGAAAGCGCTGCTTAGAGCGTCTGTAGTAACATCAGTCTTGTAGGAAGCTAAGAAACAGCAGGAAGAGCACAGATGTCCTAAGCACCCTTCAATACTTACCTGAAGTTAGGCATGATCTTCCAGACAACGTAAAACAACGACTCGGGACTGAATGCAGTCTGGCTGCCTTGCCATAAAGCACACAGTGTCTTCCTAAACTCTTCTACCAGAGACCTGGAACAGAGGGAAGATGATAGCTTCAGCATCCACGAAAGACCATTATTTCATTTCAACACATGTGGCTCAACTGTCTAAAAGACAGTAAAAAATGAAAAAATGTCAAGGGCTTAGTCTTCTGAACTCAGCCTGATAGCTATGTAAGAGCATTAAAAACCCCATATGAGCCGGGCAGTGGTGGCGCACGCCTTTAATCCCAGCACTCGGGAGGCAGAGCCAGGTGGATCTCTGTGAGTTCAAGGCCAGCCTGGGCTACCAAGTGAGTCCCAGGAGAGGCGCAAAGCTACACAGAGAAACCCTGTCTCGAAAAACCAAAAAAAAAAAAAAAAAAAAACAACCATATGAATAGCAGTATCGTTGACAAAACTAATTTTAACTATATAGTTATCTTTGAATGTGTCACAGTACTATCATTTTGTTAACTAAATTTAAAGGAAACATACAAAACAATAAAGCAGTGGATAATTTACAAGCAAATTACTTAAACATGCTCACTTAAAAAAATGTCAATAAGCAATGAATGTCCCCATCTCCCGCCTGTCTCCTTCTTCCCTAGCAGGGCCCTTCCAGGTTGTCCCTATTCATCTCTGCCTCAGACAGTGCACATGGTCACAAGGCTTCGGGGCTTAACTCCACACATGGACCCATAAACCCAAATCTAGAAGGAACTTTCGTTGAGTGGTGTTTGGTGTTTGTGTCAGGATCTCACTATGTTCTCTGGCTATCTTAGACTTGCTATGTAGTCAAGGCTGGCCTCAGACTCCACTCCTCTGCTTCTGCTGGGATTAAAGGTGTGCCCACCATGTCTGCCTTCATGACTGCTTTTATTTAGGTTTTTCCCATTCTTGACAGGAACTTCCTACTGGGCATCTCCTTGGTCACTTCACAGTCACTATGTGCACTGCTCTGTGCTCTCCAGCTCTTCCCCCAACAGCTAGTCTTCACTTCTTTCACAGGGACAGACCCCCATTTTTTTTTTTAATCAAGCAGATGAACTCCTAGAATAAAAACTTGGGAGTGTGCCACTTCCTGGGGAATTTCCTCAGAACAAAGGTAGTCCTTAGCAACCCCTTCTTTTTCCCATTGCTAGGACATGTTAGTAAGGGAGCTCCCCACTATCTGGGACTATGTGGACAAAAGCTGCTCCCCTGAGCAAGAAGGAGCCTTATGACTTTGCAAAATAGTTCTCAACAGATAATCTCTTAAATTCATATGAGAAATAAAACCATGGATATTTCATTGAAGTTACAGTTAGTTTTGATTCTTCTGTGCATGTAGCTAAACTGATACACTTGGAATTCAGTTACTGGATCTAGCAATATAACTAAGCACTCTTGGATACCTGATGGAAGGTTCTCTCTGACAGCAAACCGTGTACACTGGCCAACCTCCCAACAGACACTGAAACGAACAGCCGTAAGGTGCCCTCTTTTAGCCTTCCTTGCAGATGGAGCAAAGTACATGGTCTGGGTTCTGCACACTTGAAGCAGGGTTAGGTGACAAAAAGCAGAGACAGCACCAGATCCTCTTTGGAGGTGGCAGAGGTAACAAGTACCACCCCAAGGCCATGGGCATGAGCAGCGGCTGCATTGTCTCCAGCAGTTCTGTGCATGACTGTGGCTGTGGTGCTAGCTCTGGACCTGATTTTCAACCTATCCAGTGATGCAGACTCACCAACAGTTCTTCAGTAAACTCTCTCTACAATTTCTGTAGTCTGAACCAAACTCTAAATAATACCACTACACTGAAGACTGATGGTGCCTCTCTTAACTTCTGCACACATGTGTTCTCCCCTTTATTTCCCTGCTGTTTACTTTGACACAATGGAAGCCCCTTAAATTAGGCACTTTCCTATTCATCCTATAAGCTGCCACCAAAGGAAATTCCCTTCACACAACACATGATCCCTTCTCCATGTTGGGGCTCTATCTACATTACCCAATATTCTAACATATTTTCTCTCCTCTCTCTCTCTCCCCTCTCTCTCTCTCTCTTCTCTCCCCCCTCCCCCCCCCCCCCCTCTCATTGACGCAAGGAAAATGGCCTTTCAAAATTAGTGGGAAAGGGGTATGTGTGGGAGTGAAATAGGCAGGCAGGTAGGAAAAACATTCCATGCATACAGGTAATCCGTATCTCTGCTTCAATAAAGGTATGGAAAAGATGCGCTATTTTCTATTAGTCTAACAGAGCAGATCTTCTGAGCTCCAGATGGGCGAAGCTGCAGTGAATCTGAATGTAAAATGATCCTTGATGACCACTTCTGTTTTTCACCCCTCCATATTAACTCAAATTGGCTATTAATTTTATTATCCCAAACTGGCTTACCTAACACTATCAATAACAGATCAACAGATTAAGATGAACTAGCAGCACTTAGTGACGTCCATACCTGAAGTCTGTGCATACACAGATGTCTGCAAAGACTCAAGTGCAGCACTAGCTATCCTTCCCATTATAATAAACAGAAATAAAAACACAATTATTAAGATCATGAGCTAGATTAACCCAGTGTTAGAAGAGCTTTATAAAATCTACTTATTAGCTCAAATAATCTAAAAGTCACCGAGGAACTCCTTTGTGTGCATTCAGAGCCAGAAAGGCCATTTCCAACAACTCACACGTTGCTGTCCCCTTGGCTCCTGGTGTGGTATGTCCGCCTTCCTGCTGTTTTTCCGTTCCTCAACTCCACTGCAGGCAGTTCTTTGAAGTAACAGCAAAACTGCTCAATGTTACTATTTGAAAAGGAAGTGAAGAAAATTATTTTTTAAAGAAAAGAATTTAAAGGACAGTTTTAAAGATTCTACACAATCTAGACAAGAATTTTCAAGATGTCATCGTTTCCTTTCTCATCAGGCAGTACTCAATGCAGTCCTGTTTCCTCGAGTTCACTGCTATTCCCTCAACTTTGTGGGGATCAACAAGTGACTAACAGTAAACCTCTCTTCAAAAATTCCATTTCCCTTCATCACAGGTTATTCTGTCCCTTCCTCCTTCCCTCCACATCTCCCCTTCTCTTGCCTTGAACTTCCTATGTGGTGGCCAACAATGACCTCAGACTTCTAATCGCCCTGCCTTACACCAGCACACCCGGCATGTGTGCTGGGGATCCCGCCACGGCCTGAGCTACACCTTATCTTCCACTTCTCTTTTAGGGTGCTTGTTTCCAGGTATTGAATAAAATAATCCCCTCAAATAAAACAAACCATGAAACCAATCACATTATTTACATGTGCTACAGAGACTCACAAGGACCAATTAGAGGTAACTAGATCTCTCTGGGGAAGAATGGGTGAGTGGGAAGACAAAGCCTCTAAGGCAGAGTCAGTGTGGCTCTACTCTTTGACTGGAGTGTGACTGGGAAAATAACTGACTCCAGCCTTTGACACCTCATTAAAGTCGAAAAGTATACAACTTTCAGAGTAGTTTCTTCTACTGAAAGCGGTCAGCTGTATCGGCCGCTTTCTTTTTATCACTCTCTCTGTGATAGTCTCATGACCATGATGGAGACTTAACCAGTGGCTGAAATAAGCTCTGAACCAGGTTCCCTGTAGCCTAGGAGTCTACAGACTAAAGCCTAAAAGCCAGATATAGCCCTCAGCCAGGGAACTTTTATGTTTTCAACGAAGTTTTTTGTTTGTTTGTTTTTAACTTGTCTTTTCCTTCTCTAACTGGGGTTTGGCTATGTTGTCCAGGCGTGAGCTGGCAATCTCCCTGCCTAAGCTTCCTGAGTAGCTGAGATGATATGCATCTATCTGCCTTGAGTTTTACATAAAAGCTATTTTTTTAAAAAAAAGCTAAGAAATAGTTGAAAGGGATAAAATGGGAGAGAAACATGTACACGGCCTAAAATAGTTACTATCCCACCCACCTTTCAAACAGAGGTTTCCCGATCCCTCCTGTAGCCATTCAAGAAACAAAGAGGACTAAGAGCTAACCGTGATTTTCTAACAAAAGTGCTTGAAGGAGTTTAGACAGTTACATTATTTAATCTTTCCTCCCACTGTATGAAGTAGGAACCATTCCCTGAACTTTACTGATGAGGAAAAAGTACAGGAACTAGAGCAGAGTCAGAAACAGTCTCGGAAAACACTGAGCCTTGCTCTTGGTCTGTAGTGTCCAATATGTAAACCTCTGACTGGAGCATTCCTTACCTGAGCGACTGAAGGATAGCATTCATGAAACACGTGTTGCCCAAATTCCGAAGGCCTGTGGCACAGATGGCAGTCGTACTTCCCTGTGACATGGAAGAAGAGACCATCAGCATTGCCAAGATGTCTGTTTCAAACACCAATGCTAAGCCAAGCTCTGTTTCAAACTCCAACACCATGCCTATCTGCAAGTATTCCTTTCCCTTTTCTGCCCAGTGAATATTTCATACAAACTCTCTACACTATTTTAGCATCTGTTTCTGAGAAAATAAGTATCAACAAGTACCCCAGATGCAAAACAGGGAAATACATTTTAAGTTAATATATTTACAAGACTCTACTAAAAATATAAATTGAAAATCACAAACATGTAAACCCCAACTTTTAACTGAAAAGCATACTCAAGTGACAGACGTTTTCCCAGCAATGGGCATGAACCATAAAACACTACCTGAACTCTTAAAGATGGAGGATTGGTTTTCTGAAATTCTACAAATGCCCCCAAAGTATCTGAATACTACACCATGAGGTAAATCCTCCAGTCCAACCCATCTATCTCTGCCTGTAATTCAGATGGCTCAAACAGCACCTTAGCTATTTCTTTAAAACTTTAGGCAAAGGTGGTCCGGTGACAGCAAAGGATTAAATGCAAGGCAAAAATGCTGCTTGGGTCATTTAAATATATGTAGTAACTTTAAAACTATTAATTTATAAGTGGTTTCCAAAATGAATATGAATACTTCCATGGTGTTATATTAATGAAAAGCCCTGAAGCAAACACAAAACAAAACAAAACACACCCTACCAAAAGCTCACACCAACAGAATCTAGGGAATTGCACTTGATAGTTTGTCAATGTGACACAAACTGGAGTCATCAGAGAGGAGGGAACCTCAAGAAACTTAGCCCTCCTAAGACCAGGCTGTAGGCAAGCCTGTAGGGCATCTTCTTAATTGGTAATTGATGGGGAAGGCCGAGGGCTGGTGGTCCCGAGTCCTATAAGAAAGCAGGCTGAGCAAGCCATGGGAAGCAATCCAGTAAGCAGCTCCCCTCCATGGCCTCTGCATCAGCTCCTGCCTCCAGGTTCCTGCCCTGTTTGAGTTCCTGTCCTGACTTCCTTCAATGATGAACAGTGATGTAGAAGTGTAAACCACATAAACGCTTTCCTCCTGGAGTTGCTTTGGTCCTAATGTTTCATCACAGGAACAGAAAGCCTCAGACAGGAACTTTACCAGAAGGAAGCAGGCTCTCGGAGAGCACCACAGAAGGTGCCTAAGTAAGCACTAGGAGTGAACTGCTTGCACAGGGTGTGCAGGGTGTGCAGAGCCACACCTTTAATCCCAGTACTCAAGAGGCAGAGGCAAGCTGATTCTTTAGTTCAAGGCCAGCCTGGTCTACATGGAAAGTTTCAGGCTAGCCAGGACTACACAGTGAGACCCTGTCTCAAACAACAATAAAACAAACAAACAAAAAACCACAAACAGTGAATTGCTTGCAGGGTGGTATTAATCCTAACACTGGGGAGGCAGAGGCAGGCAGAGCTCTCAGTTTGAGGCCAGCCTTGTCTACACAGAGAATTCTAGGATAACCAGGGCTACATAGACCACCTCCAGAGGGGGCAGAGGGGTATTTATAAGTGGCAAACATTTCTGCAAAACACTTCAAATCAAGACACATTAGTAAGTTTATATCAGGTAAGAGCCCTTGTTAGAGCTGTAACAGTGATTAGATCTTAACTCTTACATAGGAATAAAATTTAATTACTTACATTTACTTTTAATAACTTGCTGTTCAGTGATGAGTTTTCCAATAATTTTCTTTTTCTATGCCTGTCAGCTGTAAAAGCTGAGCTATTAAAATATAAACAGTTTAAAAGACATTAATGAATACATGCTACACAGCAGGCCAAAGGACAACCCCAAGCTGCCCTCAGTGTCTAAGGCAGAAAGAATCCTGTCTGGCTGCTTTGTGAGGCCATCAAGTGACCTGTTAGGCCCACAGTATCCGAGGGGAGCTGACACTTTTCACTTCCCTGGAAGTCCCCACTGCTCTTCCACCGCAGGGGAGAGTGGACGCTACTCCCAACAAAGCTGGTCAGGAGTTGTGGTCTGTGAGATATGCCTGCCCCACCACCACTCTATCTAACCAATAGATTGTGAAGCTTCAAAATTCCGAAGACCTGTTCCTCATGGCCACAGGAAAACCCTGGCCTTACATGATTGACAGGAAACTTAACGGCTAGTCTCAAATAATATGCTGTTTCTTTCTTAATCTAGAAAAGGTGTCAAATTTCACTTGCTTGCCTTAGTGGACTCACTTCAGTCTGTGAGGAATGAGCTAGTACAAGGGCATAGACATGTATAAACTCACTCATCTGATTTAGTTATACTGCAAAGGACATTTGAAAATAAACCCTTACTATATTAGAAAAATCTTTGCTTAAAATTCATCAGAGTTATTCCCATCCTAAAAATATCTCCTTAAAGTTACTATCAGGAGAACTAACCTGAAGAAAATAAAAATTACCATTAACAACAGTACAGGCTTTCAGTCTGCCAACTCTTCTACAATTTGAAATGAACAAAGACATACTTTTTTCTCTTTCCATAACTTCCGTATGAACTACAGTCTTTGGAACATAGGTCTAATATCATTTCCTTCAAGCCACTTGTGACCTCTGGTGGCAAATTGCACTGACTAATTCCAGCATTAAACTATTCTTTTTACCAGTTCTGGAAATAAAGTCACACGAACAAATGTCCATGCTATTTAGTAAACATGACCAATACCTTTTGGGTTTAAACTACCTAAATAAAGCATCTGGCTTTTTAAAATACAAGTTATATTTTATACTGTAATTCTCAAAATAGTAGACGCCTCTAGATAAGTGGTTCTCAACCTGTGGGTCACAATCCCTTTGGGGGCTAAATGACTCTTTAACAGGGTCATATATTAGATATTTACATTATAACTCATAACAGTAGCAAAATTACAGTTATGAAGTAGCAATGAAAATATGGTTCGGGGTCACCGCAGCATGGGGAAGTATATTAAAGGGTCACAGCATTAGGAAGGTTAAGAACCACTACTCTAGACCTACACTATCCAACACAATGATCACTCCTTACTATATGTAGCTATTTAAACTTAATTAAAATTGACAAATCAGTTTCTCAGTGACTTGGAGGATTTTCAGGGCCTCTGTCTCTAGTCATACATATAGCCCCATGCTGCTCACCTCCAGTGAGAACTAAAAGCACTTTGAAAAAGGAAGTAGTCAAAAAATGACACAAAGTACCTGGACCCAACATGTTAACTATTTTGATTCTTCCCTTTCAGCTTTATAATCTATTCAGGCAGTGAGACATACATAAAAAACTTTAGTCAACAAAGACATCATATAGTGTTGGAACAGAATGTATTTTTTCCTCTCCGTTTATTTTGAAATATTCTACTAGTTTACAATTATAACATCAAGAGACATTCTAGATGGCGTATTTTCACAATACTTTCAATACACCAATTGCCAAAACAAATCAGATGGACCTGACAATGTGGGTGATCTGTGATGAGCTACACAGATTTCACTTGAGGCAGCTGTCATTACATGACATGCAGCTTCAAAGGCATTGCTCTGTGGGTTTCTATTTATCTGGAGTTTTATCTGAATAAGCAATTTGGCTACAGCAAGACAAGTCTTCACATAAATTCTTTAGTTTTTTAGGGTCACAAAGCTCTTTGTAATTTCAAGTTCTATGTACTTTTCTACCAAGAAAAAGAAGAAGAAACTGAGGTCCTATGCTGTGGTTTATTGGCAAAGTGCCAAAGTCAGACGCTTGAACCTAACTTCTCTTAATAATACAGAAATCTGTCTTTCAAAGCAGATCTTCAATACATTCAGCATAAACTTTTTAATGCCAAATACTTCTACAATTATCTTAATGTCCTTTTATGATGCTTCCTTGCAACCACCAAATTCTTCCTTATGAGTGTGAACTGAATAGCTTGTAACTTTGTGGGTAGTAATTTAAATACAGGCTCTTGGACCTTGGATATGGTTTATGGAAAGTATTGAATGAAGTATGGGCAGAGTTTCAGATATCTAAACCCAAGGCTTTGTTTATCAACATTTCCACTGCATTTGTATCGTGCTGGTTACAATGCTCTCCAAACCCTCCTCTGTGACTGAGTGGCCCTCCCTCCCCGTTCGTTCCAGGACCCACTACTCACTTTTCCAAGTTCTGTAAGTGTTCTCGCACTTTCTGCACCAGGCCCAGCTTGGTGTCATTGACCACAAAATCGTCACAACGATAACTGCAAAGAAAGTACTCATCAATGTGTGTAAAGAGCTTGAGAAAAGCACACCAGTGGGCACTGAGATGCCTGGCTGCTGCCAGCAGTCACAGGCTCTGCAGGCCACTGTGCAGAGCTAAGCTGACAGAGGATTTGGACTCCAACACTGGAACGTTTTTAAAAGCCTTTTCTTAAAGGCACGGAGGCGATGAACACTAGCATCTTTTCACGGTTTTCTTTAAAAACCTCTTCAGCACTTCTTCTGAAATAAGCTGCTTCATGGCTCCATTTTTGTTAGTGGAGCCATACAGAAAGGGAAACAAAAGTGCCCATTTTTTTCCTGGAGGCATTAAGCCTCACACCTTCTAGTGATAATTCTCTACCCAAGTTACTGGGGGTTCAGGAAGGAGAAACTAAAGTGGAAAGTGGAGAAAAGCTAATTAACCTGTGGCACTACCTGCAGAGAAAAGCTGAAAATTCATATTCAACATTTAATTAATAGAAGGAGAATTCTGGTGAGTTGGAAAGATCTTCCAGTCCGAGGCTGCACCTTTTAGTACAGTGATAAGGCTTTGAGAAAAAAAAATGTTTACAGTATTTTTAAAAATTGATAGTTTATATGGTAGCAAGTCAGTAAGTAAACAGTACAAGGAATTACACAAAATAAACATGGATTTGTACATTAGCATTTAGTTTTTTCCTGGAATAGGTCAGTTTTAACAAAAACTACTTATAGATTAGGACTAAGGGTTTTTTTATTTTTTGTTTTGTTTTCAATATGCAGCTTTATATAAAACCACTTGTTTATTAAGCACCAAAAAATAATGAAAATAGCATTCTGAGCAAACAAAATTTTGAAAGCACAGCAATTAGTAAAACGTAGGTTATCTGTAACAGAATCCAAAAATGTGTCTCTTATGTATGAAATTAGTTGATAAAAAATGGAAGGGACAGGGGGAAATGATTTAAGAAAACAGTTACACACAAACATATGGCATGACATTTATTCAAAGCAGTAAGAACTTAAGTGAATGTGTTTAAAGACTTGAGAATATCTAAGATTACTAAACACACACCCTCACACTTGTCAATCAGGATTTCTCTAAGACAGTCTTCAAGTTCTCAGGGTCAACTCCTAGCATTCCCACAAACATCCAGAACAAACTTTAACACCCCAGGGACTATCATTCTTTCTAGAATCAGGTGCCTAAAAGAAGAGAAGGGGGCTGGAGAGATGGCTCAGAGGTTAAGAGCACTGACTGCTCTTCCAAAGGTCCTGAGTTCAATTCCCAGCAACCACATGGTGGCTCACAACCACCTATAATGAGATCTGGTGCCCTCTTCTGGCCTGCAAGGACACATGTAGGCAGAATACTGTATACATAATAAATAAATGAATCTTTAAAAAAAAAAAAAAAAAGAAGAGAAGGATTAATTATCCTGCTGCTCAGCGTATGTATTAAGGAGTAAGGTGACCTTATCTTTGGAAATCTTGGCTTCAGGCACTTGGTACCTCGGTGAATGTTAAGCATTCCCTGAAGAATGAATTGTGTTTTTATTTTCCATAAATTAGTGCCTATCATTTAGATAAAACAGTTAGATAAAACCACTCCAACTGCCAACATTCACAAGGAGATTCGGTCTAAGAGCAACTTCAGCTCACAAGATGACACCATATGTAATTGAGAAGTAAACCTCTAACTGCTTCCTGAAGGTGGTTGCTTTATTTAAAGAAACAAACAGTTTCAAATAAGTAACTGGTTTGCTTCTCAAAGTACGATCTTTGGTATGACATGGGCTCAGACTAGGATATAAAATTACATTGGTTAAAATAACGTTTTTATACATTGAAATATATAGAATTATTTATAACCTTGCCCTGTTCTTAGCCAGTCTGGCTCAAGTAGGTCAAGTTGCCTCCTTTCTCTAAATGAACCACTCTGCTTTCATTACTAAATTGTAGAGCTGTGCTAATGTGGCTAAACACCAACAGAACTGAACTGACTTTTACAAAGTTTCATTAATGTGTTTAATCAACAACTGATGCAAGTCAAACCTTTCCCTATTAGCCACAGCTTCAGTCTATTGGACTGTATTTTGCTTTCATCCTTAGAATGTGAGATGTGGCAGTGTACAGGCCAGGTGTTTGCATCAATTCTAGTGTTACACAGAACATCACCAATCATGTTAACAGAGTCTAATGGCATTCCTAGGAAACAATGGAGAAATGTAGTATGTTTACATCAGCATATTGTGCAAATAGCACCAGTGACAGGAACACCCAAGTTAATTATGATCGATAAGCAAACTGAAGTATCAATTATAATCATTTTCAAAATGAAAATTAAGAATGGAGGGGCTGTGGAGACTTGCTGTACAACTATGAGACTCTAAGTTTATACCCAGCATCCACATAAAAATGGCATGGATGCATGAGACTATGATCCCAGCCAGTACTGAGGAGTGTGAGGGGTGGGCACGGAGATGATGAGAGAATACTGAGGGGTTTCTAGTTGCCAGCCTAGGTATAAGCAAGCTCCAGGTTCAAAAAACTAAGATGAAGAGCAACAGAGGAAGATCCTAACACTGACCACTGGCCTCTAGATGCACACACAGGCGAGTTCAACCACAGCTGTGTGCATACATGCACACACTATACACACAAAAAGAAGGGGGAGAAAATGTTTTTTTCAAAACAGGGTTCTCTGTGTCTGTCCTGGTACTGGCTTTGTAGACCAGGCTGGTCTTGAACTAAGAGATCTGCCTGCCTCTGCCTCCCAAGTGCTGGATTAAAGGTGTGTGCCATCATGCCAGGCCTACTTAATTTTTTTTTCAGAATGGGGAGAAATCTTAATATTCAGATAAAGATATACTTTTGAGACAGAAATCAAGTAGAGAGTAGAAGAAAAAAATAAATACCTTAAAAGAGTTATATCACAAACTAAAGAACAGTAATTACAACTTGCTATGGCAAAAAAATTAAAATGCTGTGTAAAAATATTTTTGAGATAATAAATCACACAAAAAAGAATTTTTCAGGAAATGAAATGCATTTTAACATAAAAATCTGCCTTTTGGTAAAAATAATAAATAACTGAAGAAATTAGTCACAACCAATAACATCAGAAAAATAGGTGATTTTCAGAGGGCTTAGAGCACCAATTGGTCCTCCAACACCAAGTGATTAGCCTGAGGTCACATACATACTGAGCAAGTTGTATCCATGTATTTAGGAATACACACACATATGCACATATGTATATATGTAACAATTAAAGAAAAAGAGGCCATGAATTTGAGAGGGAACAAAGGGTCAGCATGGGAAGGGCTGGAGGGAGGAAAGAGAAATGGGAGAAATGACAGGAGTGTAATTTCAAAAAATAAAGTTATTATTTAAAAACCAGTAAGAGGTACTGAGGCTGGGCATAGTTGTTTTAATCCCAGCACTCAGGAGGCAGAAGCAGGCAGATTGGATCTCTGTGAGTTTGAGACCAGTCTAATCTAGAGTGTGAGTTCCAGGTCAGCCCAGCCAGGGTTACAGAGAGAGACAGGGAGATAGGTAGGTAGATAAGTAGATAAGGTAAGAGGTTCTACCCAACTGATACTTTGGGTGCTGTGTCTCAAACAATGCATAATTTTATAAAGAAATGCCTTCATTTATTTGCAACCTTAACAAAAACCTGACCCTAGGTGACAGCTCTAGCTTACCAGTGCAGTGCTTCTTTATGTGACCCCAGCACTGCAAAGTGAAATCAAAGTCATGCTACAAACATTTTAAGATTGGTTTTTATATGTGTCACTTTCAGATAGATATGAAAATTTTCTATTAAGATAATGCTCCATCAGAGATCTGAATTTCTTACAATTGTTTTTCCCTTTTTAATTTGTTCCACCATGATGTATTTATTGCAAATATATGTGATCTGAAATCACCTATATATTATGGTAGCAGTGATTAAAAGTGTTTCGGATAAAGTCACAAATGTAACTCATCACAATTTACACAATTATTGAAATAAATAGAAGATAATGAGTTTAATGACCACATATTTTCTGCCAACATTGGCTGCTTGAGTTGTGGAAGAGTATACCAAGGTTTACCCTGATTAGGCAAGGCACCCACACCTAATGCCAGCAGTCAAGAGGCTGAAGCAGGAAGAACCCGAGTTGGAGGCCAGCCCAAGCTACACATCAAGACCCAGTCTCAAATAATAATAATAAAGTATAGACTTTAACTGTATCAGCATTATGTGAATTTGCAGAACTTGAGTAAAATGTGAAGAATGCTTTTATGTTCATGCAGACAAACTCAGAGAGTTTTAGTTTGCATAGCACCCATTTGAATTTCATGAGATAATATGGGTTATTACAAGAGTTCATGGATTACTTGAACAGATGTATTTGTAATTCATAAAAAATCAAATCAACTGCTCTGATGAGTCACTTTTCTTATCAATAGAAATGCAATTAAGAGAAAAAAAACTTGGTACCCCATTTATTGGAGGACTTTTAATAATATATGAAATAGCATCACTTGACAAGTTTAATTCTTTGATTTGACTCTCACTTTTTCATTTCTTGTGTTTCTGTCTGTATGCATGTGTGCCACACCCTTGTAGGAGAAGAAAAACTGGCAAACGTAGGCTCTGTCTTCCCACCATGTGAGTCCTAGGGATTGAACTCGGGTGTCAGGCTTGGTGGTAAGCACCCTTACCCACTGAGCCGTCCTGCTGGCTCTGAATCTGCTTCCCCCCTTTATTGAAAATAGATTTTCATCTCACAAAATATATTCTGATTAGGCTTCCCCTCCCTCTACTCCTCCCAGTTCCTGCCCACCACCCCTCCCATCAGATCCACTCCCTTTCTGTCTCTCACTAAAAAACAAACAGATTTCTGAAGGGTAATAATAAAATAAAATGTATTAATGCAAAAACTAACACATTGGAACTGAACAGAACAAATAGAAGGAAAAGAGCCCAAGAGAATGCACAAAAATCAGAGACCCTCGTTTGCACACTCAGGAATCACATTAAAAACACTAAAGTGGGCCGGGCGGTGGTGGCGCACGCCTTTAATCCCAGCACTTGGGAGGCAGAGCCAGGCGGATCTCTGTGAGTTCGAGGCCAGCCTGGACTACCAAGTGAGTTCCAGGAAAGGCGCAAAGCTACACAGAGAAACCCTGTCTCAAAAAACCGAAAAAAATAAAAAATAAAAAATAAAAAAAACACTAAAGTGGAACCCATTAATTTATACACAAAGGCACCTGTAGGGTAAAAAAGAGATATATACGTGTAAATACAATAAAAAGATAATTTTTTTATTAAAAGAAAACAAAAACCTCCGACACAACACTGAGAAAAGGAACCTCCAAAGATGCTGCTGAATTTTTTTTCTGTTGGCATCTACTGCTGGGCATGCAGCCTACCGTTAAGAGTAATTCGTTTCTCCAGTGGGACTCCACTGGAGGAAACTAAATTTTCATTTACAAGCCACCCCACCCCCTCCATCCATAACTATCTATTCTATTTCCCTTTCTTAGGAAGAGTGTAGTTGGTTTTGTTTTTAAACTCTTTGGGGGCCCACCCACCACCCAGCTCCCAAATTTATACACAGAGACTTATTCTCACTTATAAATGTCCAGCCTTAGCTTGGCTTGTTTCTTGCCAGCTTTTCTAATTTAAATTATCCTGTATCTCTTCAACTACATTTTGCCTCTGGGTTTTTTAACCTTTCTCTATTCTACATATCTTTCTTTCCTTTTTACTCTGTGACTGGTTGTGTGGCTGGCCCCTGGTGTCCTCCTCTTTCTCCTTTTCTCACTCCTACCTCTCTTGCCTAGATTTTGCCTCTATATATTCTCTCTGCCTGCCAGCCCCGCCTATCCTTCTCCTGCCTTGCTATTGGCCATTCAGCTCTTTATTAGACCAATCAGGTGTTTTAGACAGGCAAAGTAACACAGCTTCACAGAGTTAAACAAATGCAACATAAAAGAATGCAACACATCTTTGCATCATTAAACAAATACTCCACAGCATAATGAATGTAACATGTCTTAAGCTAGTATTCCACAACAGGAGAGCTATCTGTCCTTCCTAGTCCCTTACTCTGTACCTCACCTCTGTGGTTCTATGGACAGAGGTTATCATTGACTTAACAGCTAATATCCACATACAAGCAAATTCATACCACATTTGTCTCTCTGGGGCTGTATTACCTCATTGAGGATCATTTTTTTCTAGTTCCATCTATATGCCTGTGAATTTCATGATTTGTTTAACAGCTGAGTAATACTTCGTTGTGTAGGTGTATCACATTTTCTTTATCCATTCTTCTGTTGAGGGGCATCTAAGGTGTTTCCAATTTCTGACTATTATAAATGGAGCTGCAATGAACAAGGCTGAACAAGTGTCTCTGTATTACCAGAGGAAATGACTTTTGAATATATATGCCCCAAAATGGATACAGCTGGATCTTGAGGTAGATAGATTCTCATCTTCTTGAGGAACTGCCACACTGATTTCCACAGTAACTGTGTAAGTTTGCACTCCTACCAGCAATGGAGGAGTGTTCCCTATGCTCCTTATATTCACCAGCATGAGCTGTCACTTTTGTTAGTGATCTTAGCCATTCTGACAGGTGTAAAGTATGATCTCCAAGTACTTTTGATTTGCATTTCCCTGATGACTAAGGGTGTTGAACATTTCTTTAAGTATTTCTCAGCTGTCTTGAGTTTCCTCTTTTGAGAATTCTCTGTTTAGATCTATACCCCATTTTTAAATTGGGTTATGTTTTCTTGATATCTAGTTTTTGAGTTAATATATTTTTTATATTAGCCCCCTATCAGATGTGTAGTTGGGAAAAATTCTTTTCCTATTCTGTAGCCTGCTGCTTTGTCTGAACGATGGTGTCCTTTGCCATGGAGAAGCATCTCAGTGTCATGAGGTCCCTTCTGTTAATGGTTGATCTTGTTGATCTTAGTGCCTGTGCTAATGGTGTTCTATTCAGAAAGTCTTCCAATGTGTTCAAGACTATTCCCTTCTTTCTCCTCTATCAGGCTCAGTGTATCTAGTTTTATGTCAGGGACAAGGATAGAATCTCTAGTTAGTGGAAAAGTACAGACCCCCATAAGACAGGGAACTAGATCATCTTACAGTCAGGTTGCCTAGCAACAGGACATTGAGGCAGAGCCCTTGACCCTTTCACCCTGTAAACATCCTATACAAACATCCTGATAGCTTGCCCCACCTTATGCAGATGACAGCTTCTTGCTCCCCCCACCCTGCAGAAACTATATAAACCCTCTTGGAGAAAAATAAAGTTGCACCTTGATCAGAATCTAGACTTGGTGTGTTTCCTTGTATCTCCTATCTCTATCATTCCGTCCTTAGGGTGGTCGAGAACCCGTTGAAGCCCTGCAGGCGGGGCAGTTTTATGTTGAGGTCTTTGATCCATTGGACTTGAGTTTTGTGCAAGGTAATAAATACGTATTTATTTGCATTATTCTACATGCAGCCATCCAGTTTGTGCAGCATCATTTGTTGAAGATGCTGTCTTTTTTTTCCCCAGTATGGACTTCTGACTTCTTTATAAAAATCAGGTGTCCCTGGATCAGGCCCTCCGAATGGGTGAGACAGTTGATTGGCTTGATCTGTTTGGGAGGCATCCAGGCAGTGGGACCAGATCTTGTGCTCATTGCATGAGTTGGCTGTTTGAAACCTGGGGCCTATGCAGGATTGTTTGGCTTGGCCTGGGAGGAGGGTACTAGACCTACCTGGACTGAGTCTACCAGGTTGACCTCAGTCTGTGGGGAAGGCTTTACCCTGGAGGAGATGGGAATGGGGGGGGGGGGCGTTGGGGGGAAGGTGAGGGGGACGGGAGGGGGGAGAACAAGGGAATCCGTGACTGATATGTAGAACTGAATTGTATTGCAAAATAAATTAAAATAAATTAAAAAAAAAAAAATCAGGTGTCCATAGGTATGTGCATTTATGTCTGGGTCATCAATTGGATTCCACTGATCAACATGTCTTTTTTTGTGCCAATACCATGCTATTTTTATTGCTATAGATCAACAGTACAACTTGAAATCAGAAATGGTGATACCTCCAGCACTTCTTCTATTATTCAGGATTATTTTAGCTATCCTGGTTCTTTGTGTTTCCATATAAACCTGAAGATTGTCCTTTCAAGATCTGTGAAGAACTGTGTTGGAATTTTAATGGGGATTGTACTGAATCTGTATATTGGTTTTGGTGGGATGACAATTTTTACTATATTAATATTACTGATCCATTAGCATGGGAGATCTTTCCATCTGATATCTTCTCCAATTTCTTTCTTCAGTGTCTTAAGGTTTTTATCATACAAGACTTTTACTTGCTTGGTTAGTTACCCCAAGACATTTTTATATTATTTGAGGCTATTATGAAAGGTATTGTTTCCCTGATTTCTTCCTCCAGGCCATTTGCCTTTTGTATATAGGAGGGCTTCATGATTTCTCTGTTATGAGCATTGAAAATTTAGGGCATCTAAGATACTACCTGTTCTAAAATTATTTAATATTATACCATTAACTAATACAATTTTACTCAACTATAAAGAATAAATTTGGACAGGCAAGAGGAATCAGTGGTTAGGGTGTTTGCCATCAAGCCTGATGACCTGAATTTGATCCCTGAAACTTCCATTATGAAAGCAAAGAACTAATTCCTGCAAGTTGTCTCCTGACCTCCACATGTGCCATGGCTTGGAAACACCCACTTATACTTACACACAATCGTAAGTAAGTATTTTTTTTTTTCTGAGACAGGGTTTCTCTGTGTAGGCCTGGTCGTCCTGGAACTCTCTCTATAGACCAGGCTGGCCTCCAACTCAGAGCTCTGCCTGCCTCTGCCTCCCTAGTGCTGGGCTTAAGGGTGTATGCCACCAAACCCAGCATAAATAAATGTTTGTAAAAGGCTTAATTTTTTTAAAAAGAACTACTTTTTACTTCTTTCCATGATAAAACCTTTTTTTTTTTTTAAAGTCTCCACACTGGGCTGGAAAGATGGCTGCTCTTCCAGGGGACCCAGGTTCAAATCCCATCACCTACATGGCAGTGCACAATAGTCTTTAACTCCAGTCCCAGGGAATCCAGTGCCCTCTTCTGGCCTTCAAGGGCACCAGACACACATGCAGTGCACAGACATACATGTGGGCAAAACACACACACACACACACACAATTTTTTTAAGTATTCACAACTGCCCTGTGTCTAAGCACTCTTATGTCACTAATAAGAACACTTACTTATTAAAATGTAATTTTTATAATATTTGATTTTACCACACTACACTGAAGGGGAATAGAGCATCAATAAATGTTGGTTTTCTTTACTTTTTTTTTCCTTTCAGTTTTTTAAGACAGGGTTTTTCTGTGTAGCCCTGGCTATCCTAGAACTCATTCTGTAGACCAGGCTGGCCTCAAACTCAGAGATCACCTGCCTCTGCCTCCTGAGCACTGGGATTAAAGGCGTGCACCACCACCGCCTGGCGACGTTGGTTTTCTTTCCCTTCTCCTCTCCAGCCTCCTACTTCTTGATTTCAACACATCTTCAGGTAAATATGAGCTCTACTTATAACAGACTACGTTTTAGGGAAGGAGAAAGGCTCATTTATTTAGTAGAAAGGAGGAAAAGAAACAACAACAAAAGCAAAACAAGAAAAATGAGGTAAATTGAACATCAAAATAAAAAAATAACATTTACAAAGCATATTTGGGGAGTTGGAAAGACAGCTTTTCCTGAGGACGAAAGTTCAGTTCCCAGTACCCACGATGGATGGGCTCACAAAGCACCTCTAACTCCAGCGCCAGGGGAATCCAATGCCCTCTTCTGGCCTCCACAGGCATCTGCACACACATGTGGCATACACTCAGACACACTACATATGTATATGAATTAAAAATAAAACTTTTAAAAATTAGCATATTTGGTAACAGTACTTTTATTAAAAATGAGGATTGGTTTACAATACTTATAAAATGCATTTTTTGCTTTTAGGATAAAATAATCTGGGACTTCTTTTGATAATGAATGTTGGCTGACTAGAAATGAAATTAACTCTACTTACTAAATATCTAACTGTTAAAACATCTTAATGAGTTCATTTTTAAGGTACAGTTATTTGCAATTATTTTAATTAACAAAAATTATTTTGAAATTGACTTCTTTCTGGAGTTTCTATGAGATTTCTTAAAGTTTTTGGAGTTTCATAGAATTAATTTAGTCACAGTGTTATGTTCTGATATGCTGAGGCTAAATTATCCAATACTAGCTACATGGGGCTACTTAAATTCTTCTTAATGAAATAAATTAAAACAAAATATTGAATTTCTCAATTACACTCTTGACACTGAACTTCTCAATTGCTACTATACTTAATAACATATATCATGCCCAAAAAGAGAGAAAAATCTCCACCTCTTTCTTAACTTTAACATTCTATGTACCAAACATTGTTTTTTTTTTTTTTTACTGCTGTTAATGGTATTATGGAAGTTACTAATTACATAAGGTTTCACATCAAATTCTTGATGAACTAAGAAAATATACCTAATAAAATTATTCTCCATTCATCTGAAACACAAAGAATCATTATGCAAATGAAGCAACTTTGTTGAGCAAGAGTGAAGGAGCGAACACTTCATATAATAAGCATGTTTAATACCACAAAAGAAAGCATCTAGAATGCAGAAAGTTCCTTCACAATGGGGACAGTAGATTTAAGTTTTTAATTAATTTTCATTCAAATGCATAGCATTTTGATGTTTACAAATATAACCAACCACCTTATTATAAATGACAGATACTGAAGAAAAAACAAACTGACATTCTGATGATTTCATGTTTCAAACTTATTCAAGTTAAAATCCAAAAGAAAGTCTTTAGAAATCAAGTGTATATTTAAATTCTTTTATTAAATTCTAATGTCTTGGCCTCCAATACCCAATTATGGAAATGAAAGAGTACACTCAGATAAAATATCCCCCCCCTCCCCCCCGTTAAAATCAGATAAGCAGAAGTCTTTCAGGATTTGAGGTCGCTTCTATTACGAAGTTTCTTTTTAAACTTCAAAACACAATTTTTTAAGTAAATCTCTCCTGCTTTCCATTCTTGAAAATACTGACAGTTTGTGTCTAAGCCTGTGGTCCCCTTCACTCAGGACTGCCTAAGCCCAGGAGTCCAGGCCAGCTTTGGCAACACAGTGAGGATTCCTCCTGCCACCCTTCCCCCCATCCCTCACAAAGGAAAGGAGAGAAATCTGAAGGAGGGGAGAAGCAATCCCAACACTCAGAAGCGAAGCATGAGTTTGGGGCCAGCCTTGACCACAGAGATAGACCCCACCTTAAAGAGGGGGAGAACATAAAAGAGGGAATGGGAGAAAGAAACCTGGGCAGTAATGACACAAGACTTTAATGCCAGCACTTGGGAGGGAGGCAGAGGCAGGTGGATCTCTGTGAGGCCAGCCTACAGAGTGAGATCGAGAACAGCCAAGGCTACACAGAGAAATCCGCCCCCACAAAGAAACAAAAGACAAGGGGGAGTGTGAATCAAATCTATATTTAAAGAGTTTATGTGACAATAATTTTTTAATTTTTTTAATCCTGTTAAAATGATAAAGCAGACCAGGTATAATAAAAAATAAAAAAACAATCTGAAATACAAGCAGTTTTTAGGCATGAATTAGTTCATATTTCACAACAGTTTGAAAAGATACTTTTGGGAAAAAGACATTCTAGTAATTTTAATATTCTTTTCATAATTCTTCATTCTCATTCAGCTACTGTTCATAAGGATTAAAGTTGACTAAGTCAGATATCAATTAATTATTTGGTATTTTTAATCTATTGCCTTCATATGTCTATTTACATAAAACTGATTTTAATTTGTGCTTCTTTTCAACTACAGTAATATATACCACATGTAATTCCATTTATATTAGGTAGGGAAGGGAACAGGATGGGAAGGGAGAAACATTACTTAACAAAGAATAAACTGAAAATTATGCTTTCTCTTTGGAGGCTCTGTGTCTATCAGAATTAAAAGGAGCTCCCTGCAGAGATGCCCATCTGCAGAGGGAAGGGAATGTAGCCTTCTGTCATGTGGCTTCAGTCCTCTCTGATGACCAAAGGACAGACTATTACAGATTTGGTACACCTTTCCCCTCTTTTAAAGCTAGCTAACAGAAGCTTTTCCACCCGGTACTAGAGGTTGAACAAGGCCTTCCACATACTTGGCAAGCACTTTAGGACTGAGCTCCTGCCCCAGCCCTTCATCATTCAAACATATACTGCTTAGTCTGCATAAGACAAGGAGGAAAACAGAACCATCTAGAGAAGGTTCCTGCAGTCTCCAAGGAGGTTTATAAACTACTGACATGTAGCAGGAAATGACTAGTGTCCAGGGGGTACAAGCTCAATAGAGATTATCCTCTGTAACTAGAGTTAGACAGAGAAAAGAAATTTTCAGTGATATCTTCATGTACAAGGAAAGGGCAGAGCAAGACTCTTGGAAAAAGAAAATAAAGACAAAAACTGTAAGCAGGGGCTGGAGAAATGGTGCATTTGGTGGAGTACATACCCTAAGGACCTGTGTGATCTCCAATACCCATGTAAAAAGCTGTTGTATCTGTAACCCCAGCCCTGGGGATCCCTTGAACTCTCTGGGCAGACAGCCTTGTCTAAACTAAATCCCAGAGATCCTGTCTCCAAACAACAAGGTGATGTCACCCAAGCAATGACATCCGAACAACTATGATCTCTACACGCATGTGCACACACAGACACACACTGGCAGTAACAACTGTTAGCCTCAGAATATCTTGTAACACCAACCATAAAGGGGTGGGGAGGGTGTGGGAGCCCACAAACGTTTCCTAGTGAGATCTGAGCTTGCTTGACACAGCAGGGCTGCATTAGGGGATGGCTGGACCACGTGCATGATCACCAGGTGTCTGGGATGGTCTACACTTGGCTGTGCTGGGGGAGCTCTTTGCTCCACCCCTTGACATTCCTTTAACAGCCCTTTAGCAGGGACAGAAGGGGCTGGTGGGTTTTGACCCAGGCCCTCCCGAGGCTATCCTGTGTTTCTAACTGTCTCTCTCCTCTATATTTCTATTTACATATTTCTCACTTCTCCCTCCACAAGAGTACCCTGGGGGAAAAGAGGGAGCAGGTCTCCCTCAGGAGGGTTTCGTAGTTGGGTGTGGTGGCTCACACCTGTAATCCCAGCATTTGAATGGGTAACCCCTGGGCTCCAATAGAGCAAACTCAAGGCTAGTCTGAATATTTTAGCAAAATCTAGTCTCAAATTAAAAAAATAATAAGAAACTTGGATACAATTCAGTAGTGTTTGCTGAGCATGTCCAAGGAGCTGGGTTCAATCATTACTACTAGAGGAAGTGGAGAAAGAGCTGAAGTCAAAATGCTTAATAATCAAATATTCAATTATTTTTACCTTTGAACCTTACCATTCAGTCTAGCCATCGGAAACTGATGTACAAGGAACTTCCTAAACTGCATTGAGAAATGATACAATACTCCTACTTAGAGAACTCTGTTTCTCTGTAACAATTAAGGTATGGGGAAACACTAATTTCACCCAAAGCCTCATGAGCTCACAACAATCACCAGTTCCTTTGGGGCATTTCTATGTCAGTCTAATTTTGCAGTGTGGTTCCCTGGCATTCTGTTCTCCAGCCCACAAATGCAGCACTAATGTGACCCCTCCAGCTGCAGCTTCCTTCCTGCATTCAGAAGCTCTGGGTATCCACACACTTACAGCTCTGTTCAACCGCACACAAAAGACTGGCAATTGGCCAGGAAGCTTCTGCCACTCCCGAGTGCATTCTCCACCAAGGTTCAAGATTTTCTAATTCAATTCAGCCATGAAATGATGCCTACTACCTTTGTATACTACAGCAATGTAAAAAAAATCAAATTCCAATGTCAAGTTAACAAAAATGCAAAGCCACTAAAATATATAATAGATGTTCTTATAGAGATCTATGAAAATAATTTCAATCCATTAAGCTGATCCTTAAATTTCCTCAAAGATTTTCCATTTCCTCAGAATTTTACCAATAGCAAGAAAAGCACCAGCAAGCTTTTTACAGCATACAGATTCAACTGTGTTTACAAAGCTCCCTTCGAATATCCCATGCACACTGCTAACTGAAATCAGGAATGAATGCTGTCAGCACCTGCACCACACAGGTTGATATGACCTATGACTATGGTGGGGAAATAAAGACATTCAAGGATGACCTGAATTTCTGCTCTCTCTAAAGCAGAAATGGTTATAAACACGAACACATGATTCTACAGACCAAGAAGCTGTGCCATTCTGGTATATAAAAGGGGCAGGGATTTTGTGGAGGGCTAGGACGAGGCTGGGGGTGGAGTCTTCTGTAAGGCCCCGGCTCAAGTAGCAGCAGCAACCTGGCTGATGCTTAGCTGTGGTAGAGAGGAGTGTTCAACAACAGCAGCAACAGTGAGTGAGCACTGCCCTAGTGTGAAAATCTCAGAAAACACTAACTTCTACTGAGATCTTCACCCATCTCTAAGCTTCTCTCGCACCTCTCACTCTTCCAAGTACCAAAGAATACTTGTCTGAATGACTTAAACTTTTAACAGATGTGTTCAATAGTCAAATTTTAACTATGCTAACCCTGTAAAATATTAAGAGACCTGAAAAAGCACCGGTCTCATTTTCTTTCCTGGACATCTCCTACAGTTAGCTACAGACAGTGTGGAAAATCTTCAACACAAAGTGTGGGTCTGGGGGACACCTGGAAAAGGGTGTGGTGATAGAAGCCGAGCACTCAGGAGGCTGAGGTACGAGCCAGCCTGGGCCACATAGCAAAATCCTGTCTCAAACCCCTCACCAAAAGCAAGTCAACAAACATGGATATTTGGACTTTAAATACCCATTTCTGCTCAGTACTGCCTTCATGTAACATTCAAGGACTATTTAGCAAATACATAATAAATAACTCTAAAAGGGTCTTCTAAATGCTCCCCCAATGTCAGCAACCCTTAAAATTGAAAGTAAAACAACTAAAAAATTGTTCATCATAATTTATGATCAGGGCAAAAAAAATTGCTTCACATAGAAGTTGAAACTGCAAATTCCAACTTCTCTGCATATACCACATGGGTAACAAATTGTTAAACATCACCTGCAGCCTGAATAACTCACTCCTAAGTAGTCACAAAAACAGACATGACTACTACCATTTACAGGAAGTGGACATGTACATTATTATTACGAGGAGACAGCAAAGCTTCCAACCTACACTTTTTTGGACACAGGATCTAGCTTTGTAGCCCAGGATGACCTCTAACTCAGAATCTTGCTCAGCCTGCAGAATGCTAGGAATATGGGCATACACCACCTGGCATGGCTAGCTACAACCTCCCCTTAAAGTGTAAGATACTTTACAGGGAAGAAAGCCTGAAATGCTGAGTTGGTAACACTGAATTCTTGACATTTACCTCTCAGGAAGTAGAGGAAAATAGAACCACAATGAGATAAGGAAGATTATCAAAACAATCTTTCAAACAAAGAAGCTTAACTTGTAAGAACACATTTGTTAAACCGATACCATTTCCAGAAGATATTAACTTACCAGTATGTGCTGTAGCTACTGCAATCCATACACACTGTATGCTGCGCTTTCTCTTGCTTTTCGGATCTCTTATGGTTGGGTAAGGGGATCTGTGCATCTTCATAATGTTTTTTTGCATGGCCGTTCACATACCTTACAAAGCCAAGGGAAATTTTTATTTTAATTTAAATATTGCTTTGGAAAGTAGTAAAAGTAATGAAATTGTTAAACAAATTAGAATGAGAACTCTTGAAAAAATGAATCATCTGGTGATATATTTCAGTGCTATTTACAGTATCACTATTAACTTCTATGTTCAGACTTTCCCTATAGTTTTTTTTTCCTTGTTAAAGTTTTCTCAAAATTGCTAACACCCAGCTTGAGTTATTATTTAAAAAAAATAAGTAAGTAAATAAACTCTGCACACAAACTTAATCGACCTCTTTTCACAGGGCATATGTTGGAGTTGCACCTACAATGTGAAGGTCAGACAGTAAGTAGGGCAATCTGTATCCTCCTGGATATGGCTTCAGACCTTTTCTCTGAATGCCTCCTCAGCAACCCTCATGGAAATGCATTTGTTTACAACAACCCAAACAAAACACAATCATCTTAAGTTTAGGAAAACTGCAGTTTCTCCATGTGGACAAACACAGCCAACAGTTGGTTATATTCCTACCAGTTTTGTAGCTTCCCAACTCAAGTTTTTGTTTGTTTCTGTTTTTGTGGGGGTTTTGTTGTTGTTTCTGTAGCCCTGGCTGTCCTAAAATTCCCTCTGTAGACCAGGCTGGCCTCAAACTCACAGAGATCCATATGTCTCTGCCTCCCGAGTGCTGGGATTAAAGGTGTGTGCCACTATCACCTGACCAACTCAAGTTTAATAAACCATGTTTTATTCCATCTATTTATTTGGGGAGGGGGTCCATGTCATGGTGCACAAGCAGAAGCTAGAAGATGATCCATGGGAGTAGGTTCCCTTGCTACCAAGTAGGTCCATCCAGGGGGATCAGTCTTGGTGGCAAGTGCCTTTACCAACTAAGCCATCTCACCAACCCTAATAAATCATTTTATTACAGCAAGGAAACTGAAACCAAAGTAAGCATCCATAAGCACACAGTCTGCACCCAAATCCATCTACACTTTTCCTAAAGGGCTGTGGAACGCTGTCCCTGACCTCCACTAGAAAACCCTTAGGACACCAACATCCCAGTTCCTTGAAAACAGCCAGTCTGCAGAAGGCAGGAATTACTTAAAACCTCAAGTGGTGAAAACAAATGCTGGTTCACTGGCACCAAAATACACAGACTTAGCAGTTTCAGCACTAGTATAGTTAATCAGGAGCTGCACATAAGTTGGGGAAGGAGAGTGGTAGTGTGTACTCGGCTCAAGTCCAGCCTCTACATTCCAAGAAAACTTATACACTTACCCTCAACTCAGAATTCAATCTTTTTTTTTAATACTTTTTAACCCTGGACTTTAAAACCATAGATCCTCGGCCTCCCAAAGTAAACCGAGTTTTAAAATAAAATAACAATTAAGGGTACATGCTTAGAAGCTGGCCTTTCAAAGTCTGGCCTTTCAAAGTCAGGCCTTTCACACGTTGGCCATAGGAGCACAATGAGTTACTAACCTTTCTGTACTTGTTTTCTCACCTGTGAATGGAGGTTACAGAACGTGTATCACATGGATCATTGGGCAATTAAATTAAATAATCCATGACTCAAAATGAGTGTGTGTGTGCTCACTTCATTAGCATTTCCCCATATATATTTAACTACTGTAAATAACAAACTAATTGTTTGGAGAGTGGGCCCATGAAGCACTACTGATACAATGTGTTGCTGCACACTAGAAGTGCTTGCTGTTTAACTGAAAAGCTAAACTCTATCTGTATAAGCTCAGTAACCTCCTTCATGGTCTGTCTTTTTAGCACATAACCATGGAGAATGGGAATGAAGAATGCCTTCACAACAGCAATAATGAATGGCATAAGCACTTGAGGGCTTTGGAAACTGATCGTCTTTACATAGTACACACAGAGAAGATCTTTACCTACAATGCTGCAGTTTCCAAATGTCCTCTATATTTAAATTGTTCCAGTGTGATTAAGAACAAAGGATACTGACATCTGTGTATGAGGATGGCATGGTGAAACCCACTACACTAACTAGAAATTTTGATAAAAGAAGTAGTATTAAATGTCCCTCTAAAGGCCAGTGATAAAAGTGTAATTATTGATGGATGACATTAAAATTAGCAATGCTTTGGCCAATACCCAAATACACTAGTCAGAAGTTAACAGTATAAAGCTGGCTTATATAAAAGTAAGTATTTCCCTCACAGTTTGAGATTTTAACTTCTTTAAGACGCATGGTCTATTGCCCAAGAAGCAAAGTTTACCATGGATGTCACAGATCCCAATAACAATGTCCAGAATTTCGAAACTAAGCAGGATGGTGTTGTAAAGAACAGTAGAATGTTTACCTCAGATCTGCTGAGACACCATATTTTCTGAAACATTAAACTGAAAGGATATTCATTTAAGACTTCCCTGTAGGCAGATAGTCTGAAGTTACTTAAAAATCGGTATATCTGGCAACAACAACTAAAATTACATAAGAGATGCCAAGATCAAAAGCAGGCTGCTCTCCATTATCTACTTAATCAACTAATCATACTTCTCTGAAAATAAGTTCAATTTCTAAACTTGACAGGTGGTGGTGGTGCATGCCTTTGAGACTAGCACTGGGGAGGCAGAGGCAAGTGGATCTCTATGAGTTTGAGGTCAGCCTGGTCTACAGAGAGTGTTCCAGAACAGCCAGGGCTACACAGAGAAACCTTGTCTTTAAAAAAAAAAAAAAAAATCTAAACTTGAATTTGCCTTTGATTACAAAGAATCCACCTGAAGAGTCTAGAAAACTTCAACTTACTTTTCCAAAGCCCAGAGAACTGTTTGTTGCTTCCTATTTGTCAAGAACATTAATCTTTCCCGTTTTTTTTTTTTTTTCCTCAGAAATGTCCTAGTCTTTCCACTGGCGTATGACCTTCAGCATTTAGATACGGCACACTCTGAAGGAGCCACATGACCCTTACTGCACTGTCAGCCTCACCTCTCAGAGCTACCAGAGGAGGTAACTCTTCAGTGGAGAATTTAAGTGCTTCTACTTGTCTTTTTAAAAAATTATCTGAACAAAGTATTTTCAGGCTCCCCAGATCCTGGAGATTTTGAAACCACAGCAACCACAATGAAGATACACAACATTTCCCAAAGGTACTCTTAAGTGTTCATGGGAAGGATACTCAATTCCAGCACTCAATGTGAAATATCAAGATATTTGAACAACAAAAAAATGCATTCTTAAGCCGGGCGGTGGTGGCGCACGCCTTTAATCCCAGCACTCGGGAGGCAGAGCCAGGCGGATCTCTGTGAGTTCGAGGCCAGCCTGGGCTACCAAGTGAGTTCCAGGAGAGGCGCAAAGCTACACAGAGAAACCCTATCTCGAAAAAAAAAAAAAAAATGCATTCTTCGTGCAATGAGGATTTAAAGTAACAATGAAAAAATATTCCCAGTAAATACAGCATAGACTCAAATCCTTGTGATTTAGCTGTTATGTGACTGCTAGAAGAGATTCAAAGTAGATCATCTCCCCCCGCCCCAACATACCTTTTCCTTTCTTTTTTGGGGGAGGGGGATGGTAGGTTGGGTTTTGTTTGCTTTATTTTTTTGAAAGAAGATTTCATTCTTTTGTTTTGTTTTGTTTATTTGTCTTCTTTTTGTTTTGTTTTTGTTTTTCAAGACAGCGTTTCTCTGTGTAGCCCTGGTTGTCCTGGAACTAGCTCTGTAGACCAGGCTGCCCTAGAACTCACAAGAGATCTGCCTGCCTTTGCCTCCCAAGTGCTGGATTAAAGGCGTGCGCCACCACCACCTGGCTCCAAGATCTCATTCTTTAAGTTAGACTGTCCTAGAACTCCCACAGGCTGGCCTCAAACTCACAGCAATCCTCCTCCCACATGTTAGAATTACAGGCATGAACTACCATACTCAGCTTTCAGACGAGATGATTTCTAAAGTGAAATGGAAGAAGTAGAAATATCCTTATTCTACAGTTAGAAGCAGTTATTGAAGTATCTAAATAATGGCATTTTAAAGCCAACAATTGGAAAGAAATGCTCAAGACTGAAATGGGAGCTACTAAATCTAAATGAAAGCAAAATGTTTGTTGTTTCAGTTTGGTTTGGTTTTGAGACAAGGTCTCACGTAACCAAGGACGGCCTATATAACCCAGGCTGATCATAACCAAGGATAATCTTAAACTTCTGATCCTCCTGCCTCTACCTCGTGAGAGTTGGGAACACAGGAATAACTACCACACTAAGTCCTGTGCAGTGCTGAGAACAGAACCCAAGGCTTCATGCATGCCAGCAAAGTGCTCTACCAACTGAGCCACATCTCGAGACTCAGAAGGCAAAATATTTTAACTGAAATCTCTGGCAGGAATAAGTAACTACACAGAGAGGTCACTTTCAAAGTTAATTCCATTATCTGTAATATTTCATTCTTTTCAGGATTTTCTTCCCCCAGAAAAATCTATCTGGGATTTGATTCACGTCAGTAAAGGAAGTAGACAGGGCAGATTAACAAGTGAAACAAGACCAGCTCCACGCTGATTATGGTGAAGTAATGAAAACATGGGATCAAGTACACTACTTTGAAGTGGGTTTAAATCTTACCCTACTCAAAAAATTTTTAAAAAAACAATCATTTGCTAAACTTTTGTTTCAAGATTTAAAAGTTTCCTTGTTTCATTTTCCCAAGCAAATATTACTAGTAGGTTATCTTAATCACCAAATTTTAATTCTGCATAGCAGCATAAAGGGATTCCCCCCTAGATTTTCCCTTGCAGTATCAGACAACAAAGTATTCAACCTGAGAGCACTACATGCTCTGATTAACGAAAGTATTAAATACACTTTAATACAAAGCTTTCAGGCAAATTTTTTAAGCAAGTAGGGTAATGAATAATAAATATATCACGTACCTTCCACAGTGGACACTTGAACAAGTCAAACAGACCCAGGGGCTTTTGTTGGACCTGCACACTAATAAAAGAAAAATACAACATAGCATTTGGATTGTGTTATTTCCCGTTGTTCCCCAATCTCTAATGGTATCCTGTGATTATAAATCCCTCGAACTTGCAGGTGTCCTGAGGAATCACACTTTAGGAGAGAGTTTACACAGACGATGTCTACCGAAAGCCAGATCAAAAAGAAAACGCAAGCCCACCATGTTGTGCCTTGGACCTGCCTCAAGTCAAACAGCCTCCCCACAAATTCAACACGCACATGCACATGTTCCCTTTATTACTTAGTGTCTTTTGCAGTCTCCCAATAGGTTAATAGGCTGGTTTCCCATTAAAAGCATTTGATGGATTTTTTTTCTTCTTCTTTTTAAGTCTCTTTTAATCACATCTTTTCCATTTAGGTCATATACAACTATAAATAGCAACTCTTCCTTGATTTAGTTAGAGGTATAACCTTAAGTCACAGTTAAGACTAATCCTAGTTTTCTAAAAGTATTTTACTGAAAACATGAAAAATGAAATGCACATAATTCTTGATGATGGTGTGAGACAATTATTTTCATTTAAGTGTTACAGCAGAGCCAGGCAGGAGAGGGTATAGAAACTTTTAAAGTGTGGATTACAATTTTTGTTGGGCTGTTGTGACTCAGTGATGGACATTTGCCTAACATGTTGGAGTCCCTGTGTTTGATTCCCAGCAACTCATTTCAAAGAAATGTTTTTCATTTCCTCATTCAATTACCTCACTCAAGTCCAATATGTAATCATATTAATTTAACTCAGTCATTTTAAGAATAGAACAGGTCATAACATGAAAGTTTACTTCATGTTAAGATCTTATGAGCTGGGCAGTGGTGGCGCACGCCTTTAATCCCAGCACTTGGAGGCAGAGGCAGGAGAATCTCTGAGTTCAAAGCCAGCCTGGTCTACAGAGCAAGTTCCAGGACAGCCAGGGCTACACAGAGAAACCCTGTCTAGGAAAACCCAAAAACAAACAACAAGAATTCAGAAAGGTGAGAACTGGAAGCCCAGATTCTAGTATTGGCTCTACCATCGTTACTAGAGACAAGAGTGAGAATGTCATGACCCCTTTCTGTGTCGTCACTGTAAAATGGAGAGCAGGTAGTGACTAACATACCCTCTAAAATCTTAACATTTTAAAAGCAGGCTAGAACTAAGGAGGAAAGGCACTCACAACTCCTCCTCATATATATAGTTCTTCCAATTCTACTTTCTACCTAATTTTCTTAAAAGGCTTAAACAAGTACTAGAGAGATGGCCCAGCAGTAAGTGTACCTGCTGCTCTTGAAGACGACCCGGTTCTCCCACCCACCCACCCACATGGCAACTCCAGTTCTAGGGGATCCAATACTCTTCTGGCTTCCAAGAGCAACAGGCACACACGGTGCGTAGCATGCAGGCAAACACATTAAATAAACATAAATAATCCATTTTTCCGATGATTTTATTATTTATTAAAACAATTCACATGTATTTTATACAGCTTGAAAACACAAAATTTCATAAAGCAATAGCTGTATTTGTTTCATGGGTTTGCCAACCTTTTTTTTAAAAGAGAGATTATTGTTAATCTAAAACAAACAAGAGGCTTAACCAAAGAATAAATATATATGTATATGTATATGTAATATAGTATCAATTTCTAAGCCTGATGGTTTTCAGATGTTTTGTTTTTCCCATCTTGTTGTTATTCCTAGCCACTTCTGCAGTCACATGACCGCGCAAGTGCTGTCAGCAGTCAGGCAAAATGCTTAAGTCACTCCAGGGCCTTACATCGTCATACGTAATCTGTAATCCGTGCCAAGTGTGGTCACATAATTTATGCACACTCAAGCCCATATACACATGCATAAGGTGACCTATAAACGCAGGCTCTTCCCGCTCCCTGCTGTCCCTCTCACCATCACCAGAGGTAGCTCGTACCTTTCTTTTCGGTAGGCCTATCCATCTCCACCCTTTCCCTTCCTAATAAAAATTCTTATAGTGGGTTCGTTGTCTCTCATGTTTTCTCAACATGTAAATAACACCAACAAATAAATAACACAACTTCCATCACCCCACAGGCAAGCATTCTACCACACTGCCTGTCAGTAACAGCATCTCACTACAGGAGGGCTGTGGAGGGAGGTGAGAAGTACTTAAAATCACTATTCAAACTACCACAGACAAACACTGATGCAACAGGGAAACACAGAGCCTTACCCAAACACACAATCTTAAACCTGCAACATTCTAAATATTTTAGCAACACAAACACTACCCTCCTTTAACATAAAGTTCATTTATAGTGAGCTAATATTTCTATAGCACCCAGTGTTATTATGATGCCAGGAACTATTATAACTTTTGTGACTATCACCTCATTTAATACTTTACAATCCCAGGAGGCATGAACTATATTCAGAAAAGAGGGATGAGGAAGTTATGTATTTTGCTAATCTGCTGAGAGACAGCTGGAACTTGTTCATACAGTGTCTAAAGGAACAGACTGGTACCAAGCAGTAGGTCTAAAACATGCTACTTTTCCAGGTCTTGCTACTTAGTTAGCCCATGCTGGCCACAAATTCTCAATCCTCTTGACTCATCCTCCAAAGTACCTGACTTAAAAGGCTTCAGTCACCATAGTAGGAAGGCCATTTTTTGTTTGCTGGCCCTTGTTTTGTGTTTGTAGAGAGTCTCATGGTGCTGTCCAAATTAGTCTGGAACCTCTCCCTGGGCTTTATTCTCCTGCCTCAGCCTCCCGAGTAGCCGGGACTACAGGCATGTATAACATGTGCCAATGCACCACATCATTTGGCTTCACTTCTGTCTTTAAAAGACACCTTAACTATATGCTTCTGTGTCTACACCTGCAAAAAAAATTGTTTTCAAAGTCTGGACAGATACACAGTAACTGTTGAAAACAGTTATGTAAGCTGGGCGGTGGTGGCATGCCTTTAATCCCAGCACTGGGGAAGCAGAGGCAGATGGATCTCTGAGCTTGAGGCCAGCCTGGTCTACAGAGCACATCCCAGGACAGCCAAAGCTATACATAGAAACCCTGTCTCAAAAAACAAGCCTCTGTTCCCCAAAACAGAACAGTGTAGGGAATAGAGACATAGGAACCTGCTCTCACTTTCAATTACACTGTCTGAAGTGTTACAAAACTACATTACTTTTCTTGTAATAACAAATTTAATGTTCCAAATTTAAAGCTATTGCTACTATAAATTTACACTAGCAGATTTATAATTTTTAAACATTAGTGATAAATTAAATAAAAACCTGAATATTATAACTATGGATTTGTAAAAATATAATCAAAGTGTTTTAATTTAATATTGAAGTATATGCACACATTCCACATAAGATCCAACAGTAAAAGCACTGTCCTCTTAAAATTTAAGGATAAGGTGGCATCATTCATCATAAAAGATCCATAAATGTAAGTAGAAATATGATGCAGACTAGCCCATTTTCCCTGAAATTAAGAGCAAGGCATGTAATGTTCTATAGCTATCATGTTTCCAAGTAACAAGACAACATGGAACAGAACAACAAGAGGCAGCCGGGGCCAGAGGGTGAGCCCGGGAGGACTGTAGGGGCTAAGTGGAGATGGAAACGGAGAAGAGCAAACATGAACGCCAAAGCCCAAGCTCGTGCCAGGCAAAGACTCAAGGGCAGATTGCAGAACCAAGAGTTCAGGGCCCAGGCCAGGAAGACAGTTAGGAAGCACAGCGCAGTCCTTTCCTTGAAAACCGTTTCCACTCTTCTCTTTTTATCCTTGTCCTTTCCTTCTTCTAGTCTCTCTTAAACCATTAGACGAGTAAATCATCCATTAGTAAAGTCAGTTAAGCATTTGTCATAACAGTTTTCCCTTTCTGTTAATTGCTCTGTGGTTGTTCCCACTAAGAGTTCTCCCTTCTCATTTCCTGATTCTGTGACCGCCCGGGACAGCTGGATATGACAAAGTGATCCCATGCAAATCCATGCTTCTTCCCCTTGCTGTTGTTTGGAATGCTTGCTCAAAGGGAGGTTGACCTGGTGGTCTGACTACTGAAACCGAAGTACTGTAACCTAAACTGAAGTGATCAGAGGAAATGACATCATGGGGGCACAGAGAAGTAATCATTTACATGGAGACATGTGAGTTAAGATGTCCTAATTACAGATACTCTGCCTGATGAAATCCTAGACAAGTTTTTTTCTGACCCACAAAATTGTAAGCAAAGCACACAGTTATTTAGAATTACTAGGATGCGGTGATAGATAACCACCCAGCATAGAACATACTTCCCATCTGCCAAACGGCTCATCAGCATTCCCAGCACTATTAGTTAAGTGAGCAAGGGAGCTTTAAGGAATTCCACCAACAGGAATTGAAGCTGTCCATAGGCACAATAAGGCAGTGAAGGTTAAGGCATTGAAGTCTATCTTGAACTAACCTGCTTTACACTGGGAACCTTCCGGTACTGAACATTATAACAGAGACTCCAAAGCTCAAAGTCATGTGTGTTCCCAGCCCTAAGACTGATTAATTCTTCAGTAAGTATAAACATCACTCCTAATGTTTCCCTATATTACATTTTTAAAAAAAAGTTCAGCGCTATGGAATAATCTTTCTGTACAATGTGAGTATGTATTACTCTCATTGGTTAATGAAGAAGCTGCCTGGACAACAGCTGAACAGGATAAGGTTAAGCAGGAGAGCCAAACTGAGAATGCTGGCAGAAGGGCAGGGCCCGAGGAGTAGCTAGCAGAAGAAGCAGGGAGAAGCAATGTGGACATGCCATGCTGAGAAAAAAGGTACCAAGCCAGGTGGCAGAGGGCAGATAAGAAATATGGGTTAATTTCAATGTAAGAGTTAAGTAGTAACAAGTCTGAGCTATAGGCCAAGCATACAGTTAATATTAAGTTTCAAGGTGGCTGTGGGTGCCAGGACAGGAAAACTCCACCTACAACTCAGTTAACAAATAGATCAAAATCTTCAAAAGTTCCAAAGCACCCTTCCTCTAAAATACCTCTGTTCTAGGTGAAGATTCTTAAAAAGCACTCTAGGCAATTACAGGACTCCTTTTCCTCCTCATGAAAAGTTACAAAGCCTATCCTTCAATCCTTTTGCCTCTCTGGATTATATTATTTAATAACCATTCTGAGAAACCTCAGATTGTACTAACAGTTAAACTTGGAAAACTGAATAGTTTTAAGAGTTGAAGATACCTACACCATCTATTTCTAATTCTGACTTCACCCCAAGAGCTCTGATACTGTCACTTGATTCCCACCACACTCAACAAAGCCTGACACCAGGTCTCCCCAGTATTAGGAGCCCACATCTGTGTAATCAGAACCCCAAGATTTCTGAGGAAGTATTGGATTTTCTCTTAAAGTTCTTACCAGGAAACACAACAATCAGAACTTCTGTTGCATTGTTTGAATTAGGCAAAAGCCTTGATCAGTGAGTGACCCCCCAACCCTAACAAAAGAACCCTTCCATCTTCATACAAAAGTATATGGAACAGAACTGGTTGCCTTTACAGGAAATTAACTATTTCTCTGTAGACTGCAAACAAACATGCTAGAGTCCTGTGTTTAATGACCCAAGCATGGATTTTAAAGCCCACAATCCACCATTTTTTAATCCTGTTGCTTTAACCTAACAACAGTTGGTCCCGGAACCTGCTTCTTCACCACCAGATGGGACATGGCTACCTCCACATGGCTATGGTAAGGACTTCATAAAAATATGAAGAAAATCCCAGCACTCGGGAGGCAGAGGTAGGCAGATCTCTGTGAGTTCAAGGCCAGTCTGGTCTACAAAGTAAGTTCCACCAGGACAGCTAGAGCTACACAGAGAAACCCTGTCTCAAAAAGAAAAAAGAAAAAAAAAAAAAAAGAAAATGCATCTGACATATTTTCACAGAGGAAATCTCTTAATACATAGATAGCATTAGCCAGCAAAAGTCTCTCAGATATCTCTATGCCTGACTTAAATTAAATTATATTCAAAGCTACATTAAACGAAATAAAATCTGACTTTAATAAGTTTATTTCAAAATTATTACAACTACCTTAGTGTTAGAATAATTAAAATCAGACATGCCGAGTGTAATATTTAGGAATCAAATACATCTAGAAGCACATCCTGAGAGACAACATAAAGAAGTTCAAACACCTTAGATGCTAGTCAGCTCAAACATTTCAGTACTGGGCTGGAGAGATGGCTCTGCTGGTAAAAGCACTTGCTGCTCTTGCAGAGGACCAGGTTTGGTTCCCACACCCACATCACCATGTTCATAACCATTCATATTCTCCAGTTCCAAGGGATCCAATACCCTCTTCTGACCTTCATGGGCACCAGACATGCATGTGGTGCACATACATACAGGCAAAACATTCATACATATAAATAAACTTAAAAGAAAAAACTGTAAGAACATTTAAAGGATTGGAGTAAATAAAATACCAAAACCACTGAAACACAGCAAACTCAGAGGCATTGGAACCAACACTAGATCTTGGTTCTCCAATCTAATCCACTGAAATGTACCTTGCTACCTATTCTGTTTTGTGTATGGTATGGTGTGTGGGAGGGGGGTTGTGTGTGTGCAGTATGTGGGTGTCTGATTGTTTTTAAAGATCTATTTGTGCTGCCGGGCGGTGGTGGCGCACGCCTTTAATCCCAGCACTCGGGAGGCAGAGCCAGGCGGATCTCTGTGAGTTCGAGGCCAGCCTGGTCTCCAAAGCAAATTCCAGGAAAGGCGCAAAGCTACACAGAGAAACCCTGTCTCGAAAAACCAAAAAAAAAAACTATTTGTGGGGGTATGGATGTGGGTGTGCACTCACATATGTGAAGGAGCCCACAGTGGCCAGAAGAGGTTCCATATAGCCTAGAGCTGAAGTAACTGAAGTTACAGGCGGTTGTGTACTCCCTAACATTAGTGCCAAGAACCAATTCCAGTTCTTCGGAAGCAGCAAGCACTCCTCAGCACGGAGCCACTTTACTAGTCCCTCCAGCTTGTTTTTATAGAGAATCTCCACTGAATCTGGAGCTCACCAATCTGGTTAAGGTGGTTGGCCAGTGAGCACCATGGACTTGTTTTGTCTCAGGCCCCCAAGGCCCCCAATACTGAGACTACAGATTAGCATTTCCACACCTGACTTTTATGTGGGTGCTGAACTCAGCCTCATGATTGTGTGACAGGCACCTTACCTACTGGGCCATTTCTCCACCCTGGTATCTCTTCTTAATTCACTGTCAGTACACATTGTCCGTATAGCAACAAATGAAAATGTCAAAGTTCAGACAAAAAAATGATAAAGTGTGTTTTTTCTTCTTGTTTGAGACAGTCTCCCAGTGAGCCTCTTAACTCAGTCCTCTTGCATCAGCCTCCATAAGTGCTGAAACTGGAAGCATGTGTTACCATACTTCTTAACTTCTTAATATGATCTGTCCTGTATTTCAACACTATTAATGGCTACAGGTCAAGTCATTTCCAAATGTTTTTAATTTCTAACTTTTATTTTAGCAAAGAAGTGAGAGAGAGTGATTTCAAGTCACACAGAGTTAAGATATGGTTAACTTTTCTGGGCTGACAGGCTTTAACTTCTACCCTAGATAGTTCACTTCTTCCTTAGCCACCTTATCATCTGAGTCTCCTTCCAGCCTTTTCCATGTCAGGGCATACACAGAAAACTGTTAAGACTGTAAGTTTCTACACAGAAACTGGAGATTTCTTAGAGGCAGAGGTGATCTGGTGTGGGAGCTCCAGTCAGCCCAATGCTGAGATCATTCACCTCAGCATATACGTAACCCACTCAAGTCAGCTTTGGTGGGGAGCTATGCTACCAATCTTTCACATGGGTACTAGCAAAGCAGCAGGCTTCCCTTGTATTTCACTGTGTATGAGTCAGAACAAAATTAGAAGTCATCAATCACCTCAGAGGACTGGGTGAAATCTTTTTTTCTAGCCTACGCAGAACTGTCTTGTCCTCCAGTCACTCTGTAATCCTGAAGAAGCACCAGGTTAACAGTCAATACAGAGCAACCTAAAGTAAATTAAAAGCAAAAAGTCTCAGAAAGAGCTGGCTCTCAGTGGTCTGGGGGCAACAGCACTGATAAGAACATGCATTAACAACAGCCCACTGCTCAATATGAACCTGGACCCAAACTATATGAGTAGCTATTTCCTGACTAAGAAAGTTCCCAAGGCAACTTCCAACTGATTTCAAGGTTTTCCAGTCAGAAAAATAATTTCAATGAAGTATTTCACTTCAACAGCCTTCACTATTTTAGTAAAACCACAGGATCTGGGAATAACAATGCAGGCAAACATTCATATATTATTATAAAATCACTTACACATTACTGTTCACATAATCAAAATGTTAAATGTTTATTCATCCTCCAAGGAGCCCAATAATAGTAATTATTATTATTATTATTACTATTATTATTATTAACCTATGTGTACAAAGCTCTTAGTTGAAGCATCATTGTTAACTGCAAAATACTCTAAACAACCTACATTCTCACACATGGAAGACGAACTGCATTTCATGGTGACACACCCACAAATGAATACACTAGAAAACAATAAATCAATAGACAGGTGGATGGATAGATGGATGGATAAATGAGAGAAGAATGGAGTGAAGAGAAAAAGGTAGGGAATGAAGCCCAGGAAATGGCTCAGTCCATAAAGTGCTTTCTTTGAAAGCATGAGGATTTGAGTCTTAGTTCCAGAACCCACATTTTAAAAAGCTGAGCATGGCCAGGTGGTGGTGGCACATGCCTTTAATCCCAGCACTGGGAAGGCAGAGACAGGTGGATCTCTGTGAGTTCAAGACCAGCCTGGTCTACAGAGCGAGTTCCAGGACAGCCAGGGCTACACAGAGAAATCCTGTCTCCAAAAAAAGAAGGAAGAGGAGGTGGAGGGGGGGGAGAGGGAAGAGGATTTTGCCTGTAATCTCAGCACTGGGGAGGTGGAGGCAGGAACAGGAGGGTCCCTGGTCCCTGGAGCTCACCGGCCAGCCAGTCCAATCAAATCACTGAGCTCCACGTTCAGTGAAGGATCATGTCTCAAAAAATAAGTTGTTGAGCAGGTAAAAGCACTTGCTTGGCAAATCTGTGAACTAAGTTCAATCCCTGGAACCCACAGTGGAAGGAGAAAACTGACCCCCAAAAGTTATTCTGTGGCCTATACAAACAATAATATAAATTAATTACTTAAAAACTAAGGTAGGAAATGTTAGAAGAAAACACCTGACATTGACTTCTGGCCTCCACATACACACATGCATATCACACAAAGAAAACCAAAGAAAAAAAACTACTCCTACAAACAAGATACAATGTTAAATTACAAAAAGCAAAGAACAGAAAGCATACATAGTGTGCTGGCTCTTGTGGGAGAAGGTAAGAATTCCTATGTACCTGCATATTTGATTTTAAAAAACAACAGAAAGGATAAATTAGAAATTAAACTGATACCCAGAAGGTAAGGGAGAGTGGGTATGTAGTGACAATTCTTAGAATAGCTTTTTATGAAATTTTAACCTTTGAAACAATGATAATGGTCTATTTACTTTAAGTTTGGCCTAAAAGCAGCAAGAATCAAGTGGAAAAATCTAAAATGAAAATCAAATACACAGGAATGAGTGAAGCTGTATTTCAATAAGTGTATGGAAGGGGAGGGATGACTAGTTCTAACTTTGAACACACTGCTTTATATATTGTTCATGTACAGACAAAACCAAGTGTGCAACTGTTGAACTCTAATTACCTGAGTACCTTTTGCAATAGTATGGGCTAGCAATTCTGGAACTTACTTTCTCTGATTATAAAATTAAGCAAGTGAGTAGACATGCTACAGGTGATAGGAACCAGCCTCTGCACATTGAGCATATCCAGCAAATATGGAAGAGACAGGGGTCAGTCAGCTCATGGTGTTGAAAAGAATCACGGCTGTCAATGGGAACTCATGGTCAGACAAACAAAAACATGCACACCAACAGTGGCAGATGTACCTATTCACTCATAGGTATTAGATCTTTCTGCTGGGATCTCTTAGTTTACAACATTATTCCCAACCAAAACAAATGAGGGCTACTTGGAGAAATGACTGATCCCAAGGGGGAGGTAGGCTGGATACAAGTTGTGCGAGGAGCACCTTGTAATGTCAGAAAGAAAAGCCCCCAAAGGCCCAAAGGACAGATTAAAAAAGAGAGAGAGAGCTGGGCAGTAGTGGTGCACACCTTTAATCCCAGCACTTGGGAGACAGAGACAGGAGAATCTCTGTGAGTTGAGGCCAGCCTGGGCTACAGAGTGAGTTCCAGGACAGCCAGGGACACACAGAGAAACCCTGTCTCAAAAACCCAAAAAAACAAATGACTAAAAGGGTGCCAAACTAAAAGTAGCAGACCAACCTCTTGCCTTCTCCCCTAAAACCCTCCTCAACTGAAAACAAACACAACCTTCAGGATAAAGAGAATTCATGAAGCCACCAAAATAGACAAAAGAGTCTGTAAGTCAAGAAGAAATCTGAAGAGCAGAAAGATCCTACTAATCCCTGTAGCTAGAGTTTTTCTGCCTGGCCCACAGTCAGGGCAAATCTCTCTCACCTGCCAGTCCCACAGCCACTCAGACCCGACCAAGTAAACACAGAGACTTACATTGGTTACAAACTGTATGGCCGTGGCAGGCTTCTTGCTAACTGTTCTTACAGCTTAAATTAATCCATTTCTATAAATCTATACCTTGCCACGTGGCTCGTGGCTTACCGGCATCTTCACATGCTGTTTGTCATCGTGGAGGCTGGCAGTGTCTCTCTCAGCCTTCCACTTCCCAGCTTTAGTCTCCTCCTTGTCCCACCTATACTTCCTGCCTAGCCAATGGCCAATCAGTGTTTTATTTATTGACCAATCAGAGCAACACATTTGCCATACAGAACATCCCACAGCAAATCCCAAGGAGGCTGCTAAAGTTTTGTGCCAAGAGAGTGCAGATGGGAACAGGCTCAGCACACTGGGATTGCATGGACAGAGAGGACAAGGTTAGGGCTAAAAACAAGGAGTCCATGAATGGTGAGAACAGCTGAGTCAGCAGCGACATCCTGTATGCCAAGGTCGAAACACTAGAAGAATGGTCCTCCATACAGAATTCCAAGTGTCTGCTGGCAGTAAAGAAGGTGGCTTGCTTCTTGCCTCTCAGGGAAGCTCATGTCGATGGCCCCATCCATTGTCGGAGCTGTGCAGTGCTACTCTTACACAAAAAGACAAGAGTAAAACACATCTTTAAAGAAAAACTCCAGTCCAAGAGAATCATGTTATGATTAATGGAGTGTGACATGTATGTAAAAGGCATGTGTCACAGTTCAGGTGTGAGGGTCAAAGGAAAACTCTTAGAGGTTGTTCCGTAGGTTCCAGGGATCATACTCAGGTCATCAGGCTTGCACAGCCAGCTGCTTTTAACTACTGAGCCATCTCACTGGCCATCATTTTCAAAAAGAAAAAGAAGGATGGAGCTGGAGAGATGGCTCAGCGGGTAAGAACAGCTGTTGTTCTTACAGAGGCCTGTGTTCATTTCCCAGCACCCACAGAGCAGCTCTTAACTGTCTAGAACTCCAGGTATATCTAGGTTATCTGATGCCCTTTCTGACACCCAAGGGCACCAGGCACACTGCACACTAAGTACAAGCCGAGAGCAGGGTGCCTAGTATGCACAAGTTTGATCTCCAACACCAGGTGAAAAAGAAAAAGGGAACCCCCCAAAATAAAATGATTTAGGGAACACAGAAAAACATCAAAACAAACTAAGCCCTAGAAGGATACAGACACTATAAAATGGAAACAGGATTCTGTAAAAGGAATGGTCAGAGATTAAGAAAGGGCTCTTGAAAATTAAAAAATATAATCAAAACTCAACAGAAACAGTAGAAAAAAAATAGATATTAGACCCAAAAAGCAAAAAACAACCAAACCATACTCCAAAAAAAAAAAAGACAAGAGGAAATTAGAAATTCTATCTAATTTACGTAACATTCAGTTAACAGGGTTCCAGAAAGAAAAAAAGAACAGGACTAAGTTTCAGTAAAGAAATGGATCACATTTAACACACACACACACACACACACACACACACACACACACACACACACTTTTAACTGAAGGGTGTGAGATTTAAGGTGGTTCAAAGGGTGAAGGCACTTGCTGCACAAGCCTGGCAACCTGAGTTCCACCCCTGAAACCTACATAAAGATGGAAGAGGACACAGACTCCACAAAGGTGTCCTCTCACCTCCACACACACAGGTACCTCCCACATATCACATGCACACACAGTAATAACAAAAAATTTTAAAGTCTCTTCAGCATTTATCAGAAATCAAAGAAAAGTATGCATCTGAAGACGTAACATTTTGAACTTTAAGAACACCTAGGCAAAAAAATAAAAGGATGTATATGAAAGAGGTAACTAGAAAGGTATCTGATGTCTAACAGCAACACAGTGAACTTATAGAAACAATGCCTTTCAGCTGGGAGAATTCTTCTCTAATAATCCACATTCAGCAAAGCTTTCACTTTAAAGATAGTACGAAAATGCCAGACTTGCAAATGGTCAAAAATTACCCTTCCATGGCAAGGAACCTAAGTAATATACTGCACCAAAAAAAAAAATGGAATAAATCATGAAAGGAAAACGCTGTGGCATCTTGGCAATGGGAGACCTAACATAAGAGAACAAAGGGAACCACAACAAAGCTGCCCAGTGAGCCTAGAATCCAATTATCCCCAATGGGAGCACAGGACAGGGTTCTGGATAGGTCTCAGGAAAAGGGAGATTATCTAGCCTGCTACAGAGGCGGGAACACAGTATCATCCACCACGCTTGGCTGAGTTATAAGAACATTTGAGAGAAATTATGTCTAAAGTTAAACAATTTTAAAACAGACAATAACTAAAGAAAAATAAAGTGTTGAAAGAGAAAGAAAAATTAGTCACTACATTAACCAAAATTTGTTATCATGTTAAGAAGTGAAGCTGGGCGGTGGTGGCGCACGCCTTTAATCCCAGCACTCGGGAGGCAGAGCCAGGCGGATCTCTGTGAGTTCGAGGCCAGCCTGGGCTACCAAGTGAGTTCCAGGAAAGGCGCAAAGCTACACAGAGAAACCCTGTCTCGAAAAACAAAAAACAAAAAACAAAAAAAAAAAAGACGTGAAGTTAGGCAACAACAGCAGGGTGAACACTAACGTCCTCATTTACTATAGACAGTGGGCCAGGAATAAAGCATCAAACTGATAACTAACTGTGTGTTCCCACAGGACTTGGGTAACTCGGAGAGAACACGCACACTAAGCAGAGCTGGAAGACAGCTGGAGACAGCAGGCCTTTCCTATTCAAAGCCCTTCGGTTTTATTAATCAACAACTACATACGTGTATGTGCATTATTTTTCTGAAAAATGAATTAATTTTTAAAGGGTATAAGAGTCATATCAATTCATGAACTTGCCCAAATCACATTTTAATTTAAAAAAATTGTCAGGACAGGGTAGAATGCTTGGCCAGTGTGTACAAGAGCCTGGGTCAGATCCCAAGCACTGTAAGGAGGGGATGGGGGAGAAGGCTTAAATCTATTACAAAGCATAAAATTTCAAATAGCAGTTTACCATTTGGGACCAAGCCACCTACTCAGTTCCTATTACTTTTGTGCTAATTTGTCCTTCTCTACTATAGCAAATATAATTTCAAAACTGGCCAATATTCGTCATCTATATGCTAACAAACCCAGATACCTACAGAGCTAGGAAAGAGAGGGCATCTGGTCCTGCTGACTTCTACATCGAGGCAAACTGATCCAGAAGGCCCATTGCCAAATGGCTCAAGTATTTTACTCTATCTTTTTTAAAAGGACTTCTAAATTCAGTTTTCAACATCATACAGAATAAAACAATATGTATGAAACCACATTCTCAAAACTGTAACATGTTAAACAAACCTGTTATCATTCCTTCTATAATAAATTCAGACCTGTTCAGACCTATTCTGGAAAAGAACATCTATAAGGTTGTGTCTATTCTGCTAGGCTTCAGCTTAAATCCTGCACTATGTCTCTACCTAAGTAGGAACCAGTAATGGGAGAGTGGGGATTGAAACCATTAAAGCCACAGCAGATTACTAAATCAGAGTCTGGAAAACCAGACACAAATAGCTACATAAAAATTACTAAGAGTTTAATACTGTTTCAAAAATAACTTCCCATTAGAAGTTTATATAGAGATTATATAGAAAGAAAACAAAAGCCATGAATCACTTAAGAAAAATCTAACATAAATATATATTTCCATGGATTTAATATAGCAAGATCTGATGTAAAAATTCTATGCCTCTAACAAAAATCTAAGCAAGAAAATACACAGTTAAATAGTAACAACACTTTAAAAGAAATGAATCAAGTCAGTGTTAAGCACTGTACAATTATTATTTCAAAACAACAGAAAATACACAGATTGTAAGAAAAAATTCTTATATATTAAGGAAGCACTCCCTCCTAAAAGTATACAAAATAATTATGGTATTTACAGACCTCATTTTAAAAATATTACTTTTTATGTGTAGGTGTTTTGCCTGCATGTATGTCTGTGTACCGCATGCATGAAGTGTGCTCAAAGGCCAAAAAGTATTGGATCCCTTGGAACTGTATGATGGTTGTGAGCCACATATGGGTTTTAGGAATGGAACTCAGTCCTCTGGAAGAACAGCGAGTGCTCTCAGCCTCTGGTCCATCTATCTAGCCCCCGAGATTTACAGACCTCTTAGTATCAGACTTTCTTCAGAGAACATGTTTAACACTTGCATTTTACATTTCTTACTAGTTTCTTTTGGTTTTGTAATAAAGGTTATTGCTAAAGCACAAAGTGGGAAAATTTCCCATACTTACATTTACTGCTAAGCTGGGAAATTTTATTCTTTTAGAACTAATGGGACCATCTATAAAGAAATAGAAAAAATACCAATTGGGCATATACTTATTTAAATGATCCTGAATGAAATTCACAATATTCCAATTTATGTAAAGATTTGTGTTTTTAATTATGTGCCCTTGGGAAGTCAGATGTCCTCAGAGTCCAGAAGAGGGCATCAGATCCCTGGAGCTGGAGTTGCAGGCTGTTTGAGTCCTGTAGTGTGGTCTGAGAACAGATTGGTCCTTTGAGCCACCTCTCCAGTCCCCCAACATGCTGGGATTAACCACAGCCCAGCCAAAAGTTGGATTTTTTTTTTTATAATGAAAGATACAATTTCAAATCTGACCATCTCCCAAATATATATACCTATTAAATACTTTTAAGACCGAAAAACTATTTTTAAATGAGGCTCTAAAACAACCAAACAAAAATACTAAAAATCAATAAATGAAAATCATGAATTTAAGCCCTTAGGACTAATTTCTCATAACAAATATCAAACTTGGGTAGCTACTGTACACACATCAGGTGAGGCTTGATCTGTTAGTTATATTACAATTTCCTTTTTAAAAAAATATTGAGGGGTTGGGGATTTAGCTCAGTGTTAGAGCGCTTGCTTGCCTAGCAGGCACAAGGCCCTGGGTTCAGTCCTCAGCTCTGAAAAAAATAAAATAAAGTAAAATAAGAAAATATTAATATAGCTCACTGTTAGCAGCCAGAATAACCCACATGAAGACTTAATTTGAATTAAATCAAATTTCAACTAAATTGAAATTTTACTACCTCAAAGTAAAATTTAAAATTCTTTTATCAACAATAATGTTGATCTATGGTCTCCACATAATAGTTTTTTTTTTTAATCTATTTTCATTTCATGTGTATAGGTGTTTTGCCTGTATGTATGTCTGTGCATCATGTGCATGCCTGGTGCCTGGAGAGGTCAGAAAAGGGGGTCACATTCCCTGGAAGGAGTTAACAGACAGTTGTGAGCTGCCATGTGGGTGCTGGAATCAAACCCAGATCCCCTGGAAGAGCAGCCAATACTCTCAACCACAGAGCCATTTCTCCAGCTTCCTATATAGTTCTTTTTTTTTTTTTTTTGGCCGGAGCTGAGGACCAAACCCAGGGCCTTGCGCTTCTAGCAAGCGCTCTACCACTGAGCTAAATCCCCAACCCCCCCCCCATATAGTTCTTTTATAAACACCTAGTATATTAAAACATTTTTGTAACATGTCTATGACTACATGAAACATTTCATCATAGAAATTTGTTTCCTAGAAAATTTACTTTGCTCTTCAAAACTTACCAAAGTATTAAAATTCCAGCCAGGCGTGATGGCTCACACATATAATTCTAGCTACTAGGGAGGCTGAGGTAGGAGAACCGTCACAGATCAAGGCCAGACTGAGATATTATCTCAAAAATCAGCAAAGAAGTCACAAAGGAATCTTCAGGTTAGTCATCAAGAACAAAGACTTAAAAGAAGCTCACCGGTGTACTATCTTACAACTAGCTCTATGAAGTCTACAGGAATACAGCAGCCTCCTCTTGAGGATTAGACAGTAAGAACATTCCCAAGTCAGTCTGGAGGGCAGGTCAAAGATAAACAGGGAAGCAGATTTCTACTGGGAAGGCTATCTTCAACCCAGCTGCAACAAAGAAAAAACAAGATACAGTATCTACTCAAGAATGGAAACCACATCACTGACCAAGCTACTCAGTCCTAAAGTAGATAAAATGCAGTTGGCCATACTATCCTTTTACAAGATATGCACTGGTTTATCTTAAAAACAAACACCCAAGTCCCTTCTCAATGAACCTTACAAAATAAGTTAGCTACTTATTTATTGTGAAGTATCCAGCTAACACAACCACTTAGGACAAGAGCAAATTCAATTTTGTAATGTCCACGTTAAATTTCAACAGTAGTTTTCAAAATCTGAAACTGCTCTCCTGAGCTTACCTGGGTTTTATGCATTTCTAAACACACACACACACACACACACACACACACACACACACACACAGAGAAAGAAAAAGAGAGAGAGAGAGAGAGAGAGGGGAGTGAGTTAGTTCTCAGTGTATCTCACATGAGGGAAATGTGTCTTAAGACCTGCAATCTAAAGACTGTAATTAACTTTTATAGGAAATACACCTGGAAAATCTTAAACTATAACTAAATATATAATCAACAGGTTGCCTATTATCAGATTTGTGAAAACCTCTGAATTCCCAGAGGCAAAAGCAAAATTCCATAGCTTCAGAAATCTCTCCCTGTTCTAAAGGGCACAACCCCTTCCCCCTCCCCCAAACCTCCTGTACTAGAAATAAAATGAAACCAGCGAGAGGAAGGGGATTGAACTGAAACACATTTTTTTAAACACCCAGAAGCTTACTACAATTTTTTATGCACCTATATTGAGGGGGCTGTTATGTCTGCGTAGTGAATTTCAGCCCCCCCCCCAAAAAAAGAGCTGGGCATAATGAGGCTGATTTTTGAGGTCATTTTCTCGCCAATTCTTCGTGCCTATTTGCTAGCACTTTAATCAATTAATTGGATCATGGAAGTCAAATAGCCAAATTTTAAAATGAGTGATTTTTAAGATGTGGAATTTAAAACATTCTCATATCAAAAACCTTCCAAGCATGTTTCCAAGCCTTTTAAGTCCCTTAAATTACTAAGCATTAAGTTTCTAAATGACAAAATAAAGACTTCACTCTCACAAGGACAAGTTAAAAGTCTGAGTGGTTGAGTTTAAGTTTTGAGCTATCTTTAATACCCCAGAGCATCTTAAGCAACTCCTAACCTTTGTCTCAGTTTCACAATCTATAAATCAGGAAAAACTACAAGGATGAGTAGCTAATTAAATTAGTCAGGATTAAATGCTAGCAAGCTGCTTTGAAGTTACTTTATGTTATTCTCAGTTCTCCTCCTACTTAGTAAAACTAATAGATGAGAAAACATGTGGAATTACTATAGATAATAACATCTACAGACTCATAGTAGTTAAAAAGATGGTTTATATTTACAAGTTTCTAAGCCAAAGTACATTCAACAATTGCCATAGATTTCAAGAGAAGACTGCAATGAACAGCTTTTTGGTCAATACCTTTTGAGCCCCAATGGTATCTATTCTTACCTACATTCCCAAAACAGACTGTTATATAAAAATCTCAGAGCATCTTGAGAGGTCTTGGCACAAGACAAATCCAGGTAAGATGAGCAAGCTGTTACCGTGGTTGATACTATTCTCAGCATTCTCAACTGTCAATCACAGTAAGATCCATCCCAAGCATACCCTCCCAGTACCAGCCCCCACTGAGACTCTGTCAAAGCACTTCCTCCTCAGCCATCTGTCCAGGAAAGTGCTATGAAAACACCTCCAGCATTTGCTCTCCTATCTGAAAAGGATATGAATAAACCAAACACTGACAGACTGACTGTACAGCACATATTCTCTGCTGCAAAGCTGCCTACTAAATCCCTTCTCAAGCCCAGGCTGAACAAAAACATTTATAGAAGTTTGAAACTACAGTTTAATCAAAGACTGTTTTTTTCCAACGGAAATATATATTGAACAAGAAGGTAGACCTCAAAAAGGAAAAAAAAAATACATTAAGGAAAAATCCACATGTAAATGATTCCCTGATAGAAGAGGACTCAAATTTTAAAACAGGAATTTAAATTCCTCACTTAGCTATTAACTACTCATTTTTTGCTCCAAATACTATAAAGTTGTTAGCATCTCTAAATCTAGTTTGAAAGAGCACAAACAAATCTTCATATTCCAGTACAGCAGAAAACTGCATAAATTCCAATGAGAAGGCCTGCAATCGGTTCAGCCGGTAAAGGCACATGCTACTGAGCCTGATGACCTTAGATCGTTGCGGAGAGGAACAACTCTTGAAAGTTATCTTCTAATCTCCAGTGCTTCAAACACACACACACACACACACACACACACACACACACACACACGTACACGCACATAAATAAATTTCAATGAGGAAAAAGTAGAATGTTATAAAATCTTACTGTTAATGGTATCAATGTAAAGAATTATAATTATCTTGAGGGTAAATGAATTCCAGAAAAACAAAAAGTTCTAATTCCCCCCTCAGCCCATCCTTTCCCTCTGCTTAGGCCATGCAGAATGTTCTTTATACACTCAGTATAGTGCTTAGATACCCTCTGATCACAACAGAAACAGGCCTGGCTCATACCCTTTAGCTTCAGCCTGGTCAAACACACGGAGCACATGGTCAGGTCCAGGGCTTTGACATCTACATCAATCACTTAGAGGTTGTGGGAACAGGCTGGGGCTGCTTAAGGTTCTGGGGTTGGAGTGGGGAAGAACACTGCCAACATGACTACTAAGTGTAGCTTAAGTTTTCCTGTTGGTTACATCTACAACTAAGACAACTCCATTTAACTTGGGCTTTACAAATAGTACTAAAAGATAGTTTAATTCTTCAGAAAACACAAAAGTACACAAAGTTCAAATACTAATCTTCAAAATCAGTATAAAGAATATCTATCACCTACCCACTAATTTAAATGACCCTATTCATTACAACTAGCATTTCCATCTACCCATCTATATGTCCATGTTGTCAGAAGACTACAAATTCTTGTGTTAACAAGGTCATAAACGGCCAATTGGTTACAATCTAGCTCAGCTTACCGGCTAACATACTGGGAGGAGAAGGCTATGGAAAGCCTTCCGGGGAATAAACTCACTTCATCTACATTTATTCTCAACATGAAGCTAGAGATCACTTCATAATCTACATGAGAAAACTTCATCAAGCAAGTATTTACTGAGTAGACCACGGCAGTAGATATTTAGTAAACACAACACAGAATGCTACTTAAAAGTAGTGAATGTATTCAACCTCATGAACTAAATTACTGATCTTTTTTAGAAAATTCGGTTCAAGGTACGATCTAGTCTTCTTTAAAGTAGGCTGAGAGAAATAGGATACAAAATAACCCATCAATCCATCAGGGTGACTTCATACCTTTATCACAAACTGATCAATCCACTACAAATGTATTACTATGGACAAAGGACCAGTCAGCACCTGAGCCTACTAAAAGGACCTTTAGAAAACTAAAATAGAAAGGTTATCTCCAATAACCCCTCCAAACACAAACTGCAGATCAAACCAATCACTCCTTTTTTTTTTTAATAGTGTGATATAGGGGTGGGGTGTGCTGGAAATTTAGAGCTCTCTCAACTCTTTGAAGAATTAATCAGGGAGAATTCTCATGACTTTTACAAGAACAGCTCCAAATCAACAGTACTTTAAAAACCTAAAACCCAGGTACTTGACTTTCCTCATATTAAAACAGTTGTGTTTAGAGTACCTTTCTTTCTTTTCTTTTCTTTTTAATTTTTTTTAAAGCACTTCATGTTTTTGTTGTTGGGGTTGGTTGGTTGGTTTGGTTTTGGTTTTTTGAGACAGAATTTCTCTGTGTAGTCCTGGCTATCCTGGAACTTGCTCTGTAGATCAAGCTGGCCTCAAACTCATAGAGATCTACCACCACCGCATGGCAAGTACTTCATGTTTTTTCCCTGTCTTTTGTCACTGGTTAAACTTTCCACCTACAAAAATAAGGAATTTGCAAGCCTCTAGCTTCTGAAAATAACATCTGGTATGGGCACATAACACAAGGCTTAAGAGACTGGCCCAGTTTTCATTTAAACTTTCGTAATTTACAACTAGAATGCTCTTAGCCACAATTAGGCATAAGTCAGTTTTTACCTTATTAGGAGATTGCTATTTTCAACATTTAACTTAAACCACTACATGGATTTATCTTTTAATCAAAGAGCTTCCTGACTTTCCAACTAGATTAGACTAACCTCTTTGAATGCAGGGGACCACTAGACTCCATGTATTTTAAACTCCAAGTCTGTACAAATAGATACCTATTTGCCAGCCTCATGAAATTCTCTAATTTTGTAATGTTGAGTTTGATAAGAGCAGGTGTCCCTAACCATTTTACCTATGAGATCTCAAAGTAGGATCTTGAACCTTAAGACTTCAGGGATTCCTTTTCAATGGATCCAAAAGGTCAAAAGTATTTTCATGGATGACATTAAGATAGATAGATAGATAGATAGATAGATAGATAGATAGATAGATGATAGATAAAAGGGAAGGAAGAAATATTACTCTATCACTTTGAATGTTTCCTTTCGATCTCTCAAGAGCACAACGTGAAGTTTTCTAGATAGTACGGGAAGTGTGATATCTCAAGAGACTGCATGCAGAAGCAGATGTGAGAATCCGGCTGTCTTCCAGTAAGATAAAATCACAAAAACATAAAAACTTAAGAAACTACTCTTTGGCCGGGCAGTAGTGGCGCATGCCTTTAATCCCAGCACTCCCGGAGGCAGAGGCAGGTGGATCTCTATGAATTCGAGGCCAGCCTGGTCTACAGAGTGAGATCCAGGACAGGCTCCAAAGCTATACAGAGAACCGCTGTCTCAAAAAACCAAAAAAAGAGAAAAAGAAAAATACTCTTCCCGTTCAATTTTGTTATGATTTTTTTGCATAAACTGTCATTTCTGAGGCCTGGCAGTGGTGGCGCACGCCTTTAATCCCAGCACTCCCGGAAGCAGAGGCAGGCGAATCTCTGTGAGTTCGAGGCTAGCCTGGTCTACAAAGCGAGTTCCAGGAAAGGCGCAAAGCTACACAGAGAAACCCTGTCTCAAAAAAAACAAATAAATAAATAAATAAAAATTTTAAAAGACTGTCATTTCTGATAAAAAGTATTAGGCCTCTTATTGTTAAATAAGTAAATAAATATTTACAGTTTTAATTTTAATTTCTAATATGGTGATATTAATAGACAAAAGCCACACAAATAATCTGGGTTCTAAAAAATGTTGAGACTATAACGGGGTCTTGCAAACAAAAAGTTGTATGAAGTATTGTAACATACAATTACATAACACAGTGCCTTCCATGGCTAAGAAGCTCAGGTTAGTTCTGAAGTATCATTACTCCTTACCCCCTAATCTTGCTGAGTTCTGTATCTCCTTGTAAAACAATTCATCATAAAGCCAATCTGTCTGGGCTCCATTTAGTGGGCTTTAGACATTTCATTTTCAGAGTCCTATTTATAAAAATGTTAGAGTCAGTGATACCATAAATTAGACACCATAAAACATCAGTTTCTCAAACTTTCCACATACATGAGGGTGCGCGAGCGCGCTCCTCCTAACAGAGACTTGTGAAGCAAATGCAAAGCACTGCTCTTTTTCCAGAAGACATAAGGAAATGGAAGTGCTGGTCCAAGCAGGTGCTGCTCGCTAGAGTCTGGGCCCTTGGTCTTTTGCAATCTGCTTGGCTTTATCACTGGGGTATAACTGCAAGTTCCCAATGAAAATAAGACAGGGGCATTACTTTTACTGTCCAAGTGCCAAAACAGGCATTTTCTCCCTCCCCAGGAAGAGTATAATCAGACTCAGTACCAGCCCGAGCATTACTTCAACACACTGGCTATCCTTCTAATCTCCTATCAAAAACAAACAAATTCTGGAGTGTTGAAGAAAAAAAATTCAGAATACATAGCACTCCAAGATGAAGAGTTAGTTAAGGGATTACAGATTTACCAATCATTTAATTATTGAAACTACAGGCAGGCAAGAACAAGATCAAGCTTAATACAGTAACACTCGACTATACCAATGACGGGATGCCAAAAGGTTAAAATGGGAGGCCCACATGAAACGGGGTTGGACAGAAGAAAACACCCACAGAGTTGTGAAACTAGCTTTATTGGTCCTACAAATGCAGGTGATTAGACCCACCCTTCCAAAGCAGGGTCAGAGGCAACCATTTGCTGCTCGTTGTAAAGATGCTACCCTCTGCCCGGGACAGAAATCACCATTACTAATTCGTTCCGGTTGTCAGCACAAACCTCTCGGTTATGCTCTATTTTAATGCGCTGAATTCCTCGGGAGAAGCTTCATTTGCTGTATCTCTTTCCCCGAGTCAAGTGGACTCCCTGACTGACGAGGCAAGACTGACTCACAACAGGATATCTGCAACTTGCATAATTCTTGTCTTTTTTTAGATGTATGTGCACAATGAAGCCATTTCTAAGTTTGATGTGATTTTACACAGAAAAAAAGAAAAGAAAAGAAAGATACAGGTTGTGCTGATGCACCCACCTCTGATTCCCTGTACTGACCACAGATGAACAAGAGGAAGTGCCCCACTCCTTGTGAAGTGTATGCTTTTCTTAGTGGTCATGTGTGCGTGTGCGTGTGTGTGAAATCTCTCTTGAGAAAAATTCTGCTACAGCCCCACAGCTATAGCTAATTAGCTAACAGACCACCAGTCCATGTGTGATACACCTTTGTGATGTTCCATGCTCAAGACTCTCTGTTAAAGACATACTTACAGGTAAGGGCCCATTTACACAAGTTCCTGCATTCCCACAAAGAACTGCAATACTAACCAAGCATGGCAGCACATGTTTATAATCCCAGCACTCCAAGGGCTGTGGCAGAAAAATTACGTATTCTAGGTCACCCTGGGCAATAACAGAGACCCAGTCTCGCAAACCAAAGGAATTGCAATACTGCTCGGTGAAACCAATTAACTGGTTAATTTTTAAAGTCTTCATGCAGAAAAAGACACCTGACTTTACAAAGGTAAGCAAGGTACCAGTCTTGGAGCTCCGGAAAACTGCAGTTACTTCTATTTCTTATCCTGGAGGACGGGCTTTCTTTGTGCCACTCCGTATGTTTTGCTTCAAGAACATAATCACCTTTGAAGAAGTAACCTGTCAAAAGTATCAAAGCACTCTCTAAACTACCTTCCCAGCTCCAAGCCAACCCAGGAGAAGAAACCACTCTGCTGGACCGTACCACCGTCTTCCAGCATTGCAAATGAACTTGATTTCTTGTACACTAGTCACATTTTACACTACAGCCCAAGCTGCCAGTGATCTTAAAGCTCATAAACAAAGACCAGCGTCGGCACCAGGGCCCTACCAGGAAGTAATCAAAGCGGGGTGGCCGGTCCGACCTTAAGTCCCGGCAGACAATGAGAGGGCACCGGGCTTCCGAGGGGGCAGAAGGAGTTAACGCTTAAGCAAACCATAAGCATAACATAAATCTAAGAAGTGTCTTACACACACGCACTCGCGTGTGCTTGTTCCCAAAGCAATCCTGAACCAAACCGAAAGACCGTCTCGGAACAATCTTCGAAAGGCAAAAAAAAAAAACTCGAGCCGCCCCTCCAAAGCAGCTGTTGGCTGCCTTCTCCCGAGCTTTCGGAGCCCGCAGCCTGTGTTCAAACTTCACCCTCCCAGGCTGAGGCAAGACTCCGAGATCAACCGCCCCCAGCGCAGTCGGCTCGGGGACCACGGGGGCGGGGGGTGGGGGGAGCAGGAGCCTGTGGGAACGGGGAGGAAGCGCAGCCCGAAGGGGCCCGCGCGCCCGGCAGTCCAGACAAAGCTGCGACCGCAGAGCGGCGCTTTTCCTGTCCGGCCCACGGGGGACAGCGAGCTCGGACCCGCCACACGCGGGGCCAGCCCTTCTGTTCGCGGAGCCGTGGGGTGCGGGCCGCCGCGTCATCCCACCGCTGCGCGCTCGCCTCAGGCCCCCGCGGGCCTCTCCTCAGCCGGCCCGGCCGTCGGGCCGCACGAAACAAAGGAGCCGCCGCCGCGCCCGCCGCCCCGCGTCCCTTCGCCCCGCGCGACCGGCCCGCTCCCCGCAGCCTCCCCCGGGGCCGCGCGCCACCCGCCCGCGGCCCTTCGACGGCAAGGCCCGGGCCAGAGCCGGGACCTCGGGTGCGCGGCCGGCCAGCCCCGGGGCCGCACTCACCGCTGCAGCACCAGGACGACGGGGAGCCGTTGGGGAACTTGGCTGAGTCCGGGGCGATGCAGACGCTGGAGCTGAGGTGCGGACACTCCATGGCCACGAGGACGGCGGCGGGGACGGCCGAGGCTGTGGGGCGGAGGGACTTCGGAGGCTCCGTCTGGGGTCGCTCCTAGCCCGGCGCTGGGCAGACGGCGGCTGCTTCGTCCCGAGCCTTTGCGTCAAAGAAAGCAAGGGCTTCCGGGCGCCGGGTTTTGCCACACGCCGTCTCCCGGCGCCCCGCTCCGGAGAACGAGGAAATCTGGACTCCTGGTTCTGCCGCCGCCCGGGGACAGTAAGCTTCCGCCTTCTCTAGCTGGCCCCGCCCACCCTACTGGTTACGCCCCCCAGATATGGCCCCGCCCCGCGTTGGGCGGGGCCTTGGTTCTTACGTTCTGCTGGAGTAGAGTCCCACCCGGCTGTTGTGAAGTGACTTTCTCAACTCAGACTGCCCTGAGCAGCGGCGGCAGCTTCTTGGGACCCCAGCAAACGTGGGTACTCAGTCTGGGCAGACCGGTCGGGACTGCTGTGTCTACTGCAGTGAATCTGACTACTGCAGCGAGGCTTGGAAAGAGAGTATGTGGCCACATTGCAAAGTGTGCGGAAAATGAAAAACAGTCGTACGGACGGACAAGCGTTGAAGCCGCATTTTACACAGGAAGAAACAGGCTAGGGGACTTTGTGGGAGTGGCCTTCGGTGGCCCAGCCGGCTGCAGGGGCCCCAGAACAGTCCTGACTTTTCAAGTTCTCCCTGTAGCAGGTGCGGTCCGGAACCATTCTGAGTTCTGAACTCTGGCCTGAGCGCGTCACCTGGATGCTGCATGGCTGGGCCCGCAGGACAGCCGGGGTACCTGGGTGTAAGCCCTGCCATTATGACTCACTATTATCTCGTACCTATTTCATATCTATACCTCTCCAAGTTGAATGAAATAACAATCTAGTTTGCTGTACAAGGTCCGGGTTACCAGGTGATATAAAAGGAGGCAGCGTGTGTTAGACCCCCACCACTGTCTCCCAGCCAGGCATTTTGCATACCATACCTTGTTTAAGCCTTAAAACACCCTCCTACGCTGCTGCCACGGTACCTCTTTTTACTGCCAGTGAAACAGAGCATAATCTGCTTTGCGAAGATTGGACCCCAGCTCCAGATCTGTCTTTAGAAAGAGGTAGAGAGGAGAGGACAAATTTCTAGAGGGAGAAAGCCTGTGACCTCCCTGTCTGGGCCTTGAGAATGTCTGGGGCTCTCACAAACCTAGCCTCTAAAGTTGGGGTTGTTTTTTGTTTGTTTTGTTTTGTTTTACCTGGTGAAAGGAGCCTCGTGGCGGAAGGCAAGCAAGGGAGAGGGAAGACGATGTGGCAATCCTTCAGGCAGGAAAAACAAAGGTCAGGAAATGATTAACCGGCTGGGCCGGATGGTGGTTAGTTAGCTCAGGGAACCTCCCCAAAGCACATGCCTCTAGGACCCTCTGAAGCCACCCAGCAGCCTTCTGCCTGGTGGTGTCCATTCACCTAGAGCACTTTCTGCCCAAGGTAGTATTTCGAATTCCTCAAAGCTCCTTTGCCAATTCCCCAAGCTGTATAATATTGCTGTTAAAAACAAGGCTTGGACTGGCCTTGACAATGAGGAGTTGTGGGCTGCCTAGTGTGTATTCAGAGGTTAGCTCCGCTGGCTACTTGACGGTAAACCTGAGCTAGTTCCCTCAAGTCCTTTTCCTCTCCTACCCACTGAAAAAAACAATACTTATCTGTGCAAATTCCAACCTGTAGTAATTAACAGATAAAGTTTGTTTTTCTTCTTTTTTTAAACAGCAGGTGAGGCCGGGCGGTGGTGGCTCACGCCTTTAATCCCAGCACTCGGGAGGCAGAGGCAGGCGGATCTCTGTGAGTTCGAGGCCAGCCTGGTCTCCAAAGCGAGTTCCAGGAAAGGCACAAAGCTACACAGAGAAACCCTGTCTCAAAAAAAAAAAAAAAAAAAAAAAAAAAAAAAAAAAAAAAAAAAAACAGCAGGTGAAGGCTGCTTCCTTGGGAAGAGAGAGAAGAATAAACAATATCTGACCCCTATGCAGTCTCCTCCACCTATTTATCTGAAAAGTCTGGCTCAAGCAGTGTTCTCTGTGTCTTTCTGGACACTCACCCTCATTCAGCATCCACAGCCTTTCCCATGCTGTCTTTCAGATACTAGTATTTAATGCATGTTCTTCTCAACCTCTGAGAAATTAATTCTAATCCCCTAGACCTCAGTTTAAACATCACTTCCTACCTCCAACCAGAGGCCTTTCCTGCCCCTGCCCGAGCCCCAGGTTACCTCCCAGGGTGTCATGCCCTTGACTGCCCCTACCGTGCCTTTTAAAAACATGCTTCTTGTATGTAATTATTTGTTTAATGTCTGTCTTCCCCTTGGAGGTCTATAAGGGTAGCAAACAAGTCTGTCTGGTTTCCTGCTTTATTTCTAACAAAATCTGTAGAACCTGGATGGTGTCCAATACCTAAGTTTCCCTGGATGATTGAGGAAAGGATGGGTCTGCAAGATCCCTGGGCTCAATCAACCTGGAGTAGATATCATGAATCTCGGAAAGTGATAACTAAATTAGCATTCAGTTCTCAATTTACAATTTTCAAAGGAATGTGAAAAGTACCTTGTAATCTGTAAAATGCTAAAGAAACAATGTTACAATTTTTATTAGCGCTTCTCTCAGTCAGAGTTAAAAAAAACTCTTAGAGCTGAAGCCCTAATTAGTCACCTCTGATGACAGTTGTCCCTCAGAGGACAAATTCTAACAGGCAATCCAAAGGAACCGGGCAGAGGGGCTTTCACTAATAACCCTAAAACTGGATTTTCCATTTTCCTGTGTCTTTGAAAGTTATCACAGAAAACTAAAACAAAACCACAGTGAGTAAATGTGTCAAATTCGGGAAGACCACAGGGCACACTGGGAAATCTGCCTTTTCAAGCCACTGGCTTCTGCAGCTGCTTTTAATACAATGTTCGCTTCTTCTTCTTGGCTGGCATCCCTTTGGCACCAAAGAACACCAAAGGCTTACATACCAGCACCCCTGAAAGTGATGTGCCAGTCTCCAGTCCCCACCCCCACCCCCCATCCACACAGGCTCTGCTATGCTTGGCAGCTGCCGGGATGTACTTCCCAGCTGCCTGAAAAGGTGCATGCAAAGAGAGTTTCAGTTTAGAACCCACCAGAAGGGGCGGGCCTGTTTTAAAGTGTACATATTGTACAGCGCTATCTTTATAAAGAGCGTGCATATGCATTGGGAAGAGGGGAAATGAAGGAAGGGGAAGGTCTAGTTACATGGACACGATGGTCAGGAAAAGGTCTGAGACTTTCTTAAAACATTAGATTTGTGACGTCTTGAGTCTGTGGCCCTCAAGTACCAATTATCAAGATTGATTGGGTCCTGGGGAAAACTAGGTTTAACTATCCCTGCTGAGGCAAGGCTCCCTGGAAATACACAACATACTGGTTTAATTATTTACCGTAGTAATCTTTCTAGAAGCAAAGCCTCCTTGGAAAACCGAAGTCAGACCACAGGAGACTAGGAAGTATTGTTAAGCTGGGAGCGGGCAGCCGCTGAGAACTCTACCATCACTGAGCCTCGTTTTCCTAGGCCTTTATCTGGATGCCCTAGCTTGTCTATCTGTCATCCTCCCCCTTCTGAAAACACAGCCCTGGCTAGTATTGTGAATTCTTGGAATACAGCCAACCCTCGGTCCACAGCAGGCCTTCCCTAACTGTTAAGTGACTGACTACAAGAAGAGTGATGAGAAGAGACCGTATCAGGTAGTCTGCACTGCATGACCCTGTGCTCAGTCCCTGTACCACTTCCCAGGATAGAGTGGGCTAGGGTGGGCTGGGTACCTATGGGCTCTAGTTAGCCTACCCTCACTTTACCACTGGGGGTCACGTGGGGTCACCGTCTCCACGACTTTCCATTCATCCTTTTTGTATCACCTTCCTGCTCAAAATTCTCCACTGGCTTCCACGTCTGCAGGAGCAGTGTCCTAACTCTTCTCCTTAAGCGCTTTTATTTTTTTTTTTTTATTGTTCCAGCAGTTCCAAAAATAGCCCCGCATTATAGAAAATGTGTTTCCTCACTCCTGTGTCCTCCCCCACCTCATTCTCATCCACCTGCCTCCTCCCCTCCCTCCCTGTGAAGCCCACAGCCTTCTCAGGGCAGTCCTCCATCACTTACCCAAGCCAACTTCCAACTCTTCTTCCACTCCCACCACCCCCTTTCTGTCCCTGCAGCTTGTCACATGGCACTGTTATTTTCTGTTCACATTCGGGCTCCCTAGGGAGCAAGTATGTTTATTTTGATCCGTGGAGTCTCCGCACCAAGTTAGCAAAAGCAGATATTAAAGCTGACGTTATCTGCGGATGGAACGTTGATAGAATTGTCCCCTGTGAGAGTGATTACATCAGCAATTACACCTAATGGGTAGGTAGTCGGAAAAAGGACCTGGACCAGTTAAGAACAGAAACCGACCTTTATTGAGTCCCCAGTAAGTGCCAGAGACCAGTGGCGAGTTCTCGTTTCTTCTTTAATATCTGGAGTATGCATTACTGTCTCCATTATTTTCAAGATAAAGACAACTTGGAGGTTAAATAATTGCACAAATTTACACAGCATGCAATGAGCAAAGAAGGCCACCATCTCATCCCTCCCACACGACTGCTTAAATGATTTTTGCAGTACTGTTTGAGGAACCTAACATTCCCTCTGATGAGAAGCCACCATGGAAGGCTCGTGAGTAACTGGAGAATCGTTCATGCTCAGAGTCAGTGTCCTCATTATCTATCATCCACCTCATAGTTTCCATTGCTGTTTGTCTGTTTAGACAGAATCTCACCATATAACCCAGGCTGGCCTTGAACTCTTGATCCTCCGGCCTCAGTTTTTGCCCCATCACCCACCCCCACCCCCCAGCCCCAAGCTTGGATGATCTCTGTTTTCTTTATCTCTGAGAGTTCCTTTTATGAAGCAAATGAGAAATTTTTCTTACCAAAGACCCACTTTGCAGATAAAAGTCCTCACTGATAAAGCAAAGCAGTGGGACTCCAGCCCCCAACAGTCTTTTCATTTGTAAAAATCAGTGTATTGAGCTAAATGATCACCCAAGGCCCCTCCCCCGCTCTGTGGTAGCACACAGCCACCAGGGGCACACTTCAGGCAAGATCATCCTTGTCCACTCAGACAGTTAAGTGCTAATTTTTCACTCCAAATCTGTCCCCCACCCCCATTCACAACTAGAAAAATTTCAGTTTTCTCCCATGCTGAAGTATGGTCAGTTTTTTGTTTTTTTTTTTGTTTTTTTTTTTTTTGGTTTTTTCAAGACAGGGTTTCTCTGTGTAGCTTTGCGCCTCTCCTGGAACTCACTTGGTAGCCCAGGCTGGCCTCGAACTCACAGAGATCCGCCTGGCTCTGCCTCCCGAGTGCTGGGATTAAAGGCGTGCGCCACCACCGCCCGGCTCACTCAGAACAGTTTTTTATCAATGAAATTTAAGTAGAAATCACACCCAGCCTGCTGTACCTGGCACTGTGGACAGCAGCTCATGACACAAATACTTCATTGTCCAGTGGAGTCTATCAGATGGGGGTGGGGGAGATGACAATACCTACAGTCAGGCCCCAAAGGGACCCTGGGTCAAGGAACCCTGGGCCTTCTAAGTTTTCATGCTGCCCTTTCTGTGTTCCTTAGTCAACCGTCCCTTCACTTCAACAAATGTTTCTGACCCCCTGCCATCCTTCGGGCACTAAAGAGACACGGAGGGCAGGTCTGTGTGGACCACCGACATCACTCTGCCCCTGTACAGATGGAGAGTGCTGTGATGTCACTCACTTCCCCCACCTCCCCCACCCCAGCCCAATCATGAATTGCCCAACTGTGCACGAGAGCCCCCGAGTTTCAAAGCTCCATCTAGGCTGAGAACTTTGAAGCTTCCGACTGTGAAATGACACCTGTGTGGTGGGTAGTGTAGAAGTCTGTTTCCTGCAGACCTTGTCAGGAGGATTGTGTGGGAGGGTGGGGGGACATTGGCCTGAAACCACTGCTTTAATTATAGCTGTCACAGAAGGTTATATTTTTATTTTTGCTCTTTATTGGAGATCTTACTTATTTTCTCTTTATTATATGGGTGTTTTGCCTGAATGTGTATTTATACACCATGTGCATGCAGGGCCTTTGCAGGCCAGGAGTTGGATCCTCTGGCACTGGAGCTGCCCTGTTGGGTACAAGGACTCGAACCTGGGTCCTCTGGAAGAGTAGCCAGTGCTCTTTACCACTGAGCCACCTCTCTAGCAACCCCATTTCCTCTGCCTTTGAGACAGTGTCATCCTTTTTTCCTCTTTTTAGACAGGGTATTATATCTCCCAAGCTAGACTTACTATGTAGCCAAGAATGACCTTGAACTTATTATGATCCTCCCATCTCCACCTCGGGAGTACCACGCCTAGTTTTATAGATTTTTTTTTATTATTATTTTAAAGGGATCTGGACCAGATCATTAAACAAACATCACTGTTGCCCTAAGCTTTGTGATATAAAAGTGAGGCTCCCACAGTCCTGTCTGCAAACAGGAAGGTAGGTATAAGAGCAGCAGGCTAGCAAACAGGCGATTGCAACAGCCTGTGATAAGTGCTGGGGAGGGGAAGTACAGGATGTTGCTAAGCCACAAACAAGGGACAACTAACCCAGACTGCCGAGTGGGGGAGGGGGACGTGTCAAGTAAGGCTTCCTGGAGGAAACAGCATGTGATCCTAGACTGCCTTGATACCTCAGTTACCCAGGTAAAATGTCCAAGGTTGAGAGAAGGAAGAGGGTGTAGTGCCCAGGACAGAGAGGGAACAGTGTCTGCAAAGTTTCAAGAGGTGGTAGAGAGAAGCTGGAGTCCGCCAGACTGGCTGGACAGTCAGGTCCTCGAGGATGGAAGGCTGAACCATGAGACTGCCAAGAGAGGCAGAGGAACTAGAGAGGCAGAGGAGCAGAGGAGCTAGAGAGAATGTCTTAAACAACTGTCAACACAGAGAAGTCTAGGTCCCCGGGGACTCTGGCATTGTTCTAGGTGGCACTTTCCCCGGGTCCTGGGAGTTGGGGAAGGGGGCAAAGAGACAGGAAGATGAAAGGAACTAGCAAGGATTAAATATCTATAAGATGTTCAAGGGCATTAGTCATCTGGGAAATGAAAATGAAAGCCACAGAGCCGCTTCACCACACCCTGTCTGACTAGACCCCTCAACAACTGTGTCCCTCCTGGTTCTGCCTCCCCGCCTTCTTTCCTAGCCTTAATCTGATTCGGAAGCTCATCCATCAGAACCTTCAGCTAACCTGAAAACGGATCTCTCAGTTATCCAGAGCACAGATTTCATCGTTCTAGATCAGTCAGTGAAATCCATGATGCCCCAGAGAGAAGCACGGCTGTGGAGTCCAGCAGGCCCTGGCCGCACTCGCTACGGGGTTCCACAGCCTACTTCTCTTGATCCTCCATCAGGAGATGGAGATAGTAACAGCTGCTCCTAAATGAGGACATCCTTCCTCTGTTTCCTTCACCCAAATATTTAACGTTTGGAAAGAAAGAACAGGGAATCACAGTTCTGATCAGAACTCTTTTTCTGAAGGGGTCAACATCCATAATGTACTCATTTGCATAACCACACCATAGGTTATAAGTTTATTTTATAGCCACACCATTAATAATGCTCTACAGCCACTGGCCTGGTTGTAAATATTCTGGCAGCATGTGAGGTGGTTATCTAGCATTAGAGACCTCCCAAAGAACAATGGGGGAAAAGCAGGAAGGGGCCTTAGAACCCTTTGGCCATTCTTAGTTCCCTGTCGAGTAATTGGAGTTTACAAGCTAGAGAAGGAGATCAGAAGCCGCAAGGTTTCATGGGAGATGACTAAGCACCCTTTGGGCAGGGCCATTAGCGAGCTAACAGGCTAAGGAGCTTCAGAGAAGGAAACCAGTCCCAGAACATACACAGGCCTGGCGTTGTGGAGTCCTCCTGGCAGCTCCTGGTGCCATCTCTGCTCTTGCTTGCTGAGTTCTGCGCAGGGCTACACTATAGAAGAGTTTGGTGCATTGGCTTGGCCTTTTTCTATGTGCAGAATGTACATACTGCGTCTGCTGGGAAGCAGGATAGCTGCTTAGGCCAGAAAAAAAAAGTCAATACAATAAAAGTTATGACAGGTGTTTTAAAAAAGAAAAAAAAAAGGGCTTAGACCTCTGTCAGCACTCAGAATGAGTAGCACTGAGTATACAGTTGGTGCCTAACGTACACTTATTTCTATTAGCTAAATGCTAATAGAGGGGAAAGCACAGAACATAGCCCCTAGGCTCAAAACAATGAGCCTGCTGAAGGCAGGGGTAGCCCAGGATAGAAGGCCTGGACACAGGAGGCATTCAGGGAATTACATTACTCTGGCAAATAAATGTGTATTCATGTTGAAAAGCTGGTCCCAGAAGACCAGAAATAGGACCAAGAAGAAATAGAACAGCTGCTGGCTCAGCAGAAGAAGCCTTGGTGGGAAAAGAGAGGAGAGGAGAGAAAATTACTTTTACTAGATACCTGTTGGTTCCTTCTGAGTTTTGGAGAAAGGAAAGGCTGCCAAGCTGAGGGACAACCTGGGTTTAATCCCCAGGACCCACTCGGTAGAAGGAGAGAACCAACATCTGCCAGTTATCCTGACCTTCACACATGCTTTGTGGCATGTGTGCCCAAACACACACACACACACACACACACACACACACACACACACACACACACACACACACACACTGAATAATTTACAAATTAAAGCCTAATGTCATTCCTCACCCAGTAATATTTGTCCTGCAATGTGTGTGGAGGAGAGATCGATAGGGACTATTTTTAGAATTTTTGAATTCTATATTGAAAAAATACTTTGAACTCTTCAGGAGTTGGGGCCTCTAAAAACATAAATTGGGTTGAGAAAAATCATGAGCAGTCTTGTATTCCCCAGGCTCTGACAACAAGCCCCAGACTGAGTGCCTAGTGTTTACATCACTGGTTATGAAGTTATTAATGGTAGATATTTTTGTGTTTGACAACCTGATGTTATTAACTTGGCTGTGCTCATTTGTCTCTTTTTCTTATAACTGAATCAGAAAACATAGTGAATTGTAGACAACTGTTTCACAATTTCATCAAGCTTTTAGTGCAATTAAGGAAAATGTTGTCTACATTTTCTAAGAGAGAGAGAGCGCAAGCTGGGCACAGTGGTGTACAACTGCAGTCCCAGAACTAGGGAAGTAGAGGCAGGAGGATTGCAATGCCAGACTGGGCTATGTAGCAAGACCCTGTCTCAAACACCTTACCCATCTCCATGCCCCACCTCCCACAAAAGAGTTTCATAGAAGTGAGCCTGGATTTCTGAGGACTAAGGACATCTTGATCCTTTGATTGGGCTGAAAACCCAGGATAATGCCTTTCCTTCCCATTTCCACTGCCCATCACCAGATGCTGCCACAGGACCCTCAGTGCTTCCTATAGTCCCCCACCAGGCCACACTCCACTGAAAAACCCTCACCGGCCTCATGCTCAGCTCATAATTACTTAGGAGTTCCCAACAACCTGGACCAAGCCTCTTCCTCATGTGGCATCCGAGGCATCCAAAGAAGGAAAGAGTCACATCCTGGCTTCCCATCTCCAGGTGTCACTGCCAACTCGTGGCTTGCGCACTATCAGAAGGTACTATCAGCTCCCACTGTTCTGAGAAGCAAGCCCATGCCCCTCCCTGGTATGGAGCCTTCCCTGTACTTGATCCCAGCCAACTGGCCAGCCTCTCTTCCCTCCACACACACCTCCAGGCTCCTGATTGCTGAGCAGACCTGAAGGTTTTCCCTCTGCCTCCCTGACTCCATCTAGACAAGTTCTCCCAGATACACAGGTCTAGGCACAAAGCCCATCTTCCAAAAACTTCCTGCCACCCTTCTCACTCACGTCTCTCCTTCCCTCCTCTCCCCTTTCTTCTTCCCATCTTTCCACTCTACTTCCTGCTCATCCTTCAACTCTTCTTTTTCCCCCATCTCCTTCCTCTTCCAAGTTTCATCACTTTCCCATGACACTCTGCCTACGTGGTCGGGGGAGCCTTGTAGTCACACTTCGGTCCGCGGCAGGCCACGGTAGTCCCTTAAGACTGCAATGGAGCCAAAGATCCCCATTGCGTGGTGAGGCTGGAGCTTCTATAAGGGTGAAATGTGGCACATCACTGTGTGTTTGTGGTGCCGCTGGTGTACACACGCCTACAGCATGACACATGTAACGACGTACAGTAAATGCTCGATAATAAACGACTGTTGCCAGTTTATGTATTTATTTTATTAGGCTTCTTACTGGTGTTTTAGAGTATACTCCTACTTATAAAAAATGTTTACTGTAGAATGATAGGTTGCGCTCACATCTGGAGGTTACCACACCTCAGGATTGTATCATTGTCTCTTGTGTTTGATGTAATCTTGTGTTCTGTTCATAATGGTCCTACGAGCAACAGGCTCCATACCATATAGCTAGGTGTGGACCAGGCTATACCATCTGGGTTTGTGCAATCTCTCTCTTTGATGTACGTACAACAATGAACTCAGCAAATGACTCGTTTCTTAGATCATGTCCCCACAGCACATGACTGTCTGAGATAGCCCTTGTTCCCATCTCTTTTGGAGTTCTTCATGCTCCCAGCACCTCCTTGTTAGACACTGCGCCCCTGGAGTGCACTTACTCCTCACTCGTCACTTGTGTATGCATATTGTCCTAGGATCTCAGTTGGGGACTGGCCTGTAGGTGTGTCTGTGGGGATTGTCTTGATTACTAATTAATTGGTGAGGGAGGACCCAGCCCACTGTGCATGGCACCACTCACTGGTTGGAAGGGCCCGGAATTAAGCATCCACCTAGGAGCCAGCCAGGAAGCAGTGTTCCCCATGGTTTCTGCTTCAAGTTCCTGCTTAGGTGCTTGCCCTGGCTTCCCTCATTGATGGACTGTGGCCTGGAAGTAGAAGCTAGATAAATCCATTCCTCTCCTAAGTTGTTTTGTCTGTCTGTCTGTTTGTTTGTTTGTTTGTTTTTTCAAGACAGGGTTTCTCTCTGTATCCCTGGTTGTCCTGGAACTCACTCTGTAGACCAGGCTGGCCTCGAACTCAGAGATCTGCCTGCCTCTGCCCCCTGAGTGCTGGGGTTAAAGGCGTGCGCCATCATTGCCCGGCTTCCCAAGTTGCTTGGGGTCAGTGTTTTCTCACAGCAACAAAATACAACCTGAACAGATATTATCACGCTGGCCCTGCAGTTCATCACTGAAGTAGGTTCTTATTAAATGTTTGTATAGCAGCTTGATGGACAGAGCTGAGTCTGTGTGCCCCTTTACCTCAAAGTAACAATGTGACCTTGGATGAGTGACTTACTATCTATGAGCCTCTGTGATCCCAAACTTATAAAATGGAGGGTTACAACCATCCCTCCCCCATGAGATGTTAAGGAATGTGATCACGTGGAAACATGTATCATTCGACACTCATACAGTAGGTTCCTGATAAACATGAGTCACCAGCTTCACCCCACATATTTTGGAACTTTATCTTCTGCCCTAGCCTCCTTAGAATGGGTCATTTGGAGAGAAGATGGCCAGGATATTCACACTGGAAGATGAAGTTGTGGCTAAGGCATAGGTTAGTGGTAACCCAGCATGCACAAGGCCCTGGGTTTGTTCCCCACTTCACACACACACACACACACACACACACACACACACACACACACACACACACACACACACACAACCATTCTATAACAAAGACTCAAAGGATTCTGAAGAGTTTAGTGGCACCACGTTGGGGCCCTGGAAGTAGTGGAGCCTGTCTTCCTGACAAAACAGGAAGACACTGCCTGAGAGGCCATCCCCTCTTACCTCCATGAAGGCAGGCTACGGATTCCTGCTTGCTGGAGGGTCACTGCCATGCTGTAGAAGGAGTTTGAGCTTGCTGAGAGCCCAAAGCTTGAAGCACAAATAAATGATATTTTTTCCCCCACAGGAAGTTGACTAATGTGTCTCTGGCTCTGGGGGTGAGTGAGGAGGAAGGTGAGGAAGAGGTCCAGGGAACAGGGTTGCAAAGGGCAGGGAGCACCTCCCCTTGTGAGATACTCCATGCCAAACAACCTAATACCCTCACCGTGGCTTCCAGGAGCAGCACTTTGGGAAGTGGGGAGAGGCAAATGGGGAGGGGAAAACCCGGTGGAATCACAGCACTGACTTCCATTGGTAGCTGTGGCTCTCAGGGCACATCTCCACATGGGCATTTTGGTCCTTTCAGACTCTTGAGAATGTGGCCTCTTCTAGGAGCTAGATTCCTTTGAATAAACTGATTCCCTTGCTTCTATGCTCCATCTTTGCCAGACTACTCTAATCTAGGTCCCTGTGAGGGGCTGGTGTTGTGAGACGGATTCCGAGAGCAGAGTGGTCACCATGGGAAAAGTCGAATGCCCTGTAATGGTATTCTCCCTGGAGACAGGATCCAGGACTAGGACCTTGAGACTGGGGGTGGGGGTGGGGGACTTTTGGAGAGCGTACAGTTCGAGATCCACCCTGTTACCAATAAGGAAACAGACCTAAAGGGCTCAAGCTGCTTGATCCACGCCAGCATTTTTATCCTCTTCTCTGTCACACCACACAAAGACATCTTTCGGTAGTGGGATGCAGGGGCTGCTATGCAAATGAATTCAGATTTGGCTAGAAAATGTGAGTCCTGCTTGCCTGACATCAGACTGGAGTCCTACCCTCGATTCTTGCCTGGCTTGTGCCTTCTTGCTGGGGGAAGGGTAGTCAGAAGGAAGAGTTGTGCAAACAGTGTTCAGATTTACACACTGATAGAATCTTTGGGTGGAGTTGGGGCAGGGCCAAGGTGTGAGGGCTCTCTCTGACTTGATCAGCCTGCTCTTTTGGGTTCTGGCCAGGTACGCAGACGTCTCTTCCTCCTTCGCCAGAGCTCATTGGCCTCTTTGAGACCAAAGGAGACCGGTGCCCACTGAAACACCCCTGGGAGGCAGCACCTGGCACTTGGCCAGGAAAAGCAACAGCCTGAGTGGAAACCGGAAGGTAACTCAGAGACTGGAAAACAGCAGAAGTCAATGAGCCCGGCACAGGTGTTGCTGAGGTTTGGAGCGGGGAGGAGAAAAGGAATGGTGAAATTCTCAAGAGGAAATCCATTCACTCAGTCATAAGATCTCGCACTGAACACTCAACTATACCAGGGAATAGCTCCAAGGAAATCACACATGGAAGGGTGCAAGACTAATGCATGTGACCCAAGACGAGGAAAGCTCAAAGTCAGGGTGGATCCTCAGCTAAGTGAAAAGTCAAGTTCAAGGACAGCAGGCAGGATGAGATCTTGAAAATTTGGTCAGCTATTGCAAAAGAACGGCACCTATATAGATAATGTTTTTGTTTGTTTGTTTTGTTTTTGTTTTTTAATCTTGAAGAAAAGGGTTAAGGAAAGATGAAATTTGAGAATCGCCCAGGCACTCTAAAGGCTAAACTATCTGCTCACAACACCTGCCTCGATTCACTTGCCTGGCAAACCCTACCTGGCCCCTCTTGTTTCTCCAGACTCCTCAGCCTCCTGAGTTCACCGCTCGCTCTTCCTTTCCCCCAAGGTCTGTCGTAGCCCCTGCTTTTATCTGTCAGATCAGGGTGCCCTCCTTCCTAAGCACTGATGAAGCTGAAACACTATGAAGGGAAAGGGACCACACAGTGTCTAATTTATCTTTGCACCCCAGTGCTAAATGTGTAATCAGCACGTAAGAAATGTTGGAAGGAAGAACAAATATTACTATTATGCAGCAAAGAAACACATTTTTAAAGAGAAATGTCATGATCTCAACTTTGTAAAAAGATACATTTAAGATGTTTTAAAGTCTGCCAAGAAACACTAACAGTCCTTGGTTGATGGAATTGTGAGAAAGTTTCCTCTCTTTTCTCTATCTTCCCCCTCCCCAATTTTGCAGATTGTAGCATGATTTTTTAACTAGAGCAATTGTTGTGTGATCTTAATTAGTCTTAACAATAAAAACCCGGAGTCCGATACCGAGGGTAAAATCTAAAAGATCAGAGAAGCAGAGCAGTCATCCACTAGAGACTTCTTACTTCTACGAAATCTCAGACCGAATGCGGGGAGATCCTGTCTCTATGAATCATCAGATTGAATGGGGGGAGATCCTGTCTCCACCCACCTTATATTCCTGTCTCCACCTTCCCAGTGCTGGGATTAAAGGCATGAGCCTCCCAAGTGCTGGGATTAAAGGCATGGTCTTCCCAAGTGCTGGGAATATCATACAACAAGCAATGTTTTGTTTATTTATGTGTATGTGCATGGTGCAGGGCAGAGCACACTTGCCCGGGCATGTTTGAAAGCCTGAGGTCAAATTCAGGTGTCTTCCTCTAGCACCTTCCACTTACTTAGTCTATCTATTTGTATGTGTACATGACAGGCTCCTCTGCATATGCACTACATGTATGTAGGTGCCCTTAGAGGCCAAAAGAGGGTGTTAGATCCCCATGAACTAGAGTTATAGGTGACTGTACACTGCCTGATATGGGTGCTGGGAACCAAACTTGGGTCCTCTGTGAGAGCAGCAAGTGTTCTTAACTACTGCGCCATCTCCCAGGCCCCTTTACCTTGTCATTTACAGACAGGGTCTGCCACTAACCCTGCAGCCATGTTGGTTGGCTTGGCTGGCCAATGAGTTCCTGGAATCTGCATGACTCTGTGTCCCAAGCACTGAGGCTACAAATGTACATCACCACAACCAGCTTTCACAGGGGCCGAGAATCTGAACGAAGGTCCTCATCCCTGCATATCAAGCACTTTACCTACCGAGTCATCTCTCTAGCCCTGCAACATTTAAAAAAAATTAATGATTTATTTATTCTTGTTTTATGTGCATTAGGGTGTTTTGCTTGCATGTATGTCTGTGTGAGGGTGTCAGATCCCCTGGAACTAGAGTTACAGACAGTTGTGAACTGTCATATGGGTGCTGGGAATTGAACCCAGGTCCTCTGTAAGAGCAGCCAGTGCTCTTAACCTCTGAGCCATCCTTCCAGCCCTGCAACATTTATATAATAAAAAATATGTATGATTTAGCATCACTCCATTCTACCTCCAATAAGAAAACTGTAAAAATTAAGACTTATAATCTAATTTTAAAGTCTTGTTACATATGTGGTATAAATTTTGAAGACTTAGAAAAGATAGCTTGACTTTCATAAATGTAAAGAAATAAAATAAATTTACCACCACATTATGCAGCTGTATTTGACAATCTACATAATCATTAAATAACTGGGCATGAATGACAGTTCTCATTAAACACTTTGGTTGGTAGTCATCCCTCATAGTATAAGGGAGGTTGGTTCCAGAAACTTTCCAATAAAAAAAAAATCCATAGAGGCTAAAATCCCTCACGGAATACACCATAGTATTTGCATATGACCTACAGGGTCCTCTTGGACACTTGAATTATTTATGATGGCTAAAACAATATAAATACTATGTTCAAAGCGGTTGCACAGTAGCATAATGACAAGAGAAAAACTGGTACATGTTCAGTCCAGACAGGATGCTTTCTGCTCTGCCAAAGCTTGCTACCCCAACCTGGAGGCTAATAGTGGACCTGACCAAATTGTGAACTTGCTCAGCCACTCCTTGTAGCAGGAATCTTAACAGGTCTTATTAATAAAATCAAACCTGGGGCCAGGTATTGGGGTCAACGCTGGAAGATCAGAAAAGCAGAACAAGCCACAGCTTCCTCACCTCGACAGTTCCTCAGCTGATCCTATTTCCTCAGACTGGATGCCTCTCAGTTGAACTGCTGCTCAAAAGCCTAAAAGCTTAACCACGCTAAGGCTAGTTCCTGGTCCTCACACCTTATATACCTTTCTGCTTCCTGCCATCACTTCCTGAGATTAAAGGTGAGAGTCATCATGCCTGGCTGTTTCCAGTGTGGCTTTGAACTCACAGAGATCCAGATGGATCTCTGCCTCTGGAATGCTAGGATTAAAGGCGTGTGCTACCACTGCCTAACCTCTATGTTTAATATTATGGCTGTTCTGTTCTCTGACCCCAGATAAGTTTATTGGGGTGCACAATATATCAGCCACAGCTCCTGTCTTTTTTTCTTTCTTTCTTTTTTTCTGAGACAGAGTTTCTCTGTGTAGCCCTGGCTTTCCTGAAACTCATTCTGTAGACCAGGCTGGCCTCAAACTCAGAGACCGGCCTACCTCTGCCTCCCAAGTGCTGGGCTTAAAGGCATGTGCCACCACCACCTGGCTCCTGTCTTCTTAACAGACTGCATTTAATAGTAAGTTACTAAAAAACCAGTAAGTTATTGATTTAATTAAAAATATCTCTATATAAATATATTTGGAGGGATCGCTGATGGAGGTCAGGAAATAACATCAGATCCCCTCTAGTTAGAGTTATAGGTGGTTATAAACTGCCCATCATGGCTGCTGGGAACTCAGCTCTGGTCCTCTGCAAGAATGATGCCTGTTCTTAACCACTGAGTCATTTCTCCATCCCCTCATTTTTTTTTTTTCCAGACAGTATTTCACTGTGTAGCTCTGGCTGTCCCGGAATTTACTATGTAGGATCAGATGAGCCTCTAACTCACAAAGATATGAATGCTTCTACCTTCTGAATGCTGGGATTCTAAAGGAGTGAGCCAACACACCCAGCTCATTTAAAAAAAAAAGAAAAAGAAAAAGAAAAAACCAGCATCAGTGCACCAGGTTTCCTTACTTCATTTTCACACCTACTTTCCTTTGGTTAATCCTCCCCACTCCCTCATTTGCCTGTCTTCTTCTTTATACCCTTCTGACCCCAGATTCACCTCTCTACTCTTCCGTCATCTGACCTATTACCCTCTTCCTTAAAGTGGCCCCTTCTGGGTTTATGACCTTTACACACAGTCGGTTCCCATAACGACATACTTGTAAAAATTAGAAGGTAAGAAGGCTGGCCTGTAGCTTAGTGGGGAATGCTTGCTGAGCACACATTAAACCCTAGGTTCAATCCCCAGTGCTAAACACAAGCCCCCAAGCCAAACAAAAAAAATCCAACATGAGGGGCTAGAGAGCTGGCTCAGCAGTTAAGAGCATATACTGCTCTTGCATAGGGCCTCAGTTCCATTCCCAGCACCCAGGACAGGTGGCTCACAACCTCCTAAAACTCCAGCTCCAAGGATAGCCAATGTCTCTGGCCTCTGCAGGTACCCGAACACATGTATACACATAATTAAAAGAATATAAAAATCTTAAATAAAAAGTTGTATGTTTGTGTATAGGCCTGATATATATGTGTACCATGTATGTGCAAGTGCCTACCAAGACCAGAAGAAGATAAGGAATACCCTGGAGCTAGAGTTACAGGAGGTTCTGAGCCTCTCCAAATGGGTGCTGGGAACCAAACTCAGGTCCTCTGCAAGAGCAGTGAGTGCTTTTAACCACTGAGCCTTTTCTCCAGGCTCCAAAATAAGATCTTTTTTAAAAACTTAGAGGGTAAAAGCTGCATATGAGAGAGAACATACAATTTGTTAAGACCAACTTGAAAACCTTCAGTTTATGACCATTTGCTACCTCTGTGCTGGACAGTGGAATTCAGTAATCCAGATTCTCCCATCTACAATAAACTCCACTCCCTTCTTGCACATGTACATGAATTTTGACTCATGCATACAGTTGGGTAGCTACCACAGTAAGGACAGAACACAGTCCTCACTCTTTTTTTTTTTTTTTTTGTGAACTCACAGAGATCTGCCTGCCTCTGCCTCCGCCTCCTGAGTATTAGGATTAAAGGCATGCACCAACCCCCTGCCACTACCACCTGGCTAACATTCCTCACTCTTAAGAATCCTCTCCTCCGCTAGATGTGGTGGTACATACCTGTAATCAAGAGGCAGAGACTGGCAGATCTCTGTGAATTGGAGGCCAGCCTGGTCTACATAGTTCTAGGACAGCCAGGGCTATGTCTCAAAACAAACAAACAAACGAAATCCCCTTTCCTCCCACCCTAGCCCCACAGATGTGTGCTCTGACCCTAGAGCTGTACAGTCTCCAAATTATTCTAGATACAATTAAAACAAATCCACAGGAACATTCCCAAACATGATTGGCTGAATCCGTGCATGTGATAAGGAGGGTCACTGATACTTGAAACAGCCAAATGCAGCTCTGTCCAAAGGGAGGCGAGGGAGGCGAGGAGGATGTGGCCCTTTGGGTCTTGAGGCTCTAAGAATGCCTGGTTGTCGTACAGCAGAGCCTACACAGGGCGGGGCAGGCTTCCCAGAGGAGCTTCTGACCCCAACAGCGGTGCTTACGCTCAACACTCTCCTTCCCTTCCCCTGCCAAGGGAAATCTGCATATGAGAAGATGTCACCAATAAAGCTGTATCTGGGAGCCTGGGAGATGTCGCAGCAGGTAAAGGAGCTTGCCATACAAACTGGATCACCTGAGCTCCCTGGGATCCACATGACAGAAGGAGAGAACTGACCTAAGTTGTCATCTGATAGCTACAGGCTCAGTGCAGTGGCATGTGTCCCCCCCTCCCCCCCGATGATGATAATACAGAAAATAAAAATTCAAGATTTATTTGGGGCAGGTGGGGTGCTGCAGACCAATAAATCCCAGAATCCAGAAGGTTAAGGCAGGAGGTTCATGAATTTCAGGCCAGCCTGAGCTATGTAGCGAGGCCCTGTCTCAAAAGACAAGAAAGAGAAAGAGAGAAAGGAAAACGATTCATTTCTTCAACAGAACCATGGTCCTTGAGAGGACTAAAGTAGTTCACCAACCAAACACACAGTGAAAACCTCCTGCATACAGAGCATAAAGGAGGTCTGATGCACATAGAATTCCTGTCTCACCTCTGCCGGCCGCAGACAGTAGACCCTGAAAACAGATAAGGACATGACCTACAAAGACTCAGTTACCGGCCCTGGGTCACACATGGAAGTAAGTGGTGGGGTCGGAAGGAGGAAGGCAGTGAGCTAGGGAGGAGACGTTCAAACTCCACTCCCCAGGCTATGGAAAGCCTCCGTCCAGCCCTTCATGCAGCATCCTAGCAGACAGTTCCAGACTTCCGGCCTCCAGTGTTTGTGACACCAGCAGCTATTCTGGCTCTTCATCTCCCTGTTTATAAAAATAAAGTGCTTGAGAAGCGCGTCTCCCAAGTGTCCTCTGTGCACTAGATGCTTCGTCATGGTGTTTTCCCTGTGCAAAGGCTCTACTGGCCCAGTTCTGTCCGTCTACCTCTCAGAGCTCCTGGGGGGGGGGGGGGGGGGGGGGGGGGACGGACTGGGCGTCCCCTGGGCTCGCCCCCTAGAGGACGTCTGTGGCGCTGCAGGGGCCAGGGGAGAACCGACGCCCCAGACCAAGTCAACATAGTCACATGGTAAAGCCAACTTTAATTACCGCTTTCCCTTTTTAAAAAACATGGATCAAGAACACCTTCTCACAGCCCTTCCCACGCTGGCGAGGGCAAGGCTTCTGAAACACTTAATGAACGGCGCATTGCAGCTTGAAGAGCCACTGGATTATTTTAAAATTGGATTCTGTTTTACACCCTTACCCCTCAGTTTCTTTTAGGTCCTAGGAGACCCATTTGTTGATTCAGTAATGATCTTGAAGAGCTGACAAGTGGCAGTTATAAAGTAATGCATCTGTCTCGAGTTATTTTATTAAAACAATCTTTTGTGTTGTTACATAATCTATGCAACGTGATACAACACTGGAAAGTCACTTTTGACTGTTCATAAACGATGTTCCTAGCGCTAATCACAATGACTAAAGTTGGAAATGGCCCAAATGTCATCACTGATGAGTGGATACACAAACCAGTGAGACGACCCAGTGAGTAAAGGCGCTTGCTGCCAGGTCTGACCACCCAAGCTCCATCCTGACCCCCGAGGATTATCCTCTGACCTCTACACTCCCACAGCAACACCAGGCCCCAACGACTACCACAAGCAAGCAGATTTTTCTCCACACAATGGAGTACTAGTCAGCCCTAGAAAAGAATGAAGAACTAATACAGTCTGAAATATAAATGGGCCTTGAGGACATACCAAGTGAAGGAAGCCATGCTTAAAAGGCTACATGTTATATCGTTACTTTTCTATGGGATATGGAGAAGAGGCACATTCATAGAGATGTAGAGCAAGGTTAGCGGTAGCCAGAGGCTAGGAGCAGCATTAAACAGGAAATGGTTTTTCATGAATATGGGGGTCTCCTTTGGGGTGAGGCCAATGTCCTGGAGTTAGACAGAAGTTAAGGTCACACATCGCTGTGAATGCACTAAAAGTCACTGAATAATGTCCTTTAGAACAGTTACAAAAGGATACTTTTTATGCTATGTGTAATTTTACCACAGCAAATTAAATACCTAAAGGTATATATAAATATTCTACTTTCCCCAGGTCCCCTCCCTGAAGGCAAAAATAAATATTATCTTTGCCCCCACCTTTCAGAGATTATTGCACCTCTGTGTGTGCGTATGCATGTTTAGGTTTAGGCATTATTGACGGCCTCTTTGTTCATCTCCTCTTCAATAATCCACAATTCTCGTTCCGTTCACCCTTCCAGTTTACTCAGAACAATAATCGGTTTCTTTAAAAGGAATCAGGAAGAAGTTTTATTATAGAGCTAAAGTGCGCACTTAAGTCAGAAGTGGTGCGCACACACACACACACACACACACACACACACACACACACACACGGTATATATATTTTTTCAGTGCTCAGAACTGAACCTGTGAGGGCCAGGCACTTGTTAGCCAAGTGTTCTACTGAACTATACCCCCAGACTTGGGCTGTGACATACCCAAAAAACATTTGGAAAAATCACACAGGGCGAGGCAGAACAAATGGATGCACGGTTATTGATTTAAAAGCTTCAGACCATGAGGTAAAAATCCCCCATTGGCTTACTAGGTGGCTAGTTAAGCCGGCTCTCTCTAGTCCTTTCCTTTGGATGAATTTCTCCTGATCAGAAACTGTCAGTTCCTGACCATGGACGTTCATATCTACTTACCTGGACCTTAGGGACTAAACTAGGGAAGTCCAGTGGGTGTTTGGGGGATGGTGCTGGAACACAGGGGAAAATTCTGCTTGTTGTTTTTTGAGACAGGGTTTCCCCCATATAGTCCTGGCTGTCCTGGAACTCACCCTGTAGACCAGGCTGGCCTTGAACTCACAGAGATCCGCCCACCTCTGCCTCCTCAGTGCTGGGTTCAAAAGTTTGCATCTCCACTGCCTGGCTGGAGGGAAATGCTTGATATTTGACATTTCAAAAATGCTTTTTAATACCAGCATGTGGGCAGTCTAGGTGGGAATCTAGTAAGTTTGTCAGGTAAGAGCCTGACTACGTGAGGCCTCACTGTATTGATTACTACTAATGTGGGTGTGTGTGGTAAGTGCAGGGACAGCGTGTGACCTTTGATTCTCTCTTCTCAGTTCAGACACTTGGCTTCAGATTTATTTATTTTTATTTGATGTGTACAAGTGTTTTGCCTGCATTATGTATGCAGTGCCCATGGAGGCCAGAAAAGGTGTTAATCCCCTGGAACGGGAGTTACAGACAGTTAGGAGCTGTCATGTGGGTGCTGGGAATTGAATCAGGACCTCTGGAAGAGCAGCCAGTGCTCTTAACTGCTGAGCCATCTCTCCAGGCCCCAGCTCGGACGTCTTTGACCACTTGTTCCCATATGATGAGAGAGGACACTATACAGAAGCCATGTAAGTGTTCAGTAGATAGGTGACGGGCGTGGGGTGGCTGGTGGTGGCGGAGGGTGGAGCCGATTGGGAAACAGTTCCACTCACAGGACTCACGGTCTACTTCCCTATACCCCACAGGATTATGTGTGGGTGAGGATAATTTCAGTGGTCTATTTGGCTTCTGGAAAGTTCTTCATTGTTTTTACTTTGTAACTAGAGATCAGGGCAGTGATTTTTATTTAACTTATTTATTTAATTATTTTTTTGCTTGCCCTGAAAGGTTTTTAGTCCAGTAAAAAGGCTCAACTTTAAACATAAAACACACTTTAGATTTGCGCTTCCAAATATCTCGAGGGAAGATCCTTTCATTGACTGGATCCTCCAACGCGCCTCCGTGTTTATCAAGTCCTACGTTTGCAGGGTCTTTTGCAGCGGCATAAACATTCCTGCAAAACAGGAAGTAGGCTTTTAATCTTTGGTCTGAGATCAAGTGTTTCAGAAAATGAAAAAGCCCCAGCTGGAGGAAGGCTTGATGCGACACAAGTCACCACAGGAAGCTAGGTGACTCGGCTTCGCCTCTCCTGTCGCGATGCTTTGGCAGGCTCATCCGTCTGTCTGTCTCTCAAGCACCTGCTTTGTGCACGGCCTCACTCACCACCGACAACAACCAGTATTGGCTGTTATCATTTCTTCCCATTATACACAGTTCTTTGCATGTGTAATAATTTTGCTGCGATGGCAGTTCTGAAAGTGTGTTCCAGGGAACCACAGGGTCTCTGAGGCCCTTTCGAGGAGTCTACAAGGTTAAGACTATTTTCATAATAGTTTTCACTCTGTCCGTGTACTGCGGGGTTTTCAAGAGGCTGCATGACCCATACACAATTCCCTGAAGGGGCTATTAAAACGTTCCTCCTCTTCAATTACAGATCTGTGGGAAGCTCGCTCTTCCCTGTGCACGCCAACCAAACCACGTACCAAAACATCGGAGCACAGATTCCAGCTGGCTTCTAGTTCGCTAGATAATAGAGATTATTTTAAAAGATTTATTTTTAATTATGGGTCTGTGTGTGTGTGTGTGTGTGTGTGTGTGTGTGTGTGTGTGTGTGCGCGCACGCGTGTGACTACATGTGCCCAAGGAGGCCAGAGGCATCAGATCCCCTGGAGCTAGAGTTACTGGCAGTTTTAAGCTACTGGGAACAGGACTCAGGTCCTCTGTAAAAGCAGTATGTGCTCTTACCTGCTGAGCTCTCTCTCTCCAACCCCAGACAATAGAGATTTATGAAATATAAAAAACAGTACCATTCCTTTCCCTAAACTTAGAATATATTGTGAATATGTTTTTACATCAGCTATTTTTCCCAGTTCTCTTTGTGCGTGTGTGCTTTCGCTCACGTGTGTGCAAGTGTGCATGCACCTTCAGCTGTTATTCCTCAGGCCCCATTACTTTAAAAAAATTTAAGTTACATTTATTTATTAGACTGAAAAGAACACATAGTGTGCCTGAGCTGAGCCAAAAGGCCGGGGAGAAGCAATGCACGGATTTATTTACTTATTTATTTGTACTCGCGGCATGTGTCTGTGTGTGTGCATTCACATGCCACGGTATGTGCGTGGAGGTCAGAGGACAAACTGCAGGAGCTGCTTCTCTCTACCCAGCATGTGTGTCCTGGGGATCAGACTCCAGTCATCAGTTTTAGGGGCAAGCACCCTTACCTGTGAGCCATCCTGCAGGCTCTCTGATTACGTGTGTGTGTGTGTGTGTGTGTGTGTGTGTGTGTGTGTATGATGTGTGTGTGAAGTGCAGGCATGCATGTGTCATCATAACACACATGTGTAAGTCGGAGGACGACTTTCAGAACTTAGTTCTCTCCTTCCAGGGGGGATTCCGGGGACTGAACTCAAGTCATCAGGCTTGTGTGGCAAGAGCTTATACATACTAAGTCATCTCACCCCCACCTCCCGCTCCCCACCCCAGGCTTTTTGAGACAGGGTCTCTCACTGGCCTGGACCTTGCAACATAGGCTGACTGGCCAGCAAGCTCCTGGAGGCCACTAGCCTCTGCTCCCCAGCACTAGGATTCCGGAATTACTCCACTTTATTCTACCATGCTTGGCTTTTCAAAATGTGAGTTTTGAAGACTAAACACTTCACTGACTGATCTATCTCAGAAGCCCTCCATTTTTAAGATTTTTTTTTTTTTTTTTATTATGTATGCAGTGTTCTGCCTGCAGGCATGTCTGCACTGCAGGCCAGAAGAGGGCGCTAGATCTCATTATAGATGGTTGTGAGCCACCATGTGGTTGCTGGGAATTGAACTCAGGATCTCTGGAAGAGCAGCCAGTGTTCTTAACCTCTGAGCCATCTCTCCAGCCCCCTCCATTTTTAATTCCTAAGATACTGTGGATAGGTTGAAGTTTTCAAAGGCCATTGGTTTGAGTTGCGCTCGTCTAGGCCTAACAAACCAAACCAAGACAGAGTCACTTATCCAAAGTTACATTATCAAGCCCAAATAGTGTATTCTCAGAAATAGGGACAGAGGGCTATTTCTTCCCCAAGAGCATTGTCACTCTCCATGCTTACTCCCCTGGCGTTAACCTGCATGGGGAAAGTGACTGTCAAAGGACCAATCTTTTTTTCAGTTCCCTTTTCTGCCCCACAGCCCTTTCCTGTCTGGATGCCAGCCTCCTCTGCTCTCTTACGGGAACATTCATTGTGTTTGTTAGAATACAGTGTTGCCTGAATGAAGAATCACAAATAAAAGTCAGATCGCATCTGCAAACTTGTTGTGAGTGTGTGGTTGCATCTTTTGACAAATATAGCAAAAGATCTTTGGGCCTCTTTTTTTTTAGACATGGTCTTAGTTTGTAGCTCAGGCTGTCCTTGAACTTGTGATTTTTGTCTCAGCCTCCCAAGGGGTGACACATGCTTTTAGTCCCAGCACTCAGAAGGCAGAGACAGACAGACTTTTGTGAGTCCAGGGCAGCCTGGTCTTCACAGCAAGAAGAGGGCACAATGCCGGTGCCACCTTGTAGCCTGGGTATTTCCCTTTTCATGCCTTATCGTGTGTGCCCCTGCAGGTTTTCACAGGGTAAAGACATGGAACTGTCAGAAACAGGAGACAGAGAATGATCTGAAATGGGCTGTCTGATGTGGGACACATAAGTCACAGTTGTGTCCTTGATGAGTAGGTCCCTGTCCTGAGAAGTACCTGAGAGCGGCCTAACCAGAAAGATACATTTGGCATCCTCGGGGTGCAGAAAGGGAAGGAGCGAGAAAAATCAGCCACTGTGGTTATCTATTAAAATCTGTGGCACAGATGTAATACCAATTTCACAGAAAGGTAAATTGAAGCCCAGAAGGCAGCATAATACCATGACCTTTGGAGGAAACCTGATTGATTGATTTTTGAGACAGGAGTCTCACATATCCTAGGCTAGCCTCACTATGCAGCCACAGATGACCTTTGAACTTCTGGGTCTCCTGGCTCCAGCTCCTGGGTGCTAAGATTACAGGTGTGTATACTACATACAGTGTTACGCAGTTCCAGGGAGTGAACCAGGTCTTCCTGTGTGATAAGCAAGCACTCTGTCAACTGAACTACACCCCCAGGTGCAGATCTGAGTTCTAAATGTCACCGGCAACAGCATAATGTTGGCATAATTAGGGGTAACTGCTTATCCTCCTGACCCTCAAACTCCTCATCTGTGAACTGGACATTGGACATTGGAATGCCCACTTCCCAGATTTGTGAAGATTAAATATAAAGAAAGCCATGCACAGGACAAGCTCCTGACACCCAAGAACGGGTGCAGACTGAATGTGACTTCCTGTCCCTGGCTTTAAATCAAGCCCCCAGGCAGGTCACAACCTCATTACCTGCAGGTCATACAGCTCAGCCTTGTTTTCTCATCCCAGGGTCTTCTTGGGTCACGGTGCCCAGGAGTCAGCAGCCTAAAATCTCCTGTCTTTGGGGACACCACAGAACATGACCTCCATGCTCCTGGCCAGTCCTAACCCCTTGCCTATGCTTCACCCCCATTGCCTCACTCCTGGTACCTGCTGAAGCCTCCCCAAGCTCACACTTGGGTAACACATCCAAAAGAACAACCATGTCTCGTGGTGCTCAGAGAAGCCCTGACTCAGTTTCACCTCTTGCTGGCCATGTTGACAGCCCGCTGGTGCTCCACGCTCACATTCCCCTACTAACCTACATCTTCCCATCTTTCAGGCAGAGGCTATGCCGGTGTCTCCCCTGGCAGGCCTTCCATCATACCTTAGTACAAATGGGCTGTGTGCTGCTGTCTTGTTCTGGCGCTCCTATTTTGAATCCCAGGAGGCCAGACTGGGTGGACCTCATTCAGGGGACTTTTTCTCCACTCCCCACGAAGGAATGTCCCAGCTTTTCTCTTACCCTTCAGGAGTTTCTCTCTTGTCTCTCCCCCACTGGTTCAGCCTTATTACTTCAGGGCAAGTCCTCAGGGGACTCCCTGCTTTGCATAGATCAGCCATGCTAGGAGGAGAGAACCTTCTGGACTCCACACCCTCCTACCCAGCTTTGAGAATAATGGGCTGATACTTAGAGCTTATTGGATTTCTCCATCAGTTTCTCTATTGGTGCAACCTCAGAGGCAAGAGGAATTCACTCTCAGCAGATGGGGAACATTTTGAGAGCAGAAACTGTTTCTTCCTTCCTTCCTTCCTTCCTTCCTTCCTTCCTTCCTTCCTTCCTTCCTTCCTTCCTTCCCTTCTCTCTCTCTCTCTCTCTCTCTCTCCCTCCCTCCTTCCCTCCCTCCCTCCTTCCTTCCTTTCTTTCTTTCCTTCTTTCTTTCTTTCTGAACAATTGCTTGGTATTTAACACTCATATATAAACAAGACTGTGGCTATAAGAATCCAACATGGACCCACAGAACAAGAATTATAAGAGTTAGCTGGGCAGTGGTGGCGCACGCCTTTAATTCCAGAACTCTGAGAGGCAGAGGCAGGCAGATTTCTGTGAGTTCAAGGCCAGCCTGGTCTACAAGGAGAGTTCCAGGACAGCCAGGGCTCCACAGAGAAACGCTGCCTCAAAAAACACAAAACGAAGCAAAAAGAGTTACAAGGATTCAGAAGGGAAACCCCAGTCTCCCAGAAGGGGCCCTGCACTGTGAGCTCCTCCCCTCAGACCTGGGAGAACCCTCTGGGCTGCCACTGAGGAGCCTTGGCCCTTACCTGAAGAGCGGCTTGGTCCTCTGCTCATTTGAGAGGGCTTGGTTCTGTTCAATTAGACTTGATTTATTTAACAACTAAGTGTCAGGTGCTGGGTAAGGCGAGTGTGTCTACGCTGCCAACGGCCAACTCCCCAGAAAACAGGCTCCTTAGTAACATAACTCCAAAAATAGAATCTAATTAACCAGTATCTAGATTGGGGCAAGAAACTGGGCCTGGTGGCACAGGCCTGCAATCCCAGTTACTGAGGAGACTGAGACAGCAGGACCACAAGTTCAAGGCCATCTTGGCCTACAGAGTGAGTTCAATATCAGCTTGGATAACTTAATGAGACCTTGTTTCAAAATAAAAACTCAAAGGAGGCTATAGAAAGTGGGGAGATGGCTTAATCATTAAGGTGTTTGCCATGTTAGCACGACGACCTGAGTTCAATCCTCGGCATTAACGTGAAAAGCTGGGGTCCAGTCACAATTCTGTAATCCCAGCACTGGGTAGGTAGATACAGGAAGATCCCTGGGCTTGCTGGCCAGTTAGCGCAGCTGGATGTGTGAGTCCCGGGTTCAGGAGAGACCCTGTCCCCAAAAGTAAGTCAGAAAGTAATTGAGGAAGACACCCAATGCGGCGTGAGGTCCACATGCATAATACACAATGTGAACCAGCACAAATTCATGTACACTCACACAGAGCTTGAAAAGGGCTGGGGAGGGAGGGCCGGTGAGACGGCTCGGTGGATTAAGGCTCCCCCTGCCAAGCCTGATGCCCTGAATTCAGTTCCTGAGACCCTCATAGCAGAAGGAGAGGACCGATTCCCAGGCCGTCTCTGACTTCCACATGTATACCACGGCAGGAGTCTGCCCATACACATACTTACACACACAAGATAAATAAATGAATGTTTGAAAATATTTTTAAGGGGCTGTGGACGTCGTTCAGCAGTGGATTTCCTGCCCAATGTGTGCAAACCCTACCTTCCATCCTTAGTGCTGATGGGAAAAAAGATTAAAAGATTAAAAAAAAAATAAACTGGGGCAGCAGCTGAGATGAGAAGGCACTTTGGACTGTGGGAGCCTGGTTAGTACTGAGTGCTCCAGCTCCCTGCCTCTCCTGTTGAGATCTCTAAGCATCACAGGAGAGAGAGAAGTCACACCAGACAGGCCAGGACACAGGCAGCTGCTCCCAGGGAAGATGGGTAACCTCAGCGTGTGTGTGTGTGTGTGTGTGTGTGTGTGTGTGTGTGTGTGTGTGTGTGTGTGTGTAGCCACAGAGCTAGTACAGGAAATCAAGCAGGGGGAGGGGGGAAGGGAGGTAACAAATCAAGGAGAGAAATAAACACAGTTAAAGCTGCCCTCTTAAACACACTCCCTACTGGAAATTTCCAATTTTGACAGCCCGGTTGGCTTTTAATAACACTGAAGAAAAAAAATAATCACCTATTTTCAGTGAGCAATTTTCATCCAAAGAAAGTAGGAAAAAGAAAAAGATATCACGGTGAGCTGGTAAAATAAAACAAGTCTTGCTAGAAAATTGCCGAGAGACTGGACGTGCCAGCCAGACCTTCCAAAGAGACAAAATAAGACGAGGAGGAAAAGCCCAGAAGAACTGAAGAATGTTTACATTCCTACAGCCACACATGTGATGCGCGCTCAGAGCCTGCTGGGAGTGTAACAAAATAGAGTTTAGTTCAAGGTGGAGGGCGCTCTAAGTAATAGTCCCCTCCTGGTTGCCCTGGCAATCGAACATCTGCTTAACAGTAATGAAATCATACTGGGATGAGAGGCACAGAAGGTTTCTAGGCCTGTGGCCCAGACGCTGGCCTTGTGAGTGGAGGAAACAGATTAGATAGCCATGAAAGCCTGCAGCCAGCCCGGCACTCACTGATACCAAGGCTTGGCAGGAAAGCCCAGGATCTCAGGCTGGGAAGTCCCAGCTCAGCTTCTTGAAGACTGCTGGAGGGGATGGGTGTCAGGGGCTTGCACTCAGGAGGAGTTTAGAGAGAGCAGAGGTGGAGGTCACTCATGAGCTGGATAATTAACTCCTGATTGTATCATGGAGGTGGCAGGGGAAGGCACAAAGAACAGGTGAGATGCAGGTCCGCAGGGTGAGGGGAGAGAAGACATGCAGATGCACAGTTCCACTGAGGCACAGTGGAGGAAATAAAGCCCTACAAGAATTCTTTTCCTCTACATCATTCTTTTCTTCTTTTTTTTTTTAACCATAGGACATATCTGTGTACAAAGAAGCTTAGCAGATATGCAAATGAACAAAAGGAAAAAAATGAATGACACTCCAAATCATAACTGCATCACCATCAGCAACACATCACTGTTTATATTTATAATATATCTTTTCAGACTTGTTTGTATGCGTGTGTGCATGTGCATGTGTATGTCCCTGTGTGTGGCTGAGCCGCGAGGATCAGCCTGTCTCTGCCTCCGCAGCTCTGGGGTTACAAGTGAATGCCCACCACATACCACACCCAAGCTTTTTTTTTTTTTTTTTTTTCTACACGGGGTCTGGAAACCAAACTTGGGTTCTTAGGCCTTGCAGACACACAGACGTGTAAGGTGGCGAAGGTAAAGGAGAGTTTGAGCTGGGATGCAGTTCTACTGAGGGTTGTAAGAGCCAGGGATGGAAGAGCACTTGCCGTGGTCTGCATGTTCAGAAGAACAGGTTGCTTGGTGATGACGCCATTGATTTATGTTACATGACAGGAGCTTGGTCGTCACTTGGGTGCTGATGAGAACCCTTTGGAGCCTGAGAAGGGGAAGCGATCTGGCAGAGTCTTGCTCTACCTATTTGTGTGCAGGATACTCTGACCCGGGCTGGGTGTGGGGGGCAAGGCATCAGCTTCAGGACTGGGCAGTCTCAAGTCTGAAGACAGATATTCCCTCTTCTCTCACAGGATTAGAGGGTCTGGGTTCACGTCCTGTTTTATCACAGTGCACTGGAATCAGTCACTTCTCTTTCCTGAAACTTCATAGCTCCTCAATTATAAATCCAATCCACAGCAGCAGAAGGTGAAGACATTCTAGAACTCGGTAGAGATGGTAGTTAAAGGGTACTGTGAATATTTTAAATGCCGCCGAATCCTATATTTTAAAACGGCTAACTCTACGTTATGTGAATTTCACTACATTTGAAAACCCAAACCACCTCAGGAGTTGTCTTGTGGATTAATCCAGTCTGGTGGGTTTGTCTGAATCATCACTCTGATGTGGGCCAATGTGAAATTAGTTTCATTCTCCCGGTGGCATTAACTCTTCTTGGCCTGGCTGGCTCTCAGCTAACAACTTAATACGATTCCTTTTAAGGCTTTTGAGGCTTGTAATTCTGTTGGTAATTAAAATCCCAACTGTTGTGCAGTTCATAATGTTATTGTCCTTCCTCTTCTTGGCCCTGGCTCCTTCTCAGCAGAGAGCGAGCCTGTACTGGGCCGTTGGGGTGTATGCGAGCAGGGTGTGGGATTTCGGGGAGGTAAATCATGCTGATGGTAGAGAAGATTACACTACTTGTTCACAGTAACTTCCCTGAGGCTTCTACTACCTGTGGTATCACCATCTGGCTCCTGGCCAGGGCCTCATCCCTGTGCTGCTAGAGAGAGGAATGAGTCCTTGTGGGTGTCGTACAAATTTCCTCAGGCAGAGATTGTCCTGGACCTGCTACGAGGGACCCAGATATGTTGGTGTTGGGAGTTATGTGCATGTGTGGGAACCAGGCAGCCCAAAGTTTCTCACTCCCACCCCCTATCACCCAGCTAATGTTTAAGCTTCCTTCTAGGATCCTTCCCCGTGCCCTCCCTGTTCCTAGTCCTCGAGGGGTAAAGGCATTCCGAGTTCTAATTCAGAATGCACTCTCTGCACTTGCTAGTAGTTAGGAGTCACGTTGAAATCTCTCCTCTGGCTTCTTGCTCAAGTTTTCCTTGACTCCAGGCTAACTCCCGCCTCCTCTACTCAGTGAGGACAGAGACTTGCGGTTCACGGCTCCCTCGTCTCCTGCTGTCCCTTGTCTCTTGTGGTTGTCACATGATTGAAGCTCTAGGAAAACAGTCGTTTAGAAAAAGAATGGAGAGGGGCTGGAGAGATGGCAGTTAAGAGCAGCGGCTGCTCTTCCAGAGGTCTGCATTCGGTTTCCAGCACCCACAATGGGCAGCTCACAACCACTTGTAACACCAGCTCCAAGGGACTGGATAGCCTCTTCTGGACTTTATATGCACCCTCATACATAAGGAACACACACACACACACACACACACACACACACACACACACACACACCACAAACATAGACACATTTAAAAAACTTTTTAGAAAATAAAGGGCACAGAGGGATTTTTCCCCCCACTCATCTACCCCTTGTCACTCATCGGGCCCTTAGATGCCAGCACTTTGGGCAGTCTGGCTGGCTCTTCTGGAGGGCTTTGTCGTAGGAGATAGAGATAAAAGGTGGTCCTTGGCAGACAGCAGTGGGAAAAAGGACAAAGGCTGGTCTCGAGTACCCTAACCTCTCCCAGCTACAGCTAAGAGATAAAAGCCACTGCGGTCACAGTGTGTGAAATGGGGTGTCCTCGATGCCTGCAAGGACACCCCTCCTCACTCGTGGTGTGAAGACCTCCTCTCTGAGCCTCCAGGAAGTTCCCCAATCCCACTCTGGCCCTGCTAATGTTATGCCAAGGGCCTGTGAGATGTCAGGAGTGGGTGGGCAGAAGGCTCACTTAGCTCTGTGGCCTTCTTCTCTCCCTTGTGACAATCTATGCAGGTCACCGGCTGTTGCGTTTGCATGTGAACTGCTGCTCTACGTCACAAAGCACCCTGGTAAAAAATATGCTTTTCTGCTGGGTTTAACTAGTTGCTTAGCACCTGAGCCATGAGCTCTCTGAAGGATGCTCTATTTTATTTTATTTTGAAAAAAGCAATGTGAGCAGTCAGCACAATGCTGGGTGAAAAGCAGACACCCGACAGACACAAAAGGCAGGGCAATCCCTTCACACAGGCTGAGCCTGAGCAGGAAGGTGGTAGCTGGCTCTTGAGACCACTCCCTGGCTGCCTTTGCCTGAGCTAAGGCTCCTTGGTCTCACCGTGTCCTTTTCTTCAAGACTCCTGTAATTCTGACTGGGTTGGGTGTCTGCTCTTAATCATACTGGCTACTGATTCAGGGGACTCTTGGTGCCTCTCACCTGCTCACCTGATGGTGATTCCTTTCTTCCATCCTTCCTGATTCCCATTACCAGATTCCCTAACTGGACCTGCCATGGCTTCCCCGTCACTGACCACCATGTGGTGACCCACAGGTTGTATTATTAAGCCATGGGATAGGCCTACTATTTGGTTCAAAGCGCAACAACTGGATGTTGGGCTTATATACAGGACGTCAGCCTTGTGAGCTAATGGGCTGTGATGGGAAAAAAGAGCATGGGCAGACCTGGTTCAAATCCTGGCTCAGCTTCTACGTCGCTAGATGGTCAGGGCTGTAGTCGCCGAGCTTCGAATCCTAACGTTTCACCTGCTGATGCAACAACTGTGAATTACGGGGAAAGAGTAAATAACGACACGCATGAAGTCTCTGCCTCACACGTGGGGGACGTATGTGATCTCACTGCTAGTTTCTTCCTTCTGCACAGACCTCATCTAAGTATTAACACCCACGCATCTTTAGAATGCATCCTTCCTTATCAAACTACCTGGGCAAAGTCAACAGGCTGCTGGAAATCTTATCTTTCCAAGAGGAGCCAGGATTCTAGGGAACAGGGACAGCCCCTGCTCTCACATTTCCCCGGAATAGAGGTTTCTCGTTCCCTACCCAAAGTCTACCAGAGTTTGCAGACCACGCTTGGGTGTGAAAGCCAGTCTCAGAAGTCCTAGTGAGTGACACCCAAGGCTTTGAGATGGCCCGTGGCCGCTGAGGGAGAGAGGCACCTCTCTAAAGAGCCAGAAAGAGATGGCCAGGCAACCCCAGGGCTCTGTTAGGGTGGGTCAGCATGGAGTCTGCAATCTCTAGTCCTGGAGCTCTTTACAGACTCCATAGAACCAAGAGACGGCGCACTGGGAGTGGGCAGCCTCTGTGCTGGCCCCTTCTTCAGGAATTTAGAGATGCAAAACTGAATGTACAGAGAAAGCACTTTCTGTGAAGTGAGGACCCAGGACCAACAGCATCAGCACCAAATCCAGGTTTGCTAGGAATGCAGATGAGTGGGAAACTGGGCCTGGGGCAGTGGGGGGGAGGGGAGCTGGTGCTGGCTGGCGGGTCCAGTGAGGTCCCTGGTGATTCCTGTTCGCCCTTCATGTTGAGACTCCTGGCGTGGCAGATGCTTTTGCTAATTTAACTGCGTCTCCCAATTTGAATGTGGAAGATGACGTGGTACAGACATGGCTACAGGTTTCTTTCTTCCTTTTTAAAATTTTTATTTTATTTTTTCTTTTTTGAGACAGGGTTTCTCAGTGTAACAGCCTTAGCTGTCCTGGAACTTGCTTTATAGACCCGGCTGGCCTCAAACTCACAGAGATCCACCTGCCTCTGCCTCCCAAGTGCTATGATTAAAAGCGTGCGCCACCCGGATCGGCTGGCTACAGCTTTCCTAGACAGAAACATCTGAATTCTGATTCTGACTCTGCCCCTTGGTGGCTGTGGGGCTATGGACAAGCCGGCGATCTTTCAAGCGTAAAAGATCTGCCTTGCAGGGTTGTGGTTAGGTGTCGAGTAAAGAAAGCATTCTGCTGGGTGGCTGACACATGATAGGTGTATTATTAACGTCATTTCTTCCATGCCTGCGAAGAGGCTGAGAAAGAACCGAGCGTACATTTTGGACAGTGAGACATACAAGTGGGATCACTTTGCTTTTATGGGCATTTCACAGCCTGCTCAGAACACTACTCCGTGTCATGGGTATAGCCTCAGCAGGCTAGGAAGATATATAAAAAAAACCCCATCCGTTTCAAATAGAACGAGAAACCCATCCCTCCGTCATTTGGATGCACAGTGTGAGACCCCCAGTGAGAAAAGCCACCACTCTCGTAGTGACCCAAACTCCACGGTTCCCACCCTTCCCCCTTTCTCTTTTCCTTTCACACGGAGTCTCTTAAGCACACACTTGCGTCAGCCAAATATTTGCTGAGCCTCCGATGAATGGATCGGCTCTATTTGCTTTATAATGCCCCACTGTTGTGTAATACAAACAGCTCGAGGAGCAGGCCTTGAGCGCCCCCACCTCCAACCGGGGAAGAAGCACGGCAGACTTGGCCATAGCCCCCAAGTGACTGACACATCCACATTTTGGGAAATGAGGCATGTGGGTAGCTATATGAGACTAAGTTGCCAGGATAGTTAACATGTAGGTTTCCTGGATTTACAGTAAGGGACAGGGTCTTGAGATATAGTTTAGTCTGGCCTCAAACTTGAGAGTCTCCTGCCTCAGCCTTCCCAGGACTGGGGTGACAGGTGTATGTCACCACGTCCGGCTACACACGCCTGCTTCTCCACCTTCTAAAATCATTCTAGTTTATCATTTTAGACTGGCTAGCTGTCCCTTGACCTCTGCCATGCAGACAGAGCAAACTGGAATCGGAGGGCCAACAATGGCTTATCATCTTGCCTCTTTGGGGGCAACCTTTCTAGTTCTGGCCAAAAGGCATTCGCTATTTCAAGCTCTTGGCTTCTTTGGCTACCAATCTCTGCTGGTGGTCACCACCTTGTGGGCCTTCCCGGCCCTTCCCCAGCTGTTCTCCACTCATGTTCCCGCATATTTCTCATCATGCCATCCTCCCCACCCTCAGCCTATAGGATAAAGTCCCCCAGCCTTGGCCGGCATTCAGGGTCTTTCGCCACGGGACCCCACCATTGTGTCCCTTCTCACTGCCCACAGCCTGCTGCAGCTTGGTCTGACTCCTGCCTGCCATTGACCCGCTCATTCATAATTCCCAGAAACTACCCCAAGGGTCCTTCTCTGTGGTCTGCCTAGTAGATGGTGCCCCTCTGTCTAAAACCCACTCAAATGTGGTACGCTGTGAAGAAAATGGGCCTGCCCAATTCAGGAAGAAAAGTGACTTCCTGAAGGCTTTCTCAATCTGGAGTGCATTTCCTGTGCTCCCTCTCCTACCCAATTCCTACTTTCCTTTAGGACTTGGCTTCACTTTTCTCTTTTAAGATAATCACAGATTTAAAATCACAAGAATAGTACAAAGAACCTCAAGATACCTCTCACCTAGATTCCCTAAAAACTGTTATTATTGCTACTATGCTATGCTATTTTTTGAGATATGCTCTTACCACATAGCTCTGACAGGCCTACAAACTGCCATGTAGCCTAGCCTGGCCTCCAACTCCTCATACTCCAACTCCTCATAGTCCTGCCTCTGCCTCTCGAGTATTTCTGTTGCAAACACATGCCACTATATCTGGCCAGTGCTAATGGTTTGCCATGTTTGACTTACTTAACCTTGTATCTGTCTGTCTGCATCTCTAGACATATAACTTTAGTTTTTCCTGAGGGTTTTTTTTTCTTTTTTTTTGTTTTTCGAGACAGGGTTTCTCTGTGTAGCTTTGCGCCTCTCCTGGAACTCACTTGGTAGCCCAGGCTGGCCTCGAACTCACAGAGATTCGCCTGGCTCTGCCTCCCGAGTGCTGGGATTTAAGATTTATTTATTTATTATAAATACAGTATTCTGTTTGCATGTATCCCTGCAGGCCAGAAGAGGGCGCCACAGATGGTTGTGAGCCACCATGTGGGTGCTGGGAATTGAACTCGGGACCTCTGGAAGAACAGCCAGTGTTCTTAACCTCTGAGCCATCTCAGATGTTCTTAACATCTCAGCCCCCTGAGTTGTTTATATGTGATTTCCAGTGTCCTCTCCATTCACTCAGTGTATTTTTCTAAAACCAAGGACCTTTCCTTTCCTTTCTTTATGTCTATATGTTTACGTGCATGCATGCTTATATGTACTTATGTGTACATATGTATGGAAGCCAAAGGTCAAACTCAAGTGGTTTTTCAAGAGCTATTCACTTAAAAAAAATTTTTTTTTTTTAAGATTTATGTACTTTTATTTTATGTGTCTGAGTGTTTGCTTGCTTGTATTGTATGTGTTCCACATGTGTGTGCCTGGTGCTTGAGGAAGTCAGAAGACAGGGTTAGGTGCCCTGGAACTGGAATTATAGATGGTGCCGGGTGTCATGTGGATGCTGGGAATTGAACTCAGGTCCTCTGTGAGAGCAGCTCTGAACTACTGAGCCATGTCCCCTTGGTTTTTTTGGCTAGTCTGCCTGGCTTATCAGGCCCTGGGATCTGCTTGCCTCTGCCTCCTCAGCAGCGGGCCTCCAAAACGTGAACTCAGGTCCTCGTGTTTACACTGCACACCAGTTAAAAGGTAAGCAACGTTCACAGTCTCCTACCCTTCCAAGAAGATGTTCGTATGTAATTACAGATAACTGTCAAAACCAGAAAGTTAACTTTGATACCACCTAGATACAGATCTTGCCAGACTTCATAAACTGTCCTAATAAAATCCTTCATAGCAAAGAAAGCCGTAGGCCATGCGTCACAGTTAGCAGCCGTGTGTGTTTTCTGTCCTTTAATGTGGAACAGTTCCTTGGGCTTTATTTTCTTGTTTTTCCTGACAACTGACATTTCTGAAACGGTCTGGGCTGGTTGTTTTATAGGAAGCCTCATCTGGGGTTTGTTTGATGTTCCCTTACAAGTTCGTGTTGTAGCGATTTGGCAGGAGTGTCCCGGGATGATGCTATGTTCGTCTGGTACATCATAGCACTGGGAGACATTTGATGCCCATATGTTTCATCTCTGGTGGTGTTAATGCTGGATGCTGGGTTGATTTGTTGACATGTCTGAGTCCCCTCCTGGCCCACAGAAATTCCTCTCAATTCATTCTGGAATCCTGGTGTTGGAGGGATTTGAGGAGGTAAGGAGTGAACACTGACTGGACCCTTCCTGTGCCGGGTTCTGTGGTTTCTCATTTAAGCTTTATGGCAACCCTATAATTTAGTGGTTGCTAGGCTCATTTTACAGGTATGCTCAGTGAAGGTGAGTAATTTGCCTAAGGGCCCTTGACTGGCCAGTAACAGGCAGAGTGAAACCCAAATCTGACTGCTAGTTCTCATGACGTGAGTGCCCTGGAGCCATACCACCTAAGACAGCATTAATTTCTTTGAATGGTTGTTTAAACAAATCAACAGAAAACCAAAAAGAGAAAATAAAGTAAAAGAAAAGGAAAGGAAAGAAAAGAAAAGAAAAAAGCTTGGTGCTGGTGGCAGCGTCCCAGCACTGGGGAGGCAGAGGCAGGCAGACCTCTGTGAGTTGGAGGCCAGCCTGGCCTACAGAGCGAGATCCAGGACAGGCACCAAAATTACACAGAGAAACCTGTCTCTAAAAACCAAAAATAGCCGGGCGGTGGTGGCGCACGCCTTTAATCCCAGCACTCGGGAGGCAGAGCCAGGCGGATCTCTGTGAGTTCGAGGCCAGCCTGGGCTACCAAGTGAGTCCCAGGAAAGGCGCAAAGCTACACAGAGAAACCCTGTCTCGAAAAACCAAAAAACAAAAAAAAAAAACAAAAAAAAAAAAAACAAAAAATAACTAAATAAATAAATAAATTAACAGAAAAAAGCTATCGTCAAGACCACCAAAAACCTTAATACTCACTTATATGAACATTCAGTCATCCTTTCTGCAAATACTTATGGAGCATCTTCCAGTGATTAGATGATGTGACCGAAACCGTGAACACACAGCTTGGGTTGGTGGGACTGTGTAGGTATCAGAAGATCTTACTAAAGGGAGTTAAGCCATGAGGAGGCAACCGACAGCTGAGTCCATCCAAGGTGGGTTAACTTAATGATTAAAGAGCGTGACTGAGGTTTGAGTTCTTTGAGATTCTCTTAGCTTTCCTTGGGGGGTTGAAAAATGTTGGCTTTAGTTTGTTGTTGTTATTTGATCTGTTTTTGTTTATTGAGATGGGGCCTCACTATGTAGCCCTTGCTGGCCTGGAATCCACTGTGTAGATCAGGCTGGCTTCAAACTCAGCGATCCCCCTGCCTCTGCCTCCTGAGTGCTGGGATTAAAGGTGTGCGCTGCCATCACTTCTGGTCTGTTTTAGGTTGGGACCAGACATCCTCGAAGAAAACAAAGACATTTATTGCTGATGTTGTCCCGCTCTCCTCCTCCTTTTGACCTTTATTTTTATTTTACGTGTTTGGGTGTTTTGTCTTCACGCCTGTCTGAGCACCACATGCATGCAGTGCCCATGAAAGCCAGAAGAAGGTGTCGGATTTCCTGGATTTGGAGTTACAGATGGTTGCGAGCCACCACATGGATGTTGGGAACGGAACCCTGGTCCCCTGGAAGAGCAATTGGTCTTCGTCGCCCTATCGTCTGTCCAGCCCCACCACTGTCCCTTTCTACGGACAAACCGAATGTTGTTACAATCCTCCCAGCTGACCTCCCCTTCCACCTCCCTGATAATACCATACTGTGTGGCAAAGAAGGGGCCTTCACATTCCGCTGAGGGAATCTAGATTCACACCCTAGTCACCCAGACAACCCTGGACTCAACCTTCCCCAAAGCATTCAGTTATCAGAAGAGCAGGAGTGTGAATGAAATTACTACTTCCCTTTAAGAGAGTGGAGGAGGAATGGCTGCCGAGTAGTCACCTGGTAATGTTAGTCCAATTTCCCATCTACTAATTTACCAAATATTTAGACTGAAATCTTAGGAACTCTCTGTTTATATAAACATAAGCTTATAGTTACAATGTCAAGTTGCCATAGTTACTGTGTCAAGCTCTGCCTCATTTTTCTGTTAAGCCATAGAATCTCTCTCTATCTTTTTCTGTTTTTTGTCTCATTCCGACATGAGGTCTCCTCGCCATGTGTCTGCAGAATCTTGGTCAGGAGAGGTTTTCCTTGTCTTCAGATGTCCTTCCTGGGTGTCACCAGTCTGTAAATGTGGGGCAGTTATATCCCAGGGTGGGACCTTGGCTTTTTTCTGTGCACATGGTTGTCACTGGTGTCCCTAGCCATGATCTTGTTCTCAAAGTTGTCACTACTGCAGGGACCAATTCAGCTTAATACTGGCACTCCATTTTTTTTTTTATTTTTTTTTTAGTGACAAATACCAAGCTTAGTCATACTCTTGTTAGCCAAAGGACTCATCCCAGGAGGTCACAGATGGAGGTAGGATTGCTGGGAGACACTCTCAGGCTCCCTAGACAAATGCAAGAACCTGGATATAATCCCAGGTGGAATTCTGGGAGTGTCTCTGGTTTCCAAGAGGTTAACTCCCCCCTGGTTGGTGCTTATGGCTGTGGAATTACACTTCCTTACCATGCTGAGTCTCTGGGTAATGGGAGAAATTCAGTATTGTAGGCCTGACCCTTGGTGTCATCTGTAGTAAGCGACCCTTTCACTTCAAGGTCCCTGTGCAGGCATCTGCTATCTGTCCAGAGAACCTGACTCAAAAGTCAGGAGATAGTTGATTTAACATCCATCAGAGCACTTTTCCTTCTGCAGGCTGGACACCAGCCCTGCTCTTCAGGCAGACCTTATGCAGTGCCAGTGTGACCACAACACAACTTCCTCAGCTTCTGCCCCATAGGAGGTCATTGGACAACCTCAGGCTTTAACTGTAACGTTGAACCTGGTTATAAGCATCTCTGTATGTATCTTTGTTTTACACACACACACTACACATACACACACACACACACACACACACACACACAGGTTGTGTTTATTTTAGACAGGTTATTAGGGTCTCATGTATCCCAGGCTGGCTTCAACCTAGCTAGGCAGCTGAGGATGACTTTGAACTTCTGATTTTCCTGCCTCCATCTCCTGAGTGTGGGATTACAGGCAAGTGCCACTACACACAATTTATGCGGTGCTGGGATCCAACCCAGAGCTTCATGCATGCTAGGCAAGCACTCTGCCCACTGAACTCCATGCCCAGTTTTATAAAATATTTACAGATATAATTCCTATTTTTCATGTGTTTCATTTTCTAAAGCATGTCCAAAGGTCGCAAGGCCTGATCAATTTTGTAATTTAACAAAATGATGTAGAAAGCGTTTTTTGTTCTGGATTTAAAAACATCTTGCTTGCTTTTTCTCCTAGACTGCTGTAACATCAGTAGCTTGGAGGCAGTGCAAGGATCATGGAGGCCATTAAGCAAGGTGATCTGGGCTCCTGGTAGCTGCCCTTCTGCACAGGGCTACTCTTTGAGGGGCTGGCCATTGACATTCTCCTGGCCTCTGTGGAAATGATTTCCTCAGCTGCAAAGTGAGGGGAGGGGGTCACTTTTTACAACATCAGGCAAACCTCCAGATCTGTAGCAGGTGGGCTGGGTACCGGGATTTGAACAGTTCACTACCAATCAAAGTGTTGTGCACATTATGGAAGATGCTGGTTCTGCTCGGGAAGGAGGGATACAGACCGCCACCTTCTGGTGTGAAGTGTTAGTGTCTAGGTGATTGGGGATCATTCTTCTGGCCCAAGGGGAAGCCTCTGTGACAGAGAAGAAGGGCCCCCTCTTCCAGGCTGGCCCCAGAAATGGAAGCCTTAAGATCATATTTTCCTTTTGTCGGTCAGACTGTGGAGGAATGGGAGACGGCGGCTTTCTCAAAGCTGTTTGTAAAAGGAAGTGTGTTAGGTTTTGGAGACTGTGGTGGTGTTGGCAAAAAACATCTCTGCGAAAGCAGGGAGTCTTCATCAGTTATTACTCGATCCTTCAGAGAGGCTGGCAGCCCCCATTCCTTGGTCCACGGACACTCACAGAACACCACACCCGTCCGTGCCAGCCACACACTTTGGCAAATAGTGTTGAGTGAGCTAGGCAGGATTCCTGCCTCTCTTATTGTCTAGTGGGGAATTTGGCAGAAAGATTAATTCCTTTTTAAACGGTTGTGCTTTCTTTTCTCTAGTTAGTCGAAGACAAAGTGGCATCTAAAAGGAAATTAAAAATGATGTGGAACATAACATCTTGCCTCCCAAGCACTGCAGCCACTTTTATTTTAATACCTTCTGGTCCTGGGAGTCTGAAATGGACAATTTTTACAGAGCTATAATCAGAGTACATATGTTATCTCAGAGCTTGGGAGAGTCCTCTCATAATAAACATCTCTCAGTGTTGCTAATCTCCCTAATTACCCTGCTAGCTACCGGAGAGATGAATGTGAGGCTATCATCAGAATCGATGTAGCAATTCTCTTAAGCCTAGAATTGGGTTTTTTTTTCCTCTCACTCTAATAGCTATTGCTGATGTTAATGTTTTACTGCTGATCTTATATTGCCCTACTTCTCAGTGATCATAATATGGTCCTGCCTGTGCGCTGTCATATTGGTTCCCAACAGAAGCATTGAAAATGTACCGCGTCACCAACGTTACACCAGTGAATTCATTCTGTGGTGATGTTGGGGCGATGGGAGATTGTTGCTTTGAAGCACTTCTGAGAATTACTATCTTAACTTGGGCTCCCAATATTGCTTCCCTCTATCTTTCTTTGGCTAGCAATAAGCAGGTTCTTTTATATTATTATTATTATTGTTGTTGTTGTTGTTGTACATGTGCTATTTACAATTTGCTCGAGAATGAAATGTCTGCTTACATTGTGGTTAAAAAAAAGTCAAAAGGTTCTTGTCATAGATAAAAGAGCAACAGAAAACTGGTACTGCCACCCCACCCAGAGAGTCAGAAGGGCACTTATTATTCATTCAATTAACACCTCCTTCTGGAATCTTCTCAAGGAAGCACCCTCATTCCAGGCTCTAGAGTACAAGTCTAGTCTGCTGCCCAGAACTGCTAAGTGAGAAAACTGACTCCCAAACACCCAGTGTGTGCAAACAGGAGTTGGGCCCCAGCCTAGGTTATATACATGAAAATGAAGATCATGTAACCGCAGAGTTCATTTGTTCCCAAGCAGCTGTGAAGAACAGGGAGTGTGTCCTGGAGAGGCTCAGCTGGAAGGGCCCTCCCAAGAGAAGAGCTTGCTGAAACTCACACAGCAACTTAGATGAGGGTTAGAGCTACAGCCCCCATCAACCCTGGTGTGAACTGGAGGGATCTGGGGTCATCTCCTGGCTGCCTTCTCTCCCTGACGCTCCTAGCCTGAGCCCACCTGCAGCCTCCCCTAAACCTGGATGATTCAGAGCAAGCTCAGTGCTGGGGGGGGTCAGTTTCCTTTGCCTGTGTCCCCCTCCAGCAAGACTTCTGGACCTTTCCACGTGGGGAGCCCAAAGTACTGTAGCACATAGTGTCTTTTTAGTTGCTAAACTATTTTGCCAGTACATAAGTGTATGTGTGTGTGTGTGTGTGTGTGTGTGTGTGTGTGTGTGTGTGTGTGTGACAGAGAGAGAGAGAGAGAGAGAGAGAGAGAGAGAGAGAGAGAGAGAGAGAGAGAGAGAGAGAATGTGTGTGACAGGATCTCATATTTCCTGGCTAGCCTCAAACTTGCTACACAGTTTGACCTTGAACTTCCCATCTTCTTGTCTCTACTGCCAACGGGCTAGAATTACAGGTGTCCACCACCACTCCGTGTTTCTGTGACACTTGGAGTTGAACCCAGGGCTTTGTGTATGCTAAGCAAGCTACACTCGCAGCTGGTAAGTCTTTCTCTTGAAATGGACTGGCAATGTGGAAACTGGGCCCGTGGGAGGGTGGAGGAGCTCACTGTCATCAAGGGCCTTTTGGTGCAATACTGTTGTTCTCTGGAACCATCAGATGAAGAGGGAATAGTCATTCAGTTAACACAGACTATACAGTAGGCACTGTCTAATTTAAAATTTCCCAGACCACATGAAATGACAGAAGTTAAGTACTCAATTATCTCTCACAGTTACAATGTCATTATGCCATTGGCTCTGGGGGCGGGTGGCAGTTTTGCAGACTAGTCATGTCTATGTGCCCTTGAGAACAGCTGCACCCTATGGTGTGCTATGTAGGATTTGCATACCCATTGTCACATCACAGATACTTAGTCAAGACAAGTGTCAAAACACTGATAATGCATGATAGGAATCGGAACTCCACTTAGAGCTGGGGAAGGTGGCATGAACCCATGGTCCTGGTTTGGCGGACTGGGGCAGGAGATTGTTTGGGCCCAGGAATCTAAAGCTAGCCTGGGAAGCACAGCAAGACCTCTATCAAAACCAAACAAAAAGACAAATAGAAAAGGAAAAGGGAGTCCATATAGACAGCGAGAAAGCCAAGGAAAATTCCTCAAGGAAGAAGAAATAGAAGATCCCTACATATTAGGACAAAAAGAATGTGAATCAAGGTGAGAGAAACAGGGTGTTTATGTGTAGGGGAGTCCAAGGAGGATGGCCCAGGGCAGGCTGGTCTGTTTCCAGGAAGTGGATGGGGGTGCTGGAGGGTTGGGGCCAGGGGTGTGTGTGTGTGTGTGTGTGTGTGTGTGTGACTAATAAAAGATTAGTATTAGCTTTCTGTGGCTTGATTTCTTTTTCTTTTTTTTTTTTTTTTTTGGTTTTTTTCGAGACAGGGTTTCTCTGTGTAGCTTTGCGCCTTTCCTGGAACTCACTTGGTAGTCCAGGCTGGCCTCGAACTCACAGAGATCCCGCCTGGCTCTGCCTCCCGAGTGCTGGGATTAAAGGCGTGTGCCACCACCGCCCGGCTGATTTCTTTTTCTTTAAACGAGCCATACAGGTGGGGCTGGAGAGATGGGTGGCAGTTTTGCAGACTAGAGACTGGAGAGATGGCTCAGTGGTTAAGAGTGTTAGCTGCTCTTGCACAGGACCAGTGTTTCAGTTCCCAGCATGCCTGTAACTCCAGCACCAGGGACTCCAACGCTGCCTTCTGGTCTCCTAGGGTATCAAAACATATACCCTATCTGGCCTCCATAGGAACGCACTCAAGTGCACATACACGCACATGCAATTAAATAAATAATAAAAAGATATTATTCATAATTTAATAATCAATAGAAGAGATAATATATAATTTTTATCAGATAAAAATAATAGTTTTAATAAGTAAATAATCACATGGGGGTTGAAATGTAGCTGAGTTGGTAGAGTGTTTGCTTAGCATACACAAAGCCCTGGGTTAGAGCCTTAGCACAGCATAGCCCGGGTATGGTGGTATACCCCATGTTTATAATACCAGCACTCTAGTCCTGGAGGAAGATCAACAGTTCATGGTCATCCTCAGCTACCCAGTTAAGTTTGAGGCCAGCCTGGGATACATGAGACCCTGGTTTTAAAATAAGAAGCCGGGCAGTGGTGGCACACGCCTTTAATCCCAGCACTTGGGAGGCAGAGCCAGGCGGATCTCTGTGAGTTCGAGGCCAGCCTGGGCTACCAAGTGAGTTCCAGGAAAGGCGCAAAGCTACACAGAGAAACCCTGTCTCAAAAAACAAAAAACAAAACAAAACAAAAAAATAAAATAAGATAAAATAGGCATCCTAATAACCTTCTTTGGCTACCTCTCTGTAGGATTGTGGGAAGTGACTCAGTTGGCACATGAGGGTGCTTTTACAAACTGAAATGCCAGACAAATGTCACAGAGGGGTTATTAGATACAGCAGCAAGTTCTAATTCACTGCCATCCAGAACTGCAACCATTCAGCTTGTCCTCCGCTGTGTCTGATTGACAAGGCAGCATTTACTGCCCATTGAGACTCTGCAAATTAAAACCTGGCACAGAGAAGGCCCTCCCTGTTACTGTCACAACCCCAACTGACTTCCTAATGGTTCTCTACCCTCAGATAAACTCATGTGTGTTTCAGTTACACACACACACACACACACACACACACACACACACACACACACACACACACACACACACATCTGACTGCAGTCCTGCCTGCCCTTTGGAAATCCCAGCTCTTGTCTTTATATTTTTTTTCTTTGAGACAGGGTCACCTATGTAGCCCAAACTGGCTTTGGACTTGTGATCCTCCTGCCTCAGCCTGTAGAGTGCCAAGATTATAGAGGTATGTTACAATACTTGCTCTTAGAAAAGGAGCTTTGGTGAAAAGTTCACTTGTTAAAAGAATATATATGGCATGCAATAGATATCAAACATTAATACAACATCGTACACTAAACTTCAGAAAAAAAATTGAGATGGGATGGGGTCTCGTGTATCCCAGGCTGGCCATAAACTCCCTATGTAGCTGAAGATGACCTTGAACTCCTGGTCTTCCTGCCTCTATCTTCTAAGTGCTGAGATTACAGGCATGGAGGACTGAAATAAATAATAAATAAATAAGTAAATAAGGACAGGGCATGACTGGTATGGAGGGGGAAAAGATTTATTGTAGATAAAAGGGTGAGCATAGTCAGAGAAGGAGATATCTGGTAGAGTCCAGAGAGAGCATGACCCCGAGCTGAGCCCTGTGGGGAGAGGGGAGAGGGGAGAGGGTGGAAAGGAGAGGGGAGAGCCAGATCAGGAGGCCAGGAAAGTGAAGGGTAGACGGAAAGACCAGGTAACCAAAATGGCTGGCTTATATAGGGGAGGGCAGCTGGGGGAAGGGCAGGCCAGCCCTGGGCTGGAGAAGTTTAGGGTAGGGGGTGGGGTATGACAGCCAGGAGAGCCCTGTAACAGGTAGAGACTGAGGCATGCAGGGAGAACCTGGAAGCCAGAGTCTGCTTTGCTATGTCAGTGGGCACCTCAGCCATTTGTCCTGAGTTTGAGACCTAACAAGGACCACACCCAGATTATACAGTTCTGGGGATTGAACCCAGGGTTTTGTACCTTTTAGACAAATGCTCTACCAACTGCATTCCAACCTTGAAAAAAGTTCCTGAGTGTGTCTGGTACATGTACACATACGTGTGCAGGTATGTGCACCCATGTGCATGTGTGGAGGCCAGGCCCCAACGATCCTGTATCCTCTCCCCCACAGTGTTGGGGGTTACAAACACACATGATTGTCCTTGGCTTTTTTTTTTTTTTTTTTTTTTTATTTTTCGAGACAGGGTTTCTCTGTGTAGCTTTGCGCCTTTCCTGGAACTCACTTGGTAGTCCAGGCTGGCCTCGAACTCATAGAGATCCTCCTGGCTCTGCCTCCCGAGTGCTGGGATTAAAGGCGTGCGCCACCACCGCCTGGCGTCCTTGGCTTTTTATGTGGATTCTGGGGATTGGAACTCAGGTCCTCATACCTGTGAAACAAGAGGTCTGTCTGGTCCACTGAGCCATCTCCCTAGTCCCCCAAAATACGTCTAGTGCCTATAAAACGCCTGTTTGTTTTTCTTTAGTACTTTCTGTTTACTTTCCTATCTCTAGCTTTGTGTGTGTGTGTGTGTGTGTGTGTGTGTGTGTGTGTGTGACACGCACATATGTTGCATGCATGAAGTGTGCAGATATGCATGCCTATACACATGTGGAGGTGAGACAGTTTCTCACTGAAGCTGAGGTCTGCTTTTTTTTTTTTTTGCCAAGTTGGCCAGTTACGAACTCTTTGGATGTCTGGGCTCTCCAGAGCTGGGGTTACAGGCACACGAGCCTTTTCATCTTGGTGCTGTGGATTCAGACTCAGGCCCTCCGGTCCTGACGCTTTCAGAGCAAGCTGTGTACCCGCCGAGCCTTCCCTCCAGCTCCCCTTGCTTTCCCACATGCGGTGTTGCCAGGCACTGCGTTGTTCAATTTTTTCACTCCCCGAGCTGTCGTCAAGAGGACCAGGTTGTAAGTCTTCTTCCATGGCTTGCGTGTATTCCTCCTTCTCCTGCTGCTGGGTACAGCCGTAGCTCACCCATTGCACAGTACTGTAGGCTGGTGTGGTAACGTGCTGTGACTTTTTCCTCTTACCGAGAAGGGAGGTTTCGGTTATTTACGGTTTGGGGCTGTTATAAACAATGGTCGTTTACGTCTCTGGCCGCGTGTAAGAGTTAGAATTTGTCTAGATGTGAAACTGCTGGGTCCTATGATGTGCACGTCTTTAAATGTACCAGATAAGGCCAAGCTGCTGCCAGAGGCTGTAGCAGCTAACACTGGCCAGCAGCACACAAGACTTTTTGTTCGAGCTGCTGCCCTTGTTTGCTTGTGTGAACTGGGTGGTTGTGGGTCTACATTACTTTTTGGCTTCCATTTGCATTGTCCTTGTTACTAAGGAGACGGAGCATCTTCTCATGCTTGTGGGTTGTTTTTTTTTTTTTAAATTTTTGCATGTTTGAAATCCCTGTTTTGACCTTTCCCTAATTTAAAAAATGATTTATTTTTGTTATATGTGTATGAGTCTTGCCTGCATACGTGTATGTGCACCATGTATGTGCCTGGTGCCGGAGGAGGTCAGAAGAGGGTGTCAGAGTCTCTGGAACTGGAGTTACAGAGGGTCATGAGTCACCATGTGGGTTCTGGGAGCGGAAACTGGGTCCTCTACAAAAGCAGTAAGCAATCCTAACTGCTAAGCCATCTCTACAGTCCCTCATTTTTACTATTTACTTTTTTAAAAGATTGACACTAACCCAGATTAACCTTTATCTCATGATCTTCCTGTTTCAGCCTCCTCAGTGCTAGGACGACAGGTGTGTACTCCCAAGCCTGGCTTTCCTTTTTGAGTGTGTGTGTGTGTGTGTGTGTGTGTGTGTGTGTGTGTGTGTGTGTGTAAGCTAGTGTTCTCAGGGGTATTGTGGAGCGCGTGTGGAGATCAGAATACATCCTTGGCTGCTAGTCCTCACTTTCCACCTGGAGATAAGTTCTCATGGCCGCTGTGTGAGCCACCTTAGCTGGCTCAAGAACTCCCGGGGACTCTTGTCTCTGGCCTGCCATCTTGCCGTAGAAGTCCAGGAATTACAGATGTGGAAGCTTTGGTGTCCAGTTTTACGTAGGTTCTGGAAACCAGCACTCAGGTCATCAGCCGTCAGTGACAGGCGCTTTACCCACCAAGGCTCCTCAGCCGCTCTCTCCATTGTACAAATTAAGCGTGTCTGTTTTTTATGCTGTGGATCTGTAGCCTCTCTCTGCAGAGTCTAAACATCACTTCCTTGCTGCTGTGTCACAGCTACCTCCCATCCTCTGGCTCGTCCCTTATCTGCTATGTAATAGTTTTGTTGGATACAAGTTCTTTATTTTAGCGATATTAACCTCAATCTTTTCCTTTCACGTTTAGCATCTTAAGAGTTTTTCTTCTAAAAACTAGCTTCTAAAGGTAACTTCAGGATTTTCTTCCCTAAGATTCACAATGTCAAATGTCTGTCTTAGGATTGTCCTGTCTGATGGGTTCCTGAAGTCTTTACATGTCTTTCCTGGGTGTTAGGAATCCTAGATTATTTTCATTCCAGTGGGCCTTCTCCCTGTGCCAAAAGGTTTCGGAGCTTCGATGATACCTTGGCCAGGTATCCTGGGCTCTGCAACGCCATTAGGCCCCTAGGGGGCGCCTTTGCACTACATGTGAGCTCTCTGTGGCGGGGCATCCAGGCTCTTCTGTGCCCAGCTCTTGATGTTCAGATGATCTGTGCTTCCCAGCACATCTTAGTACAAAGTGACTGGAGCATGCATGGAGTTTATGACTTCACACGCTAAGCAAATGCCGTATTTCTGAAGGTTAGAGTGATATTAGGTCTTGCCCTGTGCTGTGTGCTGTGGGGAGCTGTGTAGGTTAGTCCAGGGGTCAGTAAGACATTTCTGTAAAGGGCCAGATGGTATGTCAGGCTTTCCAGGCCACTCACGCCTTTGTTGCAGATTGCTCTTTGTTTACATAACTTGAAAAAAAAAAGCCAAGTCAGATGTGGTGGTTGGATGCCTATAATTCCAGCATTTGGAAGGTAGAGACAGAGGACCCAGACTGCCTTCACCTAGCTAGAGCTGCCTCAGGGAGCTGCTGGAATTACAAGTATACCTAAAGACCAGTGAGGGAGGCTTCCAGCAGATAGAAATTCCCAAAGCACATTCTGAAACCTGAATAGCTCAAGCCAGAGCCGTGGGGACAGTAAGGGTGGGTCATAGAAGAATGAGGATACATCCAGTCCCGTAGATGGGACACTAGAGACCCAGAAGGAGAAAGACCCTTTCCACGGTCACATAGTGAGTTAGTACAAGCAAGGATTTGAACTCAGGGCTCCAGAGTCCTATGCTCTGTGTAATCACCGGCCACAAGCCACAGACACCTGCTTTCTCTTCATTCTTGTCAAATTCCTTTTTGGCCGCTCTTCCGAGACTGTCTCAGGCCTAGACAGTCACCGTGGTCCAGGTTGAAGTTCACTGGAGGCAGCTGATTCTTACCTCTTCCGTTTCATGGCTTCCTGTGTCTCTCTGACTGGATTGTGTTCTTCTTCAAATCCAGGAAGAGATCAAAACATTGGTGAGACTATTCTCTGACAAATGACTTGGTATTTCCCCCAGCAAGTTAAATGTGGGGTCGTCACATAACCAAGCAACATCAACATTTCAGATGAGCATGTATGTCCACATAAAAGCTTGCTCTCCTTCCTCATAGCAGGGAAAAGGTGGGAACGGTTCAAATACCCATCAGCTCATGAATGAATAAGCAGAAGGTGTCCGGCAGCAGAGAAGAATGAAATCCTGGTGCTTAGAATGTAGACGAATCTCAAAACCATTATATCAGCTGCAAGATGCTCATCACAGAGACCACACATCACATGATTCTGCTTATCTGAAATGTCCAGAGCAGGCAGATTCGTAGGCAGGAGTAGATTAGTGGTTTCCAGGGGCTGGGGGGGATGGGAGGTAATGGATGGAGGGTTTCTTCATTGGTTGATGAAAATGTTCTGGGATTAGATAGTGGTGATCACTGCATAACTGTAAATATACTAAAATACACTAAATTGTACACTCTGAAAAGGTGAGTTTTAAGGTGTGTAAATTACATCTTTTAAAAAGGTGGTCTCTGATTAAAACCCAGGGTGGGGGGTAAGGCTGAAGGAAAGCTTCGATGACGAGAGGGCTGCAGGGTGAAGGCAGCGAGCTTCCTGGGTCTGAGAAAGCATGTCTGGGCAGGTCTTCTACTCAGGGAAGCAGAATGGTGGAAAGGGGGGGCCTGCCTTACAACTTCAACTAGCCAGGCACATGACTCAGTCTGTCAGACTTTCTACCGGCAACCTCAGTTTCCTCATCCATAAAATGGCACAACAGAGTTGCTCTTAAGGATGGTGGCATGGGCACAGGGAAGCATTCAGTTGCTTTTGACACCCAAGTCTCATTTCTTCCCTAATCTCAGGGGCCACCCCTTCAATATTGGGGTGCTTATGTTCCCCCGTATGGGTCGGCAATCTTTCCTAATTGAGTGCTCTTCAAACAGCCGCATGCATGGGATCATTTCTTTCCTGGTTCTCAGATTCTGCATGTTTGATGTATAGACAAGCACAGAGCCTCTCACTATACCTGGCGCTCACCAGTTGGCTAGACTGAATAGCCAGAGACACCCCAGGATTCTCCTAGCTCTGTCTCCCAGTGCTGGGGTTACAGGTGTGCATCTGTAGTGAGCTTGGTCACTTACCTGGAAGTGGCGTCACTCTTGCTTGGCTTTTGCTGGGGATTCTGGGGATCTGAACTCAGGTCCCCAGGTCTATGCAGCAAGGTCTTTTACAGACTGAGCCATGTCCCCAGTTCCCAGCCAAGGCTTATTAAACTAGACTGTGCATCAGATCACTCCAGGGCAAAATGCAATTCTGATTCATGGTCCTAAGCTGGAGTCCGGGAGCCTGCATTTCTACAGAGAGGAGAGGCTGCTGTTCCTGACCCTGGAGATTCCTGAACACAGCAAGCACAGCTGAGCTGCTGGAAATGCAGAGACCTTTTGATACCATGCTAGTGGTTGTAGAGTTAAAATAAGTATGGGTTTCATAACCAAAATATCTTGTGAAGTAGGGCCTGAAATAATACCAATGAGTGCTATTTTGAATTTTTGTTATACATACGTAATGTGTGTGTGCATATCACACGTGAAGGGAACAATCTCCATCTACCATGCAGGTCTGGCTTGGTGGTAGGTGCCTTCATCCACTGAGCCATTTTATCTGCCCAAAGATGACTTTAAAGCCCTTTTCCATAAGATTATCTATGACCTTCTAGGAGGACTCTGATATGACATAAGAGATCTGATTTCAAATAAGAAAACTAAATTCAATAAGAAGCATGGTTATTGTTTCTAATATTTCTCTAACTGATTTAGACTAAGTCTAAGGAGCTGGCAGTGTAACCAAAGATCATCTTTGTTTCGTCATTTGGAAGCCCACTCCTGCTTATGACATCACTCTTATGACGTCAGAGGATTCTGTGCAGCTTCAGACCCTCCTTCTGGTCCTCGATAGGTAGAGAAAGCAGCTTTTTGGACAAGGAGGAGAGAACTCCAGGAATGCGTACCCTCAGATGTACGAGATACAAAGCTGTGGATATTTCCACCCTGACTCTCATTACCGCCCCCCCACCCCCCATTCAGAATTTTAAAATGTCAGTCTTGCCTACCCCTAAGCAAGTGTGTTTGGGGTCCAAACAGTCATTTGCTATCTTCTTGCTCTTGTTGTTTATTAGGAAACAGAAAGGGTGAAGGTCACCAGCCTTTAGTGCCTGGCTAGCCTTCCTTTCACACAGCATGTTGTGTCCTACGAGACTGAGGCCCTTGACCACTCTAGGCCTCTGGTGGGGAGGGGAGGATGGAAGAAACCCTCCTCAGAGTCTGTTTAGGTGTGAGTCTACCGTGGTTTTCGGCACTGGAGGTCTCAGCCTAAGGAGGTTTATGGATACTGGTGTGTGGCGTGGCTGGGAGCTTTCAAAGGCTTCCAGGCATTCCGGCGGGTAGCCTGGATTGCAAGCTGCTGCACCGACGTTAAGGATTTAAAGAGTCCACCTTCTACCCTGTTCCCACAGGCGAGTCCTTCTAGCTACTTGGCCCCATAGATGGAGATTATTCTCACCCTGAACTAAACAGCATATGAAGTCTAGCTCTCCCAGAAGAAGCCAAATATGCCGGACATGGGCTGGAAAATGGGTTTGTCCCTGGTTCCACCACTTATTAGAAAGGCTGCTGCAATATGGAAGAAATTAGGTCTATATCTATCATTTTCCACAAAGACAAACTCCAAATGGACCGAGGACCTCCAACATGAAATCCGAAACTGCCAGATGAAATAGGAAGCCCCTGCAGGGTACAGGTGTAGGAAGGACTTTCTGAATAGGACTCTTGCCCGGGAATTAAGGCCAACAATTGACAAGTGGGACCTCATAAACCTCAAAAGCTTTGGCACAGCTAAAGAAACGATCAGACAGAACGAGGCAGTGGTGGCGCTCGCCTTTAATCCCAGTGCATGGGAGGAAGAAGCGGGTGGATCTCTGAGTTCCAGGCCAGCCTGGGTGTACAGAGTGAGTTCCAAGTCAGCCAGGGCTACACAGAGAAACCCTGTCTCAAAAAACAAAACAAGATCAAAAACAAAAGCAAACAAATAAAAAAGAACTGAAAAAACAAGGACTAAAACAAACAAAAGCACCAAATAATTCTTTTACAAAATGGGCTACAAATCTGAACAGAGTTCTCCAAAGAAGAAACAGGAGGCTAAGAAACAGCTCAAAAGATGGTCCTTGTCCTTAGCAATTAGAGAAATGCAAATTAAAACAACTGAAATTTCATCCTACCCCAGCCGGAATGGCTAAGATCGACAAAACAACCAGGAGCCAATACTAGAGAGAATTTGGGGGAAAGGAAACCCTCATTTAATGTTGGTGGGGCTGGTCCAGACACTCTGAAATTCAGTGTGGAGAATTCTCAACAAAGTTAAAGTAAATCTACCACATGAGCAGCTGTACTACTCCTTGGCATCTGCCCAAAGGAGTCGGTGCTCTCCTCCACAGATCAGCCCAGCTATGCTCACTGTGGCTCTAGTCACATTAGTCAGGAAACGGGAACAACTTTACGTCATTCAGCTGATGAAATGGTACATATGCACTCTGAGATACTATGCAGTTGTAAAGGAAAACGAAACCATAAAATCTGCAGGCAAATGGACAGACAAGGGAATAATGCATTGAGTGAGGTAATCCAGACCCAGAAAGACAAATAATAAATGTTCTCTCTCATCTATGGTTCCTAGCTCCAAATCTCTGATGTGAGTCCATCACCTGAGTAACTGCAGAAACCAGCACTAAACAGGGGAACAGACAGATACGAACGATCTAGAAGGGGAGATGGGTAAAGCGTGGATGGTGCTTTGTTTAGAGAGGGAAGAGGGAAGTCAGTACAGAGGGACAGGGAGGGAGAAGAGCAAAAGAACACTAAGGCTATCTGAAAAAACCATAAGGAATCCTATTATTTAATGCCTAGAATTACATACAATATAGTTAAGTCTATGTGTATACATAAACATATGTAGTTTAAGTGATGTTATAACACTTGGACTGACAATGTTCCCTGCAAGAACCATAGATTATCTAGCAAAAAAACCTCAATACCAGGCATGAGGAAACCCCTTTTGAGTTGTTGCTTGGGGAAGTCCAAGAGACCCCATTCCCCAAAATAGGACAGGCCACTACTGTGCCCTTGGTTCCCTTCCAGACATAGAAGGTGAGTTCCTAACACTGAAGATATCATGCATTTCAGACAGAAGACCCAGAGGACTGACCCATGCTGCATGTGACTTGAAAATTTCCTTCCCACAACTAGCTTCTAAAGTACCGGAAAGTGCTATGCAAGCTTCCAACATAGGGAAGCATCCCATAGTCCTACCTGGCTGTAATGCCTATGAACCATGACAACCAGCAAAGCTTGATAATGCTAAGAGTATAACAGTGGCATGAATATCTTAGTGGTAAACCAGCAGTTCTCTCATTGGACTCAAGACCCACTCAATAGGATGGAAAACAAGCCTGGTACTGTAAACCTAGCCAACTCCCTGAGGCTAGGGAGGTCTTAGATCTCAGAGGAGAACATGCTATTACCACTTTACTGGACCAGTTATCATTCCTAACTGCATCCTAAATATTTATCCTAATATTCACAGGTAAGTGTAACTCTCACCCCATCATCAAAGAAAACTCTCTATGTAACAGACAGAGATCTTTACAGAAAATCCCATCTGATCAAAAGAGCAGAGAACAAATGATTGTGGGGTACTCAACCCCAATTGATATATCTACAATTCAACCCCTGCATCTAAGCCTCAGGGAACATCTTAGAAAAGGGCGGTAGAAAGAGCCAGAGGACCAGGAAATCTGCTATGATATCGTGTCTGCTAGAAATGACAGAGACGCTACACCCACGATACCTCAGCAATACAGGGCTGCCTAAAAAAGACCTGAACGAAGATAACACCAACCGACATGCTAATGCAGAAGGGACATAGCTCATGGGTTCTCACCCCTAGACAAAGAACTACAGGCTTTTAATGAATGTGGAGAACGAGAGAATTAGTCTCTCCTAGGATGAGCCCCCTAATTGGTTATTCAATACCAAGTGGCCAGTCCTTAAATAATATCCATACAAGTAATATTAAATGGACCGAACAGGTTGTATTTCTGTATTTAGGCATTTGCGTGCATATATATATATAACAATTAAAGAAAAAGAGGTCATGCTTTTGAGAGCAAGAATGATGCAGGGGGTTCATGGGATTGGAGGAATGAAAGAGAAGGGGGAAATGACGTATTTTTAATACAAATACCTGAAAAGGAAACGCAGCTAACCGAGTGAGGCTGGACACATGGCTGAGTGCCTTGTTGAAGAGGACTCATTTACCTGATGCTTAGCGCTAGTGTCTCCTTCAGTTTCTCATTCCTGGCATCTCTTTTGCCTCACAAGGTCCCTAGTCTGAGGGGATATGAGAAAGTGATGCAGATCTGGAGCTCAGCACAGTGCCTGGCGGACATCAAGGCCTCAATAAACTGGATTCCAATCCATCTCTTAGCTTTGCCAACCCCACTGAATTCATATTAGATTTGACCCATTTCCATGTATACCTCAAGATACTGAAGTAGTATTTAACAATCAACGTGATTCTAATGATCCACTCAACTCCCAAGCCCACCCAGACCTGGCTAGTCCCCAACAGGTTTTGAAATCAACAGCATCATTCAGTTTAACTCTTCATGCCCCTACTTGCAGGATACCCAGTTAAATTTGAATTTTAGACAGGCACTGAGCATAAAATTATTTTATATAAATATATCTCACGCTATGTTCAAATTTAAAACTGAAGTATTTTAAAATGAAAATTCAAATGTAAGAAAAATACATTTTATTTGGCAGCCTGGCTCTATAATCCAGTAGCTCAGAAGTAGGCTCTGTGAAAAAATGATTCCTTCCGCTGGGTGGTGGTGGCACACATCTTTAATCCCAGCATGTGGGAGGCGGAGGTAGGTGGATCTTTGTGAGTTCAAAGCCAGCCTGGTCTACAGAGCGAGATCTAGGACAGCTAAGGCTGTTACACAGAGAAACCCTGTCTCAAAAAAAAAAAAAAATGAAGCAAAAAGATTCCGTCCTTTGTGCTTGCTCAATACCTTGCATTTTCAATATTTAGCATTGAATCCAAAGTTCAATGTTTACAGATAGTTTGCAGTACAGTATTTTATTTCACCTTTGAATCAAGACTTAGAAGTAAGTCAGTTTCACATCCTTCTGTTCCACATACTTCTCTTCAAAACCACCTTTTTTACGTGTATTTATTTGAGTGTGAGGGAAGAGGACAATTTGTGGGGGTTGGTCTCCTTCTACCTTGTGGGGTCCAGGGATGAAACTCGGCTTAAGCTTGGTGGAAAGTACCTTCTCTTGCTGCGCCACATCGCCAGCTCCCCATCCACCTCATTTTCCTTGTAAATATAAGACCCTGATTTGTTCTTTAAAAAGAAAATTCTTACTGGGCACGGTGGTGCACACCTTTAATCCCAGAACTTGGGAGACAGAGGCAGGAGGATCTCTGAGTTCAAGGCCAGCCTGGTCTACAGAGCGAGGTCCAGGACAGCCAGGGCTACACGGAGAAACTATGTCTTGAGAAAAACAAAACAAAACAAAAATTCCTGTTTTATTTTATGTTTCTGGAATGTGAGTTGCAGCCAGATGTGGGGCTGTGAGTGCCCAGGAAGAAGCAAACAGGGGCTTCCATTGACTTCCTGGGCCTTTGAGAGTCTCAGAAGGTGATGCAATGGGATGTGTCAGATTCTAAGTTTTTTGAAATCCTTTTCTTATGACAAAGACTATTCCAAGGAACTGCATATTCTTCACATTTCCACTTCTAACACTTGTGCATTAAATTATAGAGTATGCAACAACATCCTACAGCAGAAATCCCCACACTGTATGTAACCAATAATTAAGAGTAGATAAATTCTGTATGTACCTATTTTAATATAGGAATATTGAATATGTATTTTTATTCCTATTAAATTATGAGTCCTGCCAAATTATAAAGCCTAAGCAGATTGTTAAGTCTATAGAAGTCAACCCAAGTTCCTATTTCTTTGAATTTTGGTGCTTCCCTCCAGGATCCAGGAACAACAAGTATTTATCTGTGTTTTCATTTTATATCCTTTTCCACTGGACAGCTCCTGTTGGTGGCTGCTGCCATGCACCCGCATTCACCGGGCGGAGCGTATAACATTTTCCCTTCTGATTTTGTGCTTTTAGGAACAATAGCCATGCTTTAGAATACAGGTGGCTTTGGGTGGGGGCAGGGGGCTTCAAGGCTTACCTTGAATATTATTTGGATATTTCTAAAAGCTACTTGTACTTCTTTCCCTTTTTAAACTTTACCTTTTAGTTAAACATATTTAGGGCTCATGTCTTAGTTAGGATTGCTATTGCAGTGATGAAACACCATGATGAAAGGCAACTCAGGGAGAAAAGGGTTTGTTTGGTTTACACTTCCACATCACGGTTCATCGTTGAAGTAATGCAGGGCGGGAACTCAAGCAGGGGAGGAACCTGGAGGCAGGAGCTGACGCAGAGGCCACAGAGGGATGCTGCTTACTGACTTGCTCTCCATGGTTTGTGCAGGCTGCTTTCTTTCTTTTTTTTTTTGGTTTTTCGAGACAGGGTTTCTCTGTGTAGCTTTGCGCCTTTTCCTGGAACTCACTTGGTAGCCCAGGCTGGCCTCGAACTCACAGAGATCCGCCTGGCTCTGCCTCCCGAGTGCTGGGATTAAAGGCGTGCGCCACCACCGCCCGGCGCAGGCTGCTTTCTTATAGAACCCAGGACCACCTTCCCCAGAGGTAGTACTATTCACACACATGGGCTCGGCCCTCCACATCAATCAACAATGAAGAAAATGTCCTCCAGACTTGCCCACAACCCAGTCTTATGGAGTATTTTCTCCATTGAGGTTCCCTTTAGTTTGTGTTAAGTTGACATAAAACTAACCAGCATAGTTGGCCAGACAGCTCAATGTGGAGGGTGCTTGCTGCCAAGGCTGGCAACCCGAGTTTGATCTCTGGAACCCACACGGAGGAAGGGGAGAACTGACTCCTGCAAGTTAGCCTTTACCTCCACATATTCATGGTAGCAGTACCCTACACCCCCCAAATAAATGTACTAAAGCATTTTAATTAAAAATATACTGAGAAGTTGCAAAGGTAACGGAAGCTCAGATAGCTTCTTCATTGTCCTCCCTAGCTCTACCGTTTCCTAACATTCTGTGTGTATGTACCTATATATGTACATATGTTGATACACAAACACACAGAATTTTTTTCTATTCAATCCCTTCAGTAGACTTTTCAGCCCTAAATACTTTAGCATGTGATTTGCAAGGCCAAGGATATTCTTTCACACAACCACAATTTGATGATCAAATCCAGTGAATTTGACAGTAATATAATAATACAGTTAAAATCAAACCACCGCTTACTCCAATAACATTCTTTAAATAATTTGTTTTGTTGTTTTGTTTTGTAGTTTCGGGTCCAGTTCAAGACGACACCCTTCCTTTACTTTTCATGTCTGTCTCTGTGCGGTTTTGCAGGCCTTCGTCCAGGGTTTATATAGGCCCGGCATGTGCCCTGTCACTCACTAAGCCACGCCCAGCCCCTGCTTTTCAGGGTTCTTTAAATAATTTGGAACATGCCTCATCCTCTCCTTGTCTTTACCAATGCCGACCATTTAGAAGTTTGCAGAGGCACTGTTTATTGCACGTCTGTTCATTTGGATCTGACGGCTGCCACATCTAGTTTATGAATTTTGGGTAGAAATCCTGCAGGAATTACCACCACGGACATGTGACACTAGTTGTGCTAGTACTGAGGACTGTAGCTTTGATTAGCTCCTTGAGGCTGTGTCTTCCAGGCTGGGCCGTGTTAACAGGTACGTGACCTCTCGCCTGGCTTATGAGGTACCAGGTATTGAACCCAGGGCTTCAGGCATGCTAGGAAACCCTCTACTGACTGAGCCCCAGCCTGAGCCCATGGATATTCTTGTAGATGCTTGTGGAATGAACCAGGGCTAGAGAGCGTGAGGGAAGAGAGAAGGGTTGAGCCCTGTGGGGGAGAGGACCGGGCAGCAGCCATTTCAACACTAGAAATGCAGTAGAATTATGTGAGGACTTTAAAAACATCCCCACCTCCAGGAGCCCCTCCCCCCAGGTCAACTATATTAGAATGGAGGGAGGAGAGGGGTTGTTGAGACCGGGTTTAGTAGTTTTTCAAACTCCCAGGTGAGCCTGACATCTGTTGTCCCTTCCTTCTCTCCCTTTGCGATCACGGCCTCTCGAAAAGAAACTAGAGGTAACACTCGTTCCTGCATCTGGGGACAAGGGGCTGAGAAGGTGCTTCAAGACAGATGTCAGATTCCTCCCCAGCTGCCCGAATCGTTAAGTGACATCATGTGAAAGCTAAAATGGTCAAATTATAGCATCATGTTGGTCCTCCCTCCCTCCCCACCCTCCCCTTCCCAAGTACAAGGGATCGTAGTTTTTAAAAACTCCCCTTAATCATAGTGATGAGCTGAAATGTTGTTGAAGCTGCCTGTTCGAAACGTCAACAATATACTTAAATGTATAATAAGCACATTATGCATTTAACCTGGGGTTAGACAGAGACTTGTCATCCTGGGACATGCTGCGCTGTCAGCTGGAGGTTTCCAGGAGCCCACGTGGACACTCTCCGGCAGCCAGGTCCACACTGGGCTCTTCTCAAGACCTCATTTGAATAATCTGGGCATGGCAATGACCATGAATTGTGTCTAGGTTATGTCCTCACTAGCTCCTTTTTGGAGTGGCTATTATGTATGTGTATATACATACATATATATATTGTCTCTTTCTCCAAAGAAGGGGAACAATGTCCCTGTTTTGTCCATCCTGTCAGGAGAAGCCAGAAACAGACCTGGGGGACCCTCCCCTTCCTTTGATTTCTAGAGAGCTTTCCCTTTGCAGATGAATGCCCGGCTATGCCCGCCATGAGGAGGGCCAGGCAGTGTGGGTGCTTCTCAAAGAACCAGGTGGCACTTTCTGCCACTTCGTACTGATGACCTACTGTGTGCCGGGTGCTTTACGTCCAGTGCTGTGATAAATCTGCCCACACTCTGCGCTTCTGTTGCTATTATTTATGTTTGCTTGCTTGCCTTTTGAGACAAGGTCTTTCTATGCAGACTTACTTCACCTTGAGCTAGAAATCTTCCTGCCTCAGCCTCCTAAGTGCTGGGGTGACAGGCATGTCCTACCATCTCAGCTGCAAGATGGCTGTTTCCACCATCCACTCCTGCTGGTGCGACAGACCCAGAGAGGTTGCCCAAAGTTAGGAAGCAAGTCAGTGGGCCTCAGGGCTGACTGGCCTCAGGACTGACCGACTCCACTCTCAATATTCAGTTATAAGGTTTGACCAGGCCAAGGGACCAGCTTTAACCCGTCTTTTTTTTTTTTTTTTTTTTTTTTAAATTAATCGTAACAGTCTTGCAGTAGAGGCCAGACTGGTCTGGACTTCGTGATCCACCCCGCTTAGTTGACTGAGTAGCTGGGATTACCGTCATGTACCACCAACTCACCAGGCCTGCCATATTTTATAATCACAGCATTGAGAAGCTGGACCTCAAGACGCCCTCACCTTTTTATAAATTAATCTACTTATTGTGTGTGCATTTGTCTTAGTGTGGAGGTCAGAGGGCGGCTGGTGGGGGCCGGTTCTTCCTTCTACAATGTGGAACTCTCACGGTGTTTGGCGGCATGTGTTTCAGCCAACTGAACTGTGTGGCTGGCTCAAGGCTCTCCCATTCCAAGTTCTTTATTTAGCTCTTCTTTTGCTTGTTCAGGTTATGACATAAGTTGGTGGTTGGGGTGAACTATTCCCCAAAAGGGGACTGCTATAAACTTCTTTTTCCTGACACAGAAGTATACCTAACTCTTGTACTTGGATTTTTTTGAACCTTCCTTTTGGGACCCTTGACCCAGAGATAAAGTGAGATGGGCAGGATCCATGACATCCACAGGGAGGTGTGGGAGAATGGACAGGCAGTCTGTCTCTAGATTAGCTTGAGACCAAATGCAGCCTGGTGGGATGCTGGCTGCGGAGCACTGGGTCTCAGAAGCAGGAACCCTCTGGGGCCAGGACGGTGTGTGGAGGTATAGGACAGGGCCAAGTCCTTCAAACAAATGCCACCCTGAGGCAGCAGCAGTGGCAGGGAACTTCCAGGAGGACTCTGGTCCCCACTCGCCCTGAGAGCATCTCACTCCTGAAGGAGTCTAGCCCAGCAGGGCCCTCAGAGCACTGAAGGATGGAGTCAATAAAACACCTGTCCCAGGGCCTGTCCGTGGGTGAAGCACCCTACAGACGGCAGCTAATGCTGTGTCTCATCAGCTTGCCTGGTCATTCGGTACAGTGTGAATGATCAGGAGTGAGATTCTTGGAATTCTGTAGCAGTCAGCCCTGTTGTTGTTTGCTTTTGAGACAGTCTCACTTGGTTGGTTTTGACTCCTAATCCTTCTGACTCTACCTCCTGAGTGCCGGGATGAAAGGCAAGCGCCACCAGCTCAGCGTATGTGGTGCAGGGCATTGGACCCAGGGCTTTGTGCTGTACACACACTCTATCAAGCAGGCGGCCCTATTTAGTGTGCACAAGAGAGAATTCCCACCTCTTTACTGTTCACCATCGGCATATGAATATAGAGATCACAACTGACCACTAACACCTTCAGTAGATGCTGGTCCAGCGTCACCCTCACAGGGTGGTCACATTTCAGTGCAAAACAGAAAAAAAAAAAAAAAGGTGGCATGGAGGAGGTCACTTCAGTTTCCAGATGGTTCTCTGGCTAGCTACAGGTTCTGTATCCTTGGATTCAACCAACCAGAGCAGAAAAATAAATGGAAGAAGAAATTGCCTGCTCTAAGCATGTATAAGCTATAGGCTTCTCCCTCGCCATTATTGCCACCGTAAACAATACACTAGAGCAACTATTATATTTACATAATATTTACATTGTATTAGACACTGCATGTGATCTAGAGATGACAGTTACAGGCAGCTGTGTGGGGTTATATATAAACACTAAGTTCTTTTATATGAAGGACCTGAATTTGTGTGAATCCTGGTGTTGATGGGGACCTGGCTCATTTCAGAGAGAGAGAGAGAGAGGGAGGGAGGGAGGGAGAGACAAGGAGAGACAGAGAGAGAGGGAGGGAGGGAGGGAGGGAGGAAGAGAGAAAGAGAGAGAGAGAGAGAGAGAGAGAGAGAGAGAGAGAACACCAGACCATCTATTATGACCTCCCCCACATATTTATATAGTTTTAGGCTCTGACTGCTTTTAAACTTGGTACCAGTTGAAGTGAGAGGAAGGGACCCCTGTCTGCAGTGGTTCTAACCCCTGAGGAAAGATGCTTTCAGAGCTTTGGAGGCAGCCCAGTGGTTAAATCACTTGTGTCAAGACTGGAGTTGGGACACCCAAATCCCATGGAAATGCCTGAGGAGTGGAGCAGCCCGCCTGCAAGTCCCGCCTTAGGAGCTGAAGACAGGAGATTCCCAGAGCAAGCTGCCTGGAGAGACTGGCCATATCAGTGAGTTCTGAGTCTGACTGAGAGCCACTGCCTCAGTGAGCAGGGTGCAAGAGGAACTGAGGAACTGGATGACTCCAACCTTTGGCCTCTATGTGTATATATGCATGCATAGGTGCACCGCCATATGCATGCACCCACACATGGGAACATGCACACATGCACCCAACACACACACATCAAAAAGGAAAGGAAAAAAGAAAAGATGGCATCCATTTTAAAAGTATGCTCCTAGGAGAAGGACAAGAGTTATGCCCACCCCAAAATTTTTTCATATATATATATATATATATTTTCTGTATGGGTGTTTTACCTGTACGTATGTCTGTGCATCACATGCATGCAGTGCCCAAAGAGGCCAGAAGAGAGAGTCAAATCCCCTGGGACTGGAGTTACAGTTGTGAGGTTCCACGTGGGTGCTGGGAATTGAACCCGGGTCCTCTGGAAGAACAGCCAGTGCTCTTAACCACTGAGCCATCTCTGCAAGCCCTAGTGCCTACTTTATAGACTTAAAAGTTACGGACTGAAGTTTCCCCAGCAGAACTGGTCTGGCACATCTACTGTCTCCAACTGAGCACCCTGGTTCCAGTGGCCACAGAGGAGAGGCTGAATCCACACAACACAGCCACTCTTCCTGGGAGGCCTCTAGGGAGCCAGTGGGCTCTGTTGGGACTATCGGGAAACACACACGCTTGCTGTCACAGGACCTGCAGTTTGGTGGAATGTGATGGCGAGAGTCACCCCCTGGGTCTAATTTGCCCTTTTGCACAGGGCAGTTACTTTCAAGTCAGGTCTCAGAAGCAAATTTCTAGTATAGATCAATATTGGGTCACATCCTCCAAAAGGCAGAACTTTTACCTATCACCCCAAACCAAGGACTCTTCAAGGCTTCAGATGCATCATAGCTGGATCAGCTGATGCCTGGAGGGCTGGAGATCGGACTGCTATGCATGCCATCTCTCGGTCTCAGACATGTGGCCTCTGCAGGGCTAACCCAGAGCCCCATGGCCAGGAGCCCCAACTTGCTGGCTGGTCCAAAGCTAACAGAGGGGCTTGGTTGGCTGGTGTTCCCCCAACCACGGTTTGAATTATGAGTACTTAGCCGCTGGCCCGGTTGGCTTCTGTAAGTCAGGTGTTACAGGTAGAAAGGAGGAGGCTGCAGAGCTATTTTCATCCCGTCACACAGCTTAAATTAACACCAGCTTTGTGCCTTATTCAGACAAAGAGTCTTGACCTAAAAAAAGTCACTGTGACTCAGTTGAGCTCCCAAGTTGTTCAAAAATGCTTTTGGCTTCTGTCTGAGGCTATTCTGAACGACATCTTTAGGTAGAGGGAGGTGGATGCCACTTAGAGGCATCTGAAGGAGCTTCTGGGAATCAACAGCCTGCTTTTTTTGGGCTGGGGTGGAAGGCACTGCTGTTCGGCAGTCCAACCTGCTAGTTTTGACCACTCTTGTTTTTAAATAGCGTGCATGGGATGGGCTTGCCCATTCAAAGACGCATGTGTCTAGCTGCCCAGGGCAGAGGTGTAGGACTTAAAAATCATACCAAGGTAAGCCCAGAGACCAAGGTCCACTCGGTACATCCACAAGTGCCACCCGCATCCAGGATGAATCCCTTGGGTGGAGGAGCCACATGGCAGGTCCATGGATAGAGAGGACACATTCATTTCAAATTCCTTTTTGTCACCAGGCTGGCTTGAGGACACATTGCAGAGCCCGATGCCAGTGGTGTCTTGTGCTGCCTGTGGTTACTGCAGACACCAGACACCAGTGCTGAGCCCTGTCTGCACCGTCTTTCCAAGACTGCCACATGCTCCAGAGATGGCTTAGTGGCCCCAATACGGCCATCTCTCTAAATGATTGCTTAAACAAACAAACCGGGATTTCACTATGTCACCCTGGCGGGCCTGGAACTTGATACATAGACCAGATTAGCCTCAAACTCACAGAGATTAGCCAGCCTTTGCCTCCTGCATATTGGGATTAAAGGCATATGCCATCACACCTAGCTAAATGATTGCTTTTTATTTGTGGCAAACCCCCAGTGGTTGGGGTATGCTCGTTGCTTTGTCCCGGTGCCCTGTTGGCCTGAGCTCAGCTCCTCAGGAGAACGACAGTTAAGGAAAAACTTCCCTGGAGAGAGGACAGATGTGTGGGTTCAGGGGTCCTGCGTTCAAATCCCACTCCTGCTGTCTTATGGCTGAGTGACCTTGATCTTAAGCTCCTAATCATCTTGAACTTCAGTTTGCTTTTCTGTGGCAATCGTATGGACGTCCCATCAAGCCACAGAAGGATGTCTAGCAAGAGCTTCGGACAAATATGAGCAAAAAACGATGGGCCTTTGATTGACATGTCAATACCCATACCACTTCAGCATCTCCCCACCACAGACAAGCTTGACTAAGTTTCCATGAGACAATGTGGTGGCAGTTAGATATCCTTAAGAGAAGCGTGTGCAGTGTTTCCCACGTGGGCTTTGAGGTCAGACTCAGAGCTGTGCATCTAAGGGCGTACTCGTGAAGCATTTTGAATGGAGATTGACATCAAGCAGGCAAGCACTCAGTAAATGATATCACAACTGCCTTGTCTCTGCAAAAATAATTTTCAGACACGCCCTCTGGTATACCCTTGATTTCTACCTACATCGTGCTGGGGGGGGGGCAGAGGGTTGTATTGCTTTACCAAGGGACCTCAGATACAGAGGGATTCCCATTTCACCTGAGCACAGAGCCTCGGTTTCCTGACTCAAAGACCAGTGAGTGACCTTTCTGTTCTTGCTGCTGTAGAGATGAAAGGACCCCTCTGTTCTCTGTGAGTATGTGTACGTGGTGTGTGTGTGCATGTGGGTGGATGTGGGAGTGGCGGCCAGAGGTTGATGCTGAGCATCTTAATGTCTTCTTAATCACTCCTCACTTCACTGATGCAAGGTCCCTTGCTGAACCTGGGGTTTTTCCAGTTGCAGCTAGTCTAGCTAACCAACTTGCCCCCAGGACCCCCTGTCCCTGCCACCAAGTTCTGGGATTTCAAGAGGCCATCACACTTGCCCCTGCTTTCACATGGGTTCTGGGGATCTGAACTCTGGTCTTTGAGCTTGTGCAGAAAATGCTTTATCCGGTGAGCCATATCCCTAGCCCACAAAAATGCTTCTCAGATTCAAAAGCCACGTCTATCACAGTTAAGTCACAGGTCAACGTTGTAAGTTCTTGTCAAGGACTGGGTACAGTCAAGCAAAGACTTAGCTGTGGTTGTAAGACTTTTTTTTTTTTTTTTTTTTTTTGCACGGCTGGTACTTTGGCACATTCAAGGCCAATGTTCTGCCACGGAGCTCTCTCTCCCCACCAGCTCTTTGGTCTCCGCCAACCAGCTGTATCAGTGACTTTCTACGTTACAGTTTAGCTTCTCTGATTCAACGTCTGTTTCAAAAGTCTGGCCAAAATCAAACTCAGCTCTTTCAAATTGCAACACAGTTCCAGATACAGAGCCAGGCGGAACCAGAGCACTGCCCATCTGTGGAAACCATGCACAGCTGACTCCTTCGTTCTATCCACGCCAGCCCTTCCGATGCTCCACTTGCCCATCCAGCCGGGATGGATTAGGCTCTGACTCCCCAGGCCACCCTTGTGAGAACTACTTGGGCTCACCCAGCTAGGACTACGCCTCTTTTCAGAGCAGCTGTGTAGCTAACAGCCTGTTCAGCCCTCTGGGTTTCCTCTTCTGCCCTACCAACCCAAGCCATTGTCTGCAGACCCGGCAGGGATGCTGGTCCCTCAACGTAAAATTACACACACACACACACACACACACACACACACACACCCCTTCACCTGGAGACCATGCATTTAACTTCTGAGACCCCAACGGTTCCCGCTTTTTCTCTGCGTCTCAGAAACAAGCCCTCTTCTCGCTGCCTCTTGGGTTCCTCCCCTGTCGCACACAGCTCGTCACACTCATTTTTCCTCGTGAACAGAGCCCAGAAAGCCCTCTCCCTGTTGGTCACCTAGGCTGTCTGAGTCGGAAGACTAAGAATGCTGAACTCTGCAGAGAATATTTTACACATGGTAAAACTTGTCAGCAACCAAGCCCAGTTTTGGTCATCACGTCAGAGTTTTTACAGTAAGATGTCAAACTACACAAGGGGACAGGAAGAGCTGGCTCCTGGGCCTTCCTGCCTCTTGTCCTGGCACTAGGGGAAACTAACTTGAACTTGGGCAAGCAGCTTCACCTCCTCTTCCTCTATGTAATATCTGTATCTAGGGATGAGCACTGCCCTGGGCTATCGGGCTGAGATCAGCTAGGAACAATATGTATATCGTGCTTCAAAAGTTCTTGCTAAAAATTAGTTATTATGTAGGTGGACGTGGTGGTGCATGCCTGTAATCCCAATACCCCAAAAGTGGAGACAGAAGGATTGTGAGTTAGTGACCAGTCTGAGATACAAAGTGTGACTATAGTTCACACAGAAAGAAAGAAAAGAAGACCATGAAGAAGAGAAAACAAACAAACAAAAACAAAGGCCCCGAAGAACTGAAGAATAAATAAGTAAATAAAATGGAGAAAAAGAAAAGAAAAAAATAAAAATTAGTCATGGTTGATAGATTGATATAGGGACCCCCCCCAATCCAGGAGATAAAGATCCCTGGTTCCCATCACTGTCCAGTGCCATCATGTGATCATTAAGATGAGCTACCTCTGTTACCTGGGGCTGGAGGGTCATGCCTAGATGGTTCTAGAGTGTTACAACAAGTTCACACGGTTTACAAAGCACATGTTCACAGGTGGCATCTATGCTGTGCCTATGGCTGTAAAAACCCCACTCTCAAAACCCTTACGAGGCACAAGGCACGTGTGAGAATATTTATTTTGGGGCTCTTCTTCTTCTTCTGCTTGCTTTTGCTTCTGCTTCTGCTTCTGCTTCTGCTTCTGCTTCTGCTTCTGCTTCTGCTTCTCCCTCTTCTTCTCCCTCTTCTTCTTTTCTTCTTTTTGAGACAGGCTCTCACTATGTAGTCCTGGCTGTCCTGGAGTTCTCTTTATAGACCAGGCTGACTTTGAACTCACAGAGATCCACCTGCCTCAGCCTCCCGAAAGGAGGGATCAAGGTGTGTGCCACACCATGCCCAGCATGTGGGCTTTACTTCCATCTGCATTCTTCTTAACATCTGTCCCACCCCATTCATGGTTAAATATCTTGATCTTTTAATTCTCATGCCCTCCACTGTGTTTCTCTCTTAATGAGGTCATAATTTTTTTTTTTAAAAAAGCTTAAAACAACAGTTCAAGGTTGATTGTTTTATCTTGTGTTTATTGAAAGGATTGTAAATAGCCTGCTTTTGTTTTAAAACTGGGTAGAATACTTTGCGGATGGTGAAGACTTTAAGCAAGAGAGTCTATTTTTGACCAACCTTTTTGAGTTTTTACAATAGAAAGCAGTGGAGCAGAACTACTTGCAGAATGCTCTTCCAGATTCTTAATGAGAGAGAGAGCAAAGATCTTCCTTTGAGGGGCTGGAGAGATGACTTAGAAGTTAAGAGCACTGGCTGCTCTTCCAGAGGATCTGAGTTCAGTTCCCAGCACCCATATGGGGGCTTACAACCATCCATAATTCCAATTTTGGGGGCTCTGGCGCCCTCTTCTGGCCTCCACAGTCACTGCATGTATCTAGTGCATAAATATACATGCAGGCAAAACACCCATGCACACAAATTACTAAAATGATAATGATGAAGGTGATGATAGTAATAATAAATTAATAATAATAACAAGCGGTCTCCATCACCCTCTCAAGGGGCTCTATTTCCCTCTCGTAGTACCTTGGGCCAGCTCCTTGGTTCTCCTCAATGTCTCCCAAGTTGCTCTGTGAAGCTGTCACCCCTAGACCTGGGCAATGGGAGCATTTGTGAGGCTTTTTGCTTCCCAGGACCTGCTCTGCTCTTCCCAGGGCCCCCCTCTGCCCCTGCACCCCATGGAGGTGCTCCTGGGCCAAGTGGTTGTGCACCCCTACTAAAGTTCTAGAAACTCCTCAATTTCTTGCCAAGATAGCCCCAGATTCACTAGCAGTCTAGGGTGGCCTCTTGGGCCATCTCTCTAGTCAAGGCCCTACGGCATTGCTGCTATGCTTGGCTTAGGTCCTGGGGTGCCCAGGGCAGCTGTTTGGGTGTGGGTGTGTATATGAGGTTAGTCTCTCATGGCACGAGACAGAGCTGGGAGAGAGGACCATCCACAGTTGAAGACTCTCCCTGGTTGCCACATTAGGACTTGGAACTTAGGGGAGCCTGAAACCCCTCAATCTAGACCTGGTATTGTATCCTGAGGGTATATTTGTCAAGGCAAGAGCACAGAAGACATTTTACTTTTCATCCCGTTAGGCTGACATAACTTTTAAACATGGAAATATGTGCTACGTGGCTGTTTGTACTCCTGTCCATGCTAAGGTTGTCTGAGCTGGGGTGGGCATTATGTCTGGCCTGAGATCTGTCTCCCGGTCCAGTCCTGATAGATGTCTTCATGGTTCCCTGTCTCCATGGTTCCCTGCCTCTTCATCCTGGTCCCCAAGATGGGAAGAGGATTCCAACTGGGAATGAGACCCGATGGATCAGGCTGGAGCTCAAGCGATGCTTTGTTTGCCTTGGGGTGTGGTAGGCTGTGGAAGTGAAGCGCTGGTTTCTTCTGCAAGCTGCAGGGACCTGTATAAGGCGACTCCATAGGTTCCGAGGTAGGCAGCATGATGGCCACAGGGTGGTGATGGCGGCTAGGGTTCTATCGAGATGAAATCGTCAGGGGACCAGAACAGGAGTGGGAAACACCCACTCCAGGACAAGGATGTGCACGAAGCCTGCCAAGCTCATGCTGGAGCAAGACAGGAGGGCTAGCTGGTTCTGATCTGCGAAGGACGGGGAAGGGTGGGGGCGCCCCTGTTCACGTGACTTTCCACCTGGGCAGGCCAAGGGTAACAGGAGAGCCCATACAGGTGCTGGAGTTGCTACTGCAGGGTTCCTTTTGCTCGGTGCTCTGTTCTTTTCTGGACTCACTGCAGGCTCTAGGGCGGGAGTCTCCTGGCACTGTGAGGGATGAGGGGACCAGAGTTTCTGGAGCAAGGCATAGCAGTGGGCAAACTTGAGTTGGCAGGCCCTGCTGACATGCCAGCTCCGCCCATCCTGCCTTCCCTCTCCCTCACCAGGCCAGACCTCACAGAGGTATGCCCAGCCACTGGGTATAGTGGCCCCTCTGTGCCGTCCTCCAATAGTGGTGAGTAGGCTTTGGGTTCTGGTGGGAAAGACAGACAGGATGGGCACAGAGAGCACATTTTAGGGAGACACAGAGCTAGCCCTGAGGATAGAGAGCGACTGAGGGAAGGCTGTTAGATGGGTGGGGGAGGGGGACTCGGGGGAGACCTTTCTGAGGTGATGACATTTGAACGGGGGGGGGGGGGGGGGGGGGGGGGGGGGGGGGGGTTGGGGGTGTCTCAAGGAGGGAAAAGAGCCACATGGACTGGGGAAAGGCCCCATGGGATAGACCAGAATGCACTGAGTGAGGAGCTGGCAGAAGAGAGGGTAGGCAGTAGACAGTCCCAGGCCACACAGGGCCTTGCCTGCTGCTGTGGGGAGGAGTTTATGCTTCACTGTCAACAGTGGAGAACTGTCAGAGGCTTGAAGCTGAATAGTGACGGACATACATGGAAAAGGAGTCCCTGGGATAGCTTGTAGAGAGCAGCCCGAGCGAGGTTGGCCTGGAGGCCTGAGGATGCGCATGGAGCCTGCAGCAGAAACCCAGGCCAGAGGCCCCAGTTGTGTGGACCCAGCTAGAATCTAGAGAGTTCCTCAACTTTCAATATGCACTTCTCTGCGTACATATGTACCTGCCTGTTTGTGTGTATGTGTGTATGCACAAGCATGTGTGTGTGTATATATTCGTATGTGTGTGTACATATCTTAATTGCCCTGTACCTCAATTTTAAGCAGGCATTCTATCACTGAGCCCTCTGGGACCATTTAGATTAATTTTAGATCCTCTTCAATGATAAATATAGGTCACTATCCTAGTCAGCGTTAACTATCAACTTGACACAGTCTAGACTCGCCTGAAACAAGAGTCTCAGTCCAGTCACAGTTTTTATCAAGCTGGGCTGTGAGCATGTCTCTGAAAACCGTCTTGATTATTAATTGATATAAGATGGCCCAGGCAACTGTGGGTAGCACCATGCCATGCAGGTGGTTCGATGCTACTTACCACACATAGTGCCTGCAGGTGTCTGGAAACACTGTTATGTGATGTATCGTTTAAAGTTACAGTGTTAGGCTTGCCGCCGGATCTTTTCATTTAAAGCTATAATGGTGAAGCACATCCATCAGTATATCATAGATTTGCTTTTACATTATTTTGGGCTCTATATTTCAGTAGGATCAGTTTTCTTGGTAGCCTTCCATATTTTCTTTTATGGACTTAAGAACATTATTCTGATAAAGGAGCCCACTGGTTCTGACACCCTCCCCCAACCAAAGTTGCCCACAATTATATGGAATTCATGTAGGTAGTGAACTGAGTTCAGACTCTAGTCACATTGTTAGTAAAGCCGGCAGGACTAAGTGATGGGTTAAATGTGGAGTGGGGAAGGGAAGGGTGGGGCTCCCGAGTCTTTGACCTGAGCCCCTGGGTGGAAATTCTACTGGAGACGTGCTGTTAGGTATAAAGTGAGGGATGGTTATCGCTCTGGAAAGAAAAAGCACTGTCGTAAAGTCCCTGGCAGTGTCATAGGTACCTGTCATCGGGAACTTGTCCCTGCCATATAGCAAGCGGTGCCACTGAGAACTGAGGCCAGGTCTCGTGACAGCAGATGGCAGAATGTTTGAATCTAGGCTCTGGGAAAGGACTGAGGCTGGAGAGAGTTGCATTTTGGAAACCATGGGACTGGGTGTGTAAACACAGCTGCACCTGTGTCTAGCTAAGGAGACTGGCTTGGAACAGTGAAGTACAGCACCCGGGCACTGGCTAGTACTGCCCCTACTCTCTTCACCAGGCTGGAGGTCACCAGTATGGCAGGGCAGGCCCCTCACCCAGGGACCATTGTCAAGAGGAAGTATTTGGGAATCAGGCACTGTATTGTGACTGGTCCAGAAAGAAGCTGATGCATGAGGTTCCTCCCATGCTGACTAGAGGAATGACTTTCTCCCAGGTCAGACCTTTGCATGCCTCGAGGGCCTTGGCCATCTCCCTTCAGTGGGGAGCTGACCTGCTCAGCCACAGCACACTCCGGGCAGGGATCGCTCTAGCAAGGTGGTAATTTACCTGCACGGCCAGAGATGTTCTCATATACTTCGCTCACATTGACATGAAACCTCAAACACTGTTTACCAGAAACAAGAGGGTGCCTGGTAATTTTGTCTCAGACATTGACGGCTGGAACAGTTGTGACCAACCTGACTGGCTGGGACTCAGTTTCCTCATATGTTAACCAAACAGGTTCAATGAAGTAAGAACATCCCTGCAGCTCCAAAATGAACTTTTGCTTGTGCCTGACTTTGCTTCATCCTGTGAAGATGCCCAGACATTCCTGCGGAGGAGATCAGGAAGGAAGTGGTGCCTGCCACCAAGCTTGATGACATGAGTTCAATCCCCAGGGCCCACGTTGAAAAAGGAGAGGATGTACTCCAGCAAGTTGTTCTCTGACCTCTGCACACAGGCTATGGTGTGTACTCTCTCACTATGACAATAAATAAGTGGATAAATGTAATAGAAAATATTTTTTTTAAGGAGTGGAGAGTTCCAGATGGGGGCATCAAGAGTTCTGTTAGAAGCCTGCTGCTGTGCAGTGAATCTTGTCTATATTTTGGGACTGCTCCTTAATAAAAGAAGCTTCCAGAAGTCACTGCAGTTGACAAATTTAATGATTATACATTGAACACAATACAAAAAGCCCAGAGGAATCCCTTATTTGAATCACTGTAAATGTATTCCTCAATTACTTTTTATCGCACATATCACAGGCATTTGGATGGAGATAAAGTATAATGTTGGGGGAGGAATGAGGCCTTTAGAAGGAGGAGACCTGATTCTACCACTTTCTATGCCTGTGACCACCTGCGCCACATCAGGAACCTGCCCTGAGTCAGATGGACTCACACAAATGATTCGTCCCCAGAATGACAACCACTCTCCACATTACAGATCAGGAGCCCCATCACCAGTCCCCACCTAGTGGCAGGTCTGGGGTTCGAGGTCCCTTTCTTGTAGGTCAACTCTAATCCTAACTTCTAACATTCTCTCTCGACAGTGAAAACAGGGAAGTACCTGAGACCTAATAGTTAGTCAATAAACATCAGTTTCCCAACTAAAGCAGAAATCTCTCAAGTCCTTTTCTCCTTTGATTTCCTTCAACCCTTTTTTTCCTTTGATTTTTTTTGAGACAGGGTCTCACTGTGTAGCCCTGGCTGTCCTGGAGCTCCTTAGGTAGACCAGGCTGGCCTCAAACTCACAGAGACCTATTTGTCTTCGCCTGAGGGCTGGAATTAAAGGTGTGTGCCACCACGTCTGGCATCTTCAAATATTTTCACTTGCAGTAGAGCCATTTAGTCCAGCCACAAGTCCACACCCCTGGCCCTCCATCTCAGAGTCTACTTTGCTCCCAGGAAACTATATGCATGGGGCGTTCCTCCCTTCCAATCCCTGGGCTGAGGGGCTGAGTTCTACCCAGCATGAGCTGTCTCTTGAGTGTAAAGCTGTGTCTGCTAAGCACTTCCCACACAGTGATAGGTCTGAGTGTTCCCACTTCATCCTTGGAACAGGCCTTTGAGGAAGACACACAGGGTGGGGAAAGTCTTAGGGAGAGCCAGCCATGTTCATAAAGCTTCGCAGCTCACCAGTACCCAAGTCAGGATTAGAACTCAGGCCAGCCTGGCTCCTAAATTCTTCATGTGCCTTCGGGGAAAAAAAGAAAGAAAAAAATCTCTTTGGGAAAACTGGAATTTTCCAATCTGCTCCTAGTAGTCTTCTCTACTCTCAGGGCAACCTAGCAAAACAAATATAAGCCAAAAATAAGTTTATTTAAAAATGAAGATTCCTGGGCATTCATGAGACCTCGGGGCTTTAAGTAAACAGTTCCAGTCAAGGGCGGGGGGTGCTCTGTGTTCACAGTGAAGGCTGTGGAGATAGTCATACCCTCAGCTGAGTAACTGTATCCCTGCAATTTCTGCTAAGGCTGTATTTAACAGAAACAAAAGCTCCACAAGTATATTTACTGTAAAGTTATTTGAATATCTAAAGTTTAGAAGCAACATAAATGTCCCAAAGAAGGAAATGGTTGGGGACCAACTGTGCAGAGTATTATGTGGCCATGAAAATGATGGTTATGGGGACTATGGAGACATGGAGAAACACTTACGGACATACACTTGAGTACATGACAAAGAGTATCAGGGGCTGGAGAGGTGGCTCAGTGGGTAAGAGCACTAGCTGATTTTCCAGAGGACCCGGGTTCTATTCCCAGCACCTGCGTGAAGGCTCACAAATGTCTGTAATTCCAGTCCTAGGAGTCCTCTGTAGGCACTGCACATATGTGATGCACAAACACACGTGTGGACAAAACACCCATACACATTTAAAAAAAAAAGCAGATCATCAAATGCATGAACAACGTGAGCACGGAAACAGAGCAGTCATGTTACATGAAGAGGGTGAGAATTGAGGATTGAATACATTCTCTTTTTAGACAGAGCCTTACTTTGTAGTCCAAGCAGGCCTCAAAGCAAGCCATTTTTATTATTTTTAATTATGTGTATGTTGTATCTGTGTGTATAGCATTCGGGTGCAGGCACCCCAAGAGGCAGGAAGAGGGCAAAGGATCCTCCTGGAACCGGAGTCAGAGGCAGTTGTGAACCACCATGGGTGCTGGAGACTGGCATCGACAATGACGGTTGGAGAAGCACGAGGGCCACACGAGGCCACATGAGCAGGTGACTAAACCCCCCAGCTGCCTTCTTCTCTGCAAGGATAACGGAGGCACAGCACTGCACTGCCTCCTGGGGCCTCCCCTGGGGCAAAACTGCAGGTAGCCACCAGAGTGCCGGCTCCACTGACAGCCATCTCAGGCTAGCTTGTCTCGAAGCAGGTGCTGATCGGAAGGTTGGGGGAGAAGGTATTAGGAACCACCACTTGCCAGAGGAAGAATGAGAAAGGCTTGGGTAGAGGGAGATGCAGAATGGAACACAGCTCTGAGAAGCTTCAGATGTGTGGTTAAGAATCCTCACTGCAGGTCTAGGGAGCCTCAGCCAGCCCTGGGGTGGGGTAGGGATTGAGCAGCCCCAAGAGTGAGTCAATCCACCTGGCCCACCCTTGAGTGAGGCCCAAGGCAAGGCTACTCTTTCTCCTTTCTTCATTGGGCATTGAAGGAGACTGTCCATGGACCCCAACCTGAGGTTGGGCAGCATGGCATGACGGGAAGGGCCAGCTAGCAAGTCTACCTCAAGGACACATCTGTATCAGCTTCTTCCAACATCTGCCATGATTTCCAGACACTCATGTGTGACACATGTATTTTTTTTTTTTTTTTTTTTTAGTTTTTTGAGACAGGGTTTCTCTGTGTAGCTTTGTTCCTTTCCTGGAACTCACTCTGTAGACCAGGCTGGCCTTGAACTCGCAAAGATCCACATGCCTCTGCCTCCTGAGTGCTGGGATTAAAGGTGTCCACTATCACCACCCGGCTGACACTTGTATTTAAAGCTTTATCTCAGTGTCCATTAGGGGACTCAGACTAATACAACACATATTTCCTCAACTTATTTATCCTTTCACCTATCAGTGGACATCCAGACTTTTGCCAAGTTTTTGTATACATTTATTCTGGAGTGTAATTTCTTATAGAAATTTCCTTGTACATGGGTGGCGGGTTTCTTTTCTTCTTTTTGTGTGTGTACTAGTCAGTCTCTCTCTCTCTCTCTCTCTCTCTCTCTCTCTCTCTCTCTCTCTCTCTCTCTCTGTGTGTTGGTTGGGGGTTGTGGGCAGGTATATTTGCCTAGAGGCCAGAGAAGGAGATCAGCTGGCCTGATCTAATCATTCTCCACCTTATTCCCTTGAGACAGGTTCTTCACTGAATGTGACACTAAGTTGACAGCCTGAAGGCCCCAACAATCCTCTTGTCTCCACTCTGACAGTCCTGTGATTTCCAGGTGTGTGAGGCCACAACTGGATTTTTACAAGGACGCTAGGGATTGGAACTCAGGTCCTCAGGCTTCCACAGAAAGCATTCTTACCCACTAAGCCACGTATCCCTAGCCTTATATCTGGGGTTTTTAAGCCAATACTTAGAGCAGAGTTCCAAGGTTACAGGGCACGAATGTCTCTCATTTTACCGAATGTTGTCCAATCAGCCTCCAAAGTGATTGTCTGATGTCATTTAAGACACATGAGCACTCAGAAGGTTCACAGCCTGAAAGAACCACTACTTTTTCCTGATGGTTTTTACCATGGGAGAGCTGCATCGTTTGCTGTTTAACAGAATTCCTTAGTGCGGTGATGAATAAAACCATCAAAGAAAGAAAAAACAGCTGACAGAGGGTCATCAGGTTGGCGCTATTATTATATCTGTGCCCGAATATCTAGACTTGGAAATCTGTCCTCCTACAAGGCCAAAGGAACTTCACACATGGATTAAGCTAAGCATGGTGAGATGGGAGGCTATCCTTGACTATACTGGGAAGACCAACAAGAACATAAAAGTCTTTATAAGAACAAGGGAGGTGATGTGGCAGAAACAGCAGAAAGGAGAGAAACAGCCTCTGAAATATGGGAAAGGAAGGAAAACAGATTGTCTCCTACGGTCCCTGAGGATGTAGCCTTATAGACACCCTGATTTTAGAGTAATGAATCATGTTGTTGTCTTAAGTCACCAAGTCAGTGTTGGTTTGTTACAGCAGCAATAGGAAACGAATACCCCACACAAGCTGATGAGACAGTCTCTGCTGGAGTCTTCAGACCAGGGATAGTCTAGCTTAACAGCTCTAGGCTAAGTCAGTGCCATACTAGCACTGTATACGTGTGTGTGTGTGTGTGTGTGTGTGTGTGTGTGTGTGTGTGTGTGTGTGTGTGTGTAACAAAAGAGGGCATTAGATTTGGAGCTAGAGTTACAGATGGCTGTGAGCCGCCCAACATGGGTGCTGGAAATTGAACTTGAGAACTTGGGTCCTCTGTAAGAGCAGAGAGCTTCTTAAGTGCATAGACATCTCTCCAGCCCCTCAGGAAATACTTTGTTATTTGTCACGGGGTGGGGGTGGGGGTGGGGGTGGGGGTGGGGGGGGAGGGTGGCAGTTGGGCCATGAAATCTAACAGGAAGCTCATCTACAGTAGAAATAGCGGACATTTGGGCCAGGAGGGATTGCAGGGAAGAAAAACAAGGTAAGATACAGGGAAATTAGGCGAGGTGACAAAAATCCAAGTCAGAAGAAAAGGCAGGCAGGCTTTCCAAGAACTGGGAAGTCTAAAACTCAACCGGAAGGGCGTGGCTGCTAAGAGGTCTTCAGTTCTCTCTGCATGGCAAGTCCCCTTCCCTAAGTTAGACCCTCATAGTTTCCTGTCTGAACTAATGTAAACCCTGCTTACTACCCAGGAATCCCCTGTAATCCATCTATGGGGACCTTTTCCTATTCCCTTCTATTATATAGCAACACAAAGCACAGTGTAGGGGCTGGAGAGATGGCTAAGGGTACTTTCAGCTCTTTCACACCTGAGTTTGGTTCCCAGAATCCACATTGAGTGGCTCACAACCACCTTAACTCCAGTTCCAGGGGATCTGACACCCTCTTCTGGTCTCTGTAGGTACCTGTATCCATGTGCACACACCCACACATAATAAAAAATAAAAATACATCATTAAAAAATGTAAGAAATATGGAAAGAATGAAAATCCACCTCCCTCCTTTTCCATTATTACTTCTCTCCCTGGAAGTAATCCCTCTTTGGCATACACACACACACACACACACACACACACACACACACACACACCACACACCCATATACCACATACATACACACCACACATACACACCCTCCCACACATATACCACACACACATACACACCACACACCACACACCACACACCACACACACACACACACACACACACACACACACACAGTGTTCTACAATTGTCTGTCATCTCAACATAGGGAGTTCCTTGAGAGCAATCTCTGGGCCTTTTACTCCCAGGCCTGAGGCAATAGACACACCATAAATATTTACTGAATGAATATACACGCTCTCTGTGAATGTCATGTTGGGAACTGATGTTGGTCATTCCCTTATCTCTTGATGAAGACTGGCATGTTCCAGCATCTCTTGGGTCACCTGCTAGTCATGCATTAAGATGGTATCTTGGGTAGAGCTTCCTTGTTGGCGAACTCCACTCAGCAGTAGCCACAACAAAGGAAGCACCATGTGACAGGCAGCTCATTCACAGCAAGTTCACTCCAACATACGCTTGAGGGTATGTCCTTCTGCACTTCCTGTCTTTCTTTTTCCCTCACTTCTTCCAGTTCTGGAGATGAAACTCTTCAGGGCCTCATGCATGCAAGGCAAACACCCACCAACTCAGCTAACTCTCCACCCCTCCCACTTACACGGGTCTGTGGAAGATTAGGTAACATGAAGCATAGAGAAGCTCTGAGTGATGGATCTGGCCCTTAGTGATGAATGGCGGTTTCTCCCTTGTCTCCTCAGCCTCACGAGAGTGGCCCCATACAAATCAGACTAAAGAATCCTCAGATGACTTGGGGGACAATGATGACGTCAGGCCAGATTTGTCACTGCTCAGCATGTCCTTCCAGTCTTGCTGAGATCTGCTCTGGGCTCTGCCTGGTCTTCCCTGCCATTAATACAACAGGTTGGTTTCTCCAAAGTCAGCTGAGGCCTGCAGCTGGGATTAAGACTGAGATACGCTGGGGAGGCAGCCTTGGGTAGAAGAGGTCTTATGTGGACAGCCCACACAGCCTGGCCATCTGATCCAGTGTTCCAGAGCAGAGCTCATCTACTTTCTGTGTACATAGATCCTCCGGGGATCTTCCTAAAATGCAGCTTCTGGGACCACAGGTCCCCTTTGGAACCTGAATTTCTGTGTTTCCTAACTTGTCAGCTGTTGCTGGTCCAACTCTGGAGAAGGTGTCTGATTAGGGAATATTAGACCATCAAGACTAACAATTCAGGATTTTCTTTCTTGTTTTTTTTTTTTTTTTTTCCAGGGGATGGGGGAGAGGAGTTGAGACAGGTTCTCCCTATTATATAACTCTGGATGTCCTGGAACTTACTATGTAGACCAGGCTGGCCTCAAACTCATAGAGATCCACCTGCCTTTACCTCCCAAGTGCTGGATTAAAGGTGTGTGCCTCCACCCCTGGCTTTGGGATTACCATTGACTACTGCTAACAGGAGAGACGAAGAGGGAAGAGCACATGGGCCAAACTGTTAGGGATGAGGGAGTAGGGGTCATTGTGCTATTGTGAGCCAAGGAGTCAACCATCACTGAACTTTGAATAAAGCTGGCTCCACGTCTCCCCTTATTTCGTCTGGGAAAGATACAGAGCAGCGTTGTCTTGGAGGCGTCAGTTCTGTCTCATTAAAGGTCAGCTGACATTTCACCTCTGTTTGCTTGTTGTTCCAAACACAGTGTCTGGTTGTCAACACAAGGGTCCCTAACATTTGCTGGAAAAAGTGCCCATGTCTGGAGGGTCTGTGGGGGGGTCCATGAGCATGTTGACTGCTTGGCTGCTTGGAGGACTTGCAGTCAAGACCAGCCCGTTCATTTTCTAGAGTGCAGAGAGACACAGTTTAAAGGACTTCTCTTTCCACTCAAGATAGAGCAGTAAGGATTTCGTTCATCTCACCATATGAAGCAACTAAAAAGCTGGACTAGGTTTTTGAAAATAATAGCAGCAGATGTGGTGGGAAACACAGGAGGTAAGCCTCCTGTTCCTGGCTCATTGCCCAGAGGAAGTACTCAGTCCGTGATGGCTGGTGGCAGAATGCCGGCAGAAGTCAGCACACTCTGGATGAACAGAGAGGCCAAGAGGCTACTGTTCATAGGGTAGAGTGATAGAGAGGAGGGAGCTGCCCAGAGAGAGGACTCTGAGGTCTGCAAAGCCCCTTCCTGGGTGTTGTGTGCACAGTTCTCAGCCTGTGCAGGTGAGGACCAACCCGAGACTAGAGCCACACAAAGGATCTGAGGAAATACTGTTCAGAGCTCCCAGACTAGAGTAATGTGTGCTGCCAATAGCCAGAATAGAAAACTGCAGAATAGAAGACTATCAAGAAGCATTTTGTCTTGTGGGGATTAACCCTAAGTTAAAAGCAGCTCTGGCCTAACCAAATTTAAAAGACGTGCAATGATCAAATGCTTCCCAGGTAACTGAAGTGCATCCTTTAATAGAACAAAGGGTACTTCTCTGAATAAGAAAGTTTTCAACATCCAACAAGGTAAAATTGATGGTGTTTGGCATTCAGATAAAAAGAACCAGACATTCAAAAAGAAGGGAAATGCAGTCAAGAATGAACAGAGAAATCATTCAACACTAAGAAAGAATAGAAATGACAGCATGGTATAAAGGAACACATTGATGTGACATGTCAAGAAGTCAAAGGACACTAAACATGAGAAGTGGACATGTGAGGTCTGCACAGAGACCCAAAGGGGCCATCAGAGGGGACAGCTCCAGGGTCTGACATGAAAAACATCATGGTAGGACTTTGTGATGGATTATCCATTGCAGAAAGAATGAACAATGGTGTTAGAAATGATCAAAAGGAAAAAAGAATGGAAAAGATGAAGAGAGCCCAGTGGGGCATAGGGTGACTTCCGGTGGCCAGATGCTCGTGTGATTAGAGATTGGGGTCTCAGGCTACTGAGACAAGAATAGTACCAAAAGAAATAATGGCCCGAAATTCTCTGAAACTGCCAAAAACTATAAGTCAACGGAATTAAGAAAGCAAGAAACCTTTCAGACACAGGAACAGGAAGTGAACAGCACCAACCAAGGCACAGTACAATCAAACCGTGTGAAGCCAAAGAGAGAAGGCAAGAGCAGCTGAGGAAAAAGCCACAGTGTACTCAGGGAAACAAGGACAAGGATGAAGGGAAGTTCCTCCATCCTTCCCTTCCCTGCTTTCTCTAATTGTCTTCATTCCTTCCTCTCTCCCCTCTCTCTTTTGTGGGAGCCCGTTCTTGTGTTCCTCGTGGCTTTACCCAGCAGGTCCGCATAGAGGATGATTAGGACCACGGGCCTGAGTGCAGGTGTCTGAGATGGTCTGCACTTGGCTGTGCTGGGGGAGGAGGTCTTTTGCTCCACCCCTTGGCGTCTCTATAAAAACCCTGGGGCAGAGACAGTCGGGGCCCGTTGGAATAGGTTCCAGGCCCTCTCGAGGCTATCCTTTATTTTCTATTTATCTACGCGATATTCTCCGCAATAAATCCTTCTATCTAATATTTCCTGCTGCTCGCACTCAAGAAAACTCTGGGGAACTGTGGGGGTGGTGGGTAAACGCCCCGCACTCTTTCCCTCTCTTCCTTCCTCCCTCTTTTTCTCCCTCTGTCCCTCTTCCTCTCTCCCTTCCCTCCCTCCCTTACTTCCAACAGGGTATATAGCCCAGGCCAACTTCAAAGTCAATATATATGTGACTGAGGCTGGTCTTGAACTCCCGATCCTTCTTCCCTACTTCACAAGTGCTAGGATTACAGGTGTGCACTACCTTCATCTAGCTGATAGCAGACTTCATATTGGAAGCTGTCTCAGTTTGCATTCAATTGCTGTGATGAAACACTATGACCAAAAGCACCTTGGAGAGTGTCTTAGTTGGGGTTTCAGTTGCTGTGAGGAGACACCATGACCACAGCAACTCTTATAGAGGAAAATATTTCATTGGGGGTGGCCTACAGTTTCAGAGGTTTAGTCCATTATCATCATGGTGGGAAACCTGATGGTGTTCAGGCAGGCATGGTGCTGGAGAGGAGAGTTCTACATCTTGATCCATAGGCAACAGGAAGTGAACTGTGTATCACACTGATCACAGCTTGAGCATAGGAGACCTCAAAGCTCACCTCCACAGTGACACACTTCCTCTAACAAGGTCACACCTACTCCAACAAGGCCACATCTCCTAACAGCACCACTCCCTTTGGGGGCCATTTTCTTTCAAACCACCACAGAGAGCAAAGGACTTACCTTATATCTTCTAAGCGATACCATGAAGAGAAGTCCAGGCAGGAACTCGAGGCAGGAACTGAAGCAGAAGCCATGGAGAAACACAGTTTTCTAGCTTGCTCCTCAGGCTCACAGTCAGCCATTTTTATTACATTCCCAGGACCACCTGTCCAGGGTGACACCACCCACAGTGGCTGGGTCCTCCCACATCCATCATTAATCAAGAAAATGCCCCACAGACTTGCCTACAGGCCAATCTGATGGAGGCATTGTCTCAGGTGAGGTTCCTCTTCCTAAATAGTTCTAGCTTGTGTCAGGCTTACAAAAAACTAGCTAAGATAGAGACAAAAACACATTAAAAGATGGTGAAATAGCTTCAGTTTGTTAGTGGGGGTAGTGAGGGGATCAAATCCCTGGACTTGTACACACCAAGCAAGTCAAGTGCCTACCACTGAGTCCCTGTCAATGAGGTCAAGAACCTGTAACCAGACAGGTCATGGGTCCTAGGGGAAAGCCTACTACTATTAGTCTGTGAAATGGACATAGTATTAAGATGACGTTTTTAAATGGTTTTTCAAGACAGGTTTCTCTGTGTAGCTTTGGAGCCTATCCTGGAACTCACTCTGTAGACCAGGCTGGCCTCAAACTCACAGAGATCCGCCTGCCTCTGCCTCCCGAGTGCTGGGATTAAAGGCGTGCACCCCCATGCCCAGCTAAGATGACTCTGAATGACCTATTGCTATGTTCATAGATGAATGCATGGTTCAACCCTTATCTGAGAAGCTTCCTCTTGGAATAGATAGCAATTAACACAGCAAATACAACTAACTGGTCAATGTGCAGACATTAAAAGGCTTCTGGATGCTCAGCCCTAAATGTGATGTCTTCAAGGCTCAGGGAATCTATGAGGAAGAGGGAGAAGTGGTGGACGACTTCCAGGAAACAGTGTTTCCTAGACATGCTGGGACAAACGCACACCGGAACTCACAGCATGTGCAAGACTTACACAAACTCCAGACAGAGCAATCTCAGTGTGGAGGAGGGAGGTGACATGGAGTTGTACCCCAAGCTCAGGAGCTACTGGTGTTTGATTGCAGCTGGAAGAGGGGAGTGACATCTGCTAGAGGGCATGCCTGGAGTAGTAATTGGCCAATACAAGTTAGACTTGAGGTTCTAAAAACAATACATATATCTGTATTTTGAATATATATATATATTTTCAAAATGTATATATTAAAAACGCAAGAATATATAAAACATGTATGTATGTTAAATATATGTACTAAGAGAGAGAACATTAAGTAGGATGGAAGGGAAGAGGGGAGGATATGGGAGGAGTTGGGGGAGGGGATGAATATAATAAAAATACACTGTATGAAGTTCTCAAAGGATGAACAAAAATAGATTTTAAAAAGCATGAGAAATAAGAACTATGGGGCTGAGGAGATGGCTTGGTTGGAGAAATGCCTGCACAGCCATGAAGACCTAAGTTTGGGGCGACAGCCACCACGTGGTAAATGGGTGTGGTTGTGCACATCTGTAACGCTAGTGCTGAAGGTGGGGAACTGAGATATGTGGGTCCCTCCAGCTTGCCAGCCAGCCAGCCAGTCTAGCCAACTGGTAAGCTTGGTCCAATGCCAGCCAGCCAGCCAGTCTAGCCAACTGGTAAGCTTGGTCCAATGAAGAAGTCCTGTCTCAAAAGATGCCAGTGATAGGGGAGATACCTGGTGTCAGCCTTTGACTTCACATTCACATGCACACATGTGCACATACACTACACATACACAGACATACACAAAGGAATGATAACTATGCAGGGGTGCTTTCCTTAACTAAGTATCTCTAAGAAATAATTGACAAAAGGGGAAATATTAACAATACCACTATTTGAAAATAAGCAACCGATAATAATACAAAGGCCAGAAGAAAAGAAGTAGATCTATAACCCTGGAAGACTCTTATGTATGAAGTGGAGTGTCACTTGAAGATAAACAGTGGTAAGTTAAAGTGTATTACTGGGCCTGGAGAGATGGCTCAACTGTTAAGAGCATCAGTTGCTCTTCTAGAGGACCTGGGTTCAATTCCCAGCACTGACATTGTGGTTCAAAATGTTTTGTAACTCCTGTTATGGGGGCTCCAAGACCCTCTCTTCTCATCTCCATGGAAACCAGGTATAGGGCACAGACATGCTTACAGACAAAACATTCATACCTAATACACATAAAATAAAAATAAATGTTTTTAAAAAGATGTATATTATAGCTAGGTATGGTGTTGCCCACTTATAATTATAGCACTTGGGAGGCTGAGGCGGAAAGATCACAACTTCAAAGCCTACCAGGGTTACACAGTATGATTCTATTTTTTGAAAGTGCATATCATAAACCCCAGAGCAACCGACTAAAATTGAACAACAAAGAGTTATACTTAATAAGTAAAGAAAGAAAAGAAATAAAAATAGAATCTTGAAAAACAGCCAACTAACCAAAAATGGGTAACAGCAGAGAAACAAGTAAAAATAGATAGGAAAAGTAGAAAACGGATACCAAAATGGTAGCTTTGAGCCAGGCGGTGGTGGCACACATCTTTAATCCCAGCACTTGGTAGGCAGAGACAGGCAAAGCTCTGAGTTCCAGGTCAGTCTGGTCTACAGAACAAGTTCTAGGACAGCCAATGATACACAGAGAAACCATATCTGGAAAAAAAAAAAACACAAAATAAAACAAAGAAAGATGGCAGATTTAAAGTGAATCATATTGCTAGCCATAATAAATGTTAATGGACCAAATATCTAAATTAAATCAGATATTGCCATATTGGGTTAAAAAACAAGACTCAGTGATATGTAAAATCCTCTACAGGGGTTGGGGATTTAGCTCAGTGGTAGAGCGCTTGCCTAGCAAGTGCAAGGCCCTGGGTTCAGTCCTCAGCTATGGAAAAAAAAACTATTACAAATAGGTTAAAGTGAAAAGATGGAAAATATATACAAATATAGCTTGTATATATGTTTTAGTCAAAAGAAAACTGAAATGGTCCATTAGACCAAAACAGATTTGAGGACAAAGAATATTTCTAGGGACTAAGAAGGTAATTTCATGATGAAGGAAGCGTTCAGTCATGAAGATAACATAATAACCCTAACAATTTGTATACCTCATAACAGGTCTTCGAAATATATGAAGCCAAAGCTGTAAGGACCACATTATTTTAAAAAAAAATCTACAACTGTGACTTGTAATTTAAAAATCTTCCTCTTAAGAATGGACAGAACAAAAGATAGACAAGCAGTCTAAACGGCTCAGTAGAAACCAAGTGCAGGAACAGTGTGAGTGGTGTGAGTACGGGCGTGGAGGACCAGATTATAGACCCAAACACAAGAGCAGGGATGAACTCCAGGGCAAAGGAAAGTGAAGTGTTTGGTAAACACAAAGCTCTCCTGTTACCAACCCCTAGTTAAGTCAAAGGATTTTCAGGTCCACAGTCTCCGTCATTCTTTTTTAGTTTTGTATAAACAATCCACACATTTCACCACAGGGCCTTCTTGCTCTTCAGTTGCACAGAACTCAGAAGCGGCCCTTTGGGATTTCATGGAGTCCAGCTGAGAGCAGTTTACAAGGGAGGCTGGCCTTTGAGTCCAGTCCCTGATCGTCTCTGAGTGACTCTGAGCATAGATGTCAGTAAGGAAATGCTGTAATTCTCCATGAAGCAGAGGAGTACTGGAGATCTCATCCTTAATTTGCCTTTAGGGAGGCGTTCCATCAAGGCACTCTCCATCTAATGATTCTTGGGGGATCCCCTGGCAATAATAGATGCTTCATTGCATAACACCCCCTCCCTCACCTCTTCCCCTTTCTCTTCCCACTACTGTTCTGCATATTGAATCTAGGGTTTCACACATCTCACACATGCATGGCAGGTGCTCTACCAAATCAGGACCTCTGTTGTGAAAATTTTCACCCTGGGGAAAGGACCAATCAAGATACATCTTGTAAATTCCCAGTAACAAACCAAAGTCTGATTCCATCAAAGTTCATCCTGGGGAACCAGTGAGATTTTAGGGTTACTGATGGAGCATGAATGACTCTAAAGCCTGCTCTCAGCAGAGACAGTGGCTTCCTCATGGCTGCCAGATGGAGCCCCTTCCCTGGTCCTTTCTGGCCTATACTCCCTAGTCCCTCCCTGAGATCATTCGCAACCACACACAATTGCACACAACTAGTTGGAAGAGTAGCTGGATACTCAGGGAGGGTCCTGTGGTCCTCCCACCCCCTCCTTCTATGACAGAAAGTAAACCGTCAACCAGCCCAGCTGAGGGATGATCTTCTGCAGGCAGATTCAGCTAACTCACCAAGATGGCGGTAGTTTGGCTTAGACAATAGTCCTATCTAACACCTCTAGACACCTGTTTTCAGGAATCTGGGCAGAGATGCACATAAACCAATTTGTGTGGAAGGGAGTGGGAACAAGCTAGACAAGAGGCCCTTCTATAATCAAGGAACAGAAATGGGTTAGGTGGGAGTTCACTGCGCCCACCCCAGCTTCTCCCATTTTTCCTATTTTGTTCTTTCCTATCCCCAACCCCAGAGCGTGGCATGGTCTTGAAGAGCTGTTAGCCTCTTGATGGACAGATGTGTGAAGCTCTCTAGAAATGCTGGAACAAACCTGGTTCACAATGTGGAGTTCTTAGGAGAAAACAAACGTTGGATGCTAGACACACTCTTAACGCTTAGGAGTTATAAGGTCAACAGGAGGATAAGAAATGCCCCCATACTGCCTTTCCCAGCTGCAAAACCAGAAAGACAGCAACTCTATGGGTGGCTGAGAGGACCAAATCAAACAACAGATGTTCTCGGGCTACAACCTTGGGGGTTCCCTGAAAAAATCTAAGTTTATTTTTTCTATAATTTTTTTACACACTGTTGGGGACACAGACGTCCTTGTATTCACAGAGAAGCACTAAGAGAACCAGGAATGCTAATCTTGTAGGGGTGTCTCCTCAATGGATGAGATAAAATCAAATACCTTCGTTCCATCCAGAAAGCCGACAGTGGATTTTGTTAACGACCTGGTGACATTTTTGCTATCTGTGGAGGCAGACCTCACCCACCTTTTTCTATAGAGGTAGACCTCACCCAGATTTCCCAGAATGCTTATCTCAGACTCTTCTCTCCCTAGACCATTACCCATCCTTGGGGGAGATGTCACGTGTACTTTATGGCCGGCTGACCTCTATGGTCTGGGCCCACACTAGACTCTAGGTCTTTTAGCTATAGACGCCACCCTCATGGTCACATGCTCTTTGCAAAGTCTCTATGTAGTCACACCTTCAGCTTTACTGTGCACCTGGAATCCAACTGATCGTTGCCAGGAAACCTTTCCCTAAATTGTACCGTGTTTTCAATATGCTGACAGTGAACTGCCTGCCATTAGGCACCCCAAAGTCTGATAGGGTCGAAATGTCAATCTGGGCTGAGTTATCATTCTCATCTCTTGGCACGGTGATACCCGCAGGGATCCCTCAACACACCTTGAGCTGCCTTATTGATTCCTGGTTAGATTTAAAATAATAACATCAAAAAGCAAACAGTTGGTCGTCAATTCAGTTACTCGGATGTGTTTGCCGGCTCCAGCGTTAGCCTCTCTTGAGGCAGTGTCTTCTCAGGGAGCCCTTCTGTGGACGCCTGGCCCTGTGTGTTCCCTGAATTCTAGTTCATCTGGGCTAGCCTTTGGTCTGGAACAGGCTGGCATCTTCTGGAATATTCCCATCCCTTACTAACCCCTGGTCCTCAGTTGCTGGTGCTGTACCGGGAAGATTACGACACCTTTAGCGGGTGCAGCCTTGCTGGAGGAAGTACGTCTCCGGGGGTGGGCTCACTTCCTACCTGCTCTCGCTGCTTCCTGTGCGTGGTTAAGAGCTGACCTCCCCCTTCCGGTTTCTGCTGCCATGCCTGCCTGCTGCCATGCTGTCCCCGGCATTATGGACTCCCCTTTTCTTTCTTAAATTCGGTCACGGTGTTTCAGCACAGTCACAGAGAAGGAGCTAATACAGCCACCAGTGAAGTGACTTAAAACAACAGAAATTATTTTTCTAGAGGCCAGAAGCCCAAAATCAAAGTGTGGGTTGAGCTGGGCTTCCCGACAGGTCTCTGGGGGAGGGTGCTGCTTTATCTCTTCCACTTTCTGGTGGTATCATTCTCATAGCGTCATAGTGGCGACACTGTGTGTGTCCCCCCTTTCCTTCCCCTCCCCCTCGTGTGATCGCAGGCTCTTTTCTTCCACCACGTGGGTACTGGGGATTGAACTCGGGTCACCAGGCTTGATGGAGAGCGACTTCATCCACTGAACCATCTTCCAATCCCTTAAAATTAATTTTAAGAGGAAGGGGAAACTGTGGTCACTATGTGAAATAAATGAAAAAAAAATGAATAAAAAGTTATTTATTTATTTATTTATTTATTTTGGTTTTTCGAGACAGGGTTTCTCTGTGTAGCTTTGCGCCTCTCCTGGAACTCACTTGGTAGCCCAGGCTGGCCTCGAACTCACAGAGATCCACCTGCCTCTGCCTCCCGAGTGCTGGGATTAAAGGTGTGCGCCACCACCGCCCGGCATAAAAAGTTATTTTTAAAAGGAGATTTGGTCAGAGTATGGTGGCACGTGCCTTTAATCCCAGCACTCTGGAGGCAGAGGCAGGTAGATTTCTGTGAGTTGGAGGCCAGCCTGGTCTACAGAGGGAGTTCCAGGTTAGCCAGGGCTACATAGAAAGACTCTGTCTAAAACAAAGAAACAAACAAAAAGTGATTTGATCAGATCTCAAGATGACCGGTAACTCTTCCCCTCATATTGTAAAGCAATTTAAAGCAGAAAAAAAAATCTTTTTTAATTAATTAATTTTGTTTTTTTGGAACAGGGTTTCTCTGTGTAGCCCTGGAACTAGCCCTGTAGACCAGGCTGGCCTTGAACTCACAGAGATCCTCCTGCTTCTGCCTCCTGAGTGCTGGGATTAAAGGTGTGTGCCACCACTGCCCAGTCTTCAGAAAACACCTTTGTTCTTATTGTTCCGTGGAAGATTTGGAATACCCTTGCTTAAGTGGGGCCATTTTACGCAGTCAGTCTGTTCTTGATTTTGTGGGGGTTCAACAACTCACAGACCAAAGATATTTGAGAAAGAATATCTGCACTGAACATGTACAGACTTCTTTATTATAAGATTTATTTATTTACTTATTATGTATACAGTATTCTGCCTGGATGTATGTCTGCATGCCGGAAGAGGGCACCAGATCTCATTATTGATGGTTGTGAGCCACCATGCGGTTGCTGGGAACTGAACTCAGGACCTCTGGAGGAGCAGCCAGTGCTCTTATCGGCTGAGCCATCTCTCCAGCCCATGTACAGACTTCTTAACAAAATTCTCCAAACTATGCAGCTTAACAGCTCCTTACATAGTGCAAGGTATTAAAGCAATTTTCAGATTATTTAAATACATGGGAGGGTTGCCAAAGTCATATGCAAATACTACCCCATTTTATATCAGGGGCCTGATACTGGTGTGCTTCTGGGGGTTGGGCCCTGGAACCGATCCCCGGTAGATACTTAGGAGTAACTGTAATTATTCTTTGATACAGGAGGAGGGTGAGGGTCAGAGTTGCTAAGTGACTTAAGTCTGCAGTCCTTACCCTCGTCTCCATCCACACCACCCTGAATGTGTGGGTCTTGTCAGTCAGAGCTCACCAGGCAGCAGCTCATAACAGCCATTTGTCCACCTTTCTCAGGGAGCTGGTCTTCTTCCTCGGAGGAAGAGACTCGTCAAACGGACACAGGGCCTCAGCATCATTTGTCCTGGGAGAGTCCCCAGCCTCTGAACCATTAGAATCCCTCCTCTTGCCAATTTGTCTATTTGTGAAATTGTTCCAAGTTATTTTGAGATTTTTCAGCTGATTGTTGTGAAGTAAGAATGGAGGCATTTCAGTTTTAGGAATTTTTTTTTTTTTGCTCTGAAACAGATGTAGAACAGGTAAGATTTTTGTGTCTGTCTCAGTTTTAACTTTTCGTTGCTGTGAACGGACACCAGGACCAAGCAACATAAAGAAGAAAGTGTTTAATGGGAACTTACAGTTTCAGTGGGTGAGTCCATGACCATCACGGCAGGGAGGCTGGCAGCAGGCAGGCAGGCATGGTGCTGGAGTGGTAGCTGAGAACTTACATCCTTATCAGAGAGTGGGAGGCAGAGCTCACTGGGAACATCACAGGTCTTGATACCTTAAAGTCCACCCCCAGTGACACATCTCCAACAAGGCCACACCTCCTAATCCTTCCTAAACAGTTCACCAACTGTTTAGTATTCGAACAGATGAATCTATGGGGACCATTCCCACTCAAACCACCACAGTCTCCGAAAAAGAATTTTGAGGTGGAGAAGGCACCCAGGTTTTCTGAATTCCTTACTAAGGTCCTTTATTGGGCCTGTGGATATGTATACTGGTTCCCTAGGCCTCAGGTAGCCAAGCCTTCTGCTTTTGGTTCCCCAGCTTACATGGGCTAGCATGGGCTGGCATGGGCTAGGATGGGCAAGCAAGACTAATTACAAGGACAGCATCTCCTCGGCCCAGGAAAGCTGATGGCCTTCCTGAGGGCCCTCGTCTTCACAAGGCTGAAGTGAGAAGCAGCAGGAAAGGGGAGCCAAGCTAGGTTAGGTGTTGGGTACCTGGGACCATGGAACTCTTCACTGAAACAATCAATCCCATGTACCCTTCTGGGGCATTTGATGAACTTTCCTCTACCCATATGTAGACTGTACATATAATGTGCATACTTGTGTGCCTAAGAGGTGGCCAAGGGAACAGTCCTTTGCGGGTAGAGCACATGGATAAAGCTTGGGCAGGGTTCTCTGCACACATGGATGCTCTCAAGAGTAAAGATGAGAACCAGGTATATTACAGAGACAGCATGAGCTGTGATCTAGGAAGCCCCATTTAAACTCTCGGGGGAGGAGGCCGAAAAGGCATCTCAGTTGGTAGAGTGCTTGACTTGCAAGTCTGAGGACCAAGTTCAACCCCAAGCACCCCTGTAATTAAGGCAGGCATGGCGGCATACACTTGCAGTCCTAGAAATGGGGAGGCAGAGACAGAAACCTGAGAGACTTCGTCTCAAAAAATCAAGGTATTCACCTCCTGAGAAATGATGCCTGGGGTTTACCTCTGACCTCATCACACACACCCGCACACACATGTGTACCCCTCTCCCCAAACACACCTACACACAAGTAAAATAACAACTCTTAGTTCAACCCTGCAAATGCTAAGGGTGAGTCTGCCAAGGGAAAATCTGATCAGAAGAAATCTGATCATCAAGAAAATCTGATGAGAAGTAGCCAGGGAAAGACAAGAATCAGGAAAAGCGCACAATCCATAGACTTCCTGTTTGCGGAGAGAAGTGCTCCCCAAACCGTCACACTGATGAACCTGGATGTAAAGCTTAGTTTATTTTTCATTAAAATTCAGACAACGTATTGGTTAGCCCAATAACAGAAACACTTGTTTTTAAAATGGTACCTGTGTTACTGTGAGGATAGAATGTGAATCCAGTGGAGGCAAGCAGCTAATACATGCTAACAGGATTTTCTTTCCCTTGTTCTCTTCAGCCTGTCCCTAACTCTCCAAGCAAGTCTTTTCCTTCATTTGTCCTAAACTGCCTGGTATGATATAGTTAATAAGAAACACAACAACAGCCAGACACTACGATGTTTTTAAATGTCAAGTTGAGACAAGTTAATAATCGTCCTCTTGCGATTTGAGAGCAAGCTTGATTGTCCAGGATCAAACCCAGTTGTTTCCTACTTTTTTTGGTACGGCCAAAACTCTCTTGAGGGTGTGTACCAGGTCGGTGTGTGGACAAGCTCAGAATGTGAATGACGTCCACGGTCACAGCCCGTGTCAGACCCAGTTTTGTGAGGATGTGATTGAACCAAACCTTGTCTGGAAAGTAAAGAAGGGTTGCAAACCACCTCAATGAGCCAGGCAATCTGTCCTTGTCAAAACTCTCTCTCTGCGGGGTCTTTCCACGCCAGTCAGGCCTGAGGGATGTGGCTGGTGTTGGAAATCACAGTCATCAGCCCTTGCCCTCGGGTAGCACTTTACAAAGGGCTGCCTGCCACAGACGTGATTTCACACCATCCTCCCCTGGAGACAGTAAAGTGGGAACCCTCCACATACCGTCAGTTCCCATTCTGAGAGCACTTAGACAGAACGACAGCAGCTCTGTGGCTTGGGCAGAGCGCTGTGTTATCAGGAAGCCATTTATCAGTGGCTGCTCGAATTCAGTGATGCCACCCTAGGCAAGACCTCTAACCAGGTGGAAGTGACAGGTGCCTTTAAGGAAATCAAGTCTGGCCAACAATCAACCTCACCCCTCCATCTCTAAGGCCCTGGGCGAGGCCCTTCCCACCATGGCTCTGCTGATGAGGAGACTGTGGTGCCTGTACTCCATGAATAAGGGCTTTTCCTCTTCTCTGCATGCCATAGTGATTGCTCATGCAGGTGGGCAGCAGGAGACTTGTCATTTGAGCCACAGATGTCTGAAAGGGCCTCGGATCTGCATAGGTGGAGCAACCCAGGGCACATGGGTACCTCTTGAGAGTTCAGAGCCAGGTGCCCACACCACAGGGAATGGAGAAGTGCTGTGTGTCAGCTATTGCCTCTTTCAGCAGCCATGGGGTTCTGACTAGTGTAGTGGTATTTGCTCGGCCCATGACCTTGGGCTATACGGCCCAAAGGAGGCACTGCTTCCTGCCCTTGTGTGTGACCTCTTATAAGGTGTTGGAGAGGGTCACATGTCCCTTCTCCCTGCTGCTGCCTACGAGGCAGATTCACTCCTGGTCAGATCAGAGGACTACTTCTGCTGTCTATTCTGTTCTGTATTCATGAGTGTATTTCCTCAATTTATATCTTAATAAATTCTGTTACCCATTTAATAGACTTATGTGGATTGATTGTAACAGTGGCCCAATGTAGGGCCTGAACCCACGACCCTACGGACAAACTAGAAGAAGAACAATTCTCCAAAAGACCTATCAGTGTGTTGGACGGGGATTACCTGGTTAGTAGACCCAGGAACTAGGAGATGCTTCTCAGAGAGTGCCACTCTCCCCTCCTCTGTGGCTTGTCAAAGGCCACTCATTTTTTTTTTTCCGGATAAAGGAGGAAAGACACTGGAAGCTTCCTTCCCAGGCTTCATGATTTTTAACCTCCCAAGAGAGGCAGGATGCTGAAAACTGCAGAACCTGAGGTTCTCTGGTGGGCAGAACACACCCAGTAGAGAATGAGTGTCAGGTGACACCTGAGGATAGGCCAGGGGTTTGAGGGATGTGGAAGTGCAGGTAGATGAGGCAGAGAAGGAAGGTAGGAGCCAAGCTGGGTAGGAGCAACGGGACTCAGGTTCTAGACTTAGGCTAGATGTAACAAGGGCATATAAAAGCCATCAGCGTCAAAAGAAACAGACAGGTCACCTCAATTGTCCATAAGAATATTGCAAAAACAAACAAATAAGCAAACAACAACAAAATACCCCTACAGGATTAAAAGGAATTCTCCACACCCTGGCATTTATTTTCCTTGCTGGTATGACTGCCATTAGTTCTCTTCAAGTGTGTGTGTGTGTGTGTGTGTGTGTGTGTGTGTGTGTGTGTGTGCACATGTGCCTATGTATGACTATACACACAGAGGTCAGAAGTCAAACTTGGGAGTCATTCCTCAGGTACCACCTATCTTGTTTTGTGAGACAAGAGATCTCACTTGGCCTGGAACCCACCATTTAGGTTAGGTTGACTGTCCAGAGAGCCCAGGAACAGCCTGACCCTGCCTCTCCAGTGCAATTACAGGTGTGTAGCAGCACTCCTGGCTTTTACACGTAGGTGCTGGGGATCAGACTCAGGTCGTCATGATTGCAAGACAAGCACTACTGACTGAACTTTCTTACCTACCCCCTGGCCAAACCCCTTCTGTTTCCTTTAACAGGCTATCTATCTCTATGAAAAGGCCATTTGCTGCTCCAAAATTCCAACTTTTTGCCAGTGGGAATCTGGCTCATCTCTCATGAACAGGAAGGTTATGTAAGCAGTAAAGGAAGGAAGGATATGGAAACAGCAGAGAAACGTGATTCCAAATAGCAACAGGGCATCATGGCCCAGGTGTGACGTTACAGCAAGTTGAACGAAAACCCACTAACCTGTGCACAATCTTCTGGTGGAATAGGAGTGTTTATTGGTGATGACATTATAGGTGGCCTGGGATAGATAATTTTATGGGTCAACTTGACATGGCCAAGAGATACCTAGATAACACACACACACACACACATACGTATTTCAGGGAGAAATGGCATTTGAATCAGTAGGTAGCCTGTGTGAGAAGACCCACCCTCACTACCACAGGTAAGCATGATCCACTCTGTCCAGGGCCCACACAGATGAGAGAAGCAGAGGTAGGGTGGATCCAATCTCTTCTTGAATAGGGTCATCATCTGCCCACAGACATCTTGACACTCTGGACTGAAGGCTTGGATTAGAACTACAGCCAGTTTCCCTGGGCCTCTGGCTTGCAGATGGACAATGGTGAGAATTCTTAGCCTCCAGAGAGCCAGTCCCTGAGGATGGGCATTTTTCTATCTGCCTGCTTATATTCTGTTGGTTTGTGTGGTGAACACTGCATGGTCCACAGACCCAAGTTTGGGAGGAAGAGTGGAATGATACATTTCAAAACAGAAATGTTCACACCCTTTGATCCCAACAACCCTCTTTCACAGAGCAGAGCTAAACAAAGTAAAGAAGAAAACAAGCCCCAGGCATTGAAAGTCCTCTTACATCAAAACCTTGAAGGGCTGGAAATAGTTCAGCACTCCCACAATGGAAGAGGCCTAAGAGAAGTGACACCAGCTGTGGCGTGAATATATGTCACCGTGATTGGTTTAATAAAGAAGCTGACTGGCCAATAGCTGGACAGAATAAGATTAGGTGAGAGAGCCTGAGAACTCTGGGAAGAGGAAGGGTGGAGTGAGAGGAGCCACAAGCAGAGAGAAGCAAGATGGGCATGCCATGCTCAGAAAAGGTGCCAAACCATGTGGCAAAGCATAAATAGAAATATGAGTTAATTTAAATATAAGAATTAGCTAGTAACAAGCCTGAGCTATTGGCTGAGCATTTATAATTTTAATATAAGTCTCTGTGTGTCTATTTGGGAGCTGCTGGCGGGACAGAAACTTCAGCCTGCAACCAACACATGGAAATGATGGTGACAGGAAGTATTTAGCCACAGTGCCTGCTGAAAACACAGTGCTTAGGGCAGCACATTCACGGCCATGCCTGCACTATAAAATCACATAAATGTACAGGCTGCTTCAGAAAACATGGAGACAAGGAAACATGGCTTACTGGGGGGTTTTATTTAAAAATACTTTTAGATTTTTATTTTTTGTGTCTTTGTATGTCTGTGTATGCAGTGTGCATGTGGGTGCCCCCAGGGGCCAGAAGAGGGTGTTGAGTCCCTTGGAGTTGGAATGGCAGGTGGTTGTGAGCTGTCCACCATGGGTGCTAGGAACTGAACTTGAGTCTGCTGGAAGAACTGCAAGCATTCTCAACCACTGAACTACTCTCCAGGCCCAGGGTGTCGTTTCTTTGATTAACATGTGGCTGCTGTAATAAAAACCTAGAAACATACTGACCCTCTGACTCACCTTGTCCCTCCTGGCCTATGGCCCTTGTGATATTGCCCCTTCAATAGAACCATCGTAGATCAGCTTCATCTTCCTTTGGACCATACCTCTTCAAGAGCAAGGGTTGTGTCTCGACTCAGCACTTGCGCTGGTCTGGGTTGCAGGATGTATTTGGCAATTACCTTTCAGGTGACCTAACCACTACTGAGGATTGCATTACATTTAAAAATGAAACTCAATGGATTATTGTCTCCACTCTCTTATCTCCTGGCAAAGAGCCCTCGTATAAACAGATATCTAAAGGATCTTTAAAAGGAGGGCAAAAATCACATTTAAAAAGCTGGCACTCTACATCCAAGTGTAACACAGATGCACGCCACAGGAGCCGCTTGGAGTTGACAGGGGCCCTTGGGCTTGCTTGCTTATTTATTTATTTATTTATCCCCCGAGACAGTAATTTTTTTTTTTTTTTTTTGGTTTTTCGAGACAGGGTTTCTCTGTGTAGCTTTGCGCCCCTCCTGGAACTCACTTGGTAGCCCAGGCTGGCCTCGAACTCACAGAGATCCGCCTGGCTCTGCCTCCCAAGTGCTGGGATTAAAGGTGTGCGCCACCACCGCCCGGCCATAGACAGTAATATCTTAAAAAATCAGCCGGGCGGTGGTGGCGCACGCCTTTAATCCCAGCACTCGGGAGGCAGAGCCAGGCGGATCTCTGTGAGTTCGAGGCCAGCCTGGACTACCAAGTGAGTTCCAGGAAAGGCGCAAAGCTACACAGAGAAACCCTGTCTCGAAAAATCAAAAAAAAAAAAAAAAAAAAAAAATTAAAGTCATGCTACTGTTTGTCACTCTGACCAACTGGATCTTTGCCAGAAGGAATGCTGCCACCACCCTGACAGACAGCCCAAAGCTGCTGTCTCTAAGCCAGGGCCTGTGCTGTACGGGCTTAAATGTCAGGGATTTGAAGAGACAAGAAATGCGATAATGCAGCCTGTGCCTCCCAAACACAAGGCCGAAAGTGATCTTAGCAGCGAACCCTTATTACATGCACTAACCCATGCTCCCGCTCTAAAGACAAGAACTCAACGTTCAAAGAGATCACATGGCTCATTCAAGGTCAAAGAGCTGGTGAGGGGCAGGTCAGGATGCTAAAGCAGTCCCTGGTCCTTAGGCCTCACCGTCAAGAGGCCTGAAGGGCTGTTGGTCCAGGATGATGAAGTTTTAGGTCCTTCCTTCTCTTTTCTCCTTTGTTCTTTGACATATCACATCACCCTTTTAAAATTAGTTCCCCTGGCTTGAACTCTTTCTCTTATTTTCGGCCTGGGTCACCAAGCCTGTGACTTTATTCAGTGTTTTTATTCCACTCATCTTTTTTTTTTTTTTTTTTTTTTTTTTTTTTTTTTTTTTTTTTTTTTTTACCAGCAGCCATCTCTGAGACTCCAGGGTGCAAATTAAGTCTAGGATATATTTTCTTGAACTGGATAGGGTCTCATTGACTGAGGATCAGCTCTGGGATTGCTACGGTTGGAATGTGTTTCCTCAGATTCCAAGCATCGCCACGGTGAGAGTATGAACAAAGACTTTAAAGAAGTGACTGAGTCAGGAAGGGTCTCTCTGGCCAGCGTGACTGGGGGACCTCTGTCGAAGTAGGTGATTTGTCAAAGCAAAAACAAAACTACAAATGCAGTAAACAAACAAAAACAAAACACAAAAACACAGTCCTTGCCTTAAAATAAATAAGAGACAGTTTACTCCGGAGCCAAATTGGAATGATCATGGCCCAGGAACACAGATTTAGGTTGTCCCAAATTCCATGTTCCAACGTTTTTATAGTAACAGAACAAAGAAAGTCGTAAATCAAGGCAATTTAAAAATACACTGGTGGGAAACATCAGAAAGGCAGTTACAGCAAGATGGGGGAGGCAGTCATGAAGTCCTTAGGCGCCATCTGATGACATCTTTAGCTTTTGAGTTGGTGGAAGCTAGTGGTCCGCTAAATTAATAAATTCCAAAAGGTTTTGTTTTTTTTTTATTAGACACAGAGATGAGCGAGGAACGGCTGTTCAGGGGGCTAAATCTAGACTGAGAAAGGTGATTAGCCTCTGGACCTGCAACATTCCAACCTCACCACATCTCAACCACACCACAACCTCGCCACACCGCAGCTCCAGTCAGGCAGTCTTTGAAGACACAGCTTCTTCCTGGTTGATACCGTGTAAGAGTCCCTGACCCGGGGACTTCCTTTTGGTCTCATCTTCTACTGCACAGGCGCACCGCTTTCTTCCTCCTCGGAGGATGGACTGTTTAAGGCACCATCTTGGAACCAGACTGCTGGGGCTCGATCTTGGACTTCCAGCCTCATGAAGTATAAGAAAATAAATTTCTATTCTTTTAGAGTACCCAGGGTGTGGTATTCTGTCACAGCAGCACGAGTGGACTGTGGTGGGGATTGGAACAACCATTGTTCCAGACAATTTCTTCTAAAATTGTGCTAACTTTCCCCCTTGGAAGTGAAGCTTTTTCACAGACTGTACTTTCTAAACTCAATATTCCTCTATGCCAGCTATGGCCCCTCCAGTCCTGTCTTAGTCACTCTCCTAGCTGTGAAGTGACACCATGACCAAGGCAACTCTTACTAAAAAAAAAAAGCATTTAACTGGGGGCTGGCTTATGGTTTCAGAGGTTTAGTCCATTATTGCCATGGCGTCGAGCATGGCAGCAGGTGCTGTAGCAGTAGTTGAGAGCTGAGAGCATCCTGATCAGCAAGCAGAGTGGGAGAGCCAGAGCCTGGTGTGGGCGTTTTGGCTTTTTAAAGCCCACCCACTTCCTCCAACAAGATCACAGCTACTCCGACAAGGCCACACCTCCTAAACCTTCTAATCCTTTCAAATGGTTCCACTCCCTGGTGACTAAATATTCAGCTATATGAGCCTACGGAGGCCATTCTTATTCAAACCACCCACCTCCCTTTTCCCACAATGACAATGACATCTAATTAACACCCAGCTACACTGCCACCCGCTGCCTGTGGTAGCCCCTCTCTTCTTGGTTATTTTTATTACTTTTAGTTTTACCTTGTGCCTTTAAATTGCCTTCCTAAAACATAAATTCCACATCCACTCAAAATTCATTTAGGAAATGGTTGCTGCTTCAACTATGAAAATCCCACATCTTCCTTGTCTGGGGCATTAAGTGGCATTAGATACTCCCTGGTGGGGACTCCATTTCTAGGCCACATTTCATTATTCTTTCTAATTGACAGAATTTTTCTCCCTGGTTTTATTTTTTTGCACACAATAAAGGAACTTTATCTAGGCTTAAATAGAGTTTAAGATTCTGCATTTGGGAAGGGAGAATAGTTTTAGGATAGATCTTAATGATATGTTTCTTAAGAATTACATTTATTTACTCATTTGCATGTAAGTGTGTGGGCATGAGCATGCCGCAGCATATGTGTATGGAGGTCAGAGAACAACTTGGGGGTGGGGGTTGGTTCTCTCCCTCCACCTTGTGAGTCCTGGGGCCCGAACTCTGGTCCTTATGCTTGGATGCAAGTGCTTTTATGCACTGAGCCATTTTGCCTGCCTGGTGCTTTTTTCAACTATTTGTGGGATGTTGTGAAATTGAGAGTGCCTTTTCTGAGTTTGCTATGTACTGTATATATTTTGCAACATTAAGTGACTATTTTAATTATGTGTTATATATGACCCTTGGTTTTTTGTTGTTGTTGCTCATTTGTTTTCAACAATTCATTTCACCAAGAGGCAGAGTGTTTTCCTGCCCTTTGAATGTGTATTGGCGTCGACTTGCTTTGACCCACAGTAACATAAGGCTGAACTGAGCTCCCATGAACTAGGGGCTCTGACTTAGTTTAGCTGCCTCTGACTTTCATCAGCTGGAATGCTGTCTGTAGACTGCTACAGAAGGATACCTATGGGAGGCTGAGAAGTCATCTGGATAGGAACCAAGTTTCTCCAGAAGATGCTCAGCATGAACTGCCAATCAGCTAAGGTCCAGAGGAAAGCATCCAAGGCACCAAGGCATCCAAGGCTCCTAAGGCAGCCACCGTCTTAGGAGACATGACAGATCATTGTGTTGTAAGCCACCAAGTGTGACAAAGGGCCGTTCTGCAGGATAGATAAGTGAAACAAGGTGGCAGGAGCTAGTGTGTGTGTGTGTGTGTGTGTGTGTGTGTGTGTGTGTAAGTCCACATATGAGCATTTAAGATAAAATAAATGGTTTCTTAGAGCTTAAGGCACTTAAGATTACTCTCTTTAGTCATTCCTACCTCCCACATTTTTTTTTTAAAGAAATACGTAGAGCACATCTACGAATTTGCAAATAAAATGCCCACACCAAAAATGTCTGCTGCCTCTTTCGGTTCCTAATCAGTATAAGAAGCAATGACTCTTACATCACTTTTATTATGGATCATTTCCAGGGCACACAGTAGAACAAGTAAGTATCAGGCAGCAGCGTACCTGCCTAGCCAAAAGAGGACTATGGCTACCCCTCCCCCAGCCACCTCACCTGCTCATCCCTGCCTTCCCAGAGGGAACCACTGTCCCTACATATTGCTCCTCATGCCCACGCACATCCAGGTTTAACGTGCAGTTTTACAACGAAACAGGTCGTTGTTGGGATCTACAGTTTGCCTTCTTTATTTGATGTTGGATTTTTGAGGTGGAAGAACAAAAACTCAGCTCTGAAGAGGGCCGTTCTGGCTCGGGGGGCGGGGGTGGGGTGGTGGTGGGGTGGGTGGGAGGGGGGAGGGTCTGTTGGTAGAGCACTTGCCTAGCGTGAGTGGAACCCTGGGTTCCACCCCCAGCGCTACGTAAATTGGGCCACGGTGGCACATATCTTAATCCTAGCACTCAGGAGATAAAGACACATATCTTAATCCTAGCACTCGGGAGATAAGGGCAGGAGGCTCAGAAGTCCAGGTCACCCTCGGCTATCTAGTGAGTCCAAGGCCAGCCTTGGCTACGTCAGGATGATTGAAAGGAGAGCAGAGTCATTATATGTCACTGTGTATTCACTCAGGGTGGGGCAAACTCTCCTGCTCTGCTGATATCTCAACCCTTCCTTAATGTCTACTCTTGGTTCCATTAATGTCGTCGTGGATGACAAACCAGAAGTCTTCTTGTCATCTAAGACTCTTCAGTGCAAATCTCACATAAACTGCAGCAGTCACCTTAAAGTGACATTAAAAGTGCTGTACCATTTGTTTCTTGAAACAGTGTTCACTCTATAGCCCAAACTGGCCTCAAACTTGAGATCTTCCTGCCTCGGCCTCCAGGGTGCTGGTGTCTGTCATCATGCCCAACTTTAGAGAAATTAATTGTAGTAATACTTTTCTCTTAACTCAGTATGTCTATAATATTATGCTCATATACTGTATGCTTAATATATAATGAGGATAAAAATTATTGTGAGCCAGTCTTCCTTTTTCATGTGGAGTATTCAAAATTAGATGCAGATTTTATGATTACAGCGCAGGTTAATTTGGATTAGCTCTATTTCAAGAGCTCAGCAGCCGCTTGCAGCTAGTAGCTACAATTTTAGCATAGATGGGCCTTTAAAACCACACACAGAACAGTCATTGGCAAACCATCACCAAACTGATGAGTAAACACTGTGAGGTGTTCATATTCTTCTATGGGGCTAGAGGGGTAGGTGTATAGGGTATGTGTATGGGGTGTGTGTATAGGATATGTGTATGGGGTATGTGTATAGGGTATGTGTATGGGGTGTGTGTATGGGGTATGTGTATGGGGTATATGTATAGGGTATGTGTATAGGGTATGTGTATAGGGTATGTGTATGGGGTATGTGTATGGGGTAAGTGTATAGGGTATATGTATGGGGTGTGTGTATGGGGTATGTATGGGGTATGTGTATGGGGTCTGTGTATAGAGTATGTGCATGGGGTATATGCATGGGGTATGTGCATGGGGTTTGTTTATAGGATATGTGTATGGGGTATGTTCATGGCGTATGTGCATGGGGTATGTGCATAGGGGTCTCCCAGTGGAAAGAGTACCTACCATGTTGGTGAGCCCAGTGAAGTCTCCAGCAGTTTATGTCTCAGTATGTAGGGGTGGGGGACACACATTTCAAGAGTCCTTAGAGCACAAACAGTACTGACTGCTCCATCATCCATGGCCAGCCTTCCTCGGGATCAAGGACAATGGCTGGTACCCTGCCAAGGAATGAACTGCTGTTTGCCTTCCCAACATAGAGCTCCAGAGAGCCCTTCATTAGGAGCTGACTCCTATGTGGTCCAAGGAGACTGAGTGTAAACCTTTGTTCTTTGGGGAGGACCACGATTCCGCCCCAGGCCAGACTGGCACCATTGAAGTCCACAGTGGGAAGAACCACAAGCCAGCTCCCTGAATGGTCCAGGCAGCGCTTTATTTAGATGAATCCACACAGAGATGCTACAGTTTGGTCTGGACATATGATTATATGGTTTTCATGCCATGTAGTCTTACGAGAAGTCAGGAGCTCTGACAGTAAGTCCTGGACCACACCAAATGTATGGGTCCCTGACTCAGTTTCTCTTTTTCTCACTCCAGCAGTACAACTAGTACTGATCTTGTATGACTATTCTATCCTGGCCCCCTTCTTAAGGGACACTTCAGGAGTGTATAAATGAAAGGGTTAAGTGCCTCTGGGCTGACATGAACTCTGAAGTGGAACTCCAGTTTGCTGTCTTGTCTTCCCTGAAGATTCTTGAAGCTGGAGCACTGAGGAAAAGTTTTGTTCCTCCAGTCCTTGTTCCAAGAGAGGGGTCTCAGTGTGTCCTTCAAAAGGAAGAGCCACTGGGCTCTTGGCATCTTCCAAGTTTTTTTATGAAGCAGGGACCATCAGTGGGTTCACAGGCAGGCTCTCTTCCTAAGGATACTTCCTATAAACACTCATCTGGGGCTGTTCAGGTGTTTGGATCATTGGCAAAAGTCATCATACACATAGGCCAAGTTCCTGAGGAGCTCCGTGTCCCCGTGCATCTTAGGCATGTCACCTCCCAAACCAGACAGGCTCCTCTACTTCCAGTCACCTGGAGGTTGAAGTGGGGTGTTCCATTGAGTCCTGGAGCTGGATGCCAGACTGGACAACACAAGTGAGATCCTGTTTTTCAAAACAAACAAACAAATGCAGAAAATATACCTTTTTTTCTGAGAGTTCAATTTCCTAGAATATTTTTTGTTTGATCCTTTCAGAGTTGTGAGTTTGATTTTCATATATTTATCTTAATTAATTTATAATTTATTGATTTAAAAAGCTACATACACATCCAGTTCAAACTCAAATACTATTAAAAGCTGCTCAACAAAAAACCCAAATGACCATCCCATCTAGTCAAACACCAATCTGTTATGGGTTTCCTGTGTATCATTTCAAAGCTATTCTGCATATAAAATACATATTTTCAGATATTTTTAAATAAAAATGAGCACTGTTTCATTTTTAAAGTTACTGTAGCTCAAGACAAGGTAAAAAGGCAGAAACCTGTGGATTAAAAAAGCAAAACGCCTGTGATATAATTGTTTTAAATGCTGTGTTCATGTGTTGAGTTTAAAAATATTTTGATGTGTTCTGATGCTTGGAAAACAAGATGTTGTGAATCACCGTCTTGGGTAAACTGTCCAATATGATTATATAGTTTGTGCTCGCAGGGGCAAGGTCACCTTAATGAGTTTACATAATAATATACAGCAAGCAGAAAGCTACCCAATAAACTGGCAAGAGCAGAGAGGAAGGGAGGGAGTGGAGGGGACAGGCAGCCTCAAGAGTCACCACTTGAGGACAGGGGTTGTGAAGGAAGCCATCAGGAGCAGCAGGTCCTTCCCAAGTGGAGTTTGGTACAGTGAGGATATGCCAGGCATGACTGTCCTATCGGTACTCCAACGGGAGCGCCGCTACTACTCATGCGCACTTGAGAAGTGCCCAGGGAGACAGAGGGACTGGATTTTAAATTTCGTTTCGTTTCAATTAATTCGAATTTCTACATCGCTGTGTGTGGGATAGTGGTTCCCATACTGGGTAGTGTAGATGTGGGTGGGCTTGCCACGTTCGCTGAGGAGGCGTCATGAACACAAGCAGAGGAGGAGAATGAGAAAGCGCCAACAGCCCCAGAGGGAAGCGGAAAAGGAAAGGTGTCTTGGTGCTGCTGTGGTGAGACCGAGTTGAAGGGCACAGACATCCAAGAGCATTTGCTTGTCTTGTGCAGTCAATCGCTGTATCACTGGCAGGGAGCGTCCCCCACCTCTGGTTCTATGCTGGGTTTTTCTGAAGGGTTTCTGTTGGGGCATCGATCCACCTGGGTCTAAAAGGTCTCTGGCCTCACCTACCAAACTTGTTATGGGAGTATCCTCCACGGATCCAAAGCACGCCTGTCCCTGCCATGTAAAACAAAACCATTTACCGCAAGGAAACCCCACAGTTTCATACACCACTAGGGGTCACCATTAACCAAAATGAGTGTTTATTTGTATTGTTTTTAGCTTACAAAATATGGTGAGGCTCTTTGAGTTGGTCATTCGTCTATCGACGCAATAGACTTGAGGTAGTTTTCTCATTTTGTCTCATTGAAAGCAAGGTGGCTTGTGCTCTGGGAACCCATCAACCGAGATGGTCTAATTTGGTTTTATGTTATTTCCAGTTAAAACTCGGCTGGTTCAGACACATACTCATCCATTATTAACTATCTACCGTGTGCCAGGCTCTGGCCCCGCACACAGTGCAGGAGTTACACATGGCACAATGATAGGGGAGCACTACCGATCACATGGACCTCTGTGTGGCTGGTGCTCCCACCAGCGCAGCAGCTGAATAGCTCGGCAAGACTCCGGCCTGGCCCGTGGGGACCAGAGCTTAAGGCACAGTCCCTCTGTTCTCTCTCTCCCTCTCCCTCTCTCTCCCTCTCTCTCCCTCTGTCCTTCCTTTTCTCCCTTTCTCCCTCCTTCTCCCCCTCTTTCTGCCTCATCTGCCTCATTTGCCCCTGTACTAGCCTACTTGTATCCTGCCTCGGGATTATTGGCATGAGCCATTGTGTCCAGCTGGTGAGGTGCTGGACCCAGGGCCTCAAGCATGCTAGACAAGCATTCTCCTACCCTTGCTCTGTTCTATCTCTTAGAAAAGTTTGTTCATTTAAAACCTTCTTTGTGACTAGAAATACCTGTGCCCTGTACTTTCTTTGAAAGGTCCACAGACCACAGTGAAGTTTTCCCTTCCATTTTTGTAAGAAAACACCAAATTTTGGTCCTTTGCAGAAAATACCACTCACTGAGCATAAATCTAAAAATAAAGCTATGTACTAAGCTAGCTAGAAAAATTAAATCATGGCATTTGATGGCACACAAAAACAAAAACAAAACATAGCTTTCACCTCAAAGGCAGTAAGAGATAGTTTATTCTGGAGGTCAATCTGAGTGACCGAGGCCCAGGAAACATGGGGCTTGGTTACCCCAGGTTCCATGTTCCCAACTTGGAAGGAGTTTCATGAAGTGTCCCAGGAGCAGAACAAAGGAAGTCATAAATAAGTCAATTTAGAAAGACTTTGGTGGAAACATCAGAGAGGCAGTTACAGGAGGATGGCAGACTCTCCGACCGCCCTTCGATATGATCCGATGACATTCTTTGCTTTCGAGTTGGTGGAAGCTAGGGGGATGCTAAATTAATAGACTCCAAAGTTATTACTATTTTTTTTTGTTGTTGTTTTTAAGTCTGTTAGCAGTAAGATGTTAGCTCTGACACAGAGGTAGGCAAGGAATGGCTATTCAGGCACCTAAATCGGGGCAGAGATTAGGTAATTAGCCTCTGGACCCATAGCGTCCCAACCTCACCACAGTACTACAGTCCGAATCAGTCTGTCGGTCTTTGTCTGCACAGTTTCTTTCCAGGAATTCTTGTGGGCATCTTTGCCCTTGAGAAATTCAAGGTGATGGATGCTTGGTCAGACCTAGGATCTGAAACAATACTTTTAAATTATGCATGTCTCAACCTGACCTTTGGAAAGGGGCAAATGGTAGGAATTGCTTGAACTTGGGGCCCAGACTTGACTAAGCTTTCCTGGGGGAATATACCAGGCAGCTCTCACCCCGAAGCTCAGAGACTTCAAGTAACAAGCACTTGCCATTTGTCGGGATTCTGTGAGTCCCTGGCACAGCTCTGGTCTAGCTGGAGAGGCACATCCTTGTTTAGCTGGCTGGCCTCGCTGCTGGACCTGGGCACGGATGGCTGGCTGGTTGTGAAGGTGTGTCTGTGCAAGGGACATCTCATCTTCTAGCAGGCTCCAGAGTGGCCTCGCCATGGTGTCTCAGGGCACAGAAAAGCAACAAGAGGGGACAAGATTTAACATACAAACTTCTTCTTACGGGCTGGTGGGATGACTTAGATAAAGACACTTGTCACCAAGCCTGAAGACCTGATGCCCAGGACCCACATGGTAGAAGGAGATACCTTCTGAAAGTTGACTTCTGGCCATCATGTGCATGCCTGGCACATGCATGCCTCCACCCCCACCACACACAAATGGAAACAAAATGAAAGGTAAGAATTTCAAAAGACATGTCTATTTGCTTCACAGTTTTCACTGATAAGTAGGTTTATTTTATGGGCTGTGTGTAAAGACACACTAAGGAGAGAAGTTCAAGACTCGAGGCCCAGGAATGTCTGGCTATCTGCTAACTTCTAATAATTGCACCTGTGTGCCAGACTCCTCAAATGCATTACTGAAAATATCAATCAAAGTTGCCCAGGCTAAATAGTTGTTGCCATGGCAGCTGAAGAACCAAATCAGATAAGAATGATGGGAAAGGTTCAATGTGTTCTCATTCCTATTTGCATATTGCTAAATATTCAATGGAACACCAGTTTTATAAATTCACAGTCTTCCTGAAGCCAGGATTAGCCCAGGGATGAATTCACCCTTACTCATGACTTTTTCCCTATGATTGGCAGGCTCCATCATTTTCTGTGAAGAACAAACATTTATGAGCAACTATTATATGTTAACTGAATTAGAGATTAGCAATACTGATCAAGCACTCTTTGTTCGTCCAGGGGTTACCATGTAACAGACCAGATAAACAAACAACAGATGATAACGGAAGCCTGCAGAGTTGGGCTCTGGGGAGCAGTGGGGAAGCAACAATTTTTACCAATGGGATGAGTCTGAGGAGACGTCATAGATAGCTCTGAGCTTTGAAGAAGGAGTAGATGGATGAATAGAGAGAAAGAAAACTCCATAGGGCAGGCAGGGTGTGGTGATGCACGCCTTTAATCCCAGCACTTGGGAGGCAGAGGTAGCCGGATCTCTGTGAGTTTGAGGCCAGCCTGGTCCACAGTGAGAGTTCCAGGCCAGTCAGGGCTACATACTGAGAGACTGTCTTAAACAAGATAAAACAAAAATTTGAAACATTGAAACTTTGGGGGCTGGAGAGATGGCTCGCAACCTTCTGAAACTTCGGTTCCAGGGGACCTAACACCCTTGCCTGACCTCTCCAAGTAACAGGCACACATGTGCATACATACACACATACATGTAAGCAAAATATTCACATACATAGAAACAAAATAAATCTAAAATATTCCCTAGAGAGGGGAACTGGTAGAGTTCTACTGATGGTAGAGTCAGAGGGTCAAGAGCGCAGTTGGCTCAGGACAAAGTGGTCTACCACCCAGGCCTTGTGACTTTGGGCATGTTATAGAGGTGGAAACGGTGGAACTCAGCATAGTATTGAAGGCCCTGGGCAGTGTCATGAAACAAGAAAACAAGGCAGTGGGTATACGAATTTAAGAGGAAATGACAAACTGTTCTTATTTTACAGGTGCTCTGATAATCTATGTGAATGTCACAGCCAGCATCAGGTTTGATATGTTAATAGGCACCGCAGCTAGCCACAGACCACAGAAGAAACAGGTAAATGTTGGAATATTCTTGTTTGGCAAGGATGTCAGGAACAGAGCTGCTCACGGAAAGCAGTAGCATTCTGTTACTCATCACGAAATGCTCCTCTCTACAGCAAATGGGGACCGTTGCAGAAAACCACAATTGGACATATTGCAAAGATTAATGAGTGGGGAAGCCCAGTCCCAGTGGATACTTTTGTAGCACAGCTCCTACATCTGTGGCTCAGGGAACATCTGGGAAGGGAGGGTGGAAAGATTGTAAGAGCCAGAACACCAAGAAGTCCACTGTGAGACTGCTTCTCTTAGAAATGGCTGCATCAACAAGACCTGAGCAAAGACGGTATCAATAGACACGCTAATGTGGAAGAGGGGAAATCTCATGGGGTCCAGTGCCCGGAGAAAGAACTCCAGGCAGATGTGGCATGGGGTCCAGTGCTCGGAGAAAGAACTCCAGGCAGATGTGGCGGCTGAGAGAAGGAGAATTAACTTCTCCCAGGCATGAGGCCCCTGACGGTTATCCAATATGAAGTGGTCAGTCCCGAAATCATATCAAACACTAAAAAGGGACTCAGTAGGCTGCATTTATATATTTGTCTGTCTGTCTGTCCATCTGTGTGTGTGTAACAATAATATATGATAAAGAGGCTATCAATTTGAGAAGGGGAGCGTGGGAGGAGTTGGAAGGAGGAAAAGGAAGAAGAGTAATGTAATTATATGTTAACTAAAAATGGGGGGGGATCAGTCATATTCTTCTTTACCAGCAATTAAAAAAAAGTATAACAGAAAATAAAACAACTTTCACATGAGCAACAGAACCACAAAGTACCTAAAATAAACTTAATTAAAAATTCCAAACCAGGGCTGGGAAGATGGCTCAGCCGGTAAAGGTGCTTGCTGCCAAGTCTGAAGACCCGAGTTCAATCCCTGGGACCCACATGGTGGAAGGAGAGAATCAATTTCTGCAAGTCGTCCTCTGACCTCTACAGGGGCTGAGGCAGGAGCATTCCTTTCTCCTACTAAAAACATCAATAATTGAATAAGTAAATAAATAAATAAATAAATTCGCTAATATTTTTAAATACAAGATAATTTTTTGGAGAAAAATGTAATATTAGTAAAGGACATAAAAGCTAAATAAGCAAAGAGATATGCCATGTTTGTGAGCAAGACTGTTTAATAAAACGTTATCAGTTCTCCTTAAATTAATTTTAAAATTCAAAGTAATTTCAAGATATTCACAGCACAAGTATTTGAGGGAACAAATATTAAAAACTTAGAAAGCCAAACCAAAGTAAACAAACAACAACAAAACAAGACCACAGTTCATTACTTTTTTCTTTCTTTTTTATTTTTTTGAGACAGTGTCTCACTGTGTAGCCCTGGCTGTCCTGGAACTCACTCTGTAGACCAGGCTGGCCTCAAACTCACAGAGATCTGCCCACCTTTGCCTCCCGAGTGCTGGGATTAAAGGCCCGTGCCACCACACCCAGATTTATTAGTCCATTTTGATAAGAGCAAAGAGGAAACATTCACCTCAGGATATTCCAATACTACTGTGCTGGCTAGTTTTTTTTTTTTTGTTTTTTTTTTTTTTTGATTTTTCGAGACAGGGTTTCTCTGTGTAGCTTTGCGCCTTTCCTGGAACTCACTTGGTAGTCCAGGCTGGCCTCGAACTCATAGAGATCCTCCTGGCTCTGCCTCCCGAGTGTTGGGATTAAAGGCGTGCGCCACCACCGCCCGGCAACTGGCTAGTTTTTTTAGGTCAGCTTGACACAAGCTAGAGACATCAGAGAGGAGAGAACCTCAATTGAGAAAATGCCTCCATAGATCGGGCTATAGGCAAGTCTGTAGAGCATTTTAATATGATTGATGGGAGAGAGCCCAGCCCATTGTGAGCGGTACTGCCCTGGGCTGGTGGTCCTGGGTCCTATAAGAAAGCAGGCTGAGCAAGCAAGCCAGTAAGCAGCACCCTTCTGTGGCCTCTGCATCAGCTCCTGCCTCCCGGAGTTCTCAGTCCTGTCCTGACTTCTTTCAGTGATGAACAGGGATGTGAAAGCTTAAGCCACACACACCCTTCCCCCCCACCACCATGTTTCTGGTCATGGTGTTTCATGGCAGCAATAGTAACCCTGGCTAGCACAGGTAGATGGAACACCGGGGCAGAGGCATTTAAGAAAGTGCTCAAAAGTGTACATGTGTGAGTGAGTGTGAGTGTGTGTGTGTGTGTGTGTGTGTGTGTGTGTGTGTATGTGCTCACAGGTGTGCACTGATGCACTTGATGTGTAGCAAACAAATCAGTAGCAAAGGATGGGCTGCTTCATAGTGCAGGGAAACCAGCTCACTACATGGAAAAACTATGTTTGATCCCTAACACATTATACATAATAAAGAAACATTAACTTCAGACAAATTAAAGAGTCTAGTGTAAAAGGTTACCCTACAGGGCAAATGTGCACACATAAAATACACACAGAACATGTCTATATCAGAATATACATACATATGATATATATGTCAGGATATATTTTGGGAAATGTTTCTAACCCAAGGTTAGCTCTTTTTTTTTTTTTTAAGATTTTTTTTTTTTTTTGAGGTCTCACTATGTAGTCCTGTTGGCCTGGAATTTGCTGTGTAGAGCAGTCTGGCTACTAACCTCCCAAGTGAGATTTGTTTTTATTTTATGTGTACGAGTTTTTGCCTGTATGGATATATGTGTACCATGTTCATGCAGTGCCCTTGAAGGCCAGAAGAAAGCATCAGATCCTGTGGTAGTTTGAATGTAATTGTTCCCCATAAGCTCCTAAGGAGTGGCACTATTAGGAGGCGTGGCTTTGTTGGAGTAGGTATGACCTTGTTAGAGGAAGGGTGTCACTGTGGGGGCAGGCTTTGAGGTCTCTTTTGCTAAAGCTTCCCTCAGTGTGACACTGAGATCCCTTCCTGTTCCTTCTGATCAAGATGTAGCCAGCACCATGTCTGCCTGCACACCACCAAGTTCTCTGCCATGATGATAATGGACTGAACCTCTGAACTGTAAGTCGCCACCTCAATTAAATGTTTTCCTTTATAAGAGCTGCCCTGGTCATGGTGTCTCTTCACAGCAATAGAAACCCTAAGACAGATCCCCTGTAGCTGGAGTTATAGGCAGTTATGAGCAGTCATGTGGTTGCGGGGAATCAAACTGGGTACTTTGCAAGAGCAATAAATGCTCTTAACTGCTGAACCATGTCTCCAGTCCCCCAGTTAGTTCTTGTGATGCTGTAATACATGTGAGATGATGTATTTGCTCCAAGGTTATCAGGCAAGGTTTTTTTTGTTAGCATGGACAATAAAGAGAATAAGATGTAGAAAAATGAAGAAGGACTGACAGGTAGGAGGGACTATTGAGCTTTTTCTTTCTTTAGAAGATCACAGCTAAATAGCTTTGTTTCTAAAACTCATTTGGCTGAGATGTTTCATTGTTGGAGTTCAACATGAACTGTTTGTTTCCTGTGTCCTCTGGGGACACTTTGCCCATCACCGTGTTGCTCACCACTCCCCTCCAGTGGATGACTCTGGAATTACCTTTCATTTCCCTGCACCTGCTACAAATGAGGACAATCCCTTCCACCACGCTTCTCTGCTCCCTTTCTCTGCCACTCTCCTTTTCGGGGCAGCTAGTCTCACAAGATTGTTATGATCCTGGAACAATGGTGCACACGCATGAGTAACCTAATACTCAGGACAGGAAGATGATGCACTCAAGGTTCATCTGGGCTACATAGCAAGACCCCATTTCACAAGCAGCAACAAGAAAACAACAAGCTATTATGTTGGGTTTTCCATCGTTCACTATGTCTAACTGATTTATTTCTTCTGTGTTGGGCTGTGTTAATTTGGTTTAGTTTGATTTTCAGAGGTGAAATGGGTCCAGGAAGTCTTGTTCCCAAAGCATGCCTGGCACCCCCACTAGCAACTCTCTGGTTGCGGGTGTCAATCAACTTTGTAACTGGGGATTATGGTGGTCTTTCTTCCTAAGTATTGGAAAATAATTTTTACACATTTTCACTGGGATTAAGTGGCACAGTCCCTATCATAAAGATAGTGTGACTGAAGTCATCCCAGCCCCAGAGGAAATAGAATTTGCAGACAGAGCCCAAGTTTGTAGGACTCAAAATTTCTGATTCTTTTAACATTTTTTTAGGGGTTGGAGAAATGGCTCAGAGGTTAAGAGCACTGGCTGCTCTTCCAGAGGTCCTGAGTTCAGTTCCCAGCAACCACATGGTGGCTCACAACCATCTGTAGTGAGATCTGGTGCCCTCTTCTGGTGAGCAGAGAAACATGCAGACAGAACACTGTATATACAATAAATAACTCTTTAACATTTTTTAGGAACTCTAACTGCCATCATTTCTACCATTCACAAAATCCTGGACAATAGACAGAGGCGTACAATATCTGAACCAAGTTTTGTACATCACTGTTAAAAAACAGTGTAGACATGCTGGGCGGTAGTGGTGGCGCACGCCTTTAATCCCAGAACTCGGGAGGCAGAGGCAGGTGGATCTCTGTGAGTTCGAGGCCAGCCTGGGCTACAGAGTGAGTTCCAGGAAAGGCGCAAAGCAACACAGAGAAACCCTGTCTCGAAAAAACAACAACAACAACAAAAAAAACAGTGTAGACATTAGTAATTCAGTTATTTGTTTGTCTTTGAGATAGGATCTCCTGGGGCCCAGATTGGTCTCAAACTCTCTGTGTAGCCAATACTGGCCTTGAACTTCTCGTTTTCCTGCCTCTACCTCCCAAGTATGGAGATTACAGGCTTGTGCCATAATGCTCAGCCAGTAATTCAGTCTTATTTAATTACTGCCACAGCATTTTCAAATGTTCAAGTGGAGTGGTGTAAAGCAGTTACTCCATCTCAGTGGTCTTGAGATGCCATCTCTCCTTGGGAGTTCTTAATTCACTAATCAAGTTGTCTCATGTGAGAGAACTGTGACACCCTACCAAATGGGTTGGCCAACTACCAGCTCAATCTTTTTTTTTTTTTTTTTATGCCGAATGCTGTTTATTGAAGGAGGGAAGAGGTCTTAAATACAGGCTTACAGAACAATGGGAGAACCCCGGAGGGCAGAAGTTCGCTACTGATGTTTTACAATCTTGCATTTAAGCTGTTAACGCCCATTATGCAGGATACACAGACAAGGAACTTCCCTTAAGCATTCAGAAGGGTGGAACCCGGCAGGGAATTAGCATAGGGAGGATATCAAGGTCAAAGTCAGCAAGCAAGGCAATAGTTACCCAAAATGGGGGCCAGGGTTCTACAGGTACCCCTTTTACTAAAAAATGAGCTTCTGACTTAGGTTATGTGGGAAGTCAGCAGGTCACCTTACCCATCATGGAGATGCCTGCCCAGGCCACACAGGCACTCTGTCTTAGGTTGGTGAGCACCCCCCAGGCATTACCCGTCTCTGAATACTCATTATCATACAGGCTCAATCGTGTGTGAGTTACAGAGTTAACTGCTGCCAAAGATCTCAAAGTGGCAAAGGGCTTGCAATCTGTGTGTTCGACACAGAAAAGACCAACAGAGGTCCTATCCCACCCATAGCCAGTAGGCTAAAGGCAACTGAGCCATTCCCTTCCTTAAACGATCCTTACTGCAAATTGGAGTCCTTATAAGATGGTATCCCAAAAGCAAATGGAACTTGAGTTTATAAATTTATAATTTTCAAAGCCAATCGAAATATATATAACTATTGAATTAAATTTATCATGCCCAATAGAATAAAAGATTAATTAATTGTTGTAGCTACTTTTGCTGCCAGGGTCTCCACTGTGCTAGCTGTAGTAAGCAATTATGAAATGGTAATCCCAGAAACAGTAGCAGCGGTGGCCGCCACTGCTATAACAGCAACAACAGCAGCAGCAATGTCAAATTCTCTTCTGGAGCGTGTGGACATCCACTGGCATGGATACAACTCCAGGAATACGAAGTGCCAAGGCCTATTTTTCTTGATCCCAGCACGACTTAGGCTGGCAGCTCTTCTGGAGAATCCAAAAGAATGGCTACAGTTCCTAGGCTTATGTTAATGCTTGCCAAAGCTGGCCATATTGAGCTCTCAATCCCCATTGGCATCGGAAGTGGAGAGTTTTTCATTAAGGCCCAATAGATCTCTGTCATGTTGGGTTTCAGCAGCAGTCACAGGGTGAACACAGTGCTCAGGAATCCAAAGAGGAACTTCATTGTCCTGAGGAAAGACATAAAAGAACCCTGGGCCTACACCAACACCAGATCGGGTCTCCTTCAAGTGCTAGTAGAAAGATCCTTCCATCGTTCCAGAGGGTGATTTGCAACAGGAGACCTCCAGTGCTTATCTGCAATGGATACTCCAGCAGAAACCACTGATAAAAAATTTAAAATATATAAAACAAGGGAAAGAATAGAATATGGAGAGGAATGATGAGTCCCCAGTCCCCCCCCCCCTTTTTTTACTCCAGCAAAATATGTTTGTTTGGCTCCTTTTTAAACAGTTCAAATTTTTCTTTTTTTTTGTTTTTTTTTCATTTTTCACTTTTTCAAATTAATCAATTTATCCACCTTTCTATTATCAGCTTGATACAGTATGTATTCCCATCTTAATTGTGAAATGTTTCATTGAGGCTTGCTCAGTAATTGAGTAAAACCAAAACTTATTATAAGCCACAGTCATCCTAGGGTCCCCCCATGCTATATATATAGTCTCCATGGTTCTGTGGGTTGTAGTCTGATTGTTCTTTATTTTATATCTAGACTCCACTTATGAGTGAGTACATACCATGTTTGTCCTTCTGGGTTTGGGTTACCTCACTCAGGATGATTTTTTTCTAGTTCCATCCATTTGCCTGCAGATTTCATGCTTTCATTGTTTTTCTCTGCTGAGTAGTACTCCATTGTGTATATGTACCACATTTTCTTAATCCATTCTTCAGTTGATGGGCATCTAGGTTGTTTCCAGGTTCTGGCTATTACAAATAGTCCAGCTCAATCTTTAGCCTTTCTCGGGGGTTGGAAGGAAATTAGACAGCAGGCATGGCTGACTGCTGGCCCGAGAGACAACTCGATGTGATAGGTGCAGGGAGACACTCACTGTACTCATCTCTGCCTATCCATGTGAAAAAGCCAGCTGTATAAACCGCTGCTCCAGACTCCCAGCCCTGAGCACTGTTAGGCCTCAGTGCCTAAGTAAGGTGGTCCAGCTCAGCCCATCAACTCCAGTTGGAAGAGAAGTAGGAAAATCACATGCATATTCCTCTTATCTCCACCTAGTAAGGATGGATGCACATGGACATGCAGGCATCCGGGGGGTTGCCTGCCAATTTTCTTTGGAAGCACCTGAAATGAGGGGTGGATTACAAACTCCTAAAGTTGTAGACAACTAGTATGGAAGAGGAAAACTCTAAAATGTAGAGATTTCCAGCCTTTTCTTAGAGCATGTGGCAGCTCTGAGTTCAGAAACACCTCCCAAGTCCCAAACTCCCCCTCACACATTCCCTGTGGTACAGTGGCTGTGAGTCTACCAGTTTAGAGGGCATCTTACTTCAGTAGAAAGACTAGGTTTGTGATGACGTCAGCTACATTTTTGGAGGGGCCAATGTGTAGAACTGTGGGGAAAGCTGTATATGGAAAATTATTGCCCATTCATCCCTGAGGGCCCATGGAAGTTGGTGAGGTTGCCCATACCAAGTTTGGAATTATGGAACAAAAGGGCTGGCCTCTTCCTCCTTCAGACAGGCAAGGCCCTTTTAAGAGAACTGCAATTCCGCAGTGTTAAATTTGCCCCTCTGCTACATTTAAATATGCCTAGTTTATTCCATTACTTCCTCTCTAAGACCCTGTGGGGTATAGTTACTATGGGCCTTGTTATCATTTTGAATTTTTGATATCGGGTTTATCTGTGAAGCCTGGGCTAGCTGCCAGTTTATGCTCTTCCTGCCTCAGCCTCCCGAGTGCTGGGATTACAGGCATCCTATCCCCACCCCTGTATCCAGGGTTCAGATGGGAGATTGCTTGCTCAAGGTCATGTAGGACAGTGAGTGGTGTTGAGATGCAAGTCCTTCCCCGCTGGGCATTTCTGTCTGTCCGACTCAGTGGAAGGTGTCAGGTTTGATATTAAGACTATTTGCTGTATGGTACACTTGCAAGCTGGCTGGACTGTGAGCTGTCACCGCACTGTGAAGAGAAGACATGCTTTGGCCCGAGTCCAAGAACAGTATCTGAGACTCTCAGTGTTAGAGGAGAGTGGTCCAGCCAGTAGGAGGGCAGGGAGAGGCGGCTGCAAGAAACCTGAGCTCCAACTGTTAAATTATATCTCCCAAGCGGTCTGTCTTCATGTCAGCTAAGCACAGTTTTCTAGATACCTGGAAAGAGGTAAGGAATACTGCCTCAAGGTTTCCTCCCTTAAAATGATACATTGCCCTGTATGTAGAATTGTGAACCTTTAAAGTTTTTAAATTAATTATACATGGCATTTGATAAAGACCCTGATTAACAGCCATCATTCCACATTCAGCAGGAGTAGCAGTTGAAGGATTTAGTGGACAAGTAATTGGACTACAAGCAACACCATGGTAACCAGAGGCAGGAATGGGGTGAGAATTCCCACACTGGAACCCAGTTTTCATATTCTGAGACTAGAACATTAAAGCTGAGAGTTTACCAGCTTCCTTTTATTTCAAGCTCACTCTCAGGAGCAATACGTGTGTGTGTGTGTGTGTGTGTGTGTGTGTGTGTGAGAGAGAGAGAGAGAGAGAGAGAGAGAGAGAGAGAGAGAGAGAGAGAGAGAGAGGGAGGGAGGAAGAGAGGGAGAAAGGGAGAGGGAGAGAGAGGGAGAGGAGTGTTTGATTTTTTTCCAAAGCACTTCCACACATGTGGCCTCAAACCTGTACGGGATTAGACATTCTTATTCCAGCTAAGAGATCAGAAAACAGAGGCAGACCCTGGGCAAGAGGCTTGTGAAGGTTCCAGGGCTGGTTCCTGGCAGAGCCAGGAGTTTGGCCGTTTCTTCCAGGTCACACTGTCCTCTTATTGATCCTGCCTGAAACTGAGCAGAGTAGCTACGGTTCACACAGAGGTTATGAAACCATGCCATTGTTGCATGGTGTGAACGAAGCAATAAAACTCTCTGCCTTTTTGCATCCATATCAATGAGTCTGCACAAGTTTTGACACAGAAATTGCTTCAGTTATAGGAGACTCAGCCTTTTCCTTCTTCTCCCCTCCCTGCTCCCTGGCCCCTCCCTCTTCTGATTGTCCCTTCCTCTGCCCCACCCCCTCTTTCCTGGTGGGAGCACAGCTCATTAATAGAGCAAGGAGCTATGTAGAAGGGCTCATTCTCTCCCCACTTACTGGGGAACTGTGAGCTCGGAGTGAGGTCTCCAGTTCCTGCTATCACTTTTCATCAGATGCTGTGTCGATCAGGGGACACTCCATCTCCATCTCTGCTTTCTGGGGCTTGGAGAGGAAGACACAGCCATGTCGCCTGCTGAGAGTCAGTTGTTGGAATCGGTACATCTCTGATCAGTAAATACAGAACTAAGACATCTAGAAAATTAGAGAATCCACATCTCAGAGGAATCCAAAAATAAAACAACCCCATCCGAAGCATTGGTAGGGGAGCCATGGAAAAGCCTGTCTTGGTCTTGGGGATAGAATTATCTGGGTCGAGACTATAGTCTTTGCCTATTCAAAAGTTTTGTGAATCTGTGTCAAGAAAGGATTGAGCTTCTCCAAGCCTCAGACTCCTAAAACCTAATGCTACCCCACAGGCGATTTTAGGAATGAAGTGCCTCACACTGTCACAGTAGACAATCAATAAATGGTAGTTTCCCTCCATGCAGTCCTTTCTTTGGCTTTGTACAAGGATGAATCCTCCCAACTAAGTGACACTATGTATGGAGCTTACCTTACGAAATGAAATTCTTGGGGATGGAGAGAAAGTTCAGTGGTTCAAATCATGTACTGCTCTCAAAGAGGACTGGGTTCCATTCCCAGCACCCACACGGGGCAGCTTCAGCTCCAGGACCATCCAACACCCTCTTCTGACTTCCTTGGGCACCTGCACTCTTGGTTCATCTCCTCCTCCTCTGACTTCTATATATAACTTGAATAGAAGAAATGGAGCTCTCAATATCTAGCCATTCCACATGAAAGGCTGACAGCTTACAGAACAGGCAAATATGCCCAATGGTTGCTGCCTTGGAAAGGAGGAGCCTGGCAGTAGCTGTTATTTCAAAGGGTTTATGAAGTCATGGAATCTGATTTCACACTGATGATGTCTCCTGTCAGCACCCTAGGGCTGGATGAGGCCTTCTGGGTTATACACCTACCTTCCACTGCGCCGCTCCAATTATAATCCTCTGTCATTCCTGTGATCATTTGCTTTCTGCTTGTGTGCCCTCCAAGAACATGACCTTGCCTAGCACCATTCCTGACACATGGAAGATGGATGGATGAATGAATGAATGAATGAATGAATGAATGAATGAATGGACAAAAATGTTTTCACTGGCTTGTCCCTCTTTCTAGTCATATATGGATTCTGTTAGGCAACCAGGGGCAGGGCTTACTCCTCTTACAGACAGGAACATTGGCATGAAGTGGGTGGCAAGCTCTTTCAGTCCAGACTCTAGACAGCCAACTGGTGTCTTTCCTCCACCCCCTCTGCCTTCCACTCTCCAGCCTGGCCCTTGGGTCTGTTCAGATAGAACACTAAACAAGCGCTGTTCCCTGGATCTGTTTGATGGCTAGTTACCACATTTTGTGCACAGAAGCCCCACCCTAAATCAATGAATGATGGGCTTTTCATTGGCAGGCAACAACCTCATCTGATGATGTCAAAGCTGCTCACTTGTATAGCTACAGTTCCCTCAAACAGGGAAAAGATACCCAGAGCTGGGGATGGGACCTGGTTAGAGCACGTTGCTTTTGAAGTTTGGTCATTCTATCTATTTCAATTTGCTTTCCCACTTCTGATTCTCTCAAAATATTTTCCCCCATCAAATTCACTCTAGTCCTTATGGCAATTCTCTCTGCCCCTTTCCTTCCTTCCTTCTTTCTTTCTTTCTTTCTTTCTTTCTTTCTTTCTTTCTTTCTTTCTTTCTTTCTTTCTTTCTTTCTTTCTTTCTTCCTTCCTTCCTTCCTTCCTTCCTTCCTTCCTTCCTTCCTTCCTTCCTTCTTTCTTTCTTTCTTTCTTTCTTTCTTTCTTTCTTTCTTTCTTTCTTTCTTTCTTTCTTTTCTGCCTACCTCTGCTTCACGAGTGCTAGGTTTAAAGGCATGCGCCACCACCCCTGGCCCTTCCTTTTTAAAACTTTATTATTATTCTTTGTGGGGGACTAAGAGGCACCCATGCCTTGGCGGTTGTGGAGGTCACAGAACAACTTAAAGGAGTCACTTTTCTCCTTCCACTGTGGGATCTAAGGACCAACTCAGGTCACTAGGTTTTCCCAGCACCTCTACCCTCTGAGCCATCTCCTCCTCATTACCGTCCCCCACGTTATCCTGCCCCCTTTTCCTTAACACAAGGTTGCACCACGTAGCTCAGAGATCCTCCTGCCTCAGCTTCCCACGTGCCAAGACTTCAGGGATAACCCACAACACCAAGCTTCCTTACTAGTTAGCCAGCTTTCTGATAGAGACACGCAATAAACACTACGAACTTTCTCTCTGTGAAACCTAGTTTATGAGCTGATCTTAGTGTTTTATTACATCCACCTTTCTCTCCTTTCACGTTTCCATCTTTGGGGATTCTGTTAAAGTGAACACTTCAGGAGAAGTTGAACTGAACATTTTTAGACATACTGAAAAACACCTGGCGTGGGAGTGGCACAGTCAGGAGTGTGGGCGTGGTCCGGCTTGCCTGGAACTCGCCATGGTTTCCCTAGGCCCAAAATCTGTACCTCTGACCTGCAGGGGTCTCCCTGGCTCTTGTGTTCCTTAGTCCATTTCAGCTTCTAAAGACACTGCCTAGACTGCTCCAGAGAGAGCTCCAGAGCTCCCTCAAGGCTGTTTATTGTGGAGAAAAGGTCACCCTTAAGCTTATTGTGGTCTGGAAATGCTTGTGACAAAATTGTCATTGTAACAACTTCCTTGAAGAGATTTCAAGCCCTTTATTACCCACACAATAGCTGAGCTGTTAAGGACAGAACAGTAACACCCCTTGAAACGCAGGCAGCTCCTGCTTCCTGGTGTTCCCCAGCTGCTCAGCCTCTCCAAGTTCTAGGTGAACAAGTGGCTTCATTGGTCACCAAGTCCAGCTTCAGTCTATACAGGCCGAGTATCAACAGACAGAGATGGAGAGGGCTGCTTTGGCCCCGAGCAGCGGGCATGATGGGCCAGGTTACAAACTCGGGGGTTATACACTGAGTCATGTGTGTAGGCGGGAGGGAGCGGGGTTACTAGGGAAAGGTAACCAGGACTCACACCTGGAGTGGTGCAGAGACACATGGAAGACCCAGGGAAGCAAGAAGCAGGAAGCAGAAACAATCGCAGGGGTGGGAATAACACACAGAAGATGGAGGCGTTAAGTATGGAGGAACCATAGGGCCTCAGCTCTGTAAGACTCAGCGGGACATGGGCTAAACACGAAGGAGGTCGGAACCGCATGCTTTCACCTAGCGTAAGTGTGCTTGTTGCAAAGCAGGCAGAGATAGGAGAAAAGTGGGCGGAAGTAGCAACAGGTGGTAAACCTGCACTGGAAACAGCTTGGCCACTGATCCAGACTGAGACACACAACACCCAGCCCAGTCTCCGATGCTTTTAGACACTCAGTAGTGATGCCAGACCTTTTCTTTCACTACTACTCCAGAGAGGGCACCTTCTCCCCCAGCTTCCTACTGAGGCTGGGTAGATACTGCGAATTTGCAGAAGAGCAAGCCTCTTCCTAGGGGAAATTCTAATCGCTGAGTAAAGCTGCTGTGAATCCCATTACACCATTTTCCTACTTGCAGTCTCTTTGTGGTTTCATTGAAAGGAGCTTAATCTGGATGGGCTGTGCAATTCACAGCTACTTAGCTAACCCGTGTCCAGACCAAGCAGAAGCATTCAGTCCCTGAAGGAGGCCCTGGCTCAAACAGCATCCTATGGGAGGGCTTTCAAGTAAGGTCCGTGACAGACCACGGCCACATCCAGTGAAGTGATGCATGGATCCCTGACTTCCCACCGCTCTCTGGGAGAACTGGCTCCCCAGGTGGCCCAGAGGAACGCCAGCAGCACGGGCCACGGAAGGCCACCTAAGTCAGGACCGCAACTCACCTCGGACCTGGGCTCCAGCCCTCGGGTAGGCTGGGCGTTTTTGCCCCCGCCCCCTTGCACGATGACATCATGCTTGGGATTGAGAGTGGCGGTTTAAAAAGCAGCCCGGAGGCGGCCAGGAGCCTACACTGCGGAGGAGCAGCCGTGATCCTAGGCTGCGCCCAGGCTGGGCTGTTGCTCCCCAGGCGGCTCCGAGCGCCTCGCAGCCCTAAAGCGAGCGGCAGCCTCTACTCGCCCGGTCAAAGATGCCCCACCGCAGCCTGCGCGCGGCCGTAGCCCTCCTGTTGGTGATCCTAAAGGAGCAGCCTTCCAGCTCGGCCCCGCTCAACGGTAAAGTTTCTGCTTGCTTTTTTTTTTTAAAGTCCTGCACACTCGGCCGTGCCTGAGCAGAAGGATTTCTTGGCAGGCTCTTGCAAGCTAGAATAAAATCACTACTGAGGGAGCAGGAAGGAGCTGTGTATCAAGCACATTTTCAAGGAAGGATGCCCGCTTTTCCTTTAGGATCCACGATCTACTGAGGTTGGAGACACGTTGCCTTTTTAAATGGTGCTTTGTGCACGGTTGGCGTGACTCGTTTGCCTTTTTTTTTTTTTTTTTTTTTTTCTGAGTGCCACTAGCTTTGGAGATGGGGCTTGTTAAATTGCTAGCCGGAATTCCGGAACCACCTGCAGAGCGCTGAGAAATGACTGGCTTCCTGAGGGGTGCGATGCGCCAAAAGGGGAGTCAGGCTGGTCTTCAGAACCCTCAGAGGCAGTGAGTCAGTAGGCTTCACCCACACGTCAAAGGGATAAGGTAGCCCGTCCTTAATCCTTGTCTTTCCCCTAGAGGACTCTACTACCCTGAACCTACAAGTGTGTGCACGTGCACCCCCTATTTGTAATTGTAATAAGGGGCTGAACTCCAAAGGGCAGGGGTGCTGAATAGGGGGTGTCGGGATGAGGTGGGAAGAGGACTGTGAGCTGTGGGCTCACGTCCAAAGCCTGGTTAATTGACTCCCCTGGAACAAGAACGGGAACGCAGCTTTAGTCTGCCTTTTTCTCAGCTGCTTTTCTTAGGGAGAGGACGGTGAGTAGGTCCTGCTTGTGACAATCTCCGCACCGTGGAGATACTTGGGGCTCTACAATTCCTGGGTTGCAACACTTATAGAAAGGACCAAGAGTGACCATAATGGCTGAAAAACCCGACCCCTCTGGCTAGGCAGCAGGGGGAGAGCATCAGCCCTGCTCCGTGGTCTCAGAGCTCTGCGCTCCTTCCTCCTGGGAGGAGGTCACTGTGCCTGTGGAGAACGCTGGACTTGTGAGCAACAAGCTATCCCTCCACTGAATCTTCATCTCCTGGCTGGCAGGGTCTGCCTACTGTCACCTGCCCCCCCCCCCCCAGTCAGGAAGAAGCAGGAGGTGGGAGAAGTCCCCCAAAATGGGGATCAGTTTTGAAAGCTGCTAACTCTGGCTAACTGGTAACTCTCAAGAACTCTGTGGAGACTGAAGTTCACCAGAACTCTTTTTAGTACTGGACACCTTACGCAGAGGAGAGAAGGGCTTGTTCTGTTGATCTTTTTTCTCCCAAGTTGGGGGCTCCCTTTCTCTGACAGCTACTCCCCATCCTTGTTGGCCCCCCCTTCCCTCCTCATCCTCCAAACTGCCTTAGGGGGAGCTTGTAGTAACACTCCACTTCCGCTTGACCCTGACCAGTCCTCTCTGCCTCTAGGTTCTAAGCTGTTATACTGCTATTCATCGGGCCGGTTTCTTGTCTGCCTCAGGGGATAAAGTCAAACAAAACTCACTGAGGTGGACAGAAGGCCAGTTAATCCCAGGTTGGGGCTGGAGGGTTAGCTGAGTAAGGGGTCAAAGTGTGCTCTGCCCGATACTTGGGGGTTTGGAATTTGTCACAGTTTGGAACTAATAAATGCCCAAGAAAAGCCCTTGGCCCAGGGGTGGGAGGAGCATACGGTGAAGCTGAAGGTCTTCTGGAGACAGAATGGAGCTCTTTGTTACTGTGGTCGAGGGCCATTTCAGCGAGCTCTGCCTGAACTGAAGGCGGAGAGCTGGACAAGCTCATGTTGCTTGGATGCAGAGTCATTAGCACTTGGAAGCTGCTAGCACCCAAGGCAGAAAGCAGGCAGGGCAGGACCCTGAACCCCTGGCCTGGACTTTGCTAAATCCTCTTTCCTCAGGGCATCTCCCTGCCCAGTGCCAGCTGGGTTTGCAGGTTCCAACAGGCACTGCTGAGCTGCCCAAATCCAGCCTTTTTGGGAAAGGTAATGGTTCTATTCTAGGAGGAGCTTGACCCCCTTAGGGAGCTCCTGAAATTCCTGAGAACATACATGGTACATGAATGAAGATGTGCTGAGACTCTTAGTAGGCACATAGTCTAAGACAGGTCACTTCACCTGTGAAAACTAAATCCTTCTCTTCCAAGGTAGGATGTCAATAAATAGTGCTTGAGTCTACAAAACCCAAATGGGGACAATATAAACATGTTTTCTAAGGTATGGAGAAAATACTTAAAGTATTATTTAAAAGAACCAAAAATGGTTGTCCTAGGAAGCAAGTAAATGGCAAGTGACTTGCGGGGGGTGGAGGGGGGGCTGATAGCTGTTAAAAAGCCTTGTGGAGCCATCTGGCTCTAAACTATGTACAGATGTCTCATTTGATCAAAATTACCAATTAACTTGGAAAATTAAAAACAAAATTAACATGGAGGCAAAGACATTAAACAAAGCAATAATAGTAATAATGGGGGGAAAGGAGATGAAATCAACATTAAAAAGAAAGAAATAAAAAAGCAAAGTTCTCTTTTAGCCTTTAGAAACCACCATTGGCTTGAGTAGGAAATTCCTGCTCACGGTGAGCGGCCAGAGCCTTGACACTATGTTTTATGGAGAGAGGGGAGGCCAGTTCTTAGTCTTCCAGCTGTTCCTCTCAACCACAGACACTCAGAGATCCAGGAGAGAGAGGCACTCACAAGTTGTACTGTCCCTAGCTGGATTGTCCTCCAGTGTGCAGGGAGACACATCTCACTCAGCTTGGGGTTCCAGTCTTCTTCCAGAAGAAGGTGAGAGTGGGCAGGCTGGATGACAGATGTTACAGGCAGAGTCCTGTCACAAGTGTTTAAAATCATTGGATGGAAGGATGAAGGACCCGTGTGAGGTGTGAAAGGTGCGGAGTGGGAGCAGGTGGGTTGCTTGGGTTCTATTCCTGACAGAATTTCTCCTCCACGTTTCTGCCACTGCTGGCATCGTAACTCAGCTGAGGATGGCAGCTCCCTTGGAGGAAACACAGCTTCCATTTGTGGGAGTTTTCTGCTCTCCGGGTACTGATGTGATGAGTTCTCCAGGATATGTTGTCAAGTGGAAAAAAGCAAGACACTAAACAGTGTTTCTAGTAGGGGAGTGGATAGAACACGTGGGTGTCTGGCCCATTGTGAGGAGCCCACCATCACCCCCCACACAAGGTGTCTACTAGAAGAGGGAAGGGAGGCGGGGAGAGAGCACTTCTACTGGATGAATACTTGGATTGCTTTGGGGTTTCAAGTCACAAGGAATCCCCTGCTCGTTTAATAATGTTTGGCTTTCCTACAATGTCTGGGAGTGGCATCTATTCCAGATGCCACCTACTAAGTCCACAGACACCTCCACAAACTCCCCATCCTGAGCTCCGGGGAGTCGTGGTTCTGGCTCCGAGTGAGAAGTTGGTATTTGGGGGCACTGATGTCTTTTTCAGTCTCCCCCATTTGAAAACTCCATTGTGTTGTACTTATTTGTTTCTCTGTTCTTTACAGGATCCAAGTGGACCTATGTTGGTGAGTAGAGATTTTAAATATATTGATTAGGAGAGAACTGTATTTAATAAGAAACCTAGAAACTTGGTAGCGGTTATTTGGGGCGTGGGGTGGTTGGGAAAAGCTGGGCATCATTAGAGAATGGTTCTTCATGAGAGTTGCAGAGTGCATTCTCCCCAAGCAGAAAACCTGCTCTAGGCCCCTGAACTGTAAGACTCGGTATTAAGACTTTCAAATTCCAGTAAGGATTTCTCCCAGACCTCCAGCGGCAGGGACCCTGGCCGGAGAGAACCCTTCCTCCTCACATCTTTCCTACAACAAACAAAGAAGAAAGAGCTCCTTTCTAAAAGTTTGGCTCGGGCCCTAGAACTTAAGCTGTCAGTAGACCTGAAATTAACTTCTTGTGGCCATGTTGTAAGCAAGCCATGGATGCAGAGATGATGGTCTGTCCTTAGAGAAGAAGGAGGCTTGATTCACATTAAATATGGTCCAGGGTGTCTGTGGGGGCTGGGTCAGGAACATGTTAGACAGCCTGACCCACCTGCAAGATGGTTGGTGGAGCTACAATGTTGCAGTGAACCAGCAATGTCACTGCTGCCGGCTGGAGCGGGAACAGGAAGGCAGGCACTTGGTTGGCCCTCTGGCGAGTGCAGGAAAAGTTGGTGATATTTTGATAAGGACAGAGTCACGGACACTGCACAAGATACAGCATAGAAGTGACCTCCCTGGCCCTGGTGGGTGAGGAAAGCAGAGACGTTCTGCTAACGTTAAAGCCAGGAAATGCAATGGCTGTGGGTGGGGACAGTCAGGGAAACTGATTATGAGAGTAGAATCCTACTGTAGGGAAGTCCAACCTTCATGTGCAAAGATCAGCCTGGAATGTTCTGGTAGCCCAGGAAACATAGGTAAGTCACTGAATCAAAAGGCACATTCTCCCAGGCCAGGTCTCCAGGCACTCTGCTCCTCCCCACTCCCAGCACTGCATAGCTCCACTATTACTAACATCCTTTATGTACTTATTATGTGCAAGGAACGTTACTAGGTGGGTGGGTAATTAGAAGGGTATGCTGAGCTCTGTAGCTGGGAATTACAAAAGTTCATAATTCAAAGCAGAACATAATAAATAGTAACAGCAGATTGTAAATGAATGGTCCAGTGCCCTGATTGTCAGAGGAGAGATCCAGGGCTGGGAAGTTAAGAAACTTCCCGAAGGAACCAGACTTCTATCTAGGCCTTAAGAGAATGGGAGGACTGGGGAAGGTGGAGAAGTCCTGTTGGCCCAGGTGCCAAGAGCATCCCATGGACAGAGGGGAGGCTGAGCAAGCTGGAATTTGAAGGAAGTGCATAGACAAGGGTTTATAGAGAGTCATGGGTTTGGAGGTCAGAAAGGATGGGTCGAGGAGAGGAGGCCAGGAAATTCCAACTTGTTCTGCACGCAGTGGGGCAGGGCAGGCAGCAGATCTGGGTTTAGGAAGAAGGCATTTGGGCAGATGGAAGGGAGACAGGAAAGTGTTGGGCCTTTGTGGAAACTGTTCTGTTCCCTGTCTTCACACATACCTTATAAAAGGGCGGGGTGAGAAGAGACCAAAAAAAAAAAAAAAAGAAAATCCAGCAAAGAAAGAATAGACAGAGTTGGGCTACAGGGTCCCTCATACAGGCTGTGTGTGTGTGTGTGTGTGTGTGTGTGTGTGTGTGTGTGTGTGTGTGTGTAGCACAATGGATTCTTGGCACTTGGCACTTGGATTCTGTGATTCTCAGTAAGCCATTTGGGCCCTCTGGGCTTCCCTTGCCCCATCTGCAACCCTGGGGGTGGAATTATCTAGACCAGTGTTCCTCGGACTACATCTTGGCATCAACTACATCAGAATCTTCTAGAGTTCATTCTGAAAATGCAAGTTTCTGGGTCTCTGGAAAGAAGGGATCTGAGAAACCCGAGTTTTTAAAAACATTCCCCAAGGATAGATTTGTTTGTTTGTTTGTTTATGGTGTGCTGAGGCTCTAACTCAAGGCCTCTAGAATCTAGATGAGCACTGCCCACTGAGCAGTGCCCACTCCAGGCCTCATGCGTGTCACTGAGGGACTCTATGCAGAGGATTCCCAAGATCCTTCTAGTCCAAGAGTCAGTGCTAACTTGTCTCACCGATTCTGCCGGCATCTCACACATAGTGGAAACACAAATCAAGTCTCTACGAGGCTCCCTGCAGCTCTGTCACAGCCCCTCAGCTGGCAGAACGAGGTGGGAGCAGTCATATCACTTTTATGGCCAACAGCATTGCTCCAGGAAGTGGCCTGGCCCAGTGCTGTTCTTCTTGATCACTAGCCCAGGATAGCCCTCTGCCTCCCACACTGTGCAATTAGAGTGGCTCCGTGATGAGGACGAAGGGCAAAATCTGATGGTACATGGCAAGAACATTGGCAAACCTAGCCTTCGCTTTTGTTTTTGTTGTCTAGAGACCGGGTCTCTTGTTAGCCCAGGATGGCCCCCCCCCAAACTCATTATGTAGCCAAGGATGACTTTGAATTCTGATCCTCCTGCCTCTATGCCCTGAGAGGTGGGATTGCAGGCCTGTGCTACCATGCCCAATTTCCAGGGCACTGGGGATTAAACGTGGGGCTTTGCGCATGTACTTTACCAACTGGGCTACAAACCCAGCCCAAACCTGGTTTCCATTAGTGTGCACAGTCATCCCTCAGAGGTGACGAGTGCAGGAGGGCAGAAGGAGGATAGCTCAGGAGGCAACAGGTCCAGGCTGGCAGCGGGCAGCTGGCACCGGTGCCCAGAAGCACACAGGTGGAGAGCAGACCCAGCATCAGTGCCGGAAGGAGGCAGTTTCTCAGCAGTAAGGGCTGAAGTGAACAGGACAAGCCCAACCATGTGCTTGGCTTCCTAGGGTCTAGAACCCAACACACGGCTACACTGAATCACCTTGCTCCAGCCTTCGGGCTGATGGCCGCACACGATGGAACTTCTATGTGGAAAAAGAACTCTACTCCTGTCCCTGGCACTGAGTCTCATGGTTGACTTCACGGTGAATCTCCAGACACAGGACCATCTTCCTGCCAAGATGGGCCAAGTCCTACCCATCTGTTCCTGGGCTGGCTTTAGAATTCCAAGACTCAATCATGAGAGAGGAAAGGATAGAGCCTGCCCCCCCCCACCCACCCCGACTTTAAGCCAGTGCCCATCAGCCCCGTAGAGCTGGGTACTTGACCTGCTCAACTGCTGAGTGACTGACTTGCAAGTTAGGGTATCATGTGAGCAGAGGACAAACTCCAGCCCAGTAAAGCAGATCTGTGGCTGAAAGTCATAAGAGGGGGTGTCTTGGGAGTGGTGAGGAAGAGGTGCCTAGGAAGCGACATCAGGGGTAGCTGGGTGTGTGTATTCAGTTCCTTGACATGGGTACTGTGTTCAGTTTATGAAAATTCATCAAGCTGTTGGTTTATGATACATACACTTGCTTGTATGTACATCAGGTTCAATGCAAGAAGTGAAAATTTCCAGCTAGCTGGTAGAGTCATTTTTTCTCAGATAGGCGGGTTTTGAAAGTCTTATATCAAGAAAACAACAAAAATCCCATTGTGGGCCAGAGAGATGGCTCAGCGGGCAAAGGTGTCTACAGCCAAGCCTGAGAATCTGAGTTTGCTCAGATGGGACCCACATGGTGGAATGAGAGAACCAACTACTGAAGTTCTCTTCTAGTCTCTCTATATGCACCATGGCACATGTATGTGCATGCACACACACATGCATACACACACACATACACACACACACACACACACACACACACACACACACACACGCACACACACACACAAATCCAGTGAATATGAAGCAATGGAGCAACCAAAAAAAAAATGTCAGTGTTGGAAATAATGAACCAAGAGCAGAGAATGGTCATGGTGTTGACATCCGCTGGTATCAGACGTTGGTTTGGTTGTCTACAGATTTGAGCTAGCTTGGAAAGAGATTCAGGTAAAACGACCCTTAAAGACATCATAATGTTGGGGAACGTGGACACCAAGGTCTCCCCTGGAAAGCGCACGTCTCTCCCAGTCATCACCCCACAGGGCATCTGTAAGGCTAGCCTCTCCATCTTGATATGTGGGATTTGGGATCAATGGGGGCTCGATTGTGTTGGGGGGCAATGGTGGGCTGCAGTAGAACACAGGTCTTCCTGCTCAGTTTAGTGATAGCTTGGGCAGTCTTTGGCTTGGGGAAGATTTGGTGTGTCCCAGGCACTGCCATGCATTCCCAACACTGCTGTCCTTTCTCCATGCCTCCGTTCCTCCCACACACAATGGATTCTCCATCCTAAAGAGTTTCCTTTGAAGGGCAGGGGAGATGGCCCACTTAGTCAAATGCTTACCACATAAACATGAAGACCTGAGGTCCATCCCTAGTAACCACATAAGAGTTGGGAGTGGTGACAGTCTTGTAATCCAAGCGCTGGGGAGACAGAGACAGGCAGATCCCTGGGGCTTACTGGCCAGCTAGCCTAACCCGACCGCTTAACCCTAGGTCCCATCGAGAGACCTTGTCTCAAAACCACAAGCTTAACAGAGTCTAAAGATGGACCATAGAGATTGATTCTAGCTTCTACATCCATGTGCACACATGTGTACATGCTCATCTTGCACACACATGAACATGAACACACATAGAGAATTCCCTTTGGAAATCAGGCTGGGATCCTCCATAGCAGCAGACATCGTATTCACATCCTTCACGTCCTTCACGTCCTTCGGGCCCTGCCTCCACCTGCCCTCTGCCTGCCTCTGCCGGAACACAAAGCCGTTGCCAACACATGTGCCCTGGGGCCCTGCACGCTCTCTTTAAGCCCTTCTCAGCCTTTAAGACCCAGAAATGGAACCCAGGAAAGGAGCCTGGAAATGAAGCTTTCCTTTCTACACTAAAGCAGGGATGCAGACCCATGTGGTCCCACCCCCAAACTGCAGTAATAAGAGCAGGCCTGTCCAAGCCAGAGGAAGGGCCGAAAACGGCAGCTGGGGGGCACATGCAATTACAAGGTGGATTTAATTAAGGGGGTGCATGTCTTTCTCCAGTGTCCCACAGCTGCCATCCTGAGCATGAATAAGAGGCCCTAAGTACTCTTTGGAGAGCTGGAAAAGGCCAGACATGTTTTTCCTATTAGAGAACTGAACCTTGTCCCTGTGTCAGAGGATTTCCTTGAGACCAGCAATCTGACCCACTCTCATTTATTAAATCTGGGCTCCAGTCCCAGTTACTGCTAATTAAAGCAGTGGCATGCAGGGTCTGTTGGGATGTGGTGTGGTCTGCCCACTCGCAATGGGCCTCATCTTTTCTGGGTTGCAGAATTGGGGCTTGAGTGTGTCCTGGAGGCTGTTGGTCTGCAGCTTCCCAAATTCCTGTGTCTTAACGACTACAGAAGGCCTTAGAAAGGACAGAGACAGCAGTCTTCATCCCTACAGTTGGGGGTGATGGCTGGGTGGGTAGTTTGGCAGAAAACTGGGATGTGGAAGTGAGATTCCAGAAGCTGACAGATCTTGGACATATCCACTAGGCCACTTTCTGGCTGGCTGGTGTTAGGAAAGCAGCTTGAGTGCTCGGTACTTTAGTTCCTTAGCTAGAAAACTGGGCGTGATAGCAGCTAGTTCAGTGTGTCTCAAAGCGTGGTCCGTGGGCCAACACCATCAGCATCAACGTGACCGTTAGAGATGCAGGTTCCTGGCCCTGCCCCAGGCCTACCCCACTACTCAGAACCTCTGCTGGGGTAGGCTCAGCTGTCATTTTAGCAAACCCTTTGTATAGGTCTGGTGTGTACTCAAATGAGAAGTACCCTGGGCTTCACTGGGCTGTGATGAGGATCAAGTAAGACAATCCATGGAAAGAGGCTGGCTCAAAGCTAAAAGCCACGTCCTTGTCTATTCTAATACCTGATAACACCAGAGCACCAATGTACCCATGTGGTCTCTCTCTCTCCGAACTATGTTTTTTATAGCCAGTAGATACCCTTTTATATTTGATTAAACAAAGGATTTTTTTTTTCTTTTTGAGAAGGGAAGAATCAGACAAAGCTACACAAGAGCCTCCTAGCCCAGAATGCCCTTTCTGGCTTTGTCCTTCGGATCAGGGTGAAGGTGGAATTAACCTCCTGATGCTTTCTTGGCACCTAGACACCACGTATCTGGTTGCACATCCAAAGGTCACTTCACCCAAGCACCAATTTCCCAGGAGGTAGGCCCATCCCGGGTGCCCGAGCCTGAGTGAAAATGACCTTGACCTAGGGCTGATGGGGCTCTGAACTGCATATGCCTAGACCCATGCAGGATCTGAGAGGAGTGCATGCATGGTTTCCTATGCACTTGACTAAAAGAGAGCTGTAACTTGGCAAAAGGGCTGAATCAAAGCTGGTGTGTGTGTGTGAGGGGGAGGGGGCAGCGGCACGTGTGTCTCAGTTCCAGGCAGGTACTAATAGGTCTGGTTCCTATGAATGTGTCACTGACAAAATGCCTAAGAAAAACACTTTTTTTTTGTTTTTGTTTTTGTTTTTGTTTTTGTTTTTCGAGACAGGGTTTCTCTGTGTAGCTTTGCGCCTTTCCTGGGACTCACTTGGTAGCCCAGGCTGGCCTCGAACTCACAGAGATCCGCCTGGCTCTGCCTCCCGAGTGCTGGGATTAAAGGCGTGCGCCACCACCGCCCGGCTACTTTTTTTTTTTTTTAAGAAAGGACTTCACTGTGTAGCTCTGGTTGGCAATGAACTTGATGTGTAGACCAGGCTGGCCTTGGACCCACAGGGATCCCCTTGCTTCTGCCTCCCAAGTACTGAGATTAAGGGCATATATTACCACACCTGGCAAGGCAAACAGCTTAACAGAGAAAAGGTTTTTTTCCCTCATGGTTTCACAGCTTTCACCAGCTATCTTCATTGCTCTGGGCCTGAGTGAGGCAGGACATCATGGTATCATGGTAGAGAGTGTGCTGGGGCAGGGCTGCTCACCTCACTGCAGCCAGGGAGCAGAGAGGCAGGAACATCACATATACCCTTCCCCAAACCTCTCCTAGTAGCCTTCTTCCTCCAATCAGTCCCACCTTCTGAGAGCCAATTAAGCTATGAACACATGGACGGGTTACTCTGTTGATGAAGTTGTTGTGCCGGCGAGCTAATCACCTCTCCATAGCATCACCAGTTGGGGACCAGTTGGGGACCAGACCTTCAATACATGAGTCTTTGGGAGACACATCAAATCCAAACCACAATAGCAAGGAAGAAAATGGTGCACAGCATGCTTTAGAGAAACCCACAGTCTTCGAGGGAGCAGGCCCTCTTTCCTGATCATTTTCTAACCTTCCCCTGCCAGGCAGCCCGGCAGTGAAGGAGCCCTGGTGTCCCAGCCAGACTTGTCCAGGGCAGCTCCATGGGATGAGGATATAGTAAGTGCACCTGCCATGGTCAAAGACCCTATTTTATTGGTTCCTGAGTATCTACCTTCCCTACATTTTAGCATTTCTAAAACCAAGATAGCTCTTTTTAAGACAAGAGCCTCACCAGGTATCCCAGGTTATCTGAATCTTATTACGATTCTTCTGCCTCTGCCTGCTGAGTTCTGGGATTGGAGACATGCACAACCCATTGAGCTTTTGGGGATGGATTTTTTTTTTTCAAGACAGGGTTTCTCTGTGTAGCTTTGGAGTCTGTCCTGGAACTCACTCTGTAGATTTGGGGGTGGATCTTGTCATCAGTGGCATCTCGAACCATGAAAATGTGGTAGCTGTTTCACAAGTCTTCACCGAGAAACAGAGTTCTAGGTGCTAGGAATGTGGAGAAAGAGGCAGAAATGATTGATTTCAGTAAGTAGTGAAAATGAAGAAGGGCAAAGAATGGGAAGGGCGATGGCCTGTACACACTTGGCTCACAGCGCCCAGTAAGGACAGGGACTCAGTGGATTTTGAATATAACTTTACCAAGCAAGCTTCCATCGGTTCACAGCTCACACACTCAGGTAGTGCTGGGTGAGTACAATTCTTTCAGCAATGTAATTTAACGTGTCCTTTTGGTTTACAGAAGTATCGCTTTACAGAGCAAGCTTTCTGAGTCCCTGCCTGTCATTTGGTTTATGCCAACCAGGAAGGAACAAATCTCGGCTGCCACCTCCTTGTGTCTATAAAGGTTGACTCAGGACTAGTATAACTCTAAGTCGGATGGTTCTGTTTAGTTCGCCTTACTTTTTACAATACTTTGTAATCCTTTATGTGTGACTCAGTCAGCTGCGGGACCTCTGGGTCGAAGAGAGAAGACCCGTGCAGTTCTTGTAGGGACGTGCAGATTCCATACCAGACAGGCCTGCTGTCCCCCTTTCCATGACACACGGCTGGCAGAGGTGCCTCAGTCATGATGAGAGTGGGCTTTGCTTATTGTACCCAAGGGTGACATTAGCCGATGAAGCCTGGGTGCTCTTTTGGAGTAGTCGCTCTTTGGAAACTGCATGAGAAATGGAGATGGAAAAGAGGTGACACTCAGGGTCGGGTGACAAAGGTGTTTTGTAGCAGGTCTGAGGCAGTCGTGCAAGCCACCGGTCCCTCCTTGGCTTTGGTTACCAGGAAGGCCAGAGGCAAGCTGTAGTTCCAACTTGAGTAAATGTCTGTTTTTATTTACTTATTTTTGAGGCAGAGACTGATGGACCCCAGGCTGACCTCAGCCTCACTCTGTCACTGTAAATAACCTTGAATTTCTGATCTTTCTGCTCCCACCTCCCAAGCACTGGGATTACAGGTGTGTGCCACCACGCCTGGTTTTATGCAGTGCTGGGGATTGAACCTAGGACTTGGTGCATGCTGGGCAAGCTCCGGAGCGGCTGAGCTATGTCCCTAGCCAATTCATGTCTGATTTTTTTTTTTTTTTTTTTTTTTTTTTTGGTTTTTCGAGACAGGGTTTCTCTGTGTAGCTTTGCGCCTTTCCTGGAACTCACTTGGTAGTCCAGGCTGGCCTCGAACTCACAGAGATCCGCCTGGCTCTGCCTCCCGAGTGCTGGGATTAAAGGCGTGCGCCACCACCGCCCGGCTCATGTCTGATTTTTAAAAGTGAATACATTAACGAGCTGGCTGCAATTCATTAATCAAAGACAGTAGGTTTCAAAACACCCGAGAGAATCAAATCAGTTTACTTCATACCACAAATATTTACTGAGTGAAGAGCGGGCCGGACACTGTGCGGAGGAAACAGACCGGCGTTAGGGCTGAGCTCCGTTACGGGGCTGGCTGTCTGGAGAGTCAGCAGGTTACAGGTTCTTCAGCCACAGAGCAGAAGGCTCCCACCTCGAGTCTTCAGGAAAGGATTGGAACAGCGGTCCTCAGCCTTCCCGATGCTGCGGCCACTTACTGCCTCACGTTGTGGTGACCCCCGACTGTAGAATTATTGCATTGCTGCCTCATCATTGTGACTTTGCTACTGTCATGATCGTAATGTAAATGTCTGATAGTCAGACTATCTGACAGGTGACCCCCTGTGAAAGGGTAGTTTGACCCGCTAAAGGTTCACAACTCACAGGCTGAGAAACACTGGATTAGGGGGAAGTGCCTTGAGGTTGCATGAGCCGAGTCCTGAAGGTCATGTAAGAGCCAGGGAAAGGTCACTGAGGACAAAGGGACAACCTGGACAATGGTCAGCTAGGAGGCTGGTGTAGTGTGGATGTGATGCAGGACTTCAATGAAGAGAGAAGGAACTTGGAGTGAGGCTGAGGAGCCCTCAGGCAGCTAGGAAGGCAGCAGGAAGCTGCTACTAGAATGTTCTAGGTCGAGGAATTGTGTGAGGGGTAAGCTTTGAGAAGGACCACCTTTGCTGTGGGATGGGAAATGGAGTAGGTGGAAAGTACTGGGGAGACCAGAGGAACGAGGGACGGGGAGCAGGATCTGGATCAAGAGAATGGTAACAAGGACACGGACCTGCTGGGATGATTCAGCTGTACATACGAACAGCTAACGGTGCGGCCTGCCTGTGAGCGACTGCCCCCTCAGCTCGGCTTCCCTGAGCATTCAGCTAGGCCCTGACGGTCACTATTGCCTGGGAGGGTGGGGAAGAGCGAATGCAGCTGCACCCCTCCAAACTGCACCCCTGTATACGAACAAGCCCAAGAGAACAGAGTTGGCAAGGGGGCTAAGCAGAGAAAAGGGCCTTGCACGGCAGCCCCAGGTCTCCTGGCCCTCACCTGAGTCACGTCCCCAGGCATTTGACAATGCATACTTTATTCCAGGGATTGTACTCTTACATGACACATCATGCCGTAGGGGAACTGCGGGGATTGAAAAAAAAAAAGTAGACAGTGAAGACCTGTCAGGGACACATCACGCTAAGTTAATTCACCTTTCTTCCCCTCAAAGGGATAAAACGCTTGGTGGTTAAGGAAAACACAATAGACTAATACCTGTTGATATAAACAAACATTTGATTCAGCTCACTGTGGCATGCTCGTGGGAAATGTGGACCAAGCTGGTGTGACTGCTCAGAGGAGAAATCGATGGCGTCTAAGTCACTACACCACTGTTAATGTCTGGGGAGGAAATGCCGCTTTCTCTAGGAGCAACCCCGAATCAGTGCCCTTTTCTGATCTACAAAGCGAGTTCCAGGACAGCCAGGACTGTTGTCACACAGAGAAACCCTGTCTCAGAAAAACAAAAACAAAACAAAACAAAAAACCTGAAACAAAAAAACCCACCCTTTTCTGAGGCCTTAGGACTGCCACGGTCGGTAGGAGTACAGTGGCTGGGTGGAGAGCAGAGTGGAGACTTGAGGGAGGGAGGGCCTGCTGGCCTCCACAGGGATGGAGGTGAGGTCCTGCAGGGTGTGAGAAGACAGACTCGGCATGCCCACCCATGTCCACACATGATCTCTGCTCTCAGCTATGCCCCTCTCCTGACACCTCCGTCTCCCACAGTCTACGCAGAGGGAGCCTCAGTTTGTTACTGAGTTGTGTGTCTGGGGCTTTACTTCTTCCACCTGCCTCCATCTTAAAGCCAAAGCTCTGCAGGCAATCCCCTGAGAGTCTCCACTTTTGACAGACCTGTTGGTGTGATGGGTCCATCAGCAAGGAGGAGTCAGGGAAGGTCCCCATCTCTAAATGGAGGTCTAGAAAAAGACTTGAGAACCACAGGGTTTGAGCACAGTCCTTACGCTTAACTGCCTCAGGAAGCACAGGTCCCTGCTTCATGAGCTTGGTGACCATCGACGAAGACCTTTTCCCTCAGCGGCAGCTTTTGATCTGGATCCTGCTGAGTACAGGACAGTGTTCCAGGGCCTTTGAGTGGAAATGGGTCAGTAAGGAGCCAGGTGTGCCCAGGAGGAGAGTTACTCAGAGGGCGTGTGACCACGTGCTGAAGGAGCTCTCCTCCCTCCCCCTGGGGGCTGCTCAGGATCCAGATCTTGTGACTAGCTCAGGGGAGGTACACAGGAAACATCCATCTGTGGACGCAGCTCTATGATTCAGAAAAGGCACTGAGAACATGACATTTGATCTAGGACGGTAGGGTTTCAAAGGAGACATAGTATGGAAGGAAATACAATGCCGCTGAGCACTAGACATGAAACAAGACGTGCAGGGAGCCCTAGGGGTGTTTGGGGTGAAGTAGAAGGGAGAGCCTACTGTGAAAGGTTGGAAACCTGCCCCTAAATCTGGGAGTGGAAGAACTGGGATTCTTCTGAAAGACTCAAGCACCAGGAATATATCTTATCTTGTCTAGACTGTCCTGAAGTAACACCGATTCCTCATGGCTGCCCTGTGAGACAGCTGTTCTGTCAGTGAAGCTCTGAGGATCAAAGAAAGGCACCCAAGGTCTCACAGCCAGGACAGCTGTGAGCGGCAGCCTTGGTAGATGCTTTCAGAGCCTTTGAGTTCCCGCTGTACTTCACACCGCTGGGAAAGACTGTTAGAAGTAGCCTACGAACGAACGTTATCAAGTATAAGAACCGTCAAAACACCATTTTTTTTCCATAAGGGGAAAGCGGAGGGAGTAGTTAGTTACACACACACACACACACACCATAGTACTGTAGGTCAGCTCTCAGAAAGGACTTCCTCATTTATGAAAACAACTAAGCATTGGCTCAGCATTCAGAGGCTATTCCAACTTCACCTTCACTCAAACTCCACTCTGGAGAAGGGCAGAAAGCTGTCTTTTTGTCTGTCTGTCTGTTTGTTTGTCTGTCTGTTTGAGACGGGGCCTCAAGTAGTAGTCCAGGTGGCCTTTAACATGCTGGGTAGTCAAGGATGACCTTGAACTCCTGACCCTCCTGTCTTGACTTCCCAAGTCCTCTGATAACAGCTGTGTGCCACTACTTTTGGCTTTCTGGAGTGCTGGGGACTGAACCAGAGCTTCCCGTGAGCTAGACAAGCACTCTACCAATCCAGCTGCAGCCCAGCCCAGCCCACGCTGATATCTTAGAAACAACCCCACGCTTCTCATTTCTGGCTCCCCCGGGACTGCTTAAGGGGACGTTTTGGAATGTCACAACCTCCTTTCTCTCATCCAGTTTCACCTACCCCACAGGCTTTATCTCCTGGCCACCTCCGATCACTGCCCAGACTGTGTGGAGAGGTTGCTATGGTGGAGAACAAGGGCTTCCACAGTTCCCAGCTCAGCCTTTCTAGTCACTGGCTATGTGAGTAGCCATACGTCTTAGGGTTTCTAATGCCATAACCAAACCAGTAGCACCATAACCAATAGCACCATAACCAAAAAGCAAGTTGAGGAGGAAAGGGTTTATTCAGCTTATACTTCTAGTCAGGACAGGAAGGGCAGGAACCTGGTGGCAGGAGCTGATGCAGAGGCCCTGGAGGAGTGATGCTTACTGGCTTGCTCCTCATGGATTGCTCAGTCTTCTTATAGAACCCAGGACCACCAGCCCAGTGATGGCTCTACCTACAATGGGCTGGGCCCTCTCCTGTCAATCATTAACTAAGAAAATGCCTTACAGCTGGATCTTATGGAGGCATTTTCTTAACTGAGGTTCCTACCTCTCAGATGACTTTAGCTTGTGTCAAGTTGACATAAAACTAGCCAGCACGCCATGTTATCTATCTTTCTGAGCTCAGTTAACTTATCTACTAAATGAGAGCAAGCTATCTACGTTATAGGGTAGCTGTACAAATGGAAATAACCGAGAACTGCGGCCCAGCCCTCCACTGTTGAATTAAGTTGCACAAGAGTGTGGTCTTGGTCTTCTGCCTGCATATTCTCCGAGGCTGCTTTTATGCCACGACAGCAGAACTGGATTGTGACAGAGGCGTGTAACTTGCAAAGCTGGAAATCCTGATCTTGCTTTTTGTAGGAAAAGTTTGTCAATGACTTATCAAGAAGTTGCCCAGGGCATAGTCAGTGCTCAGTGAATCATGACTTTGTAAAGAACTCTAAACCCACTAGGTCTTGGAGTTTAAGAAAATTTATTTGTGGTTCTAGAGCAGTGGATCTCAATCTCCCTAATGCTGGGACTCTTTAATACAGTTCCTCATGGTGTGGTGACCCCCAACCATAAAATTATTTTCATGGCAACTTTGTAACTGTAATTTTGCTAGCTATTGTTGTGAACTGTAATGTCAATATCTGATATGCAGGCTATCTGCTGTGCAACCCCTATGAAAGGGTCATTCGACCTCCAAGTTGAAAGCTTCTGGTCTAGAATGACACAAGGCAGTCATAGTCTTACAGGGGAATTTAGGGGCTGAGGATGCAGCTCAGTTAATACATTTCTTGCCTAACATACACAAAGCCCTGGGGTCCAGCCCCAGCACTGCATGAATGGCATGTGGTGGAACATGTCAAATCCCAGTACTTGGGAGGTAAAATAAGGAGAATCGGGAATTCAAGGTCATCTTGGGTTGCACATGAAGTCTGAAGCTAGCCTGGACTACAGGAGACCAGAAGACAGGGAGTGAGCTGGGGACACAGTTCCGAGGTCAAATGCTTGTCCTGCATGTACAAGGTCCTGAGTTTCATCCTCACTACCAGGAAAAAGAGAGACAAGGAATATTGAAAATTCGGTGCTGGCAGGGTTGCTCAGCTGGGAAAGGCACTACCAACTGCTAGCCTGATTCAGTTCCCAGGACACAGGAATAGAAAACTGACTTCTGCCACCTGTCTTCTGATATTCTCACTCAAACCTTGGCGTGCACATACATGATCTCAATCTCTCTCAATTTCTCTCGCTGTCTCTCAAAGAAAAGGTGTGGAGGGGAATCCAGAGCAGTCACGTGTTGTCAGTGTTCCCTGAGGGTCACTACCATGTCCTGCCTTTTCAGATGGCAGGGGACAGTGCCATCCTGTTATAGACATCAACTTTGCCTCCATGGGCTGTAGCCCCCGAGACTATGTCCTGTCATCCCCAAGGCCAGGCCCCCACTCCACTCTTCTGCCCATAATGACTGACTGACAGTGAGAACATCCACTCCCTTCAAGAAAATGTTCTCTGTGGATGTCATCTGGTCCCTCCTTCCCCGTGTCCTGGTGGGACAAGAACACTCCTCTAGTCCAGGGCTTCTGAGCTTCTGCATGACTGAGCTTTGCGGTGGGATATTTCTATCATGGAATGGTCCTGTGCCTTGTAGGGTATTTCCCAGCATGCCTGGCCTCTGTCCAGCAGATGCTGACAGCATGCCCCTACTTGTGGTAGCCAACAATGTCTCTACACATTGCCAAATGTTCCCCGAGGGGCAAATTGCTCCAACTGAAAATCACTAGGCTTAGTCTAAAATAACACTGCAGGTGAGGTAAGAAGAACGGGGTCCAGCACAGAATAAGTTCGTGTTCAGAAAAGCAGGGTTCTGGGCAAGGGCCCAGAGCCGCTGTGCATATATCTGACCATCCTGCTGCTTCATTCAATAGAATGTGGGGGGGGGGGCTCTGCTCGACTCTGCAGCTGATGCTGCACATGGCCTGAGGACTTTGGGTAGCTACTGACCCCTGTGTTCCTAAGAGGCTTCTCCCTCTCCCCTCACGGCCTCTCCCCTTCCCTCTTCTCTTCTCTTAGGCAGGGGATTGGACCCAAGGTCTCGTGTATACTAGGCAAGCAATATAACATGAGCTACAGCTTCACTTGACTAAGAGGAGGTTTCTCTCCGTCTCTGTCTCTGTCTCTGTCTCTGTCTCTCTGTCTGGTGTGGTATATGTAGATGTGAGTGTGTGGATGGACCTACACACATATGTATATGTGTGTGTGGAAGTCAGAGGTCAACAATGGGTGTTTTCCTCCATAACTTTCTTTCTTTTTTTCTGAGACAATCTCTTACTGAACCTGGAGCTCACAGATTTAGCTAGACCAGCTGGCCAAGGAGTTCCAAGGAGCTGCCTGCCTGTCCCACCTCAGCCCCGGGGCTGTCACTGAGCCTGATGTTGACATCGGCCTTAGGGATCCGAACTCAGGTCTCAGGCTTGCATGGCAAGCACTTTCCTGACCGAGTCATCTCCCTAGCCCAGGAGGGTTTCCAAAATGCTTGCTCCCACAATGCTAGGAAGGCTGCCGCAGGGTGTGAACATGCTTATGCATCCCACCCTGCGCCAGCCCGTCAGCTTCTCCTTCATTTTTATATCCAACTCCACTGCTGAGGGAGTTTCTGGATACTTGGTTGTTCAATGATCCATTATCCTCCCCCCCCCCCACATTGTTACCGGTTTGCTCTGTGGGCTGATCATTGGGTGGTATATAGGGGGGGATCAAGACCACAGCCTTACCCCAAGTGGATTGATGGTTAAGCCGAAGCAGACATGAAAACAGATATTACAGCAAGATGGCTCGGTGATGAGGTGCTTGCCACCAAATCTGACAACCTGATTTTGATCCCTGGGAATCATGTGGTGTAAGAAGGGAAGAGGTTATCCCAGAGGCGTGTGTAAAAAGAAAAGCCAAGGAAAAAGCCACCAAACAGCCCACATTGAGAGACAGGCAGCCTTGGGCTGGAGAGATGGCTTGGCCCTTAAAGGTTAGATGCACAACCACAACAGAGATTCAGAAGAGCGAGAGATTTAAGGGGACAACTCAGACAAAGCCATGTCCTGCAAACAGTGAGGAGAAGTTTTAGAAACCGCTGGGGCTGCAGGGCTGCTTCGAATCGTGCACACCTGTAATCTCAGCACTTGGGAGGCAGAGGCGGGAGGCTGAGGAGGTTGACGCCAGGCTGGGCCACGCAGCGAGACCTCGTGTTATAGCATGACAAGGAAGAAAGGGAGGGAAAAGAAAAGCGCCGGGGCAAGACAGAGCACAGCAAGGGTGAAGTCTGAGGAGAAAAGAGGGAAAAGACCGAGCATTCGGACCCAGTGGGCTGTGGACATGGAGCTGAGCGGAGTGAGCAGCCAGGGTCTGAATCCGAGGAGAAGATGCAGAAGTGAGCAGGCAGACAGCTCTTGTAAGATACTCAAAGTGGAGAGAAGCCAGACCAGGGAGAGCGGGGAGGATCTCACCCAGTGGACAGACATGGAAAATCCACAGCTAGTCACCAGTCCAGAGTGACATCCAACTTAGATATTCCAGTTTTCCTTGACCTCCTGTGCAAATGCCAGTCAAGCCTTGGTCCCATCCCCCAGCCTCTCATGTCTAACAGATGAGCCCTGAGGAGGTGGATGTGGAGAGGGAGGGAGGGAAATCAGAGTGCCTGTCAGCAGCAAGCAGCTGCACCCCTGGAGAGAAGCACCTGTGACGTCTGCAGATCTCTCTGTGCCAGGGAAGCAGGCTGCCAGGGAGGCCGCCTCCACCACAGTGTTTACTCTCCCACGGGTCTCCTTTCTGTGCCAGGAACACTGGTCTAGCCTCTTGTAGCCCATGAAATTTAGAGTCTTCTCTTTCCACCCAGGAGCTTGTTATGAATAATGGCCCTCTTGACCCCCAGCCTTTTCCTACTGCTTTCCAGGTTCGTTCACAGCTTGTTTTCTGAAACCTGAGAGGGAGAAACTACCGATGGTTGACCTAAGCCAACAACTGCTTTACACGAAAGGACAAAATCAGTTTGACTAGAATCAAATACTTCAATTATAATAAGATCAACCCTATGAATGGATGAGCACATTGTAGGACACACTCAGAATGGCATAGTACTCAGTCGTAACAAGGAATGAGGAGTGACTTAATGCTAGAAAGACAAGCCTTGAAAATATGAAAGAAGCCACTCCGAGATCATACACCACATGACTATATTTATATAAAATATGCAGAACGGGCAGCTCCATAGAGAAAGTGGATTAGTGGTTGCCAGGGGCTGGAAGGAGGGAGAATGGGTAGTAACCATTGACTAGGTTTAGGGAGTCCTTTGGGGGTGATGAAAATGTTCTAGAACTAAACAGAGTTGATGGTTTCACACACACACTGTGAATATTTTATTCTTTGTCTATTATTCCACACAAAAAAGACTAGTTACAAAATGGGACTGAGGGGGGGGGCTGATGAGATAGATCAGAAGATAAAGGTGCTTGCCACCAAGCCTGGCCACCCAAGTTCAATTCCTGGGACCAATGTGGTGGTAGGCAAGAACTGATCCTCCAAGTTATATTCAGACCCCGAGACACACACACACACACACACACACACACACACACACACACACACACACACACAAAATAAATAAATATAACTTTTAAAAAAGGTTTTAAAAGGGGGACTAGGGTTGTAGATCAGTTGGTAGAGTGCTTGCCTAGCATGCATGAAGCCCTGGGTTTGGTCCCAGCACCACATAAAACCTAATGTGGTTGTATATATCTATAATCCAGGACTCAGGAGGTAGAGGCAGGATCATTAGAAGTTCAAAGTTAATGGATTCTATGATGTGACAGTGAGTACTATGGACTCTGAATCCAGAAGTTCAAGGTCATTCTAAACTGCATGGGAGTTTGAGGCTAGCCTGGGCTATATAAGACCTTGTCTCAAATTTTTTTGGCTGTTGTTATAAAACAGAACAGCGGCAACCTTGCCTTCACAGGAGAGGAAAACACAGCCCTAGCCCAACCACAAGGCCTTTGATCAGACGCGGGCCTTCACCAGCTCTTCTCAACTTTAGCTGAACATCAAGATCACTGGGGTAGCTCAAGACCAGTTAAGCAAAACCTCACAGCCAGGGCCAGGCAAGATTAGAATCTCACAGAAATTCCTGTGTGTGGCAAAGGTTGGGAAATACTGCCTGAGGCCAGTGGTTCGAAAATGTGGGGCCCAGCCCAGCATCAGCAGCTCTTTAGGGGGATGTATTGGATATGCAGAGTTCGAGGCTTCATCTCCAAACTACGGTATCAGAAATACTGGGTTTCAGAAAGTCTTTGCAGCCTGTGTGTTGTGACAAGCCATTTAAAAGTGTGGCAGCCACTCTTTGGAGCCTAGACCATGTGAACCAGAGAACACTTTCTTCAACCTTTGAGTAAAAGTCTAGGAGCCTCTGTTGTGTGTTTGGCTTAGTGATGGCTGTTGTGAAAATATAGAGGCCTACCCAAGCCCTCGAGCATCCTGTGGGTTAGGTTCTTGGAATAAGATGGGCCCTTTATGGTTGGGTAATATTCTATTGGATGTCTATGCCACGGTTTTGCTTATTCATTCTTCTGTCGGTAGATAGGGGTTATTTCCACTATCTGGCTTTATGAATAATGCTGCTGTCTGGCCAGGCTGGTGGCCACAGTCTGCTGTGGACTCAGCAGTTTCACACCGAGCACAGTTGCCTTGTCCATGACTCAAAGAAGACCAGCGAGATCATCGTGCCTTGAGCTTGCACAGGCAGCTGCTTGTTTTCATCGTCAGGGTAGGCTAGGGCCATGTTAGCCACGTGCTGCTCTGGTTTGGAGTTACTGTAGTTTCTGTGTCCTTGGCAAACACCGGGATCACTTGGGGAGGTGACATTCAGCTGTGTCCACCCCCAGAGTCTGGTTCAGTAGGTCTAGGATGGGGCCTGAGCACCTTCATTGTTTGCTTGCTTTTCCTTGTTTCCTTGATTTTTAGCCAAAGGTGACCCCGAGCTTCAGATCCTCTTGTCTCTACCTCCTGAGAGGTGGAATTCCTCATATGCTCTTCTATACTTCATTTGGTGTTGGCGATGGAATCTGGGACTGTTTTTCATGCTAGGCAAGCACTCTGCCAACTGAGCTACATTCCTGGTTAGAGTATATATCTTGAAGGAGCTCTAGGGAGGTGGTGGTGGTGGTGGCAGTGGTTGTAGTGGTGGTGGTGGTGCTGTTTCTCTGGGAGCACTTTAATTATCACTGGACTATTGGGGTAGAAAGACCAAGCCTTCTTTTGTAAGTGTAGCTGCTGCAGGGTGAAGAGTGTAAAGGGCCCTGCATAGCACAGAGGAGGGCAAATATTTTGATCTGCCTTAGGGTGTGAGCAGGTAGATTTATTCTGGGGAGCTGTAAAGAGGTTCAGCCCACCGGAATCCAGAGGAAAGGTGAGCACAGAACATAGCAGTCCAGGGAGGTGGTTTGGCTTCTCTGTGACAGACTCTAGGACAGCAGGTCCTGAGGGCCTGCCAAGGGGGTGGCTGAGATGGAGGAGCAAAAGCAAATAGATAATTTACCTTTGGCATCTTGGAAACCCCACCCTCCTCAGTATAAAAAGCTTTCTTCCAGAAAGAACTCGACAAAAGCCTTGACGTCAGAGTGTGAATAATTATGGAGCTCTTTTGTCCCTTACCCCGGAGAATATTGGAGAGGATTATAGGTGGGGGTGGTGGGCGGTAGGGGTGGGGGGTGGGTAGGGGTGAGGGGTGGGTGTGGAAGGGCAGGAGGAAGAGAAGGTTTGCAGTGGCTAGCAGAGCTGATTGACAGCCCCAGCCTCATCCTCCCAGCCTGCACATCAGCCTCTTCCACCACAGCGTGAACAGACATGGTGCAGTGTGGCCCCCAGTGGACTTTACAAGGCCCACGCTGATTCTGCCTCTTAAAATTGGCCCAAATTAAAACAGACACAATAAAGATAAAATCTGGATACAAAGGATGGTTTAGGCATCTTTACAAAACTCTATTTTGATTGGTCTATAAGGTAAAATCTAAGGGAAAGAGTGGCCTCTGGGGCAGCCCCCTTCAAGCTTTCTAAGTAAGGAGTCACCCTGGTCCTCTCGTCTTTGTTCCCTGTCCCAGCCAAGGCCTGATTCATCTATAACATTAACAAAGGGAACATTTCCATGCCGTGTGATTCTGTGACCTCTGTTAGTAAATACCACAATCAGAAGACCTAGCCATCAATTATTAACCTGTGGTCCTGGCGGCTTCCTTCCTTCTGGCTGGATCTTGCATGTGTCTGACAGGCCAGGTCCAGCCAAGTGTGCTTAGGTTCCTTGTGAGAAGCCATATGTATTTAAAAAACAAAACAAAACTTCTCAATGAACTCCAGGAACTAAAATGTACTTTAAGTGTATTTTTAAAATGTGGTTCCATATCCAAATAACGTCCTGGAGATACGTGGTTTGAGTTGGTTTTAGAGGGAACGGAGGGCCACTTTCCTTCTGAATGGGATTCTGGGGCTTAGCTGCATTTTCTGTGGTTCCAGCCACAGGATCAGGACTGATGGATGACCTCTCCAGAGAGAGGTGGGTACCAGCCCCCGGAGAGGAAGATCTCTTCAACATGTGAAGGACCATAAATCAGTAGGTGTCACATGATTCCGGCTCAGCCTCAACCCCAGAGCAGTTTATTCCTTGGCAAGAAGCCCAAATGGACCCCAGGTTCTCTCTGAGTACATGCCACTTGTGCACCTGACGTAACCAGCTAGCAGCGCTAGCAGGCTCTCCAGGCTCTCCATCTGGAAGGCTGTTCCTCCAGCTTTGTTCACGGGTCATTTCATCTCGTTCTTTAAGCCTCAGCTTTGAGGGCACCTCCTTCGGCAAGTCTACCTGTACCACACTGCCCAGCTGCGGTTTCTCTGTCTCCTCCATCACAGCCCTTGGGGAGTTCCTTCGAAGCACCAACTGCAGGCTGTAATTGTTTGACTTGTGTAGTGGTTGTTTATTTGTGGTTCATTACTGGTCTTGATCCCTGGAATGTAGCTCTACAAGGACAGAAGGTAGATCTGCTTTGTCATCCATCCTGTTCAACACTGGGTATAATGCTTGGCGCACTGAAGGCGCCTTTTGAAGAAATGATTATATTCACTTCAAGATTAAATAGCAGTCCAGGAAGAAAACTAGTTAGAGATTTTTCTCCTTTGGTCAGTATATGGCTACTCAGGGTGTGTGTGTGTGTGTGTGTGTGTGTGTGTGTGTGTGTGTGTGTGTGTGTGTAGGCCAGAGGTCAACCTTGGGTGCTGTCCCTCAGTTGACCACCTCATTTTTGATGCATGGTTTCTCACTGGGACCCAGGGCTTGCTAGTCTTTAGACTAGGCTAGTTGGCCAGTGTGCCCCGGAGGCCTCCTGTCTCAGCCTCTCCGGCACGGTGATTGCCAGCGCATGCACATGTAGCTTTTTCCGTGGGTGCTGAGGATCAAACTCACATCCTCATTCTTGAATGACAAGTACTTTACCAAACGAGCGCTCGCCCCAGCCCCTGAACACTCTATATTTATTGTAACGGCATTCTGTGTGGTCAAGTGTACATGCGTGGGTGGTCTACAGTCACTTTCATGCACATTTGTGAACGAGGACTAGCCATGGTTTTACTTTTTCTAGACCTCTGAGTACAACAAATTAACCAAAGCCTTTGAGGGACTAACCAAAACCTACAAATGGTCATTGTGTGAGAAGTATGACTTGACTGTTGGTTGGGCAAAAAGTCTCCCCAACATCTAGAACGTCAACTTTGCCACACAGTCAAGTTCTGATCTGTTTTTGTAGCCAGTCTGGAGAGACATGGCCTGTAGCCAATCGTTAAGCAGCTACCTGCCTTGAGCATTCATGCAGATACCCAGGGCATTGACCTCAGAGAGTGGGACCAAGAGTCGGGCAATAGGCAAGACGCCAAAGGCCAACCTCAAAATCAGAGACAATGAATATATCTTTATTTTTTATTCTTGCTGTCGATCCAAACTCCATAAGATCCTGTCAAATTACAAACAATATATTTTTTTTCTTTCAAACTGTGGGGCTGGAGAGATGGATCAGTGATTAAGAGCACTTGCAGGAGACCTCCCAGCACCTGTGACAAGTAGCTCACAACTGTCTTTAACTCCAGTTTCAAGGGTCCAACTTCTTCCTTTGGCCTCTCTGGGCACCGCATTCACATGCACATACCTGCACCCACACATATACACACATAATTAAAAATAATAAAATATTGTTGTTAATCTTGAGCATACAGGATAGTCAGTGAGAAATTGTAAACAAGCCTTATGGGTAATTACATGTGTCATGCTTTTATTATTATGATATATGCTATAATGTGGATGTATCAAGTATATAAACCTAAGAAATTACTTAACCCATGCATCTTTTTACCCAGACACTATGTCTGCAAACAGGTTATAAAATTATCCTTCAATCTCTTGCATAAATTATTCACCCAGAGCAATAGCGCATCTCACACTGTGTGTGGGATTGCCTTCTGAGCACTGAGGCTACAAACACTCTTAAAATTGCTTTATGAGATGATTAAGGAAATTGGAAAACTCACTGGATAGTTAATGATATTAATGAATTATAACAGGTTTCACATGTAAAATGGGCATATGGCTTAAAGAACCTTTATCTTTAACGATACATACATATCAGCAGTGTCTTAGTCAAAGTTTCCATTGCTATGATAAAACACCATGACCAGAAAGCACTTGGGGAGGAAAGGGTTTATTTGAGCTTACAACTCTCAGGTCACACTCCATCACTGAGGGAAGTCAGAGCCAGAACTCAAGACAGAAACCTGGAGGCAAGAAATGAAGAAGCCAGGAAATGCCACTCACTGGCTTGTTACCCATGGCTGGCTCAGCCTGCTTTCTTAGACAAATCAGAATTACCCGACCATGGGTGGCACTACCCACAGTGAGCCAGACCCTCGCACGCCAATCATTTAATCAAGAAAATGCCCCACAGGCCAGTCTGGTGGGGGCATTTCCTCACTTGACGTGCCCTCTTCCCAAAGGACTGTCGCTTGTGTCAAGTTGACACAAAACTAGCCAGCCCTCGATTTTCTTCTGTAGTTAGGGGAGGGGATGGAGGAAGTCAGGGCACAGCTCAAACTACTGAAGTCATGAAAAGATGGTACATGGTCTTTACACTATATACTTTCTCATGTTCTCTCTCTCTTCCTTTTAAAACAGGGCCTCATGTGACCTAGGCTGGGCTTGAGCTCTTGTTTTATCTCCCGAGTGCTGAGATTACAGGCCTGCGATCATTCCTGGAGTTCTGTAGGATTGAGGCAAACCATCTCCCATCTAGCTTCATCTCCAGCCCATATTATGTGTCTTTATTTTTTGTTAATGCTTAGAAATTTTCTGAAATTAAAACTCAAAATAAGATGCATAATGAGTTGAATGTGGTTGTGCATGCCTGTAATCCCAGCATTTGAGAGTCAGAGATTGGAGGCCTCTCCCAAGTTTGAGGCAAGCCTGGTGTATGTACTGAGTTCCAGGCTAACCAAGGTTACATGGTAAGACCCTGTCTCAAACAAAATCAACACAACCAAAGGACAAGATAGCAAAGATACAGTGTATTTCAAAACAAAACAAAACAGAAAACTAGAGATGAGTGCAGGGTTAGGAATCACATGCTTGTTTTTAGGCTGGCTGGCTTGCTCTGGCGGCATCCCTCTCAGAACGCCAGCCATTCAGACCAGTCTTCCCATAGCTGACTCTGCTCTTCCATTATCTGTGCAGCCGGCACAATCTCAGGATTTCTGGTTGGGGTTTTCATTATCTGGGTGTCATTTTCAGACAGGCTGATGTGTTCTGGTCTGCAGCATTCAACAAACCCTCATTGAGTGCCTTCTTCACCCAGGGTGAATGGTGAATTCTGATCTTACAAGCTGGACACCAGACCACCCCCACCTCCATTTGACGCCTGGTCAGGTCTGCTTTTCCAATCTCTGAACATGCTGTGCCCACAAACTTCACAAATGGTCTGTGCTGAAAATCTGTGCCTTTCCAAAGCTCATCTGTGTCTCAAAGCCCAGTTCAAATCTTGCCAAAGCCAGTGTCTCCTTCATGATGGCTGAACTTCTCAGCCAAAGGACCGAAAGTTCCCACAACGGTAGTGACTCAACCCTTTCTGCCTCTGAGTTGCCTAAGGCTATCTCCAGACTCCAGCTCTCTCCAAAGAGTTCCGAATATGTTCATATTCCTTATGAACACATAATGGCGGTTACAAACCATGGATACAGACAGGCTCTTAAACTCATTTTAGGAATTCAGCCCGAAAGGGATGAGAAAAGAACAGAGGTTACACAAGGTTTGTCCTGTTCCTTAGTGGGGAGACTTGAAGATGCTCCATGCAGATGGCAAAGGAGATCAGTGAAGGAAGGTTGGATAAGGAGAAAGAAAAGTGCGGGGCTGGGAAAACCAAGGACTTTTGAAAACCTTGACAGTCTGGGTCATTTTAAAAATGTGAAAAACAGCTAGTTTCTGCTTTGTCTACTGGGGGTTGGGGAGAGCATGTTGGGAATAAGGGAGTGTTTGGAATGACCAGGCCACAGAAGCAAGGCCACCACAAGAGCAATCTGGTTACAGCAGGATAATGGGATTAATTTGACTAAAGCAGGAGAGGGAGCCTGGCAGTGGGACAAGGAGCGTAGAGACTGGGCAGCCCATGGAGGGCCCTCGCAGGGAGACATGGTGAGGGTCTAGCCTGAGGTGGAGGAGGTGGTAATGGAAAGTTGGGACTCAACCAACTGAGGGCCGGGGATGAGCAGGGCTCACCGGGCTAGGATTTCGAGTGTTGCAGGGGTGAGGCCCAGGGGTTGGTCTCTGACAAGGCACCGCACCATCAAACTGTGACCTGGGTCCAACCTGTTGACTGTTGCAATGTGCAGACCTTACTAAATGCTAAATTTTACAAACAAAACATAACAAAAATCATTAATAACTTGTAAGCTGGCAGCTCTCTCTCAAGAAGTCTGCACTGAGCCAGGCGGTGGTGGCACATGCCTTTAATCCCAGCACTTGGGAGGCAGAGGAAGTTGGATCTCTGAGAGTTCGAGGCCAGCCTGGTCTACAGAGTGAGATCCAGGAAAGGCACCAAAGCTACACAGAGAAACCCTGTCTCAAAAAAAAAAAAAAAAAAAAAAAAAAAAAAAAAAAAGAAGCCTGCACTGTCTTGGATGTGTGCATCTTTCCCGAAGTGTCCTCTCCTCCTGACGTCCATGCTTTGAGCTCTGTTAAAACAGTTTCTTTGTCAGCTTCAACTTCGCTTCATTTGGATTTAAACTGAAATGACTTTCTTCTGCAGTCATGGGTCTTAGTTTCACCCAGTAGATGTCAGGCTCCCAGAGGCTGCAGTATAAGGCTGTGCCCCAAACTGCCACTGCCATCTGCCCCAGGGGCCCATCTGAGATGACACTCAAGTATTATTGATTTCCGTGGAATGAAGATCTTCCAAGTTCCAAGCTGAGACTTTCTCATGGCCTCCCCCTCAGGGAAGGCAAGTCTAGACTTTACATCCTGGATAGGCAGGATCTCACAGGATAAGGATGTATCCCTGCTCAGCAGCAAAGAAGTTTCAAAAACTGAAATCTTAGGTCACCATCAACCCATAATATTAAAGGACCCAATTGCAAGAGGGGGAAACTGAGGCTGGATAGAAAGATGGGGAAAACTGAGAGGACATAAGAAGGAAAAGGAGCCCCTCCCTCTGGAGACTGGCTGAAGCCTCTCTTCAGCTGAGAGCCAAGAATTTTAACTAAACTAAAATTCATTGTGAATACTGCCCACATAGAGACAATATTCTCTTTTCCATAGAGATATTACAAATAAGAATGTTAAAATAGCAGAGGCTAGGGCTGGAAATCAGTGGTAGTGAACTTGCCTGGCATGCATGTGGCCATAGAGTCTATCACCAGTACTGCAAATAACAATAATTAAAAAGAATGCTAGGATAGCAATGAAGGACCGTGAGCTGGCTCAGTGGGTAAAGGCACTTACCGACGAGAATGATGGCCTGAGCGTGATCCTTGTGACCCACACGGTGGGGGAAGAGAACTGACTCCCACAAGTTGTCCTCTGACTCTGCATGAACTTGGTGGTATGCACATGTTTATAAACCCATGTGCACAGGTGCACATACATGTACGATAAATGAAATTTAAAAAGCAATAAATTATGCTTAAAGCCTAAGCATGTATGACCTCTGGATTAAAAAAAAAGTATCATGTGGTGTATGATGTATGTATGCAGGCACACAGAACAACTCTGTAGAGTGAGTTCTCTGCTTCCACCTTTACATGCGTTCCGGGAATCAAACTCAGGTCATCAGGCTTGTGCATCAAGCTCTTTCCCTGCAGCGTTGTCTCGCTGCCTCATGACCTTTGGACTTAACCTTACCTCCTCCTCAGCCGTAACTTTCTGAGAATCTCACAAACAAGAGCACAAACACTGCTTACAGTGAAAACATGTCTGGACTTCTTTCTAACTTAGAGCTGGTGAAGACTCCATAGTCCCCTGCGACCCATGTGTTTAATCCTATCAGCCTGTAATACCCCGTACTTTTAGAAGCCACCCAATGATCACATTTACTAAAAGAAAAAAGAATAGCTCTTAGAAGCCTTTTGAACAATGTAACTTCAGAAGCCACCAATGTTGTATCTGGGGCTAATGCTAAGACACTTAAATATAAGTCCCTCTAGAAGTCTGCACCTGGTCTATACTGCCCATTTCCTGACTGCCCTTCTGTCCCCTAACACCTACACATAAATCTGTTATCATCCTTTCTTTCTTTTTTCTTTCCTTCTTTCCTTTTCTTCCTTCCTTTCTTCCTTCCTCCCTCCCTCCCTCCCTCCCTTTTTTTTTTTTTCAAGATAGGATTTCTCTGTACTGCCTTGCTGTCCTGGAACTCACTCTGTAGACCAGGCTGGCCTTGAACTCAGAGATCCACCTGCCTCTGCCTCCCAAGTGCTGGGATTAAAGGCATGCACCACCACCACCACTGGCCAGTTTAGCACCATTTCTTAATAAACTCCAACTTTGCTTCCTTGGGAAAAAAAAGAAGTTATGATCTAGTTGTAAAACTGAATGCTGATTGGATTTGGTAATATTAAATTCTAACTTAACTTTGCAGGGGTGAGAGTGGTATTGAGTTTTTGCTCTGAGCGCTCCTGGTTTAGGAAAGCCTACTGAAACACGTGCAGATGAAACCAACCTGGTTTGTTTCAGAGTTATCCAGACAGACGGTGAAGATGAAACAGGATCGGCTGTAACTCATAAACTGTCACAGCTGGGTGATGTGGTGTTCACCTTGCTTTTCTCTCTCTGCTGTTGGACACATTTGAAATTTTCCCTACACAGATAATCTGCTCCTCAGATAATGCAGGTCCTGTACCCCGGGCCTCACAATTCCCAGTCAGAAGTCACGAGAGACGTTTTGAACAGTGCCATGTTAATCCTCCTCTATATTTTAAAACAAAGATTTGTCCACTTCTTTTTTGCCACCAGTAGGGAAATTCATGAACTAGAAAGAAATAATGCCTTGCTTTTACTTGGGAAAACAAGCTTTGGGATGTACATGGTCTCCTTCATGGTCATGGGGTGGGGATGGGGATGGGGGTCCAACCAATGGAAGAGGTGCCATGGAAACCCAGAGCAAAGGCAAGTGTTTAAGGAGCTGCTTTGTAAGAGTTGCTCCCAGCACGGGCTCTCTGGCAAAGAGCACTTGGCAAAGGTTTGAAAGCTGGGGCTGGGTATGGAGTTCAGTTGGTAGAATGATTGACACACAGCACCAGCACCACCTAAACTAGGCATGGTGGCACATGCCTGTAATCCCAGCACTGGAGAGATGTGGGCAGAGGGTCAGAGGTACAAGGTCAGCCTGTGATATACAAGACATGGTCTCAGTTAAAAAAAAAAAAAAGATTGTGAAAGCTGAGACTCAGCTGAGAAATTGTAGCCTTTAGTGACCCTCCCAGGCTTACTGTGGCTTCAGGTTACTCATGGGCTGGGCAGAAACTGGAGGACAATGGCAGAGTCTGCCGCTGTCATATTGATATTGGTTATGTAGGTGCCTCACCATGTGCCTCCCTTTCTTAATTCTCAAGCCAGGAAACCATGAGGCTGTATAAGTGTCCCCAGATGTGCAAGGGGAAAGAGCCCTAATGCAGTTGTGGAGAGGTCTATAAACACTATGAAGTCATAGTTACCAGGCCACAGCCTGCACTATAGGATGGAGGCAGGTTTGGTTTTCAACAAGTAGTCCCAGCCACCCAGAACCAATCCTCACACAGGTGAACTTCAAAGCTAAGAAGAGACATTCTGAACCTGAACAAGTGAACTCATTTTCAAACATTCTTTTCTTTTTTAAGGCAGGGTCGCATGTAGCCAAGCTGGTCTCAAACTTACAGCCAAGGCTGGCCTTGAGTTCTTGATCCTCTTGCCTCCACCTCACAAGTACTAGGATTACAGAGGACCAGCAGGATGCTCAGGGAGTAAATGTGTTAACTGTGAAAGCCTGAGGTCACAAGTTCAATTCCTGGGACCCATGTGAAGAAACAGGAGATGGTGGCACACATCTATAATCCCAGCATTCCTATCCTGAGATGGAGGGCAGAGGCAGGAGAATCTAATCTCCCCAGAAGCTCACAGGCTGGCTAACCTAGAGTATGCATGCACCTATACACACACACACACACACACACACACACACACACACACACACACACACACACAGAGAGAGAGAGAGAGAGAGAGAGAGAGGGAGAGACAGAGACACAGACAGACAGGGAGACAGACAGACACACAGAGACAGACAGACACACAGACATGAACGAAAGGAGGGAGGGACAGAGGGAGGGAGCAGGAAGCAGTGCTAAGGTTCTGGATATGCACCACCATAACTAGCTCCCACTCTCTTTTTAAAGGGGAAAGGGCATGTGGGGGACTTCAAACGGGTAATCAAGTACCCTTAGAGAGAATAAGCAGGAGCCAGGTGAGAGAATTAGTAAACCTGTGAGGACCTGCCATGTGCCGGGCACTGTAGGGAATGTGGGGATGAATGAGACACTCCTTACCCCCAAGGAGAATGTAGGAGAGACGAGGAGGAAACAGATGCACAAACTGTCTCAGATAAACACCCAGAGAGAAGACACCAAGGCTTCATGATCCAAGCCAGGTAACTCCGGTACTAGGCCAAAGTCTATCTTTGGACAAATCACTCCACTCCAAGTATTTCATCTACAAAATACTCTCATCTTGTCCCCTTGGCTATGCCAAGGTTATAGATTTTTAGAAGGATCAAAACCACTAAAATAAACAAGCCATGCTGCTGACGGTGAAAGATGCATGGAGGGTGGAAAAGGCTCTTTTAGACCCTGCAGCCACAAGGGCCTGTGACTGGTGCCAATGACTAGCTTGCCTGTGGACAGAGGCCAGGACAGGGGAGGTGCTGTCTACACCCCAGACAGCCCAGGGACACCGGCATCCTGGGCCTTCACTTTTGAAGCTGGTTCCCACCGGGCATCTCATCACACGCGCTAGCGCTGCCTTGACATGAACGAGCCTCGGCGAGCCGTTCCAACTTGCCTGGTGCAGAGGGTGAAGGTGCTCAGTCCTGTAATCTTCATAAATATTGGATCTCTGGAGCCAAAGGGACCTTCCAGAATACAGTATCCAACCCTGCCATTTCTACCAAGGCTGGCAGCAGCTCCAGGAGGGAACATGACCTGGCTGTGGTCACTCACCAAGGCCCTGGGATAGGTGTTGCTGCAGGCTTGTTGTCCAGGCACTCCACATTCCCACCTTATGTTCTCCTGAAGGCCTTGGCCACACTGACTCTGCTGTCTTTAACATGCTTATTTCTCTTGCCCCCAAATATCTAACATGGCTCTAACTTCTAATGATGACTATGTAGGACACAATTTACACAATTTCCTCCTTATAGCCTCCCAAGATCTCAGTTATTTTTGGGGAAATGTCTGCCAGTAGCTTGAAAATCCATTTAATTACCATGGAAGATAATCTTTTAAACACAGATTTACATTCTTTCAAGACTTTTCCCTGTGGGAGTAACAGAGTTCTCAGCGGTTCTCAAGCTTCCTAATGCTGTGACCCTTTAGTATAATTCCTCATGTTGTGGGGACCCCCAACCACTAAATTATTTCCATAACTGCAATTTTGTTTCTGTTATGAATTGTAATGTAAATATCTGTGTTTTCCAATAGTCTTAGGCAACCCCTGTGAAAACGTTTGAGCTCAGGGGTCACTGACCCACAGGTTGAGAACCACTGGTTTATCTGACCATGGGATCTTTGTTTTTATCCACAGAGGAGTGACTGCTAGCCAGTATTTAGCAAGGAGCATGAGCCCTGGATGATTTTCACTTTTAAACCTGTTTCTCCTCACCAAGGACTTGTCAATTTTATTACAATAATTAGCCTGTAGTATTACCAGGCTTCCTTCCAGTTAAAACCCTGCTGTACTTGGCTTTGTGATCCTAGGCCTGTAATTACTCAATATTTTTCAAGCATCCCTTTGGGACTGCGTCCTGCACTCTAGATGTGGGTGTCAGGAGTTTGTATCCCCAGGGCTTCCTTCAGGAACATCACACTGTGAATCCACCAGCCTCAAAGACCTTCTTGAGCTGTGGGCAGTCAGATACCAATTGCACAACCTGACAGAGTTTGGCAGATTCATCCACTTTTCCCCACTAGAACACCTCCTTGGATGTCCCTATAGCTTGGTGGCCTCAAGACCCAGAGTAATTTCTGGCACATAGTAGGTGCTCAATAAGCAGATGGTAAATTGCTGGATGTCACTAGTCTTCGTGTAGGAGGCTATGTATTACGTTAACATGGGGATAAAGTGGAGGTTGTGGGGGCCCTCGTTTCTGGCCTGGGCTACTCTAGTCTTTCACCTTCCACAGCACTTTAATGGCAGATGGTTTTGAGATGTTTGCCGGACCTGATTCTATAAGCTGCTATCTCCAGGTCTTGAACAGTTTACCTCTAAAACTGGGGCCAACTCTTCTCCCTCATAGCAGTTACAATGAGCAAAGGTGTCAAGTATTCCTTCTGACTCTTCCCACTCTCTGATGAAGTCCACAGGATGCCAAGGGACCAGTACATAACACTTGTCTCATGTAGAATAGTGTGGTTGTCTATGGAAAGACAAGGGAATAAAGAGAAACTGTTGTATAAACGGAGATCAAAAGGTGAGGAAAATTCCTTGTGGAGAACAGAGCTTGAGCTTGGATCTCTCCTTCTAGGTCCTGCTGGGGAAAAGAACTGGTCCAAGAAGTACCCATCATGTGGGGGCCTCCTCCAGTCCCCGATAGACCTACACAGCGACATCCTCCAGTACGATGCCAGCCTCGCACCCCTACAGTTCCAAGGTTACAATGTATCTGCTGAAAAGCTGTTGAACCTGACCAATGATGGCCATTCAGGTAAGGGGGAGACCCTGGAGACCCTGAGAGGCAGGTCCAAGGCCCCGTTGACTCTCTGTCCTGACTCTCCCATCTGGCCGGGATGGGCTCCTCTGAGGCACTCTGAAGACGGGGGTAGGGGGAGGCTGTGAGTCATGCCTGGCCCACTGTCTTGTGTGTGTGCTAAAAATCCTGGTTCCAGTGATTCTTCCTGGGCAGCATATTTCAGAAGTCCATCTCTTGTTTGAGGGAGAGGGAAGAGATAAGTCTGATCCCATTGGTCCATTGGCTAAGCTTCCAGGGTGAATTCTGAGTCATCACAAACTATCCAAGGCACCAGCAATTCTGTTGCTGAGGGTGGACACTTGGGGTTTAATCAGACAGACTGGGTTTGAATCATAACTCTGCTACACACACACACACACACACACACAGAGAGAGAGAGAGAGAGAGAGAGAGAGAGAGAGAGAGAGTCCAGGTTTAGGGTAAGTCTTTCCACCTGTAATAATCCAACCAAGAAAATCCTCACAAGAGTGCCCAGCTGCTTAGGTTGTAATTGATTCCAGATGTAATTAGGTTGACAACCAAGATTAGCCATCACAGATACTAATGAGCCATCAGACCCGGTAAGAATTTTAACTTCAGGCCGGGCAGTGGTGGCGCACGCCTTTAATCCCAGCACTCGGGAGGCAGAGGCAGGCGGATCTTTGTGAGTTCAAGGCCAGCCTGGTCTACAGAGCGAGTTCCAGGAAAGGCGCAAAGCTACACAGAGAAACCCTGTCTCGAAAAACCAAAAAAAAAAAAAAAAAAAAAAAAAGAATTTTAACTTCCTTGAGTTGTCATTTGGAAGAGGGACCCACTGACCTGTTCCGTGGACACTACAGACTGGATACATCACAGTCTGTTGTATAGTTAGTGCTTCTTAGATAGCAATTGTCATTGGAATATAATTTTCCAACTTGGAAAGTTCTTCACTGACAGTTCTGTTATCATAGACAGGAGCCTGATACATGGGTAAGTAAAGAAACAACCATCATTGGCGTAGAGTTGATGCTTTCCAGGGGGATCCAGGAAGGTGCTGGTGCCACTGGAGTTGCACTGGGGGAAAGAGGCCTGGCCTCTGACCTGCAGGCATTATTGCTCTGGTCTGTGCCTTGTTCCTGCAGGCACTTGTACCTGTGCGGGGGCTGCCTGCCTGCCTGCCTGCTCTCTAGCAGGGTTGGTCTGGCCAAGGGTCAGCTGGCCAGGGCTCTGAAGGCTGCTCCTCCGTTCCTCACAGTGAGACTGAATCTGAACTCGGACATGTACATCCAGGGCCTCCAGCCCCACCAATACAGGGCGGAGCAGCTGCACTTGCACTGGGGGAACCGCAATGACCCCCATGGCTCTGAACACACTGTGAGTGGGAAGCACTTTGCCGCCGAGGTGAGTGAATGGCCAGTCTGGTGGAGAGTACCTGGCGCTGGCTCCCCTCTCTGTGGCCACTGGGATAGAGAAACCTTCATAGTCTTTGTCCCCACCACTCTCCTAGAAGAGAAGTCTAGGAGCCAGGTCACTGCCCTGCATTTATCTGGGTGTCTCTGTCTCTTCCTTTGCTGGAGCATACTGAGTGTACCTGTTCCTCTTACTGTGTGATACTGTTGGGAAGGCCAGCCTTGCAGATGGCATGGTGGGATGCACGTGGCCCTTTTCTAGACATCCTCCTGCTTTGTGCAGATGAAGACCTCACAGCCCGCCTGGCTGTCACAGCTCATCGCTTAATCATACCAGGCTCATTGCTCCTCTGTGCTTTTCAGTCGTCACACACCATGCTGCTTACAAATGTCTCTCCCACATCATCCTTCCTCTTCTTAGCCATGAATTGTACTTGGGAATATGAGAACCCCAATCCAGGACTGTCTTGTAGCTTGCCATAGAGTAAGGGGTGACTGGCATTAAGATGTGCAGGGCATCGCTGTGATCGGAGATTCTCTGGAAATGGTTTGGGATGTGGGCACAGCATTGTGACATGTCGTCTTGAGATTCTAATCTAACATACCAAAGGGAATGAGAAGAGAGGCAGGATGCTCCTGCGGTACCACAGGCATGTGATGGGGTGGGATGGGGAGGGGTCTTGAGTTCTTCCACTCCAAGTTTTGAGTCGGGGATGTGGCTCTGAGTGTATACAGGGAAACAGATAGGAAGGGATAAATGTTGCTGGCCAGCCAGCAGATCCCATGCTAAATAATGATACAACCATTCTCTCCTCTGTTCACAACTGCTGAGCTGCTTAATGTCTCAACCTAATTATAGGTCTGTTACCAGTGTGGAGGGGATGTGATTCTGGCCCGATAGAACGGTATGACTGGAGGCGCACGTATTTCAGAGCAGACCCTTCCTTCCCTGGAGCTCAAGAACTGCAATTTCTTGCAAGCTAATTGCAATGTTGAGGCTTCTGCTTCCCCCTGGGAGAATAAAGTGGCAGCTAGGATGTAGGTTTGGAGAGTTCACGCATTTAAAAATATTTCCGGGGTGCTGGAGAGATGGCTCAGCAATTAAGACAGCATTACTGCTCTTACAGAGGACCTGAGTTTGGTTCCCAGAACCCATTTTGGGAGCTCAAACTGCCTGTAACTCTACCTTTAGTGGGTCTGATGCCTTTTTCTGGCCTCCTCAGACACTGCATTCACATGTGTGCACATACACACACACACACACACACACACACACACACACACACACACACACACACAAAATCTTTTTAACATTTGAGACAAAGTTTTACTATGTAGCTCTCACTGGCCTGGATCTTACTATGTAGACCAGGCTGGCCTTGAATTCACAGAAATCCTCCTGCTTCTGCCTCTTGAGTGCCGGGATTGAAGGCATGTGCCACCATGCCTAGCTAAAACAAAAATAAAATCTTTAAAGAATATTACTAATTATTGTATTCTCTGCTCTTAAGCTAATTATCAGACAAAGCCTGGTAAAAACAGGCCATAATTGCTAACACTAGAGGAAAAAACCATCAGGCAGATTCTCTATAGAGATCTCTTTGAAGCTGTGGTTCTTCTGTTGGGTGGTGACGACAGAAGACTTTCTGAAGCCCCCACCAGGGAGTGCCCACAGACCTAGGTTAGTTTTCAACCTCTTTTTTTATTCGTCTGAAAATGGTAAGAGCTGACGCACACCAGAGGGTCAAAGGTCAAGCAATAACGATCTTTGGGTAATTTACACAAATAGAAGTCTACTCCGTGGTGCCATTCTAAGATGGTGTGGGCCATGTGGTGGGCCATCCTTTATGGGAAAGATGGTGAAGCAAGAGCCCCCGAGGAAGCCTTAACAGAAGATAACTTACAAGAATTAACATGAAAGTCAGACGTGGTGGTGCATGCCTGCAACCCTAATACTCAAGAGGCTGAGGCAGGAGAGTTCAAGCCCAAGGCTAGCTTAAGCTATACAAGTAAGTTTCTGCCCACCACCCCAAATGACTCTGGTTCTAGTCACTCACCCGACATTTCACAACCATCTGTAACTCCAACCAAGGTCCCTCTTCTGACTCCCACTGGAACCAAGCATGCACATGGTGCACAGATATACACGCAGGCAAAACATCCATACACATAAAAATAAAATAAAATAAAATGAAAAACAGCAAAATGGCTATGTAACGGCATTACAAATAGACCTTATGCTAAATTTCTTTCAAAAAGGGAGATGATAAGTGAATAGGAAAAAAGAAATTGAGATAAAGATTTCAATACGCAATAGTCTCAAGGGCACAGAATAAAAGTGCATGTATTTTGCATCTAGAGCTATCCACTATAAAGTTTTCTGAAAGCTAGGTGATACTATCTTTAGGATTAAAAGTCAGATTAAGCATCACCAGAATTTATAATAACAAGGGTAATACTGTGTATCTACACTTTGTAAATTTAGGATTTCTCAAAAACTTTTCTTTACCTTAATAATTAATTCCTGAGCTGATTAAAAACTCCACCATTTACAATTTTATTTTGAAAAGATAAAAGTCTGCATTTGTGGAATGTCATTTTGTTTTATAGTCTCTGAAAATCTGACTGCTAAACCCAGCTGGTAAAAGCCATGCTGTGATTCTGTCTGCCTGAGGGATAAACGCCAGTGTTTCATGCATTATCAATTATGATTAAGTTGTAGCTGGCAACTGGTTTCCTGCTTCACCCCTACGGCTTCCAGATCAAGTACAGAGATGCCAAATTACAGGAGACCACTTGGCCCCAGACTCCAGGAAAAAAACAAACAAACAAACAAACAAACAAACAAAAACCAGAAGGGAGAAGAGCTCCAAAGCACCAAAGTCTTCTCATGGTTAATATAAAAACCAATTCATTCATTCATTCATTCATTCATTCATTCATGTCCATTGTACCTCTGCTACTTTACAGGCGCCTTATCAGACACTAGAGATCTCATGAATTAAAGAGGATGTGCCCTGGTTTACAGGTCGAAGAGGACTGGGGAAAGGGGAAACTGGGGACAGATGTTAAGGGTCAGGGATCAGTTCTGTTGGGGGAGAGGAGGGACAGAGGTCTATCTTTCTAGTTGGATTCAAGTCTTCTGCAGAAACAAAAGGTTGCTGTGAGTCACTTGTCCCCTCATGGGTCCCTCCTCTCCTTTTGCAGCTGCACATTGTCCATTATAACTCAGACCTGTACCCCAACTTCAGCGCCGCCAGTGACAAGTCAGAAGGTCTCGCTGTCCTTGCTGTTCTCATTGAGGTACGAGGTGGTCAGAGGGCTTCCTTCATGAAGTCTGTAGCAGGGATGGTATCAGGACTGGGCATGTGTTCTCTGCACGGCAATCGGTAGTGAGCTGCTCCTGGATCGCCCTGCGTTGCCTCTAGAGCAGGGCTGTTCCTCATAAGGCTCCTTGTCTCTTTTCTCAGAGGAAGCCTTTTCTGTATCTAGGCAGCTGAAACAGACATAGCTTTTGTGACATTGAAAATATTGAAAGCACCTCCTCCCTTATCTCCAGCCCTACTGTATGGTATGAGGTCACCTGGCTGGGGAGGGCCTGTGGAGTACACGGATCCTTAGGCTGCACTCTCAGATGCATCTGTCACTGATTATAATACCTAGCATCCAAACTCCATTTTGGAATGAATTATGTAATATTGGGAAACAAGAATGGAGCCTGGTATGGTGGTGCATGCCTATAATCCCAGCAGGTAGGTTGGAGGTTGAGACAGGAGGCTTGTTGAGAATTTGAAGCCAGCATGGACTACAGATCAAGATTTTATCTCAAAAACTGGGGGCAGGGGTGGGGAATGATCAGCTTGCTTTGTAAAACAAAGGCAATATGTTCCCATTCCCAATGTGCTTACTTATCTGGCTTGGCTTTTGTGAACTCAAAGCTCCGTTAAGTTCCGGGTTAAATGGATTGGTATAGGTTTTGGGCTCCTATCAGATACCCAGGAACACACCCTATATACTGGGATACTCAAACCTGGTGTCTTAAGCTGAAAACTAGATATTGTTTGATGCCAAAGGTCACGACCACTATATTAACTCCCAACAGTCTGGCGATGGGTCAGAATTTTCTTTGTGAGGCAGTTCCTCGGGGAAGGCCTCCAGCCCAGCCTGCTGATAGTACCTGTGAATGCAGGCTGATCCTAGTGGATTCCGTCCCAGCTCAACCTGCCTTGTCTGTGTTGCAGATAGGCTCCATCAACCCATCATATGACAAGATCTTCAGTCATCTTCAACACGTTAAGTACAAAGGTGAGGGGTGCTTGACTACTTAGTCATTCACTGTGACACAGGATGTGGTCACACCTGTGTCACCTTAAGAATAACAACAGCGTAAGGGGTGGGTGCTGTCTGTGTTCCTGGGCAGTGTTGTGGCACCGGGTCAGGTGGCCCAGAAAAGAGCGCATTCCCTGTGCCTGAATGTGAGTATTTAAGCTCCTCAGTTACTATGCTTATGCCTCTCCTGGCAGGAGGTAGCTGATACCCTCACTCCCAAAATGTCTCTCCAGGCCAACAAGCCCTCATCCCAGGCTTCAACATTGAAGAACTTCTGCCTGAGAGCCCCGGCGAGTACTACCGCTATGAAGGGTCCCTGACTACACCTCCTTGCTACCCTACCGTGCTCTGGACAGTTTTCCGAAACCCTGTGCAGATTTCCCAGGATCAGGTAACAAGCCAGGGGACTGTACAGCACATTGCTCCCTGCCATAAGCTGTTCTAATCAACGACTCCATTCCCTCTGAGATCCGTTAGCAGCTCTTCAGAACCTCTCCAGTGACCTGCCACTGAAACGCTGTAGGAATTACAGACTGAGCTCTAGGAGGCGTTAGACATCAAGCTAGGAACATGGACAGACTCCCCGCAGTCCATTAAAGAGAGCGGCAGAGCTGAGTTGGCTGGCATGCCCCTCAGTGGCTGGGGGGCATCTGCTGTCTAGGTGGAAGAGCCTGGCTGGTGGGGCAGAATAAAGATCACCTCAGGTTAACACCTGGGCCCTGGGGGTGCAGTGGTGAGAGGGACACTCACCGCCCTTGGAGCTCACAGTCTAGAGGTGCAAGCTGGGGAGCCCTGCCGTTAGCAAGGACTCATGTTGGAAGTCGGGGTTAGAAGTTCTCCGGATCACCTGACTTCTGAGTTGAGTCGCTGCTCATCCTGCTACCCCACAGCCTACAAGCATGAAGGAGGAGTGTAGAGAAGGTCGGATGGTGCTGCATAATAACCACCCCCACCCCGGTTGTTCCAGCCAGCCTCTCCGACAAACTCCTGCTCTTTACTACAAGTTTCTGAACTGAGAAACCTCGATAAATGGCAGCTGGTGGGTGGACGGGAGAGGGGATGAGCTGAATCAGAGGTGAGATGTGTGGGGAAGCAGCCATAGCCTAACCCAGAAGCTGCCATGGAAACAGATTGTATCATATTCGTGGGGGTGTGACAATGCCAGTGAGCCTGCAGTCAGATCGCCAGCGGGCCTCCTCCCTCTCTCTTTTCTTCTGATTTGACTATAAAAAACAAGCCCAGCCTCCACTGCTCTAAGAGTTGGGTTCCAATCCAAGGTCATGAAAGGAAGAATGTGGTCTTGGTGAGAGGCTAAGGAGTCCTCTTCAGCTTTCCCTTCACTTGGGGCAGATCCTGGGGTCACTGGGAACCTTGACAGCAGGAAGGACCCAGCCCAACCCAGCAGTGGCTAGTTAGTGCGACCCTCAGGATGGAGAAGTAGTTCTCTGGCTTTCCCATTGCTTTCAGATACTTCCTGTCAAGCACCTCATGGGCTGATTCCAGAGGCTTGTCCCCAGTCCTCTCCCCAGGAGGTCAGGCCAGAGAGCATTATCTGCTCATGAGACCTGTTTCCATTTTTCCCCTCAGCTGCTGGCTTTGGAGACAGCTCTGTATTTCACACACATGGATGATCCTTCCCCCAGAGAAATGGTCAACAACTTCCGGCAGGTCCAGAAGTTTGATGAGAGGCTGGTGTATATCTCCTTCCGACAAGGTGAGGAAGGTCCTGGGGGAAGGGAGGGGTAGCAGTGTGCTGCCAGATGTGTGTTTCCTACCAAGGAAACAATGCCCTTAGGAGACTGGCGAAGAGTCCCCTGACTGCCAAGGAACCAGAGCACGTCTAGAACTTTGGTGTGGGGGCTACTGCAGTGCCCCTTCAGTGGTCTCCACTTCCTCAAGTCCTTGGAGAGAAGGCCAGGACCCTGAGGTACACAGACCAGAGCCCTTAATTCTGGGAGTCACCTACAGGTAGGGGATGAGATGTTCTTGGGGACTTCTCTGCTCTGAAGAATGATTCCTTATCCTACAACACATTGGGATCCTTTGCACGGGGAGAGACTTCTAACTTCCCACCCTAGACTCTCTTGGTATCAAGGGCTACATATGCCCTACAAGCATCCATAGATGCTTCTTTGTAAGGCCAAGGACATAATCCATGTTCATGGCCACAGTCGCTCAAAGTCTAATGTAGCAGGACCCATTAGCAAGAAAGCACTCTGGTTCACAGTTTTTTTTCCCCCTCTAATCTTGGAGCTTGTATAAGCACCAGCAAACACATTCCGAGCTGAATAAAGCTTAATAGTTTGGTATATTCCAACTACTAGGAACTCGTCATTCCTTCTAAGTCTGTAACTGTGGTGACTAGGAGGAAATTAGCGTTTCACTTGCTCAGTGCCTCCATCAGCACACTGAAAGTGGTCATGGGGGAGAAGGAGAGCTCTTGCCATCCACACCCATCTTCAGACCTCTGAGGCGACTTTCTCACCACGCCTTCCTGAGCTTTGCCAAATCTGGGAATCTTGGATGGTCAGAAGCAGTGGCGATCTGCAGAAGCGCCCCCATCATCTCTGTATGTCACTCAGAGCTCGACAGCGCCAGGCGTTCGTATTTTAAAACAATACATAAGCCCACCTGCTAGAGGAGCCGTGCCCTTCATCTCACCTGATGCTTTTTATTGTTGTTGTTCCTTTACTGTGTGAGATTATAGCTGTCATCTGCTCAGTTTAGTCACGAGCCAGTGAGGACTGCCTTTCAAAGCCCTTCCCAGAGGCATTAGAAATCAGCCCTTCTGAACTGACCCATTGACATGGCCAGCATTGTGTCTGTAGGCTATCTCTGTGGGTTATCCTCAGGCCCGAGGGTTTGTGCCTTGTATTCTCTCCAGATACCACTCAATTAAGGTCATTCCCCGTCTCTTCAGTTTCTGAGTCTGAAACACAATCTGGGAGCAGGGTGGCCCTTCCTATCACCTGAGAATGTGTAAGACAGCGACAGCTCAGTTGTTTTCTAGGGAATGATTTGAATGCCCGGGAGATTTTCATTTGCTCTCCATTATGGACACAGCACTCTCCTTCCCTGTTCTTTTAAATAGACTATGAAGTATGTGGAATTGAATGAAGGTGCTTCAGTTCTCTGTGTTCTTGAGACAAGGTCTCCTATTGTTCAGGCTGCCTTTCAACCCACTACATAGGTCCAGGCTGGCCATTGTGGTTCTCCTGCCTCAGCCTCTTAAGAGGTTGGAGTTATAGATGTGAGGCATCATACTCTGTATGGATACTTTAATTCTTAAATTTTTTTTTTTTTTTTTGGTTTTTTGAGACAGGGTTTCTCTGTGTAGCTTTGCGCCTTTCCTGGAACTCACTCTGTAGCCCAGGCCGGCCTCGAACTCACAGAGATCCGCCTGTCTCTGCCTCCCGAGTGCTGGGATTAAAGGCATATGCCACCACCGCCCGGCCTCAATTCTTAAATTTAAACACCTAGAGGTGAGGACCATAGTCCACAAAGATCAGGCAAGATTTTGCTTATGGTTCAAGGGCTGTAAGAGCTGCTCTCTAATCTAGTCTGTATATGTACCTGGAAAGAGGGTAACAGATGCTTTCCCTGAAGTCAGGAGACCTCGGTTCAAGGCACTGCTTTGTTTTCTCCTGACTGTATGATGTGAACAAAGCCCTTCTTTGGCCCTGGTTTCCTTGGCCACAGGATGCCAGGCTGGAGACCTACTCTGACATCCTTTCAGCGCCAACATACTATGATTCAAAATGGATACTAATAACTGCCAATCCTGACTTTACATTGCAGGGTCAGTGTTTGGGGGCAGTTACAGAGGATCAGAAGAAACCGTGCAGGAATTTGATTATGACAACTAAAAGTAATCCCCACTTGTACCGATGGACTGTGGCATTGGCGCTAATTAGCCATCTTCTCAGATGGGCTCAGGTCTAAGTAGCTGCTTGTAGACTGGACCATACAGGCAGCTTTGTAGCTGAGTGCTTTGGTAGATCCTGCAAGTCTGGCTGGAGTAGACTGAGAAGGCTCTAGACAGAAGCTTGAAGACTAATCCCTGGCTTAGGACATCAAGACCAAAGCCCAAATGTAGCTTTGCCACAGGCCCTCCCGCATGGCTTGGTCAGAGATGCTGCTTCCGTGAGGCGAGACGAGGCAAGGCTTTCTCCTGGGAGAATCTGCAGCAGTCCAAGGCAAACTTTTAGACACTGGTTATAGAAACTTGGCCAAAGTACTCCTTTCCTCATACTCCAAAACACAGGCAGCAAGCAAGGCTGCTTCCTGAGGCAAGATGAAGCAGCAGCCCCTTGGAAGCTCAGCTCCTGCCCTCCTCTGCCCACAGGTGCCTGAATTCACAAAGGCCTCTCCCAGCCAACCTGGGGCAGGTCTGGCTAACATGCACTTTCAGGTTTATAGCGTGGGCCTGTTTGTCCACAGGACCCCTGAGTGATTTGGGTTCAGTTCTTTGCAGACTCTTCCATGGAGGCCCATTGATGATTAGGGTCTGTTCTATGCAGTTTCCTTCGAAAGTTAATGAGAGCTAAGGAATCCAAACATTCTTCCAGGAAAAGAAAGCAAAGAAAATCTCTAGGAGAGAAAATGCAAGGGTGTGTGTGCTGTGTGCTGTGTGTGTGTGTGTTCTGAGATTTAATCAAATTGAAACACATAGGACTGAACCATTCAACTGCTATTACTAGAACAGACTTATAAAAGCAGCACAGAACGTGCTTTCTGCCTGGAAGGGGATTGTACTTTAGCCATGATGTAGCCCTAGAGAGGGGTTTCTCCACTCTGGCACTACTGCCACATGGGGCAGGATAATTCTTATAGTGGGGCCTCCCTATGCCCTGTAGCATTAGCAGGAGTCCCTCATCCTTACCTATTAGATGCCTGTGGCATGTGTCCACTTGTGATATTCAAACAGTATCTCTGGACAATGCCCAGTTCTCTAGGGGAGATGAGGCAAAATGGCGCCATTGGGAACCACTATCCCAGGGATTGGTCAGTGACTTTGTAGGCTTAGGACTGGTTTTCTCCCCATTAGTATAGGATTCGAAAGTTGAGTATCACATGCTCTGATCTTTATTTTCTTATTAAATTTTTATTTTATATGTCTATAGGTATTTTGTCTGTATGTATGTCTGTATACCATGTGCATGCCTGGTGCCCCAGGAGATCAGAATAGGCTGTTGGATTCCATTGAACTGTAGTTACAGACAGTTGTGAGCCACCATTTCCAACACTGTGGGTGTTGGGAATCTAACCCAACTCCTCTGGAAAATCAACCAGTGTTCTTAACCATGGAGCCATCTCTAGTCTGTATTGTATTATGTCCTGAAAACCTGAGTCTGGTGATGACGATGCCAAACTAACTAACCCAAGAGAAGCCTTGTTTCCATAGCCCTTTAGAACTTAACTAAATATCCTTCTTATATAACCCAGTAAAGCTAGGAGAAGTGGCAAGAGAGAGACCTAGGCTCCTTTGGGAAAGTCTACAGACCCTTCATCTGAGCACCTTTCTTCAGGGCCCTCGTCAGCCCTTGTCTCCTTCCCACCTCACTTGTTGGCCGTTTGGATGGCTTAAAGTCCCTACTCCAGATGGAAAGCTGTAGATCCTGCAGGGGCTCCGGAAAATGCCTTCTTCCAAGGAAGACTTGAGCTTGCCCTCAAGGTGGGGTGCCAGAGAGGAGGCTAAAGTCAGTTCAGGTTTCCTGAGAGCCAGGTACCCTAAGTGAGGATGCTGGAAAGAGCACAGTTCAGGGCCCAGAAATGGGTTAATTTTTTCCCAGTCAATGACCCCAACTCCGAGTCCAAATGGTGATGGATAGTAAGGCAAGGGTCTATCAAACCTAAATACTAACATTGTCTATTTCCTTTTAGGCATGTTAGGGGCAGGGAAACTGGAGAGACAGGAAAAGGCCAAAAAGTTTCTATAATCATGTCTTTAGTGGGCCTGCTCTGAGGAACTGCATGTCACTCACTAGGGATCTAGAGCCAGCTGAGGGGCATTTAGATGAGTGAGTGTGCTGTACTATTGAGCTTGCTGGACATCGAGGGGGAGGGCTCTAACCAATGGCCATTTGCACAGTAACATAATTAGAGCCTGCTTATCCTGGACAGACCTGCATAGTTTTAGAAAAACTTGCAAAAGAGAGAAATTTTATCCAGCTAAGATGGCTGATTAATTTTTTTTTGAGACTAGAACTTATATGCCGTGGTTATTGACCTTGTGTTTCTTCAACTTTCTATTTATAAATAAAAGCTATTAGATGGAAGAGTATCATCAATTCTTCCAAGGCATCCAATGGGAAAACAGAGAAGTTTCTACCTTCAGATTTCCAGACCTGGATCAGGGGTCTGAACTGTGATCAGCAATCATCAAATGTACTAAGAAGTGAAGTCCCAGTCCCCTCAACATACCACGAGTTTCCCTAGCGTGCCCTTGCTGTGCACTATGGGACAGAAAAAAACAATCAAAAACCAACCCCCCTCCCCAGCATTCCATCTTGCTCCTGTTGACAAGCCCCTGACTCAGAGCAGGCTGAGTTCAGGAACAACAGCTGGGAAAGGGGCCAGGCATAAGGATGGACCCATTCCTGGTGAGGCCCTGACTGATCCTCCCATGTCAGCTCTCTGTGGCCGCCATCCCTGCCCTCTCAGCCTCAGCCTCCCAAACTGCAGGGCCTCCTAAAAACAGGGAAGGCACATACACTATTCCTTTTGTCTGGAATGGCTCTCTCTCATTCTCAAAGTTCTTTTAAGTCTTTTAATCACACACTCTCAGAAGCCCTCCCTATCACCCTGGAGGTGGCTTATTACCGGCCTCTTTCATCTGACTTGTTCATCTCTATTGTGGTATGTGGCATTTAACCAAGCAATTATTTATTACAATACAATCAAACCAGAGATAGGTAGGTAGGTAGGTAGGTAGGAAGATAGATAGATAGATAGATAGATAGACAGACAGACAGACAGACAGAGAATATTATATACTATACACTTACATCCTTACGGAAAGGATGCCTGATGTCTCGCGTCTCATTTCTTCTTTATTCCTGGCACCGTGCCTGGTGCAGGTTATAAGCTTGCTAAAAGATACAACTGACCATTTCCTTTTCCCTTTCCTCCCCAGTATCTTCTCTCTAGAATGGTTTACACATACACCTGGCCAGTTGTCAAATTTCTAAGTTTTCCAACCATGTTAAAATAAAACCATATGTAAAGGAAATTCAAGACTAGAACTTGCAACCGAGTTTTAAAGGCCTGGAGGAAGTTGCCAGCTGATGATGCCCCACTTGTTGTGGCTCTGAGCTGACGGGGATATAAGCTCCCCATCCTATTAGCCATCATCCCTGACAGCCTGGACCACTGAATGCAACTCCAAGTTCAAGAGCTGGTATGGCAGCTGGCTCAGAACAGTGTGGCAGGCATGCTTGCAATCTGGGAGACAAAGCCCTCAGTTTCTATCACAGTTTTATAAGCCAGCTACTTTATAATCTGCCTAGTGGTGCCTTTTTGGCGGGTTTCTTTGGAGAAGTTATTCTCTCACTGGATTATACAGGGTTGATGAAAAACATTGCCTGGTTGAAAGATACCCTCCAAAGGCAGCAGCAATGTGTGCTTGGTCACTGAGGGCGTTTTCCTAAGCCAAGTACAACTGGAAAAGAACATGAGCACTGCAGTCACTTGACTCTGTGGCTTATAGCATAAGGGTACAAAATAATAATATAATAAGAGTAACTTGTTATCATTCTAAGTCAATGTCATGTTCATAAGCAACCAAACCCCTGGTAAACCTAAACTCTCCTGGCTTCTGTCATAAGACTGGAGACCACTGAAGATATATCATCCCTGCACAACATGTTGACTCTGAGAACAGTCCGTGCTTTGACAGGACTTTGAAATAAGAGATTACATCCCACAATCAAACAGAATTGAACGTAGAACTAGAAAATACTAGACTGTTGTTCCAGGTACTCCAAGATGTGTAAATGAGTGCTTGCTCTCCGGGCTGGACTTGTCTGTGTTTGTACTTGAGGCTTCAGAACACCTCAAAAGCAGTTAACCAGCATCCTCGGTGCAGCCAGATGCCACTGGAAGAGGCAGCTCCTGAGCCAGCTAGTCCAGGTAGTAAGGGGCCTTTGTGTCAAGCAGTTCCTGACCTTCTCCAGGTGCTGTACCTTCCTGGACAATGCAGCTGTCTGCACCTGTGCGCAGTTTCCTTTTGTGTGTCGCATTGCTCTATCTCTGTTCACTCTGGCTGGTCCCTAAGTGCTCTATGGAGGCACTGAGCAGGCAGTGCTTGCCCATCTTCAAAGCTTGAGTTATCTATCTCAGGAGTCTTTTCCGCTAGGTTCTCATCAGCTGGCTGTCATGGACCACCTCTGAGAGCAAGCCTGTCTCCATTTTCCCCATCTGTCTCATCCTTCTTCTTTAGGAATTACATGTTATTGTCCCTGATTGGAAACAACTAATTTCTTTGTTTAAGCTGAACACAACCTTCTCCAGATCAGCCCATCCTGCACCGTCTTTGATACCTGTACTCTAGCTGCCCAGAGACTAGCCTCACCTGGCTGAGCCTCTACTGAGAAATACTTTGCCTTCTTCTTCTTCTGGCTCAAGTTCTCAAGTTATCTCGACATTTCTCCCTATGCCCTGAAAGGCTCATTGCTAGCTCCCTGGCTCTTTAGTCAGCAGATGCTTTAGCCCTATCTTCAGTGGGCCTCAAAAAGACCCTCTGAGCAAGGTCTTTTTCTGCAGACCTTGGTTGGTACGGCCTAAATTGGTAGGATGGCATTCTAACCACACCTTCCTGCCTTGAGCATCCTGGGGAGGTAGAACTGTTATGGTGACACCCTTTGCCAAGCGTTTTTTCTTCGTTGGCACCTTAGCTGCTTTGTTTTTTTCAACATCAAAGTCTTAGCTGAAAATTCACTTATTCCAGTCTCTGGAACTTTCTTTGTCTCCATTGCTGTGTGGGCTCACATCATTGTTTCCAAAGAGAGACAATTTAGTCCCTGACAGAGTCCACTTAGGAGTGAAAAAGTTGGGTTGGAGCACTGGGTTCAATTATGCTATTGTCAAAACGTTGCAGAGCAAGCAAGGAAACGCTGGACTCCTCTTCCAGAGAAGCCACCAAGCTGGGCCTAGATCACCGTAGGGCCTAGATCTCCATGGGCTTTGCTCAGCAACCCAAGACCCATAGCACACAGACAACTCCTTCAGCCATGTGGTAGGAAGGCTCAGCTGTTTGGGCCCATGTGACTCTCACATGTTTATGGTGACTGTGAAAGAGACGGTCCAGCTTGGACAACCTAGCCAGGTGGCTAGCTAGTGACAGTCTTATGTGGCTGGATCAGCACTATGAGCTTCTGGAGCTTGAGGAACAAAATCGTGTTTCATGACAGGGCTAGAGAAGAAAGGCCAGAGCTTGTTTAAGATAGAAATGAGCAAGGTCTCTGGGTACCATTTAAAAACAAACAAACAAACAAACAAACAAACAACCCCAGCAAACTCAAATACTAAGTTGTACTGTGCTGGGACCCCAGGCTAGGGGGAGCACACAATATGCATAAAATTCTCCCTGAGTGGGAACCTGTCCTATGTACATCTCGAGACATTAATTGTTCCCCGTGCTCAGTTTACCAGGGAGGCCTGGGCAGGCAATCTGACCAGGGGAGCTACTTATGAGCTATGAACTCCTGGTGGTGGCCAGTGAGAACAGGAACAGTCCACCTGTCCTTGGGGACACTCTCCTGATGCCGACTCAGTTTACTCTCACAGCAGCCAGGGCCACTCAGGCTTGTCTCAGAGGCTTGGCAGGCTTGGTGTGAAATTGCAGGATAGTAGAGAAAGGGGTACAGGTATTATGGCTCCTGGGGAATCAGCCAGACTCTGGCCACAGGATAGGAGAAGGCAGGTGAGCAAAACCTTACCCTGCAGCCTCAGGTCTTGTGCCTCCATATGATGAAAGCCCCAAGGGTGAATTATTACCCTCTGCTGGCCCCTCACACTTGGCCAGGGTTCACCTAGTATCTTGGTTCCTATGGTGGGCTATACAGGTACAGACTGTACCAGGTTACCACAGCCTGTCACACTCAGGCTTCCAGTGTGAGTTAGAACAAACACCACGAATAGACAGAAAAGCAGGCAGGGAGGCACACGCACGCGTGCACATGCAACCCCCCCCCCCACACACACACGCACACACGCACGCACGCACACGTTCTGTAAAGTTTCAGAAAAGCACCCGAGAAGAGGGTGTATGTAAACAGACTTCTTTAGATGGAGGACCTGGCTGAGAGGAAGAGAAGAGTAGTGAGAAACCATAGGAGGCAGGCTAGGGGCTGCTCAGGGAGGATGTTGTGATTGGGGTCCTCTGTTTATTCAGAAAGATGCAGTCACAGGTGACTACGCCCTTGGAGATCCCTATTAGGCTGTGGGATTTTACCTTCGATGGCTGGGTACCCCTTAGAACTCTCAATTCATCCTACTTTTTCCTAATAGTGATTCCTTGGGGGAAGTCATAATACCTCAGTCTCATGAAGCAGAGAAGATAGATTGGTATAGCAGAGGAGTTTGTCCAGTAGGGTCAAGCAGATGTGGAAAAGAAAGAGCCAAAGCATGACATTAGAGTAGATGGGAGAGGAGAGAAGGCTGGTGGCAGGTTCCTCACTGAGAAAGACAGGTGCCAGAGAAATAGAAAACTTGCCAAGGTAGGCTAATTCTTATCCAGCTTCATTTTGCCTCTTTGGCCACCATGATTAAAAATTGAAGTCTAGGCCAGGCGGTGGTGGCGCACGCCTTTAATCCCAGCACTTGGGAGGCAGAGGCAGGTGGATCTCTGTGAGTTCGAGGCCAGCCTGGTCTCCAAAGCGAGTACCAGGAAAGGCTCAAAGCTACACAGAGAAACCCTGTCTCAAAAAAACCAAAAAAAAAAAAAAAATTGAAGTCTTGCCCTAGCAAAGAAAGTGACTGTGGTAAAGGAACAGGGGATGGAGGAGGAAACAGTATGGATCCCTAGGTGGGAATTTCCCTACCCCATCAACCTAAGACAGGGGTCACCATCCTAAAATCTGAATAAGCCCTGGAATACCAACCAAAAATAAGAGTTTTATGCTATGCACTGGTTAGATCCATCACGGTCTGGCTCTAGATTAACTTCCAGTCTTTTCTCCCCCTTTGAAGTAGGACTCCTTACCGACACAGGACTGAGTTTGGGTATGTGACCTCCTGAGTGTGCATGTTACACCTGGGTGATCCCGTGATTTTCATGTGATCTGGGCTTTGTGATACTTTCAGCCCATCTCTTCTGCTTCTCTGCTGTCGCTTTGGCTTCTGGTATCCCTCAAGCTGGTCTTTAATTAAAAAAAATGAACTGCCAATCAAATGTTTCTCTAATGAAAAGACTGAATCACTCTGTGGTGTGTATGCAAAAATCCCATTTAAGACATTCTGTTGGTTAAGGTTGGAAGGCACTGCTTAAAAACATACCTAAGCCCAAGGTCAGGTGGCTGGTCACATGACCTTGGCCATAGGGTTGGTTGTTTGGGACTGCAGGAGTGAAAATTGGGGACAACATTGATAGAATCGTCCCAAGAGACCTTACATCCAGCAAGCAAAAGCAGACTGAGATCTTATTCTGTAGCCCAGGGTTTCTCAAGGTGTGGTTCACAGACCGCAAGCATCAGCATCAGCATCAGCTGGAGATGTTGGAAAATAAAATGTAGCTTCCTGGGTCCCAGGCCCAATAGACCAAACCAAGTCTCTTAGGGCTGACCTTTCGGGAAGTCTACATTGTGAACATGATCCTCAGATGATCCTTGTGCAACTTTGAGAGCCCCTGAGGGAAAACCACTGCAATTTACAGGTGCCCCCTAAGCACTCCAGCCAGTCAGTCCCACAAAGCCAGAGGCCAGAATCCTGAGAACAGAGGTGGGGGGATCACAATGCCCTGGGGACAACTGTATAGCTAGTTCATCATTTCACACCCATGTGCTATGGGGATCAATGAGGAAAAGGAGGAATGTGACATGGGCTCCCTGCCTCCTCACCAGGTATCATCCTTTCCGTGGTCCTGGCTGGTATTCTTGGCATCTCCATTGTTCTGGCAGTGTCTATTTGGCTCTTCAGAAGGAAGAAGAGGTGAGTTGGTTTGGATTCAGAATTCCCATTCTGAATGTGTGGCTTATGTGCCTGTGATGATTGGTCTATCTGGAGAGGCAGCTCTGCAGAAGGAAGAGCTCCTGTTGTATAACCCACACTACCCTAAGAGCGCTGCTCTCCAAACACCAGGGTCTAGCTCCTTGCATGAAATACTGGTCATTTAAGGGTTACTGTGCTCAGGTGTGCTGGTGACTTTACCAGCCTTTCTCCATTACTAGTTAGCTGTGAGACCTTAGGCGAGTCTTCTGATGTGTGTTTGCTTGGCACTAAGATCTTTCCATCTGGTGTTTCTTCTATGAATCCAAAATGAAAAATGAAGAAAAATCAGGTCCCTCACTCATATTAGCTATAAATGCCTTTGCCCATAGTTTTATTGCCATGCTTGGCTTTTCTTAACTCAATTTATTTTTCTTGGTATGGAAAATAAGGTTTCCAATTATGGCATGAGAAGTTTGGAGTGGGAGTAATAGTAAAACCTGCTTCAGGATGCAGGTCTGCTATGACCAGGCCTTGCAAACAGAAAACAAATAGGTTCTGTTTTAGTTAAAGCTTGGTGTAACACCATTTTCTCTCAAGTCCAACAGAGGAAATGTCCCCCAGAGAGGAATCTGGACTTCTAAAACTCCTTTATTCCATGCCTGAGCCAGGCTGCTCTCTGGCTTCCTCTCTCTCCTCTTGACTAACAAGACTTGTGTTCTTATTGTTCCTATAGCAGAAAAAGTGACAACAAGGGAGTCATTTATAAGCCAGCCATCAAGAAGGAGACTGAGGCCCACGCCTGAGGTCCCTGGCACTCTCAGACATCCAAGGAAGGACCTTGCTTTGGACACTACATACTTTGGCTCTCTGGACACTTGAAATACCTCAAGGTGTTCTCTCGAGCCCAACTGTAACCCCTTCCCCAGACTCTTGTGAGGCTTCCAGTTGGTCCTCCCCTGTTCTGCTGTCACAACCACCCCAGGGTGACCAGTGAGTGGGATGAACTGATCTAGGGGGCAGGAGCTTTCAGTGGATTTCTCTAGCTGCGTGAGATAACTGAAGATTTAGGATTCTGGGTCACAAACCGAACCTGCTGGTGAACTATTAGGGTTTGGAAACCACTTCCATTCTAGGTTAATCTTGATATGTCCCCAGTGCCATGGACATTCCAGTTATTCTCTGACCTTCCAGACCAGAGTGTGTGTCCTTTGCTCAGGTGACGCTTTTGAAACTCAGCTTCCTTCCTCAGCGAGGAACTGTCTTCCTTGGATTTCCTTCTGCCCTGACAGACCCTCCAGCCTGACCTCATGCCTATGGAGAATTGCGACAGGAAGCATCAGATGATCAGAAAAAAAGAAAAACTATAATATACTAGGGCATTTCCACAGTCCTGTCTTTTGGGCTAGAGACACTGACCAAACCTTACAGCCATGTAGGCTCAAGTTCTGTTTCTTAGTGGGGATAAAAGGGAGACAGGGAAAGGGGAAACGGAGGCAATGGGAAGGCATACATTGTCCGGGAGTCTTCCTTTGGAGTCAGAACTGGAATCAAGAGACAGTGGAAGAGAAACTGAGTCTAAGTTACCGCCTACTTAGCCTCAGGAGGGTAGTTGTGTTTCATACTCTACTCCATTGCTGGAAAAAGGAGTTGCTTTCTCTCTCCTGGAGTAGATGTGATTTATGAATGATCTGCTCTGCTTTGAACCCATGGGAAACAGACAGAAGCAAGACTACTGTGCAGCTTTGTCTCTTTTGCCCAAATGTCAGTTCAACCTTGTCTGATATCCCTTCTGCCAACTCAGTGTCAGGACTGTCTACTCCTCTGGCTGTGGAGAAGTCTAAACGATGTTTAGTCAAAATGTATTTTCATACTATCAAAGCAGGAAGCTAGATGCACAGAGCCAAACCAGGTCCTGGTATTTAAGTACCAAAACCAATGGAATGTTCCCCAGGTTCTGCCTGTTCTTCCCCCTCAGTCACACAGTTTCTGAGAATACTTAATTCCTTCTTCATGTCCCTCCCACAGAGGTGAGAACTCTGTGGAGTGCAGTCAGCTCCACAGCCCTACAGGAGCCTCGGCCACCAGCCCCTAATTCCTAGTTCCTTGCAGTTCTCTGATTTAGTCTCATTTTGACAGCATGGAATGTCCTCTTGAAGCACAAGGGTTTTTGTTTTTGTTTTTTTTTTTTTATATCTTTTTCCTTCTACTCCTTCCTCTGATTTGATAAAAAAAATCTTTTTCTACCATTACAACTTTTCACGGTGGCCAGCCCTGTGTCTTTGTAACATAATTCACTGGGCGAGGTTACAGGTGATCCAATGGGGGCTTGTGTGTGTGTGTGTGTGTGTGTGTGTGTGTGTGTGTGTGTGTGTGTGCAGTGTATGTGCATGCACACAAGATCACTAACAGCCTTGGAGTCTGGGTGCCATCCTGGCCTTGCAGCTGACATGCCCAATGGTATCATCACAGAAAAGAAAACCCTCAAGAAGCAGCAGCAGCACAATGCAGGGGGCCAGAACGGTCAGCCAGAAACTAGCATAAAGCCCTCCAGGACAGCAAGACTGTCTCAAAGAACTATGCGCCGACCAGTTATGTGAGAGCACAGCGAGACTGTCATCCCTGGCACGAAGACTGGTCCTAAGGGGAGATGTGCTAGGAGGTGGAAACAGCGGCCTTTCTCCTTCCCTCTTCCCATTCAGCATGGCCCAGACATTCAGTCCTCGTTCAGTCCTCATGGCTGAGATGAAACAAAGCCAGAGAGCAGAAAGAGCGCTCCGAGAATCAGCGCTGTCAACCGGTAACTCTTGAAGATGCAGCTTTCTTCGTATTCCCAGTCATTCTGGCCACCACTGAGGGAAACCAGTGCTGTGGGGGATGAAGCACAGCTTGCCTTACACGCCTTAACTCGGCTGTGTGAGGTGTAAGGTGGGTGCCTAGGAGAGCCTGCGTGGGCACAGGGCTGGGCACATGGCAGGTGAAGAAGACCGACACCAGGCATGGGCGGGTGGGGCATGCACCCGGGACCTGGGGGAGGCACTGGTTTCTGCAGTTTTCCTAGGCCTCTAACTGGAGAACTTGAGTCTCGCTGTGGTTTTTTTAGGGTCTGTCTTCTGTTATAGTAAAACATGTATCCGTGGCTTTCATAGTATTCTAGAATTTGCTGCACTGACTGTCTTAATCATATTTCTATTCCTCGTCCTCTCAGTACTCTTTGAAGGCCTCCTGATCGGCCCTGAGAAAGTACCAGGGGTGACAGTATCCCTGGGTCCCTGTGTCTCTCATCCATAGGCCACTGTGATGATGGCCTGTTTAGCACTTCTATATTTATTGTACCAATGATTGTAATGAAGACATACACTGAAAATATAAGAAATTATAATAAAAATGTTTTTCACATCAGATTGATTTTTCCCCCCAAAGGTAAGAGTGGATGAAGCATTTCTATTGGTGATAAGTAACTAATGAGAACAAATGGTCTTGTCGTTTGCATCCAGCTCTTAGACTCTGGCTCCACAGGAAAACACAGAGATGGACTTAATCCCTCAGGATGGAGGGGTATGAAGATATATGGTGTGTGTAGCTCTGAGTCATGTAACTGCTTATTAGTGAGGCTGGGAAATCCAGAGTAATTAGGGGAGAGCTTAGGGGGGAAACAGGGTATAAGCTGGGCCTTGAAGAACAAGTCACAGGATGCCTGCTTTCCCAGCCATTGAGAGGCTGAGATAGGAACATCAGGAGTCGAAGGCCAGGGACTGGAGAGATGTCTAAGTAGTTAAGAGTCCTTGGTGCTCTTGCAGAGAACTGAGGTTTGCTTCCTACTACCCATGTCCAGTGGCTCACAATCACCTGTGACTCCAGCTCCAGGGGATTTAACACCCTCTTATGGCTCTTGTGTACCCATACCCATATTAGATTTGAACAGATGGATGGAAAAAGAGGAGGGATCCCAAACCACAGGGCTATGACTACAGGGAACAGGTCTGTGTCTCTTCTTACTCTGAGAATGCTGAGAGGATGGCCTCTCTTGGCTGCCGTTCCCTTATTTTGAATCCTTTTGCAAACATGCTATCACTTTTTGTCTGAATCTAGACTTCACACACTGCTTTGCTAAAGAAGAGGTGCTGTGCAGGTTACAAGAGGTCCCATCATTGTTTGTGTATGTTATTCAGAGAAGCCTCCAATTTTCCTTCTATTCATGAATAACATGCCCTGGGAGGTGACATAGCAGCTGACCCAGCTTTGGATTAGAAACATTACAAACCATGGGTATTGACGGCTGCTTTATTGAGAACCAGAGCATTTTCCAGCTCTTCGCTTTCACATCCTCCCATGTGTCATGGACAGTTGCAGGGATGCAGACAGGTTGGGAGCAAGACATAGAGCTCCCTGAAATGCTCATGCTTTGGACCTGCTCTTGTGTCTAGGCAGGAAGCTAGGAAGACACTTCCTGAACCAGGTAGTGAGTATCTCCTCTCTCTGCAGCCTTTCTCCCCATTCTATACAATCAAGACTCGTCTGGGTTAAGCCAGGAAAGCGTGGAGGTGGGAGCTGTCAGGGGTATAAAGCGTGGAGGTGGGAGCTGCCAGGGGTATAAAGCGTGGAGGTGGGAGCTGCCAGGGGTATAAAGCGTGGAGGTGGGAGCTGCCAGGGGTATAAAGCGTGGAGGTGGGAGCTGCCAGGGGTATAAAGCGTGGAGGTGGGAGCTGCCAGGGGTATAAAGCGTGGAGGTGGGAGCTGCCAGGGGTATAAAGCGTGGAGGTGGGAGCTGCCAGGGGTATAAAGCGTGGAGGTGGGAGCTGCCAGGGGTATAAAGCGTGGAGGTGGGAGCTGCCAGGGGTATAAAGCGTGGAGGTGGGAGCTGCCAGGGGTATAAAGCGTGGAGGTGGGAGCTGCCAGGGGTATAAAGCGTGGAGGTGGGAGCTGCCAGGGGTATAAAGCGTGGAGGTGGGAGCTGCCAGGGGTATAAAGCGTGGAGGTGGGAGCTGCCAGGGGTATAAAGCGTGGAGGTGGGAGCTGCCAGGGGTATAAAGCGTGGAGGTGGGAGCTGCCAGGGGTATAAAGCGTGGAGGTGGGAGCTGCCAGGGGTATAAAGCATTCATTCTTCCCTCAGCTTTATCATTCCCTCCTCTAAATATAGCTAAAACTACCTAAGCTGGGCCTTGAAGAGAAAGTCACTTGATACTTGTGTTCCTGGCCCTTGAGAGGCTGAGGTAAGGAGGATCAAGAGTTCAAACCAGCCGGGCGGTGGTGGCGCACGCCTTTAATCCCTTTAATCTCAGGGAGGCAGAGGCAGGCAGATCTCTGTGAGTGCGAGGCCAGCCTGGGCTATAGAGTGAGTTCCAGGAAAGGCTCCAAAACTACACAGAGAAACCCTGTCTCGAAAAACAAAAAACAAAAACAAACAAAGAGTTCAAGACCAGCCTTGACTACATAACGAGACCCCATCTTGAAAAAAAAAAGTAGATTTGAACAGATGTATGGAAAGGAGGCATCCCAAACCAAAGGACAATGAATGTACCATCCAATAGAGATAAAGTATAATGCCACATACAGTACACTTTAGACTTTCTAGAACCCACACAAAAAGGGGTAAAGAAAGCAGCGACATTTTATCATCTTATATAATCCAAAGGACCTGAGATAGTGTTGTTCCAATGTGTAATCAGCACTTTAATGGGGTATTTCAATTATGCTATTACCTATTTTTAAAATCTATCGTATATTTTACATGTGCACCATATTTTACTGCACAGGAGGGGCAGGTCTAGAGGACCAACTTGGGGTTAGAAGAATGGAGATGGGAGACAGATTATGGAGGACACCAGAGAGGCAATGAGACAGGAGGAATAGGAAAATCAAGCCAAGGTGAGCAGGTTAGCACCAGACCTTGGACTTGGTCCCTCCTCTCCTCCGATTTCTTCCTTGTAGTATCAGCAGCTTCTTAGCCTTCTTTTTTTTTTTTTTTTTTTTGGTTTTTCGAGACAGGGTTTCTCTGTGTAGCTTTGCGCCTTTCCTGGAACTCGCTTTGGAGACCAGGCTGGCCTCGAACTCACAGAGATCCGCCTGGCTCTGCCTCCCGAGTGCTGGCATTAAAGGCGTGTGCCACCACCGCCCGGCTCAACTTCTTAGCCTTCTTGACCCTGGATACTGCCTGGGGGGTCCAGGTGCAGAGGAGTGACTTGGACCTGGGGTGTCCGAGCGCTTTTGCCTAACTCCCACTTAGCTGGCGCCTGATTATCCTCAGTAGAACCTCCCCTTCCTCTTTCCCTCCCCCGCACCTCCAGCTCCTTAAAGTCGTTAGGTCCTTCCACCTACAAGGCATTTCTAGGCTCTGGGTGCCAGTCAGGCTGAAGAGGCTGTGTTCTAGCAGAGTCATGCACACACGAACCCTGTCGCCTGCATGGCTCACTATGGATCTGCTGTATGTCAGGGAGTCACAAGTCTCACGAGGCTCACTCCCAGGAGGAATGGAGACCTCCGGGGCAGCTGCAGAAAGCAGAGGCACAACCCTTAGTCACCATCTGCAGGATAGATCTGGGTATGGCCACACTGAGCTGCCATCTACTCTGAAGGTCGCCCAGCCAGGGGCTCACAGTGGCTCCTATGACTTAGATTTGACTGTTGCAAGGGTGCAGGGAGATGTAAGGCTGGCTGCCATGGGGAGAACCCTGTTCCACTTAAGCCCCTTCATTACATAATGACTTGGCACAGAGAAAGACCAGAGTGCTTTGCTGCACTGAATGATTCACCATAAAAGTATGTGTCACCAGGTGACATACATTGGACTGAACCATTATGATTGTAGGTCAACCAGCAATTTGGTAGTGCCTTGACCAGCCTTGACTTTTATCCCATGATGTGGTCACCCAGGGAAAGGGTGCCTCCATCTCCTAAGTAGGAAACAATTATCTGGCTAGCTAAAGAGCATTATGGTCATCAGAATGAGGGTCCCCTCCACAGGACCCATGAAAGCAACTTATTTTTTTTTAATATTTCATTTCTCTGTTTCTGTCTATCTCTGTCTCTGTCTCTGTCTCTGTCTCTGTCTCTCTCTCTCTCTCTCTCTCTCTCTCTCTCTGTGTGTGTGTGTGTGTGTGTGTGTGTGTGTGTGTGTGTGTGTGTGTGGTGTACACATGTGTGCTCAGGCAGTTGCCATAGTGCACACGCAGAAATCAGAGAACAACTTGCAGGCCTCATTTTTCTCCTTCCACCATGTGGGTCCTGTCGGTCCAACCTCGGCCTACAGCCTTGCCAGCAGCCACTTCTGCTCAGAGTCATCTCTCTGGTCTGGAAGCACTTTCTTGTAATAGAACTCACTATCCTTACCTCAATCATGCAATGATCCCGTAGCCTGAAGGCACTAAATGATTTCCAGGAAGTCAATAACCTCCTGCCTCCAGCCTGCTTGGTGACATTAAGCTCTGACTTCCATTTAGGTACAGTCTGATCCGGCACCACCAATTACAGTTGGGTAGAGAAGTTGCCTCAGCTCCCAGGGTATTATCTTTACCACTTATTTCAGTAAAACTAAATTTCCATGGCCACATTTATTGGGCTTTCTCTTTTCCTAAGGCAAGTCTAGAGAAAAACACTAAATACACACAGTGTGAGTGTGTGCTTCTCAATCAATATTTAGACATCACTTCATATGAGAGAATTCAAAAGAATAGAAACATAGTGACAGAAAACAGATTAATGGTTGCCTGGGGAGGTGGAGTGGTGTGTGTGTATGTGTGTGTGTGTTTAAGGAGTATATGAGTATAATATAAAGTATATGAAAAGCGGCTGAACTGGTGGATATGTTCATTATCTTGGCTTGGTTTCTCCATGTATGCCAAGAATGTTCAAATTTTACACTTTAAATACAATTATAGCAATTACATAATTCAATAAATATGGAGGGAAAGGGGCAACCATATATAGGCAAACCACACCTTATCTCCTCCTGGCCACCAAGTAGGAGAGGTTTGGCCAGGGCTGGCCTCACCCTTCCCTTGGACTCCTATCATGGGAAGAAACATGATCTCTATTCACTTGCCCAGCTATGTATGACCTTCAATATTGTAAGTCAAACTCATCATTTCCACTTGAGTTCACTCCTTTCAAACATTAACTCTTTTAATTGCCTACAATGTGCACAACAAACACAGGATCTCTGAGTTCAAGGGCATACTGAGACCTCTACAGCTACTCAGTGATGATACAGCCAGGCTTCTCTTGGAGAAGCAAAGACTTGTCTAGTGACGGATATAATATAACTAGTTAGCATATCTGATTAAACCAGGTCTCACATATCTTAGTGTCTCGCCTTATGACTCACATAGAACCATTTGAATCCTTTCCATGGAGGACCATGTAGCCATTAACAAACACAGCTCAGGAGCTTAACGTTCCCTTTTAACCACCAGTGAAATGAAGATAATGTCCTTCCTATCGATTAAAGTCACTTTCAATTGACTTTCACATATACCATCTCATTTGAAAGCCAAGATTTAATGAGCAACTATTATCTGTTAGGTGCAGAGTAAGTGGTGGGGACTCTGGCATGATTTCGACAGGATCTCTCTATCAATGAGCTCACAGTCTCATTTAGGGAGACAAAAGGCACTAACTGTAACATATAGTAACCTGAACACAATGCTATGTTGTCCATTACAGAAGAATGGCTAGACAAATAATGGCATATACACAAAACTGAATTCTATTTAGCAATAAAAAGTGGTAAATACTGATTGATATTCACAAAAACAAATGAATCTTGGGATATTGTTGGGCAAAAGAAGCCAAAGACAGAAGTATACTTCATATTATTCTAGTTACATAAAGCTCAAAAATAAACAAAGTATTTTTGAAAATTAAAATATATATATATTTGTGTGTGTCTGGGGAAAGGGCATGTAAGCTACACTGGGCACATGGAGGTCAGAGGACAAGTCGACTTTTACGTGGGTTCTGGGGAATTGAACTCGGGTCACCAGGCTTGTGTGGCAAGCACCCTTATCCATTGGGCCATCCTGATGGCCCAAAACAAGCAAAATTTATCTCTGATGATAGAAGTGAGGGCCACTGGTTGTGTCAATGTGGAGTGGCTTGAAAGGAGGAGGAGCACCCATTGAGGGAAGGAAATATTCTGTCTTGGCAGGAGAGGATTGACAGCAGAGTACATGGGGGCCAATGTGTACATACATTCAACCACAAGTTATTTTATTGTATGCCAGTTATCCCGATTTAAGAATAAAGCATGTAAGCGATCATGGTAGAGAAAGCCACTTACCTTTCCAAGTCTGCTCAAGTCAGGTAAGGCATCACAGGAAATGACACTTGAGAAAGACTTAAAATCAGGGGCTTCCTAGTTGGAACTAAAAAGAATAAAAATGTGGAGGTATGAAAGTTCATGGCACAACTAAATAAAGGAAGCCCCAGGGATGTAGTTGAGAATATCCAAGAAGGGAGGGTAGACCTTTGGTTCATTTTGAATTGATTTTTGTGCAGGGTGAGATATCCTAATTTCAATGTGAATATTGTTTTCTCAGCTTTATTTGAAGAGCTGGCTTTTCCTCCAGTATATGTTTTTCAAAGCCTCTTTGTCAGAAGTTAGCTGGCTACAGCTCTGAGGTTTACTTCTGGATACTCTTCTAGTCCATTAGTCCATATGTCTGTTCCTGCGTCAGTACTGTGCTGTTTCCGTTCCTATGGATGTGTGGTATGTTTGGAAACCAGGGACTGTGAAACTCCCAGCATTGCTCTTTCTGTCTAGGACTGCTTTAGCAGTTTGGGGTTTTGCTTCCAGATGAAGTCTAGGTTTGATTTTTTTTTTTAATTTGGTGAAGAGTATAATTGGCATTGTAATGATGACTTCACTGAATTTACAGACCATTCTCAGTAATATAGCTGTTTTTATAATACTATTTTTTAAAGATTTATTTATTTATTATGTATACAGTGTTCTGTCTGCATGTGTGCTTAGACACCAGAAGAGGGCACCAGATCTCATTACAGATGGTTGTGAGTGAGCCACCTTGTGGTTGCTTGCTGTGGGATGTTCTGTATGTCAAATATGTTGCTCTGATTGGTTAGTAAATAAAACACTGATTGGCCAGTAGCCAGGCAGGAAGGGTAGGCGGGACAAGCAGAGAAGAGAATTCTGGGAAGTGGAAGGCGGAGTCAGAGAGACACTGCCAGCCGCTGCCATGACTAGCAGCATGTGAAGATGCTGGTAAGCCACAAGCCATGTGGCAAGGTATAGATTTATAGAAATGGATTAATTTAAGATATAAGAACAGTTAGCAAGAAGCCTGCTACGGCCATACAGTTGGTAAGCAATATAAGTCTCTGTGTTTACTTGGTTGGGTCTGAGCGGCTGTGGGACTGGCAGATGAGAGAGATTTGTCCTGACTGTGGGCCAGGCAGGAAAACTCTAGCTACAGTTGCTGGGAATTGAACTCAGGACCTCTGGAAGAACAGCCAGTGCTCTTAATCTCTGAGCTATCTCTCCAGCCCACAATAATATTTTTTAAAGAAAGTGTTTTGCTCTATAGCGCTGACTGGAACTTGCTATATAGACAGACCAAGCTGCCTCCAAAGTGCTGGGATTATAGCTCTGTGCTCCCAAACCTAGCTTCATAATATCAACTTTCTGACCCATGAACATGGGAAGCCTTTCCTATTGTTTTCATCAGTTTGCTGTTCTCTCTCTCTCTCTCTCTCTCTCTCTCTCTCTCTCTCTCTCTCTCTCTCTCTCTCTCTCAAAGTTTTCATTGTACATGCTGTTTACCTCCTTGGTTATGTTTAGGAATATTTTTAGGCTATCATGAACAGGATTGTTTTTCTGATTTCTTTCTCAGCATGTTCATTATTGGTAATAGAAAAGGTGATTATGTATGTTGATTTTATATTCTGCTACTTTACTGAAAGTGTTTTCAGATCAAAGAGGTTTCTGGTAGAGCCCTTAAGCCTTTTAAGTACAGGACGATTTGATTTTTCTTTCTTTCTTATCTGGATGTCTCTTCTTTCTCGTCCCTTATTGCTCTAGTTATGACTTCAATTACTGTGCCATGTAAGAGTAGAACAAGTGGATACTAGTGTCTTCCTCATTCCTGATTTCAGAGAAAAAAATGTTTATCAGAGCCTCATATTATGTGGATCAAGGGGGTTTCTCCAACTTCCCTCCCCTTTAATTCTTCCCATCTTAACAAATGAGGAGAAAGCTAAGCGAAAGCCGAGGATAAACCTCACTGAAAAGCTGACACTTAATTTGAAGATTACAGGATATGATCCCCATCTTACTGCCGCAACAGTAGAGCTCCAGTATGCAAGAGTGTGTTACAGCAGAAAGAGGTGCAAGACTCAGAGAGTCTCTAAAACAAGCACTCGGGGAGGCCCAAGTCAAGACTCAGAGTCTCTAAAACAAGCACTCAGGAAGGCCCAAGTCAAGACTCAGAGTCTCTAAGACAAGCACCCAGGGAGGCCCAAGTCAAGACTCAGAGTCTCTAAAACAAGCACTCAGGAAGGCCCAAGTCAAGACTCAGAGTCTCTAAGACAAGCACCCAGGGAGGCCCAAGTCAAGACTCAGAGTCTCTAAAACAAGCACTCAGGAAGGCCCAAGTCAAGACTCAGAGTCTCTAAAACAAGCACTCAGGGAGGGACAAGTCAAGACAGAGTCTCTAAAACAAGCACTCAGGGAGGCCCAAGTCAAGACTCAGAGTCTCTAAGACAAGCACTCAGGGAGGCCCAAGTCAAGACAGAGTCTCTAAAATAAGCACTCAGGGAGGCCCAAGTCAAGAGGACGGCAAAACAAGAGAACCCCAAGTTTCTGGTACAAATCAGCAAACATTAAATGTAGTCTAATTCTATGCAGTTTAACATGAAACTCACCCTAATGGTTTATTTTACTTACTAAGTGATCTCCAGCTCTCAAGAGATAATGACAAGCCATATTAAGAGGCAAGAAAAGGGGGCTCCTGCTCGGTGGTTAAAGCACTTGTTCAAGAATGAGGACAGGAGTTCAGATTCCCAGAACTCATGTATATGCCAGGTGGATGTGATGGCCTGCTTGTAATTCCAGCCTCAGAGTGTGGACAGACGGGATTCCCAGAGCAAGCTAGATAGCAAGAGTAGCCATATTTCAAGTATTGAGTTTGATTGAGAGATCCTGTCTCAATAAATAAGGTGAAGAACAACCAAACCAAGGGTGATTCTTGATATCAACCTCAGCATTCATGTGCATGTGTCTCTATACACACACACACACACACACACACACACACACACACACACACACACGGAAATGGGAAAAGACTCAAAAAAAAGCTGAGTCTGCAAAAGATATAGATTTTTTAAATATTCTTTAAAAATACGTTTATTTCTATCAATATGTATGTTTGCTTGCATATATGTGCACCACATGAATGCAGTGCCCTCAGAAGAAAGAGGAGAGTGTCAAAACCCCTGGAACTGAAGTCACAGAAAGTTATGAACCATTATGTGGGTGCCAGGAACTGATCCTGTGTCCTCTGTAAGATCAGCAAGTGCTCTTAACCACTGAGCTACCTCTCTTACCCCCAAGCTTTTCTAATTATTGAGTAAGCTTTATGATTGCTTCTTAAAGGACCTGGTCCATTTAATCTAAAATTTAAAAAATACTATTTTTAACTATGCACATGTATTTGCCTGTATGTGGGTATATGCATGTGAGCAAAGGTACCTATGGAAGCCAGGGGTGCGAGATCCCTTTGAAGTTGGCATTCCAAATGATTCTGAGCTGCCAAACATGGTTGCTAGGAGCCACATCAGTTCCTTTGGAAGAACAGTCGACTGTTCTTAACTGCAGAGCCATTTCTTTAGCCCTCATCTGAAAATTTAAATTATTGATATTAAGCTGATCACAGTATTCCCTTTTTATCTATTAATGTGAGATCTCTAGTGATGTTTCATTTATGACCTTGGTGACCTTTCTTTTGTCCTTATCAATCTAACTGGCTTTACTAATGTTATTGATCTTATCCTAAAGAACCAGATGATAGACGTTTCTTTTCCTCCGCTGTTTTAGTGCTAGTCCTTGATTTCTTTTTGCTCTTATCTATGTTGTTCACTTTCTTCTTCCTTTAGCTTTGGCTTTTCCTTCTTTTCCTATTTTCTGATTTTGAACATCCATGTTTATCTAACAAGCTTTTGAAGCTAAATATATCCCTTCTACCCACTCTCTAGGGACTCTGATTGAGTAACTGTTTTCCTCTCTCCTACATCAACTTTTTTCCTTTCTACTGAATCATTCCCATCATAATAAATCCCCAACATAGATACAGCCCTTATCATAACACAAAAGAACAGCCTCCACAGCTCCCACACCCTCCTCAGGCCATCCCACTGCTCTTACAATACTGCACCCAAGAAGCTGGGAAGTCCTCCCATTCTCCAGAAACCACTCCATTTAAGTGGTCAGCCTTATCTCCACCATGAAATTGCTTTCATAAAGGTCACCAGCGAGTTTCATCTCTCTGAACATTACCATCTGCTCCTGCTCTGCTTACTCACCAGTCCGAAGCATTTGATAGCATTTGCTCTTGCTCCCAGCAGAACACCTTCCATGACTTTTCCTCCCTCTCTTCCTCCCTCCCTCCCTCCCCCCTTCCTCTCTCACTTCTTTCTCCCGCTTTCCAGTTCCCACTCGGGTTCCAGCCCAGGGTTCTCAGCCAGGACCCGTTATTTTGTATCTATATAAACTACCCAGGGTCATCCTAAAATCTGAAATGGTATATATTCAAGCTTTTTGTATTACTCATAATTTGTAGTATATGTTCTAAGTGCCTTAACATAATAGTTACAGATCTTTGAGGCAGGGTCTCACTGTAGCTCAGGCTGGCCTTGAGATGACAGTGCTCTTCCTAACTCATCCTTCCAGGCATTGGGATTACAGGTATGAGCTTCATGGCTGGTTAAAACTTAGATGTACTAATCTACGTGGTTAACTACAAGTTCTCCAATGACAGACTCTCTAGAGTATCTTGTTTCTGCCACCCGATAAGTCTGTCTGAACCGTGTTGTGGGGATGGCCAACCTGGAGAAAGCACTATAAGCTCCATTTCTGATTTTACACAAGTACATAAAAACATAGTTTTACAAGATTTACCACGATTTACACTCAAATAACAAGTATCACATACAAGTCATTGAGCCTTAAAATCTTGAAACTCACAAGTTAGAACGGTCATTTTAGAGCTTGTTGCATGGAATAAAAGTGCTCTACACAAAAGTGGACAATAAGCCAGCTGAGTGGTTCTTCTGTTCTAAGTTTTGATGAGATAAAAAGCAAAATCCTTACATTTTTCCACTGGAGGTTTCTCACGTGTCCAGGCTGGTCACTGGGAAATCTCCATTCTAACTTAAAGCCAAACAAATGACAACTAACAAGACTCACAGCGTTACTGAGAAAGGGCCAAGGAAACTGTAGCCGACTTTGGGCTGACAGCTGAGGAGTGTGCACCTCTTCACCTGTATTACAGGCCAGTAGCTCAGAGCCATGATCAGTATAAACCTGGAACAGCCTCATTTCAAACAGAGCCAACTGCCACCATATGGATTCCAGTGATTGGTCCTCACAGTTCCCTGAACCTTCTGTCAGGGAACTTCTGTCTGCCCCATCTCACCAGGAGGAGGCAAAATGAAAAGATTAAACTACCCAAAGCTACCAAGTAGAAGCTAAATCACGCTCTTTTACACCTGTCTCTGGTCTGAGCCACTGCTATGTGATGTTTGGTAAGTACACTCTTTCACAATTACTTAGGAGATTTTTCAAAGTGAGGCTCCAAGATCTTTGAGGATTTTTCTCTACTTGGGTTAAGAAGCCTCAAGGAACAGCTCTGCACCAAATTGCTTCTGAACACACAGATATGAGACATGCTTTGTGAATTTTAAATTAGCCAATAGACCTCACTTTGAAAAGTCTCATAGCTGATCAATAATAGACAACAGAATGCACAGTCCAGTTTCAAATGAGGCAAAAACTATAGTAACAGATACTGAAGGATGTTCTTTTCCAAATAAGAGAGAATGAAGTGTCCACAATCTTTTTACTGTCCACTGAAAACTACAGACCTGGGGGTGGGGGTGGGGGAGGGCCTGCTGCTGCAGAATCAAGGACATAAAGATTCAGCATCTAAAAACCCAATGTATGATACACAGACAGTGCCCATCTGAACACTAAAAAAGAGTAAAGCCTAATATTAACATTTTAATATTAAAATATTAAAAGCCTAAAGTAAGACTAAAAAGATAAGCATTGTAATCATCAACAGGATCCTTTCGCTGATGGGTGGTGCATGCCTCTAATCCCCAGTGAGGCTTCAGTGTCACTGTGGGGCCCACATCTACTACTGTTAACACCTGTTTTGGTACAGGGCTGAAGCTAATGTAACAAGAACTGGGTAGAGACAACCTTCCATCACATGACTTCTCTTTACTGGGAACAGAAGTCATTTTCTGTGCAGTCTGCAGATGTTATCCTCACTTCCTTTAGCACATATCATCGAGATGCTCTGAAGAGGTCACTGCTACTGCACTGCTAGTCAGGCAGACCAGAAGAACAGACTGGACACACACCTCCAGTTATGAGCACTGGTTCAAACAGACTAAAGATAAAGGTGGCTTATATTAGAGAGCAACCGGATCTATTCCTGTTTTCACATGGCCACTGACTCTCTGTTACTCACGCACTAAAACAACATTCACAATTGCAAGGTCTATCCTATGTGCAGTTTTCTCTCTGCACAGAAAACCTGTGTGAAGGACAGCATACAACATCAAGCCCTGCTCCTCTTCACTGTTAATAAGAGCAGCATTTCCATGTGCATGTAGAAGACTCCACCTCTCTCGAGGCTGCCTTAGCAAGGGGCAAAGCAGGCTATTTGACACAGCTGTGCCCCAGCTGCTACAACCATCAGTGTAAGAACACCCACAGGCAACCAAGGACTGTTGGATAATTTCCTCAACAAGACAACAGTTTCACTGGGTCATGTCCTTTTCATGTGTGTTGGTTTTGTTGTTGTTGTTTAATATGTATGTTCCTGTCTGTGTAAGTATATGAATGCAGTTGCAGCTGAAGGCCAGATGCCTTGATCTGCTGGGGCTGGAGTTACAAGTGGTAGATAGCTGTCCAAAGTGGGTGCTGGGAACTGGACTTGGGTCCTCTGCAAGAACAATATGTGCTCTTAACCACTGAGCCATCTTCCCAGCCCTTCATCTGAGTTTTTATTAAATGAGATTTTATAATTGTCCCATTTCAAATATCATGGTGTTAGTACTTAGAGAACTTCCTTAGAACTCAACAAGTATGCATAGCAGTAAAATCCTCAGGTTCTCCATACCTCAGATGAACAAACACTTTATCAGAATAGCTACATACAAGGTTTGTAAGACAGCAGTAATAACCAACTAATGTGTTTCTTACTTAGCTTAACAAAAGAAAATACTATGCTTGGGTAGGAACACATCCCAGCTCTATGGGCATCTTCTTGCTCTCGGTTCAGCACAGTGATGGTCACTGTTTGGATTCTATATCTTTGTTTTTTTTTAGTCCAGGGAAAATCTTATATAAAGCTGCAAAACCCACCAACTCCAGCAGAAGCACTGCTGTGACTTAGTGCTGAAGTAACCTTTAAGGGCATAACTGCAGTGTTTCTCTGGTGATAGGTAATCTTCCTAGAAGCTGCACTCCTCTTGCATCTCTACACTGAGACACTCAAACATTTTTTTTTTTTTTTTTGGTTTTTCCAGACAGGGTTTCTCTGTGTAGCTTTGCGCCTTTCCTGGAACTCACTTGGTAGCCCAGGCTGGCCTCGAACTCACAGAGATCCACCTGGCTCTGCTTCCCGAGTGCTGGGATTAAAGGCGTGCGCCGCCACCGCCCGGCTGAGACACTCAAACATTTTAAGCATGGTGTTTGTTCCCCAATTAAGGTTTGGATCAGAGGTAAAAAACACACATGTTCTTCCTGTCACCACATGCTGTCGTGCTCATCTCCATGCACTGCAAGCCCTCTCCCTGCTGCTCCTGCTTCTGTAAATGTGCAAGGATGTGCTGGGCTCACCACTTTCCTGAGAGGTAATTTCTACTTTACACTCTAAGCTCCCAAAAGACTTCGACTGGGAACAGTTAGTACACTCAGTTCCATAAGTAGCATTTATCATAAAAAGGAAGTCAGGTGACCTAAATAAGCCCAACAAAGCCCCTGGGTATTCTTATAAAGAGAATTCTATTTCACTGCAACCAAAACCTAGACCAACCTGCTGAAGATTAAAAGTTACATGCCAGCTTGAAATCTGGTAGCTTAATGTCTATCTGCAGGTTCACCCTTAGCATTTAGGTGATGGTGCTGTTTGGTGTCACAGGGGCGAATGAACACGTCACACCACTTTGTGTTTTAGCTGTTCTCACAAGGTCCAGAGCAGCTCTGCCAAGGATGTCACTCATCTCCCTGCCCAGCTTCTCAGAGATGAAAATGGTGAGCTTTGCCTCGACCAGTCCAGCTGCAGACAGCACACACAGCAGCTTTGACCTGAGGGGGAGCCTGGACTTGGCACAATTCTAGACTCTCCCAAGGAATTCAGCATGTAATCACTCCTAAAGAGCCCAGATTTATACTAAAAAGAATAACTTAATGCCTCAGGAAGAAAAACTTAAACTGGGGAAACCAGCCTTGATGAAAATGCAGGTTATATACAGACCTTACCTGGCTAAGTTCTAGTGTCAGTGTAGGTTACTGCATTTAAAGGCACAGCCTATGGTGCTAGTGAAGGACCTAAAGCCGTTCACAGAGGACAGCCCTTCAGCCTTGTGTGCCATCAGTACATAAAAAGACAAGGACTACCCAGGTTACTACATCCAGAAATTTACTTGCTCAGCAGGAGTTGGCTTAGGAGACCGTTAAATATTGAACCTCATTCTCTTTGGGTGTTCTCAGAACTTCCCAGTGGACCCCAGTGGTTCTCAGCTGCACTGCACACCCAGGATGATCAGATCTGGAGGGGAAGTCCAGAAGCGTCAGTCTTTGTTTCCCCAGATGCCTCAAACATGCAGCCAGGCTGCAGGCCACCCTGCAGCTCTTCCAGAGGCTGCTGTGCGAAAGCTTAGGGACAGTTCCAGGCTAGACCGTTCTGCTGCTTCTGTGTTCCAGGAGAAAGGGTCTTTTTAGAAAAGGGCACAGCTGTGCCTCCTCTAAAGACACAGGCTGCTGTGTGGAGGTGCTGACTGTCAGAGGTTATCTGGAGCGCTGGTTGTAAAGAAGGAAGTCCTTGTCTTGGCAGAGCAGGCAGAGTTTCAGGCTTCGGCAGCTACCTCCAGCAACAAAAAATGCCCAGATGCCCATGACCACCATGATTATGTATGCTGACACCAGATTTACTCCATAATAAGGAGTTAGGAAGGTCTGCAAAGGAAAAGGAAATCAGCTTGGGTAAAAGCACAAGCTTTTAAAACCTGTGGAATAAACAGAGACAGAGGAAAATACACAATGCTTTCAACAGCTGGACTGCGTCTCACAAACATGGGATGACTGTCCTGTGTGAGAGACTCAGGAAGGCCCAGCAGACACTGGTCTGTGAACTTGCCCTGTGCTTGACTCAAATGGCAACCCCAGAAGACAGCTTTAGCCAGGACCTAATGGGATACTTAACAGAAAACAATGGAGCACCTGGGCCTGATTTGTAGCCATTTCTGTGTTAATTAAATTGGCTCTAAGAATTTGCAGCAAAGTCAGGTACATCTAGATTACTTTAATATGAACCATTAGTATTCAAAGGAACATGCTTTTGGCTGTACAATTGCTATGGATTCCAAAAGTTTAATCATTATAAAACACTATCAGGAACACAGCTCAGTGGTAGAGTGCCTGAAGGCCTGGGTTCAATCCCCAGCACCAAAGAATGACTGATAGAGAGTGCCAAATGGTTACATTGAGTGAAATTACTGAAGACAAGTATCCACCATAATGGAACTTATATACTACTAAATAACACAGATAATGAAGAAGTAATTAAATAATTAATTGCAAATTATGATTGATAGTAAGACAGAATATTTAGAGTTGTGATGAATGCTAGGATGAGAACATGGTGATCTTCTTAAGGGGTGATGGAGGCCTGGAGAAAATGGCACTTAACCTGAGACAGATAGCAAGAGGAACCCTGTATAGGCTGGCTGTGGGAGGAGCAAAGGTGAGGACCAAGAGCTGGAAACGGATGAAAACTAGAGCCCAAATGAATATAGTTTAGGGATGGAGGATCAGATGAGGTCAGACAGCTGAGGAGCCTGTGGGTAAACAATGTGAATGTTATTCTCTGTGCAATGCAGGGTCATAGAAAAGGTTTAGGTTGGGATAATAATGGTTGATTTTGATTTTTCAAACTGCATAAAAAGGATTAAGGGAGATTATGGTGAATCAAGATGAGTTAGGAGAAGATTGCACTGGGTGAGGAGAGCATAGGATGGTTACTTAGGGTGGTAGTGGTGGGGATGGAGAGTGAACAGGATGAGCTCACAGGGCTTGCTGACTGACTGAATGTGAGGCAGATGCCAAGGCTGACTCATTATTTCTGCCTTGATGGTAAATGAAGGCTTGAAAAGCACTAACCTTGAAAGAGACAAAAGTAGTGGGGAAGGAACAAGCTTGCAGTGAATGGTACCAATCCGATCCAAAGATGTCATGGTGAGGAGTAACAGGCCGCCAGGCGGGGGTGGCACATGCCTTTAATCCCAGCACTCGGGAGGCAGAGGCAGGCGGATCTCTGTGAGTTTGAGGCCAGCCTGGGCTACAGAGTAAGTTCCAGGAAAGGTGCCGGATCTACACAGAGAAACCCTGTCTCGAAAAACAAAACAAAACAAACAGTAAGAGGCCATGATATTTCAATAGGCAGAGGTCAAATACTTGTATGGATTTCTGAGCATGATACTTATAGGAGAGACAGAGGCTAGAAAAATACAAGCACAGTCTAATAATTAATGCCATTATTCCATTATTATTGTCACCCAAAGAGCTACTGCAGAGATAGGCAAAGGTAATACAAAAATTGAGCCCTGAGAAACTCCAGCACTTATAATACTAAGAGCCAACAAAGGAGTCCTGAAAAATCAGGACAGTGTGCTGCAGCAGAAGAAAAGTAGAGAAAATGAACTTTTTTTTTTCCTGGAGCTGAGGACCGAACCCAGGGCCTTGCGCTTGCTAGGCAAGTGCTCTACCACTGAGCTAAATCCCCAACCCTGAAAATGAACTTTTTAAAGGCTGCTAAGCTAGAGAGACGGCTCGTTTGTTGCTCTTTTAGAGGACTGGAGTTGGTTCCCAGCACCCATGAAGGGCAGCCTGCAACTGACTATAACTCTGGCTCCTGGAGATCTGATGCCCTCCCACCTCAGCTCCAGGGGAATCCAGTGACATTTTCTGGCCTCTATGCATACCCACACACATATGCATATATGTATACACTGATGTTACGGGACTTTTGATCATACTGTGACACTCTGAGACTGTTAAATAAAGTTTACCTTGAATCAGGAGGCAGAGCTAGTGACTAGCTGGCTGGAATTGGCCATAGAGAAGCCAGCAATTTGGGAAAGAAAAGGCAGGGACTTGAGTTTGGCACTTCCTTTTGGTTTGGGAACTGGTGAAGAGACATCTCTTACTGCGTCTCCAGCCAAAAAGCAAGGTCAACTGGTTGCTTCTTGGCTTCTCTGATCTAGCAGGTTTTTTTCTTTCTTTCTTTTCTTGGGTGGGGTTTGGGGTGTGTGAAAACCTGCTGGCTCAGAGAGGCTGAGTAGCAACTAGCTGACCTTCCCTCTTTGCGGTGTCTCTAGAAGACAGCCTCCTTTTGCTCAACCAAAACAAACAAACAAACAACAACAACAAAAAACCCCATGCCGCACAAAGGCCCACTTCCTGTGCATCTATGTCTATCATCTTACAGACACCCTGTGACTCTCTAGGATTACTTTCTGTCAACTAATCAACCTGACCCAAGGTTGATTTTATTTAATTAACACAAATGCAAACTTAGGGTTCACAGTGTGATCAAATGCCCCATAACACACTGACTCACCATATATACATAAATTAAAATAAAAAATCTTAAAGGCTGCCGGCATGAACAAAGAACAATGTCCATTAGATCTGGAAAAATGAAGGTTTGGAAGGACGGTTTGAGCAGAAGCCAGACTGGGCTAGAAGTCTGAGGGCAAAGTAGAAGAGAGGCCAGGGAGGTGGCTCAGTGGGTAAAGGCTCTTGTCGTCATCCTCTGACTTCCACACCATGTGCACGAGCGCGCGCACACACACACACACACACACACACACACACACACACACACACACACTCACACACACACACACACTCACACACACACACACTCACACACACACACACTCACACACACACTCACATACACACACACACACACACACTCACACACACACACACTCACATACACACATACACACACACACTCACACACACTCACACACACACACTCACACACACACACACACACACACTCACACACACACACACTCACACACACACACACACTCACACACACACACACACACTCACACACACACTCACACACACACACTCACACACACACACTCACACACACACACACTCACACACACACACTCACACACACACACTCACACACACACACACAGACACACACACACTCACACACACACACACACAGACACACACACACACTCACACACACACACACTCACACACACACACACAGACACACACACACACACTCACACACACACACACACACACTCACACACACACACACACTCACACACACACACACACACACTAATAAATACATACATACAAATAAATAATTTCTTTTTAAAAGTGGAGACAGAGTTTGTGGAGATTGTTCTTTGAGATGTGCGCTGTAATGAAAGAGGAAAAAGTTGCAGGAAGAGGGGAAGTCACATCAACAAGTTTTGTGTAAGATGTGTCTGGTGGAAAGAGGGAGAAAGACTGGTCCTGGATGACGGTGGCCCACCAAAGGAGGGCAGTACTCAGGCCAGGGAGGATGGACTAGGGTCACGGCCTAAGCAGGCTGGCCTTAACCTGGGAGCCAGATTTTGCCTCTGTTGGACCAGGGCTAAGGTTAGAACCTAAGTTTCTGTCCAGCCTCAGCCTTATCCTAACAAAGGAGAAGATTTGACTGTGGCAATTGTTTACCAGACGGTTTTAAAGTAAGTGTTTTGAGATTCCCCAAGTAGCCCTTCTCGTCTCCACTCAGCCTGCACATGGCCCTGGCTAAAGCACTGAACTTGACCTATAGGCTCTGTTTGGGGGATGGGTTCATTTTTCAGGTAGCACCTCACACAGGAAGAATGTTTTATTCTACAGGCATCTGTGGGTATGGCAGGTGTTGAGAAGTTTATGGGTTCTTTTCTGGAATAATTCTATAGACAACCCCATTAAACTTCAATTTAAATTACAGAATGATGAAGTCTTTGCATTTTCTTCAGTTTATTTCCTTTAGATCCAGTTTTCTCTTTTAAGCAATCACAAAAAACAATGTAACCTTGTTATAGAAAATGAGAACACACAAAAGAGAAAAGTTGAGAACAAATGAGAACAAACAAATGAGAAACTTGAAATTTAGTTACATTACTTATTCATCAGAACATAAAAAAAGAAATAATAAAACCCAATTAAAGAGACAATATAAAATGGAAAACTGGTATTAGGGATGTAACTCATGGGAGACTTGCCTGTGTGCACACAGGAGCCCCAGAGTTACACACACAAGACCTTCAAAAATAACACAAAAATAACGTGAAAGCTGGATGTGGCAGCTCATGTTTATAATACTAGCGCTAAGGCAGTTGAGACAGGAGGATTGCCACAAATGAGGCTAGTTAAAGCAACAGAATGAATTCTAAGCCAGTTTGGGCTATAGAATGAGATTATCTAAAAAACAAAACAAAGATAAACATGCTGTATAAGCTATTTGCAATATCTGACTAAAGATTCTTTTTTAGAAAATATAAAAAAATTCTAAAAAATTTAAAGACAGTTGGAGGTAGGTAAAATATTTGAACAAGAGCTTCAAAAAGAATTATCCAACTGACAACAGACATATGAAGATGTGTTTATTACTGAGGGAATGAAAGTTTGAAGTTTACTGTGCTTCTACTATATTCCCAGCAAGACTGAAAGTTATAACAGTGTTGGCAAGGACACAGAGGAGCTGAAGCTCATAAATAAATGGTTAGTGTTTAAGTCAACATAACCGTGCTGAGAAACTGAGTGATCCCACCAGCTGACTTATGTATTCCTCGAGCCCAACCAGAGCTTCTGGGAATGTATCCAGATGAAACGTGCACACGTGTTTGTTGAAGGACGTACATTTAAACACTTATTGTCATATTCTTTACAATAGTCAAAAACCAGAGCACTAAAGAGATGGCTCAGGGGTGAAGTGCTTTGGGTGCAGCAATCAGATGTTCTGCTACACGCCTTTAATCCAAGCATCTGGGAGGCAGAAGCACCTGGGTCTTTGTGAGTTTGAGGCCAATCAAGGCTACACAGTGAAAACGTGTCTTAAAAAAAAAAAAAAAAGACAGGTAGATCCCATGTCTCTCCTCAGTGTGCCTGGCTCTCAGGACACACTGCTCTCTGGGGTGTCCTCACTCCCTACTTTTCAGCTACTCCTTGTGCTTCTTTGCTGGCTCCCTTTTAACCTAATCTCAAGGATGGAGCATCATGGGACTCCATGCTTGAGCATCTTCTCTGTTTACCCACAATTCTTTGAATTATCTTTTCTCAGGCAAACTCCTTCCCCAAACTACCCCTTTTCATCCAACTTTCACCTGACCTCTACTCTTGGATGTTAAACAGGGTACCTCCAAAGTAATGGACCCCAAATAGAACCACCCTCTCAGGCCCTCAGTCTCAGCGGATGACAACACTATCCTTTCAGTGGTCCAGGCCAAACCATTAACCAAATCCTTGGCTCCTCATCTTCCTCATCCACTCTGTAGGGAACACTGATGGCTCTACTTTTGATACGTATTTCCTGAATCTGGCCATTTCTATTTCTTCACTGCTCTTTCATCCAAGTCCTCCTTGCCTTTCCCTTAAGGAAGGGACCTCTCCCAGCCAGCCAGTTTATTCTTAGTGAAGTAGTCAAGGCAATTCTTTCCAGATGTATATCAGATTATCCTCCACCTTTTCCTCCATTTTGTATTTTAAGGTAGGATCTCAGCTATGTAGACAAATACATGCTTGGCTTAACATAGATGCCATCATGTTAAAGGCAACTTTAGTATCCACAAGTTCTGCAAGGTTTAACCATGTAAAAGGCAAACAGACTGCATTTTAGCTGAGGGTAAGAAGCCTAGTGAATAAAATATTATAGGAATTCTAAATAGACAGAGAAGAGAGAAGCAGGAGGCAGGTCCCATTAGTAAAGACCTTTTTTTTTCTTTTTAACTTTCTTTTTATTTATTCTTTGTGTTTTTCATATCATGCATCTCGATCCCATTCATTTCCCTGTCCATATCTGCCCTCTGCCCTTGCAAAGCCCTCCCCCCAAAATAGAATAGAATTTAAGAGAAAAGAATGAAAAGTAAAAGAAAAAAAGAGGAAAAATCTTGTCATTAATACTGTAGTGTGATACAGTGAGTCACACAGTAAAACCTTTGCCCATATATCTTTACTTGGAAGTGTTCATTGCAACGAGCCATTGGTCTGGTTCGAGGCCTCTGGTTTCTGCTACACTATTGATTCTGGGCCCTCACTGGGACTCCTCTTGGATAACCTGTTGTTGCTTGGTCTGGTTCGAGGCCTCTGGTTTCTGCTACACTATTGATTCTGGGCCCTCACTGGGACTCCTCTTGGATAACCTGTTGTTGCCCTGTGTTGGAGATTCTGCAGCTGTGGGTCTGCAGGACCAGCCCTTTCATGTGCTCCCACCAGCCTGCCAGCCCACCAGCACCCAACGCCACTACCAGGGTGAGCTCTCCAGCATGCCCTGGTTAGTTCACCCCTTGCAGCAATAAGCAAGGGGAGGGGCCGTTCTCCTGCTTTCATGCCCTCAGGGTTGGCTCTCCCACACCTGGACCGTGAGGGCAGCTCTACTGTGTTGTTCAGGGGGAGGTTCAGGGACCACTCTCCGGAGTGCTGCAGCTGGTGAGGGGCAGGGACAGCCGTCCTGCTCTTATGACCTCAGGGTCAGCTCTCCCATACACCACCATATGGCAGATGAGGGGTTTGGACAGCTACTCCACACTCACACCCTCAGGGCCAGCTCACCCCTGCCTCTGCCAATAGGGTTAGCTCTCCTGTGCTGCCCAGGCAAGGAGCAGGGCCTGCTTTTCTGAGTGCTGCAGCTGGTAAAGGGGAAGGTTGGCTCCTCTGTCTGTCACAGGCAGTGAGGGGTAAGGGGTAAGAGTGCCCACATCACTCCATGACAGACAGCAGTAGAACACTTCTTCCATGCTCACAGCTTCGGGACTGGCTCACCCACACCTCCACCAACAGGGCCTGCTCTCCTGTGCTGCCCAGGCGAGGAGCAGGGCCTGCCTCCCTGAGTGCTGCAGCTGGTAAAGGGGAGGGTCAGCTCTCTTGCCAGCTGGAGGCGGTAGGGTCTAGGGGAGAGGGCATCTTTCCCTCGCCCCCACCACCATGCAGACTCAAACAAGGGAGGCGGTACCAGTGATGTCCCTCTCACACCCTCAGGGCTGGTTCACCTGCACCCCTGACTACAGGGTCATCTCAGGAGAGACCTTTTTAAAAAATCAACTATTATTATTATCATTTGTATACATATGTATAGCACACATGCCAATGTGCAGGGTAGAGATCAGAGGACAATTTTTGGAAGTTAGCTCTGTCCCTCCACAGTGGGCTCTGTGGCTCAAACTCAGGTAATCAAGCTTGCCGAGTTTACCTGCTGATCCATCTCCCTGGCCCAGGAGAAACCTTTTCAATATTGTACATAAAATGTGCAAAGGGTCTAGACAGGGCCGCGGCAGGGTCATTTTGATAACTGTCATGTATACAAATGACCAATTAGCACTCAGATCCAAGTCCTTACACACTGCTGTGTAAGACTCAAAATATTCAAGAACTCAAAATATTCACACCAATTGACTTCATAGTTCCCTGCCTCAAAGCCTAACATATGGGGAAAGCACATAAAGCCAAGTGTTCCAAGTCACAAAAGCTTCATAACAGAAAAAAAAGGGGAGGTGATTAACAAAATTAATCAAGTTAAAATAATTTTCACCTAAAGATTTAAACTTAACTAAAATCTGTATCTTAAGGAATTCGTAATGGAGGAAAATTGCTTCAGATATGCTTCATGCATAAGCATGATGCAAACTATTTTAGGCTTGACCAGACATCCTTAAAGGACAGACATGAGGAAAATCTCTAATGAGACAGAACCCCCCCCCCCAAAAAAAATTTATCTAGACTGTCACTGTGCTGAAACACACATGACCCACTGTCCACTCCAGGGCTTTTCTGACTTGCCCCACTTTCCCGAGGGTGTCCTTCATTTGGGTGGAATCCACCACACAGACCTCTGCACTTGAGCTCTGCAAGCACTGAGAACACAGGGACAACACTCACCTGGGTGGACACCAGCAGGTGAGTCAGGAGAACTGTAAGGAGGGTGTGCCACTTTTTCTTCTCACAGCCATCAAAAAACACAATGCTCCAGAACACATGCAGCATTATGATCACCAGCGTCATGAAAGCTGAAAAGACAAGTCGGCAATTAGTGGCCAGTCCTGCAGACAGCAGACACCAAACCCAGCTGAACCCCAACCCTGTGCACTGGCCCTGAGGGTCCCCTGACTACAGAGATAGAATCTGACCACCAGTGCACAGAACTGGCTTGCTAAGAACTCCACATTAACTTTCAAAGAAGTTAGGATGGGGCAGTCTTTGTAGAAGCTATTCCTCTAGAATACAAACCTGTTAGACATAAGCCAACTTGGATTTGGCTTTCAGAGAGTTTCCCTGAGGTATGCAATGAGATTAGTATGAAATTTACACAAGTATTTGTTTAAAACATATTTATTTTTATATGTATAGATGGTTTGCTTGCATATAAATCTGTGTAGCACATATGTGCCTAAAGTTCGAACATGCCTGAAAAAGACCTCAGATCTCCTGGGACTGGAGTTATAGACAGCTATGAGCTGCCTGCAGGTGCTGGAAATTGAACCCAGGTCTTCTAAAAGAACAGCCAGTGCTTTTAATCACTGAGCCATATCTCTACTCCAACATAGCTTATTTTCAAATAGCCTTCAGCCCCACTTAGAATTTTCTCAATTGAACAGAGCATCTTCTGTCTAAACAAGTCTCTGCACTGAAGGGGACTTTTTCTTTAGAACTCTTTTAAAAGAATGTAATAAAAAAATTAGTGTAACTAAAAATCACTATAATTATCTAAGATTCCTCTCTCTCTCTCTGTCTCTTTCTCTCTTTCTGATTTTTTAGAAACAGGGTTTCTCCGTTTAGTTTTGGTGCCTCTCCTGGAGCTCGCTCTGTAGACCAGGCTGGCCTCGAACTCACAGACATCTGCCTGGCTCTGCCTCCTGAGTGCTGGGATTAAAGTTGTGATTTCTTCTTTAAAGCAGGCAAGTTCCATATATTCACACTTTAACATGAAAAAAAGGCATATAGATTTCCCTTTCCTGCCACATAATAAACAGGCCATGAGCTTTAACCCACCAGACAGAAAAACCCCAGGCTAGAGTTCTACACCACTTGAAGGAAAAATAACCTGGCATTGCCAAGCAAAGGAGAATAGTTACATCTATTTCAGTCCAGCAAGGCATTTGAGCTACACTATAGACTATAGACTATATACACTATGGACTATGTACACTATAGACTATATATACTATGGACTATATACACTATCGACTATAGACTATATATACTATGGACTATATACACTATATACTATATACTATGGACTATATACACTATACACTATAAACTATATAGACTATGGACTATATACACTATAGACTATATAGACTATATAGACTATGGACTATATACACTATAGACTATGTGTACTATGGACTGACTATATATGCTATATACTCTATCTGTACTCCAAACCAGTGAGTTCTCAAATCAACAGATCACTAGCCCAGGGACCTGTTATCAGTGCAATTTACTGGTACCCACCCACCCATGAATCAGAAGCAATGGGGCAGGAGCCCAGCAAAGCCAGTTTAAACAGCCTTCCTAGAGATTCAATGCATGGTCAAGTTTCAGAATCCTGCCAAGGAGGCATTCTTATATATAAGGAGATACAAGAATATTTACACCAGCACTGCTGTAATAATAAAAATTCCCCACCATTACCACAACAGATAAGTAAATTACACTGTACTCACACAGTGGACTGCTGTATATGACCCACAACATGTATGATCTCAAGAACACAATGCTTAGTGAGAACAAACACACTGTGAAAATGCATATTATTCATATGAAGTAAGACATCAACAAAATAATATTAAAAGGACATAACTGTTGTGGCTAGAGGAGAGTAAGCTGTCACATCTCTGTGACAGTGTCTTTGTGTCAGCCTCTGGAAGACCACACTAAAAGGATTCAATCCAGGTCCAGTCATCATTCTGAAGAGGACAGTTCTTAAGGACAGATGCCTATCAATGGTCTGACACTGAGACCACTTAAGATGCCCAGGGGCTAAGCAAAGGCTTTTAAGTTTTCTCTGAGTCAAAAAAGACCAAGGCAAAAACTGACACAATGGGAACTTTTTTAAAATCATAAAGTGTTCATATTCTTTTTTTTTTTTTTTTTTTTTTTTGGTTTTTCGAGACAGGGTTTCTCTGTGTAGCTTTGCGCCTTTCCTGGATCTCGCTCTCTAGACCATGCTGGCCTCGAACTCACAGAGATCCGCCTGCCTCTGCCTCCCGAGTGCTGGGATTAAAGGCGTGCGCCACCACCGCCCAGCAGTGTTCATATTCTAAGGAAGGGTTTTCTAAGACCTAGATGTCAAGAGGAATCACTACCACAGGCATTTGCCATCTGCCCTGGCAGCCTCTGCTTGCCCTTCTCTCTAGGCTTTGCCATGGGTGCTGAGATCAGCTAAGTGTGCTCCCAAGGTTAGCTCCTAGAGTTCATTTTCCAGCCTGTTCTTATCCAAAACAGTGTTATTCTATAAGCTTCAGGCAAGTATCCTCTGGACCTTGCTCATCCTGATCATGCTTCCAAATTCCAGATCTGAATGTCTTGATCCTTCCAGCTAAGAGGTCTGATGGACTGACTTTGCCTCCAAAGTCAAATCAGACATCCCAGACCAGCATTCAAGTTCCTCCTCAATCTAGACCCAAATGATTTTAACAGCAGATCCTTGTGACTCTTTAACTGCGTCCTTGTGTCAGAAGCACAGACCTCAAGCCAGGCATGGTGGTACTGCCATTGAGAGGTAGAGACAGAGGCAGGAGGCTCAAAAGTTCAAGGTCATACTTAGTTACATATTAAGCTCGAGGCCAGCCTGGGCTACATGAGATACTATCTCAAAAAATCAGAACTGTTCTCTTCTCCTCCCTTTCTTTCCCCCTCCTCTCCTCCGTGTGTGTGTGTGTGTGTGTGTGTGTGTGTGTGTGTGTGTGTGTGTGCAAACAGATTGTCCCTTTAACCTAAATACCCACCCCTCCCCATTCTAACACACCCAAATCTTGCTTAAGATACTGTAGAGAGCCGTGCACGGCCGTGCCTCAAAGATGGCGCCGGCATCCGGCTTCTGCCTTCCCGATGGCAGGTGCTCCTTATTTGGCTAAGGCTAGGATCTGACTTGCTTCCGCACACCTGGACCTAATCTGGCTTGCTGGCGTATGTCTGACCCTATCGGCATTGTCCACGTGGCACTATGGGGTTGATTGCCCAGTGGCTATAAAGGGCGTGGGCTGGCTTTCCCGAGGGAGATCGGAGGAGAGAGAGAAGAAGATGGCTTTCCCCGGGGTCAGAAGATTGTCTCAAGGTTTCTGAATAAACTGCTTGGAGAAGAGCCTGGTGTTGCGTCTTCCTTGCTGGTCGAGGCGGACGCGACAAGATACAGCACAGAAGAGAGGAGGGAGGGATCCTATGAGCAAAGGGGTCAAGATCATGATGGGGAAACCCACAGAGACAGCTGACCCAAGCTAGTGGGAGCTCACAGACTCTGGACTGACAGCTGGGGAACCTGCATGGGACCAAACTAGGCCCTCTGAATATGGGTGACAGTTTCAAGGTTTCATTTGTTTGTGCAGCGGGGGAGGCTAGACCTTGCCTCAACTTGGTAGGCCAGACTTGGTTGACTACCCAAGGGAGGCCTTACCTCCTCTGAGGAATGGATGCGGGGTAGGACGAAGGGAGGTGGAGGGTGGGATGGGAGAAAGGGAGGGAGGGGGAACTGGGGATGGTATATAATATGACAAAATTTTTAAATAAATAAAAAAAGATACAGCACAGGGTCAACAAGATGGCTCAGTAGGTAAAGGTACTTGCTGCCAAACCTATGATGTAAGTTTAATACCCAGATACACATTGTTGAAGGAAAAAAGACTTTTGCAAGGTGTCCTCTAACATCTACACATGTGCGGGTGCATGTGTACATGTGCACACACAAACACCAAAATGTAATAATTTTTTAAGATCTAGCACAATGTTACTTCTTCAGTAAATATTCCCCTAATACATACTCTTCTCTGTGATTTTTCTTACATTTGTTGTTGAGACTCCTATTCCATAGACAGGTGGCATTGAATTTGTGGTATTCCTACTACCTCAGTCTCCCAAGTACTGGAATTATAGGTATGAACCACTGCATCTGGCTTCCAATTCTGGTTACACTCAATACACATTTTCTGAGCATGGTGACAGTCAAGTATGAATATTCTGGTTGGGTATCTTTAAAGTCAGATAACTGTGAATTAGAATGCCACTTGTGTGGATTTAGACAAGCTGTTTAACTCTCTCAGCTTACATTTCCTTTACTTCTAAAATGTATATTTCACAGACCCATTGCAAGGAACAACAGCACTTGGCAAATCAGAGCTTTTCAGCAAAACAGTGACCACTACACTCTACAGCAATGGTTCTCAACCTTCCTGATGCTGCAACCTTTTAATATAGTTCCTCATGTTGTGGTGACCCCAACCATAAAGTTACTTTGTTAGCATTTCATAACTGTAATTTTGCTACTATTACAAATCGTAATGTAAATATCTGATATGTGAACCCCGTGAAAGGGTTGTTTAATCAACAAAGGGGTCATGATCCACAGGTTGAGAACCGCTGTTCTACAGCCTCATAGATAATACAGCAAGTCCTTAGGTATACTGTCAGGTAGGAAAGTAAAGTGGAAGACATCTGATAATCACATTTATTCAAGATTCCTGGGTACTTGGCTATGGATTAAAACCCATTCCTCTCCACTCTTTTATAGATTATTCTTCCTCTGACTTTGTTTTATTATCACACTTTCTTCCTTTACTCTTTCAGTATCCAGCAAGTATTTTCTCAGTGACCAATACAGGCCAGGAACTATTCTAAGCACTGAGGCTCCTGCATATTTGGAACAGTCTCATAGAAGACACCCCACCTTCAGCTTTCTGTTTTATTAATGTAATATTCAAGAAATCACTCAAATGTTACTGAAAGACTGTACATTCCTACATTCTGGCTGGCTTTGCTATCACCATATAGCAGACACTTAGAAGCTGCTTTCATTAAAAAGCACTGGCTTCTTACTCAGGTAACTGAAAGCAGATTGAGAGCCTGGCATCTCTGACTTCACTTTATGAAGTGTTTCCTTTTTTGTTGGGTATCTGCTCATCTCTGTAGCAGGCATGATAATCATTCAAGGAGAGTTTGTCTTAAGAACTGGAGACTCCTAACCTATCTCATTCCCCTTCAAGGTTGAATGCACAAAGATAAGAGTAATTGAGGCATCTTACTTCCAGCTTTTTAATGTCCTGGTCCAGACCCCAAAGGCACCTGAGTGTCTCCAGTCATCATCTTAAACAAGCATTCATCTTGGATTAGAGGAATAGAAGGGCTGGCTGGAGAGAACACTTCCCAGATGAGGGCAGTTCTAATGCGGTTCTGGACCGGGGCCATCATCTCACAAGAACTTGCTTGTCTCCTCAAGCCATAAACTGTTTTCAGACCACCTTGCAGGACCAGAACTGAGACACTGACCAATCAGGACCACACACTGATGGCTTAACTGTTCACACCCTTTGCCCTCACACCTCAATTCTTCTTTTCAGACCTAAAGCTCTTGTCAATGTGATCGAGATAGAGTCTGGGGTCACTGAACCCCCATGACTGATCTTCTCCCCCACTGCACCATATTGATCTCTTCCTCAAACTTTTCATATTGCTCATCTCTTGACTTGGTGTACAGTAGACAGCTGGCCAATCCTAGTCTTGGGACTCTGAGAGATGGGATTTTGTTTCAAAATTCCAATACTGGCCATAAGCTAAATTTTACTATGGCAAATATTGTGGAGCATTTATTCCATCTACAACTGGTAAGAAACTGAGGCCTGACTATCTAAACTATCTACCACATACAAATAGTTACACTACATGCATGCCACTTTGTTACTTATTAACAAATGGACTGAATTCCAACTAGAAATGAAGACATAATAACAGTATCTGTAAAGTCTTCCCCCCCATTTTCATTGCTAAACTCTCTCAGTTCATATTCCTATACATAAAATCCTAAAAGTCCTTCAGAGACTCTAACTCTAAAATTTACTTTATTCTATTCTTCTTAAGAAAAACATGGGGCTAGAGAGATGGCTCCATGGTTAAGAGCTCTTAATATATTTTACAATGCTGGGTTTAGTTTTACTTAATTCTGTTTTTGTTTGTTTTGTTTTGTTTTTTGAGACAAGTTTTCCTTGTATAACAGCCTTTACTATCCTGGAACTAGCCCTGTAAACCAGGTTGGCATCAAACAGAGATCCGCCTGCCTTGAGTGCTGATATTGAAGGTGTGTACTGATGCTATCACCACAACCAGGCTAATTTTACTTAATTCTTACTGACTCTAATCTAGACATTCTCTTCCTTCTCTTCTTTTGTCTTTTTAGATTTAGATAGGGTCTCACTATATAGCCCTGTCTCACTTGAAACTTGTTATCTAGACCTGGCTGGCCTAGAACTCACAGAGATCCACCTGGCTCTGCCTCTTGAGTGCTAGGATTACAAGCATACACTACCATTGCCTGGCTTTTGATCATTTCTTCTGTCCTTCCTGAAAGACCTAGAAATTGAGGCCTGAGAGGTCAGGTCTCTTCCTCCAGTTTGGAACAGCCTTCTCCTCAGTTCCTTCCTTTGTTGGCATAGTTATTACTTATCTTTAAGTAAATCTCTATAATTCCATAAGCAGTGACTAGCTTCTATTTTTCAGTCAATATTTATCAAGTTTTGTCTAGTAACAATGGACCCCATGAGAATCTATGGATGGGATATGGTAATAAACAAGACATAGTCCTTGCTAAATCATGTGATTTAGCACAAAACTGGAGAGACAGGCACTAGACAATAGTGACATCATCAGTTAATCAAGGCTGGGGTACATAGGCAAAGAGACAGGCACTAAACAATAGTCACATCATCAGTTAATCGCGGCTGGGGTACATAGGCAAAGAATTGCACTGTCCACACATACCCTTACACTTCTCTTCCTCTTTGTAATATTTATATTATGCTTTGTGCAGTTAGGTGTTTGTTTTTATGTCATCGTGGGCAGAGAGCATGGAGAAATCTTTAGTAATTACTTACAGACTGCATACATAAATAATCAAAAGGACTTGTCCCCAAATACTAAATTGATGATATGACTTGAACTTGGAACCTAAATCTCATACTTCCTTCTCAGCCAAGTACTTCCAAGAAATGGCAATGAGTCTAACTTAATGTGGGCCTGCTCTACAAGTACTGATAAAAAAGAACTAACTTACATATGTATTTCATAAAACTATTTTTATGTAACACAAAAATTCATGTACATACAGATATCATACAATATGTGTATTATTAACATAATGGACATAGAGATGCTCATAAGGATCTCATATTCCTTACTTATTGTAATTACCATTTTAGGAACAAATCTACTCTTCCAAGGGACTCATTTTAAGCTGACCTTGAAAATAGCCTGGTTTACTAAGAGAGTTAGCACCATCTAGAGGACAAAAGCCGGCAATACATGATGATGGAAAGAAAACAGTTCCTGTAACAATGTAAACTAAGAAAATTCACAATACAGAAGGTGTCTTAATTTCTACTGGACTCTGATAGACATTAAACACTAGAACTACATTTGCTTTTTGCAACCCAAGCACTATTGCCATTTAAAATTTATGCCAGGAATATTCCAGTTTGGAATATTCACAAAGGCAATTTGCTACTTTGGGGGCGACATTAACAAGCATGATCCATTAACACACGTTCCCTTAACTCGCAGCCAGAGTTAAAGGGTCTGAACTGGATGCTCTCAGCCTCACAAAGTCAAACACTTTTCAAACAGGGAAGACTAGCTTGCTGGCTGCACAGGGGCAGGTTCACTTGAGAAGCTGACACATTAATGTCCACAGGTGAGGCTCAGATTTGAACACAAGGAAACTGAGAGTGGTGGGAGACTGTCTCTGGGGTCAGGGAGTGCCAGGATGTCTCTAAACTACTGCAGCTTTGAAAAATTGGCCATTTCGCTTTATAATCTTTTTATTCTATTAAAAGCTACTGAAACACTATTTAGTTTTTGGTCATATTCCCCTACAAGATGATAAGCTCCCTAATGATCTTTGGCCTGGATGTGAACATGGATTTAATTGAAAAAATGGGTATGTGAGTTCACTTATTCCAATTAATAACTGCTATTGGTCTAGACAACTACAAACACGACTATTTTTCCTCTAGTTTTTGTTTTTGTTTTTTGTTTTTTTTTTTTTTTGGTTTTTTTTTTTTTTTTTTTTTTTTTTTTTGGTTTTTCGAGACAGGGTTTCTCTGTGTAGCTTTGTGCCTTTCCTGGAACTCGCTTTGGAGACCAGGCTGGCCTCGAACTCACAGAGATCCGCCTGGCTCTGCCTCCTGAGTGCTGGGATTAAAGGCGTGCGCCACCACCGCCCAGCTGTTCCTCTAGTTTTAAACAAAGTGGAATTTAATAAAATAATATTCTAATTATAAAACAAACTTGTGGTCATTGTGTCATAACTTGTTGCTGGTGAATGAAAAGCAATGTGAAAAGAGTTGGTCCTTTTTTTACTGCATCTTTGCACAAAAAGATTAATGCATCTACTTTTCCTCTACATTTAAAGCAAGTCATGCTGCCTATCTACAAAAGGCACTGAGTTATAGATTAATCAGAGATTAGAATGTAGACTAGAGGTCTTGTGTTGAATCACTAGCACTGGGCAAGAAAAAAAGCAGGTGCTTACAGGTTTATATCGAAGATAAATCTAAAATGACAAAACAGAAAGGATATAGCTCATAAAAATTAGCTGCTAATGTTTCAACTACACTGTAACATTTTAGTATAGCCAAATAAATATATATATATAAATCTTTTTGTGTAGTTGGTTGGTTGGGTTTTGTTGTTGGTTTGTTGTTGTTGTTTGTTTGTTTGGTAGTTGATTGGTTGGTTTTTTGAGACAGGGTTTCTCTGTGTAGCTTTGGAATCTATCATGGAACTTGCTCTGTAGACCAGGCTGTCCTCAAACTCACAGAGATCCTTCTGCTTCTGCCTCCCAAGTGCTGGGATTAAAGGTGTGTACCACCACTACCCAGCAAATATATAAATCTTGTGCAAGATCAATTCCTGTAGTATTCTTTTTTTTTTTTTTTTTGGTTTTTCGAGACAGGGTTTCTCTGTGTAGCTTTGCCCCTTTCCTGGAACTCACTTGGTAGCCCAGGCTGGCCTCTAACTCACAGAGATCCGCCTGGCTCTGCCTCCCGAGTGCTGGGATTAAAGGCGTGCGCCACCACCGCCCGGCTCAATTCCTGTAGTATTCTAAAGCACTCCAATCAAACCCCTGCCCCCACTCCCAGGTCCTTCACTTGTAGTGCCCAAGAATATCTTCCCTTTGAAAGTCTTAACATAAACCACCTCCGCTTGAACTCTGAGGCCAATGAATTGCAATAAGGACGATGCTTTAGAGCACAGCTAGGACACATACCTGAATTAAGGAAGAACTGAGGAGAATCACCATGAATGCCCACTGTGCCTGGCCCCAACGAGTCAGACAGGGTGTTCACAAAGGAAAACACTCCACTCATGATTCCAAAGCCCAAGCCAGAAACTAGAGAGGAAGAAAACACCATTAAGCCCTTTTCCTGTTATGAGTTCAGTTCAAATCTAATTTGCAAGGACTGGGGAATACTATTTCACTGCAGGGAAAGGGTACACCTGCTGTTGCTGAAGCACCAGACAGCCAGCTCTGGAAGGCTAAGTGAGAAAGGGGAGGAGAAAGGGAAGGACAGGATGTAGTAGATCAATGAACAAGGAGAGGCACAGAAGAAACTGGAGAGGAAGAAGAGGGTAATGTGATGAAGGCCCTGGCTTTGGTTTATTGTCGCCAGACTAAGAGGGAGTAACTGTGATTGCAAGGTGGGATCTCTGGGCCAGACTGAGCTAATTCTACATGGAGACCTAGATCCAGTGTGTGTGTGTGTGTGTGTGTGTGTGTGTGTGTGTGTGTGTGTGTGTGTGCGCGTGCGCGCGCGCTGTGGGATGGTCTGTATGTCAAATATGTTGCTGATTGGTCAATAAATAAATCACTGATTGGCCCGTGGCCAGGCAGGAAGTATAGGCGGGACAAGGAGGAGAATAGAGCTGGGAAGTGGAAGGCTGAGTGGGGAGACACTGCCAGCCGCCATCAGGACAAGGAAGATGTAAAGTACCGGTAAGCCACAAGCCACGTGGCAAGGTATAGATTAATAGAAATGGATTAATTTAAGCTGTAAGAACAGTTAACAAGAAGCCTGCCACGGCCATACAGTTTGAAACCAATATAAGTGTCTGTGTTTACTTGATCGGGTTTGAGGGGCTTGGGACTGGCAGGTGAGAGAGATTTGTCCTGACTGTGGGCCAGGCAGGAAAACTCTAGCGACATGTGTGTGTGTGTGTGTGCCATGTGCAGGCTGTACAGGTGTTGGAGCCCCTAGAACTAGAGTTCCAGGTGGTTGTGAGCCATCATCTGGGTGCTGGGAACTGAATTCAGGTCCTCTGCAAGAGCAATAGGTGCTCCTAACTGCTGAGCCACCTCTTCAGCACTTCTATTATTTTTCTTCATGACACCACAGGGTCTAACTTACCATAGGCCAACAGTTGCATTGAGGGTGTTGTCTCCTCAGGGTTTACGCTTTTCAAACCCTCACTGGCTGTTCTAAAAGAAAAACACATTTTTTTTTTATTTTTAAAGAAATGACTCATATCAGGCACATCATGAACCCTTCAAAACTAGATTCTTAGTGAGACTTCTGATAAGGTTACACTCCAGGTTGCAGTTCAGAATCCATTTAAATGAAACCCAGCACTCTTTTTTGTTGTTTGTTTTGTTTTTATTTGAGACAGGCTCTCTCTACATAGCCTGGATGTTCACTATATAGATCAGACTGGCCTCAAACTCACAGAGGTCCATCTGCTTCTGCCTCCCAAAGGCTGGGATTAAAGGTGTGTGCCACCAGCTCCAGCACATTTTCTTTTCTTTTTTTTTTTTTTTTTTTTGGTTTTTCGAGACAGGGTTTCTCTGTGTAGCTTTGCGCCTTTCCTGGAACTCACTTGGTAGCCCAGGCTGGCCTCTAACTCACAGAGATCCGCCTGGCTCTGCCTCCCGAGTGCTGGGATTAAAGGCGTGCGCCACCACCGCCCGGCTCATTTTCTTTTCTTTTTAAGATTTACTTATTTTTATATGCATTAGTGTTTTGCCTGCATGTATGTCTGTGTGAGGGTGTAGGATCCTTTTGTACTGGAGTTACAGACAGCTATGAGCTGCCTTGTGGGTACTGGGAATTGAACCCCGGTCCACTGGAAGAGCAACCAGTGCTCTTAACTGCTGAGCCAACTCTCCAGCCCAACTCCAGCACATGTTCAATAACTGAAGCCAAGAAATGAGATTTCCACCAACTCTATCTAGCTGATGTTTCCATAAAAGGAAAAAATTAAAATATCAGTAACAAGCCAATAGGGATTGAGTTCAATAAGAATAAAAGCAGTACTCTAGTTTCTGAGCTCAATGAATATTTATTTCTTTGTCCTGAGGGATCTATCACTCTGGATTTTCTTTTCCCCAAAGTCTTAGGTCTTTATCTTCAACTTATGGTCATTTGGTCGTATTTTCCACTATGGCTATACTTACTACCCCTTCTCTCTTTCACACTGAAGAACCAAAATTATTCCCACCCTTCTAGCAGCAACTTTTTTCTTTGGTTCAGGAACTGATCCCACGCCTCACACCTGCCAGGCACATGTCCCACCACTGGGGTTTTTCTTTTTCTGTTTGTTCATTTGGTTGCTTTGAGATGGTCTATGTAAGTAGGCTGACTTCAAAACCACTATGTAGCGAAGATTACAGGTGTGTACCCTCGTGCCTAGTCTATGAGGTGCAGGTTACTGGGAATCGAACCCAGGGCTCCATCTTCAGCCCCCTTAACACACCATTTTAGAAAATTTTAAAAACAGAGAGACACTTCTAAAAAAGAAAAAAAACAAACAGGGCTGAGGGTCTGGGTCAGTGATAGAGCTCTCTCCTGGCTTGTGCCAAGACCCCGGGTGGGGGTGGGGGGACATCGACAGGGACAAAAAACAAAACACAACTGTAGCATTGGTTATCTTAGCTTTTCACTTTTCTGTAGATATAAGATTTCTCTAAAATCACAAAATGTGTATTTTATTAATATTATTTAAAAAACTGACTTAGGTTGCAAAACTTGCAATCCAAGTATTTAAAAAACACACACAAGACACAATTCCCATATATTTCAGGCATCATACAGCAGTTTTAGACAATACAGGAGTTCCTGAAAATGCTTTTTAGGCAATGACAGTTATGTTTTAGGCAAATAACTTGAAATTGTAAAAGGTTTGTGTGGAAAGGGCTAGAGAGAGAGCTCAGCGGTTGAGAGCACTGGCTGCTCTTCCAGGGAACTCAGGCTCTACTCCTAGCACCCACATGGTGACACATAACTGCTTATAACTTCAGGGCCAGGGGATCTGTTGTCTTTTTCTGGACTTCTTGGACACCAGGCATGCACACAGTGCACAGACATACATGCAGGCAAAACACTCATACACATAAGATAAAAATGAGTGTGTTAAAAAATGAAAAATAAAATTTGTGCAGAAATGGACATTGCAGCCATATGCCAACATCTCACTGTACAAGGTTTTGTTGTGTTTGAAAGTTACAATCATCTCATTCATTCATCAACAATGTAGTAACTACTCCTGATTTCCTGACTCATGAAATAAACTTATTTGACTGCAATGATTTATAAAAGTGGGTACAAATGCTCCACATTTTAATCAGGGCAGCAAATTCAGGCAGCAAAATTTTGGTTGAGTTGGTCCCTTAAACTAAAAGGCTCAAACATATTTGTATTAGTATAGATATTTAAGCAAAATCTGAATAAACCAAAATCTCTAGTACTGAATAAAGTATACCATGAGAGATCAATTTAAATGTACTCACTTATATCTTAGCTCCAAAAAAGAGCTCATGCCTCAGGCTTTGTTCTTAAATGTATTTTTCCTTTTGTAGATTTGAAACTATAGAATATGTTTTTTAAAAATGAGCCTCTGTTTCCCACTAATAGTAAAAAAAATGGAAGACATAATCTCCATAAGAATAATTTATTTCAGGCGGTAAGAGGGAAACATGAAGTCCCAATGGGAAGGCTCTCTGTTGTTTCAGTAATTATTTCTCTGGGTTATTTTTCTTCAATAATGTGGGGTTTTTTTGGTTTATTCATTTCTTGCCAGTTTCCTCCCATTATAAGCTCCACCAGCCAGAGTTCTCTCTTTATCACTTTTGTGATAAACCTCCAGTTTCTACAAAGTGCCTGGCATTGGGCAATTCTTAAGAAACATTTTTGAGAGGAAGGAGACGAAAGAGGAAAGAAAAAGGAAGGGTATGAGGGCAGGCAGGCAAGCCAGGCCAGAAGTTTAAATACTCCATATTTTCAGGCTAGAAATGGACCAATCACCAAATCACAACTCAAGTCTAACTGGGAAAATAAAGCAAACATTTAACTTACTTCAACAGCCTATAATACGCAAACCTGAACAGTTCTTGGAAACAGACAGAGAGCAACACTCCAAAGATGAGCAGGTACTTCTGTATTGGTCCATCTCTGTTGTCAGTAATGACTCTCACTAGGTACCAAAAAACAGATGAAAGCAGAAGAGACACCAACCAGAAGAAAGCTCTGGAATGTAGAAGAAAAAAAAAAGCCACAAGTGAACAGAAGCACAAGATATTAATAATGACTTTAAATCTGCTGGAAAAGGAACAAAGATCTTGATTTTTTTTTTTTAATTGGGAAAAAAGTCCTTGAAGTGGCGTTCTGGATCATCAGTTGCTGATCAATGGTCCATTTCTCTCCTAGTGAGAAAAATAGTCCAAGAGGAATGTCAGTCAGATGTGCTCAACAAGACCGTGCTCAGTGACCCTGTCAGGTGCACACTAAGACACTGTCTGCCAAGGACTGGCCAAGAGGAACTTGGTTGCTGACTATTTTCCTAAGCGATGTTTTGCCTTTTTTGGTGTGCCATAGAAATATATAACCAGTGACCATTGCAATTTTCATATTCTCAAAATTCGCCAGAAACTGTGGATTTAATGGCTAACTATCTGTAAAGATAAGTGTCTTTTTCTGACAGAAAACAAATACCTAAACCTGCATTCATAGTGTGCACCGTGTAAATTTCAGAAGTTGCAAACCCGTGCTCTGGTGTAGTTGTTTTCCAGGCCCGGTTCTGACAATCCTCCTGTGGATTTTAATGACGACAGCAAGCTTTATAAGCCATCGGATCAACAGACTCTATTGTTTTTAAATTACAATAGCGAAGGAGCACTGTTCGGTAGAGTCAAAAAGTAGCTCAGAAAGGCGGGAGTCCCTGGCCTAGCTAGCCGGCCTGATGCCAAGTCCCAGAAACTCTCAGCAGGTGCAAAGAGACCAAGACCACGTTCACCAGCGGAGTTCGGTGTTTACCGAGCTCTCAGGACCACGTGCCTGGTCAGGTGTTGCTGCCTTTTCTCGCACTTCCACCCTCCGCTGCACCCCAGTCGTTACCCAGGGGTCTACAAGAAAAATCTGAGCCCAAGCCCCTCTCAGGCATTCTGAGTCCGAGGATGGGGGCTGGGGAGGAGTGGGCCACTGATCCCCAGGTGACTTTCATGACAGAGGGTGGGAACGACCCTTGGACGCCACTGAGCACTGGGTGAAATGAGACTCCTGTGGAAAGGCGAAGGCTCCACACACGAATGGAGCCAAGTGTTCCCATACCTAGTCCACAGAAGCCTAGATGCGCAGGGCGCGCCTGCTCAGCCTGCCCTTCTCCTCAGACCCTGGCAGGAGAGGAGGAGTCTCCCCTCCTTTCAGCCCTGGCTGTCCCACAGGCTGGCGACAGTGCGGGGTGGTGATTCCTGAGGTCATGGGAACCCGGGCGCGGGAGGGGACCCGCTGCGTCAAGGACCTGGGGCAGTCTCACCCGGCGATGAGGAAGATGACGCGCAAAGGGTCGGTGGCGATGGTGAAGACGTAGAGAGAGAGCGCGGGCCCGAAGGCGATGAAGGCGCAACCGAAGAACACGGCCGCCGTCATGGCGACCGCGGAAGCGAGTCCCGGGAGCCCGAGGGGACCCGAGGTGCCCAGTGGGCAGTGGGTGCTGGATAAGGGGCGGGGCCAGGCTGCAAGGCTCCGAGTGCTCAGTCAGAGCAGAGCTCAGGAGGCGGGGCCTCGAGATGCTCCAAAGCCCGTGGCAGCCGAGGGAGGGGCGGAGCTCAGGAGGCGGGGCCTGGTGGTGATAGAAAGCCCGTGGCAGCCGAGGGAGGGGCGGAGCTGGGGAGGCGGGGCCTCGAGGTGCTCCAAAGCCCGTGGCAGCCGAGGGAGGGGCGGAGCTCAGGAGGCGGGGCCTGGTGGTGATAGAAAGCCCGTGGCAGCCGAGGAAGGGGCGGAGCTCGGGAGGCGGGGCCTGGTGGTGCTCAAATCAAAGAGAGGACCAGATTGAAGTTCGCGAGGCGCGTCTTCCCTGTGTTCCTTTGCCCGTCAGGGTGGATGGCGGAGCGGGCCTCTACTCCAGTCACAGCGGACAAGGCAAGACTCAGTTGTTGGGACCTCGAGAAGCTCCATGGCCGTAAAAGCGGATCGCTGGTTCGAGTTGGGCAGGCAGGCGGAGACTCAAGGTGCTCCAAGCTCAAAGGAGGAGGGGCGTAACTTCGGACGCTCCTCTCGAGGTGCTCCAGGCCCAGTCTAAGTGAGTTTCCTGGCAGAAATGTAGCAGCTCTGCTCCTGCCCTGGAGAAAGTTGTTACTTCTCTGCCCCGCTCTGCTCTGGTGAAAGGAGGTCATCACCTAAACCTCATTCAAGAGATTTACTGGCGGAGAGGAATCCAGGAGAGTGACAGCCTCTAATGGTAGAAAAAGGCAACTTCAAACTGAACAGGTACAGGAGTTATATAGGGTTTCTTAGGAAGTTTTTCCAGGGTGAAAATTTTCAGGGTGGGAATTGGTTGGATTTCAATCCCTGAGCTTGGACAAGCTCAGAGATTGGCTGGATTTCGTGCTCAGAGATTCGTTGGTTTTTGTACTGAGTTGGTCAGGGGCAAGGAGTGTTTCTTTCACTGGCCCTTTTTAACCCTTTGGCTCTGGTTTCAGGGTCAGGGTGTGTTGCTTTGGCTGACCCTTTTACCCTACAATGAGACCTGACTTTGATTCCCCAGGACCCATGCAAATCTTGGTTAGGTAGCAGGCATCTGAGTCCTTCAGTTAGATGGGAGGTGGATATAAAATAATTCCCTGAAGCCCTCTGTCCAGCTATCCTGGCACACACAGCAGCGAACAACAAAACAACAGAGACCTTTGTCACAAACAAGTAGAAGGTGAATCAAATCCCAAGGTTGTCTTTTGACCTCCACATAAGTACCAAATATAGGCTCCTGACCTTACACTCACATATGAGTACATGTGTGCGCACATACACACACACACACACACCACAACTATACACATATGCACATAAAGATTTTTTTAAAAGAATAGAACAGTGCATATTGAATATGAAAAGTTAGTAACTGAGTGGATGGGGCAGTAAGTAAATAGTAACACTCTTCAATAACTTCTTCATTCATTCACTCAACAAACACTGAGGGCCTTTAAAGGTTCAGGTACACTGAGTTTCTTGGTTTTAGAATGTATTTTAAGGAGCTGGAGAGATGTCTCAGTGGTAAAGAATACTTGTTTGCTCTTGTGGAGGACCCAGTTTCAGTTCAGAGGACTCAATACCCACATTGTGGCTCACAACCATCTGTAACTCCAGTTCCAGGGGATCCAAAGCCCACTTCTGGCCTCCTCAGGTATGCATATGGTACACAGACATACATGCAGGCAAACACGCATTAATAATTGTTTCTGATCTATCAATAAGCAAGCAACAACAAATGTAGGTACACAATAATTCTTTCCCTTGATCAAAAACTATTTTTATAAGGCAAGGAGCTCACTATGTCTGTAGCCCAGACTGGCCTTAAATTCAAGATCCTGTTGCCTCAGCTCAGGCCAGGGCTAAAAAAGTGCACCATCATGCTTGGTCACACTGTTTCCTTATTGCTATATAGTTTCAGTTTTTCCTCCATAGAATTTATTTCCACTCAGCATAAAAAGATATATGTGTCTATGAAATAAAAGTATCAGTGGAAGAAGAAAGCCAATATCCGCAAGATGTCCTCTGACCTCCACACACACATAACTGTCAATTTTTTTAATTAAAAAATTTTTTTGGCCAGCAGCGGTGGCACATGCCTTTAATCCTAGCACTTGGGAGGCAGAGACAGGCAGATCTCTGTGAGTTCCAGGCCAGCTTGGTCTACATAGTGAGTTCCGGAACAGCCAGAACTGTTACACAGAGAAATCCAGTCTCAAAAGAAAATAAAACCAAAAAAAAATTTTTTTGACCATTATCACACATTTAAAGGTGGCTTGTATGTGTTGGATACAACTCAGAAAGTTTATAAGGTAACTGACAATAACTATATTAAGTATATAATACATTCACACTTTATATACATGAATGCTGCATTCAGAAAGACTCACTGTAGTGCTCTAAATTAATCCAGTGTAATCCACACATATGTGCTTTGCTTTGACCAGTAAAGAGACAATACCATGAAAATAATTTGCATGGCTTGAGGTTAGGCTATTCCAAAACATAATCCTCTTGTCCTACAGGCAACCACAAAAACTACCAGCTAAGGCCACAGCAATGGATAGAGTAGGTTATTGAGATTTTTAAATCTGTGTTAATTTCTTGTGTGTGTGTGTGTGTGTGTGTGTGTGTGTGTGTGTGTGTGTGTGTGTGTGGTTCTTTGTCTGGTTTTGGTATTGGGGTAATAGTGGCTTTGAAAAAAAAATTAGGAAATGTTCCTTCAGTTTCTATTTTGCAGACTTATTTGAGGAGCATTGACATCAGTTCTTTGAAGGTCTGGTAGAATTCTATGCTGAATCCATTTAGCCCAGGGGTTTTTTTTTTTGGTTCAGAGATTTTTAATTACTGCTTCTGTTTCACTTGGGAATATAGGTCTGTTTAAATTGTTTATCTGATCTTGATCTAGCTTTGGTAGATTGTATGTATCAAGAAATTCATTTCTTGAAGGTTTTTCAGTTTAATGGAATACAGATTTGTAAAGTATATGCTTATTATTTCTCTGAATTTCCTTTGTGTCTGTTGTAATGTCCCACTTTGGGTCTTCTCTCACTGTCATTTAATTAATTTGGTTAAGGATTTGTTGTTAATTTTTTCAAATAATCAAAATAAATTCTTCATTCTCCAACTTCTTAGGCCAGAGATGCAGAGCTCTGCTAGGAAGCCCCCTTAAGTGGGGGCTGAGCAAAGCTCAGCTGTAGCAACTCTCCAGGAGAGGAGCAGGATTGCTATATCTTGCAGGGAGACCATCCCCTATCCCACCAGGTATAGCCTGACTCTCCGGAATAGTCAGGTTACCCTTCCTGCAGAGCTGTCCTGGCAGCTCCAGGCCTGACTTTCTTAGTCAGGATGCCCTTCCCTGCTGAAGCAGTTCCAGGCCTGACTCTCCTGAGCAGTCAGAAAAACTTCCCTTCCAGGGCTGAGCTGTCTCTTTGCAGCTCCAGCCATCAGAGCTGTCCTAAACAGCTTCAGGTGTTGCCTGACTCCCCAAGTAGTCAGGCTACCTCTTCCCAGAGTTGCAAAACTCACATTTTGGTGCCAAAATCTGGGACCAAACCCAAGAGTTGCAACAAATTTACTCACAATAACTCTGTTCTGTCATAGTATATTAATGATGACTAAAAGATGAGCAAAAGGAAGTGAAACACATGTCCAAAACCAAAAATTATATGACCTATGTTTTGGAACATCATGAATGTATCCCTGCTTACTAAATTCTGTATAAATAAACACTCTGGCTGCTAGTCAGTCAGGCTGCAAGATTCTCCCAACCATGGCCTGGCTCACTTCATTCCCCTGCTGACTCCTTACATCCTCTGCAGGACCCATCCACCACCGGGAATGGCTCCTGGCATTCCAGTATGTGGTCAATTTTGGAGAAAGTTCCATGAGCTGTTGAGAAGTATGTTCTTTAGTGTTTGAGTGGAATGTTCTGTAGATATCTGTGAGGGCCATCTGATTTACAGTATTTAGTTCCAGCATTTCTGTTTAGTTTTTTTTCTGGATGACCTATCTATTGGTAGGAGTGGGATATTGAAGTCACCCAGTATTGTGAGGGTCAGTATGTGATTTTAGCTGTAATACTCTTTCTTTCATGAACTTGGATCTCCTTGTGTTTCACACACATAAATGTTTAGAATTGCAATATCCTTTTGGTGGATTTTTCTTTGAGTATGTAGTATCCTTCCCTATCTCTTCTGACTAGTTTTGGTTTGGTCTATTTTGTCAGATATTAAAATGGTTACACCTGCTTGCTTTTTTGGGTCCGTTTGCTTGGAATACCTTTTCCATCCTTTCATTCTATAGTAATGTCCATCCATGATGGTGAGGTGTGTTTCTCAGATGGATTCTGTTCTCTATCCAACCTCTTAGTCTTTGTCTCTATATTTGGGGAATTAAGATCATTGAGTTATTAATGAGCAGTATTTATTGATTCCTATTATTTTGTTGTTATAGTGTGCCCCCACCCCATTTTTTACTTACTATTCTGGGATTGTTTATTCCTGTTGTCTTCTTGGTGTATGTAGTTGAAGTTTTCCTACTAGTGCCTTCTGTAGAGCTGGATTGGTAGATTACTTACTTAAATTTGGTTTTCTCATGGAACATTTTCTTTCTTCATTGATTGTAATCAATAGTTTTGGGGGGTATAGTAGTCTGGACTGGCATCTGTAGTCTCTCAGAGTTTGCAGAACATATATGCAAGTCTTTCTGGCTTTCAGACTCTCCATTGGAAAATCAGGGGTTATTCTAATGGGCCTGCCTTTATATGTGACCTGGTCTTTTCCCCTGCAGCTTTTCATATCCTTTCCATCTTGTGTAAATTTAATGTTTTGATTATTATGTGCTGTGGGTAATTTGTTTTCTGGTCCTGTCTATTCAGTGTTCTGTACACTTCTTGTACCTTAACCAGCACCTCCTTCATTACACCGGGGACATTTTCTTCTATGATTTTTTTAACAAATATTTTCTGTGCCTTTGACCTGGGTTCTTCCCCTTCTTCCATACCACCTATTATTCATAGGCTTTGTCTTTTTTTAGAGTCCCAGATTTTCTGGCTATTTTGTGCCTTGTTTTAAGGTCACATTTTCTTTGACTGAGCTATTTATTTCTTCTATCTTGTCATCAAGACCTGAAATTCCCTCTTCCACATCTTTTAATCTATTGGTGAGATTTACCTCTGAGATTTTAATTTGACATCCAGGGCTTTTCATTTCCAATTTTATTTCAATTTGCATTTTCTTTAGTGATTCTATTTCTATTTTCATGTCTTAAAGTGTTTTATTATTTTATTCAACTTTTCATTTGTGTTTTCATGGTCTTCATTAAGGCATTTATTCATATCTCCTTTAAGGTCCTTGAACATGTTCATATTGCCATTTTGAATCATTGTCTGATGATTCAACTAAATTTCATTTCTCCAGGCCTATTTCAATAGGGTTACTGATTTCTGGAGAAGGTATGTTGTCTTGACTGTTCCTGTTTATGTTTTTATAGTATCTGGAGTTAATGATATTTGAGGTGTTTGGGGGTAAATGTGTTTTTGTCTTTGCTGGTTAAGTATCTGTTCTTTGGTTGCTATTGCACACTGCTGTAGGGCTCCCAGTAGAGAGGTCAGTAGATGACACAAAGGAATAGAGACGGGCTGGGAGGAAAGGCTGAGAGGGTCAGCAGTAATAACCAACTAATGTGTTTCTTACTTAGCTTAACAAAAGAAAATACTGTGCTTGGGTAGGAACACATCCCAGCTCTATGGGCATCTTCTTGCTCTCGGTTCAGCACAGTGATGGTCACTGTTTGGTTTCTATATCTTTATCTTTTCTAGTTCTGGGGAAATCTTATATAAAGCTGCAAAACCCACCAACTCCAGCAGAAGCACTGCTGTGACTTAGTGCTGAAGTAACCTTTAAGGGCATAACTACAGTGTTTCTCTGGTGATAGGTAATCTTCCTAGAAGCTGCACTCCTCTTGCATCTCTACACTGAGACACTCAAACATTTTAAGCATGGTGTTTGTTCCCCAATTAAGGTTTGGATCAGAGGTAAAAAACACACACATGTTCTTCCTGTCACCACATGCTGTCGTGCTCATCTGCATGCACTGCAAGCCCTCTCCCTGCTGCTCCTGCTTCTGTAAATGTGCAAGGATGTGCTGGGCTCACCACTTTCCCGAGAGGTAATTTCTACTTTACACTCTAAGCTCCCAAAAGACTTCGACTGGGAACAGTTAGTACACTCAGTTCCGTAAGTAGCATTTATCATAAAAAGGAAGTCAGGTGACCTAAATAAGCCCAACAAAGCCCCTGGGTATTCTTATAAAGAGAATTCTATTTCACTGCAACCAAAACCTAGACCAACCTGCTGAAGATTAAAAGTTACATGCCAGCTTGAAATCTGGTAGCTTAATGTCTATCTGCAGGTTCACCCTTAGCATTTAGGTGATGGTGCTGTTTGGTGTCACAGGGGCGAATGAACACGTCACACCACTTTGTGTTTTAGCTGTTCTCACAAGGTCCAGAGCAGCTCTGCCAAGGATGTCACTCATCTCCCTGCCCAGCTTCTCAGAGATGAAAATGGTGAGCTTTGCCTCGACCAGTCCAGCTGCAGACAGCACACACAGCAGCTTTGACCTGAGGGGGAGCCTGGACTTGGCACAATTCTAGACTCTCCCAAGGAATTCAGCATGTAATCACTCCTAAAGAGCCCAGATTTATACTAAAAAGAATAACTTAATGCCTCAGGAAGAAAAACTTAAACTGGGGAAACCAGCCTTGATGAAAATGCAGGTTATATACAGACCTTACCTGGCTAAGTTCTAGTGTCAGTGCAGGTTACTGCATTTAAAGGCACAGCCTATGGTGCTAGTGAAGGACCTAAAGCCGTTCACAGAGAGAACAGCCCTTCAGCCTTGTGTGCCATCAGTACATAAAAAGACAAGGACTACCCAGGTTACTACATCCAGAAATTTACTTGCTCAGCAGAAGTTGGCTTAGGAGACCGTTAAATATTGAACCTCATTCTCTTTGGGTGTTCTCAGAACTTCCCAGTGGACCCCAGTGGTTCTCAGCTGCACTGCACAGCCAGGATGATCAGATCTGGAGGGGAAGTCCAGAAGCGTCAGTCTTTGTTTCCCCAGATGCCTCAAACATGCAGCCAGGCTGCAGGCCACACTGCAGCTCTTCCAGAGGCTGCTGTGCGAAAGCTTAGGGACAGTTCCAGGCTAGACCGTTCTGCTGCTTCTGTGTTCCAGGAGAAAGGGTCTTTTTAGAAAAGGTCACAGCTGTGCCTCCTCTAAAGACACAGGCTGCTGTCTGGAGGTGCTGACTGTCAGAGGTTATCTGGAGCGCTGGTTGTAAAGAAGGAAGTCCTTGTCTTGGCAGAGCAGGCAGAGTTTCAGGCTTCGGCAGCTACCTCCAGCAACAAAAAATGCCCAGATGCCCATGACCACCATGATTATGTATGCTGACACCAGATTTACTCCATAATAAGGAGTTAGGAAGGTCTGCAAAGGAAAAGGAAATCAGCTTGGGTAAAAGCACAAGCTTTTAAAACCTGTGGAATAAACAGAGACAGAGGAAAATACACAATGCTTTCAACAGCTGGACTGTGTCTCACAAACATGGGATGACTGTCCTGTGTGAGAGACTCAGGAAGGCCCAGCAGACACTGGTCTGTGAACTTGCCCTGTGCTTGACTCAAATGGCAACCCCAGAAGACAGCTTTAGCCAGGACCTAATGGGATACTTAACAGAAAGCAATGGAGCACCTGGGCCTGGTTTGTAGCCATTTCTGTGTTAATTAAATTGGCTCTAAGAATTTGCAGCAAAGTCAGGTACATCTAGATTACTTTAATATGAACCATTAGTATTCAAAGGAACATGCTTTTTGGCTGTACAATTGCTATGGATTCCAAAAGTTTAATCATTATAAAACACTATCAGGAACACAGCTCAGTGGTAGAGTGCCTGAAGGCCAGGGTTCAATCCCCAGCACCAAAGAATGACTGATAGAGAGTGCCAAACGGTTACATTGAGTGAAATTACTGAAGACAAGTCTCCACCATAATGGAACTTATATACTACTAAATAACACAGACAATGAAGAAGTAATTAAACTATTAATTGCAAATTATGATTGAAAGGACTGGGAGGATGAGGCAGAAACAAGCTTGAAATTATGGGCACGAGTAATCCAAAGATATCATATTACTATTAATAGTAACAGACCATGAGATTTCAAAAGGCCGAAGTCAAATAAGCACTTGAAAGTCTGAGCATAGTACTCAGAGGACAGGCCAAGGAAAGGAAAAGCACTAGCACAACCTCCACTTGGAACTTAATGCCATCCCATGAATGAGAGTTCCCAAGGAGCTACTACAAAGACAGGAAAAGACAATGCAAGATTAAGCCCTAAGATACTCCAACATTGCTCAATCTCTGGAAGACTGAGAGTCAGTAATGGCCAAGTGTTGGTAGAGCACGCCTTTAATCCCAGCAACTCAGGAGGCAGAGGCAGGTGGAACTCTGTGAGTTTGAGGCCAGCCTGGTCTACAGAGCAAGTTCTAGGACAGCCAAGGCTCACAGAGAATACCTGTCTTGAAAAACAAAAAAAACGAACAAAAATGAGTCTGCAAAGGAGTCAAGAATGAGGTAAAAGAAAATCAGGAATAGTGTCTGTAGCAGAAGTCAAGGAGGAAATTGAGGGACCAGTTCTAGCAAAAGGTCAATTTGTTGCCACACACCTTTAAAACAAGTGCGCTTTTCTTCACTCAACCTGCATATGCCCCTGACTAAGGAACCAAAGATGAACTCTCCAGAAATGGGTTTATTTTTCAGGTAGTACCTCATGCAGAAAGAATGCATTCTTCAAGAGCCATACTTGGGGCAAAGTAGATGTTGGAAATGTTATGGAAACTTTTCCAGAATAATCCTACATTCAAGCCCATTAAGTTTTAGTTTATAATGCAGAATGATCGAGTCCTTTGAATTTTATCAATTTATCTGTTTTAGAGCCATTTCCCCCTTTTAAGCAATCACAAAAGCATTGTATCTTTGTTGCAGAAAATGACACTACCCAGATAAGAAAAATAATTCTTAAAACTTGAAGTTTAGCTAAGTTATTTATCAGAAGACAAAAGTAAAATAATAAAAACCAATAAATTAGACAACATTAAAATGAAAAAACTGGGACTGGGGAAGTAACTCATGGGAGGCTTGCCTGTGTCCATGCAGGATACCCTTCGCTGGTGCCTCAGAACCACACACAAGACACATCTACAATACTAACTCCAGGTGGCTGAGGCAGAACAGCCACATTTGAGGCTAGCCAGAGCTACAGAATGAATTCCAGACCAGACTGGGCTATAAAGGGAGAGTGTCTAAAAAAAGAATATAAAGACAATGAAACAGAAACTGTTTACAGCACATATACCTGACAAGAGATTCTCTTGTAGAAAGTATAAAGAACTCCTAAAACATTAAAAAAAGATAGCAGGAAGTAGGCAAAATATTGGAAGAGATTTCAAAAAGAAATACTCCAAGTGCTTACTTTTCTATCAGGACATAAAAGTGTAGTATGCTTTCACTATATTCCCAGTAAAATAGGACAGAAAGTCATACCAAGTATTGGCAATGATGTAGAGCAACAGAAGCTTGTTGATAAATGGTTAGTAGTTATGTCAATATAAACTGCTAAAAAACTGAGTGATATGACCAGTTGATGTATGTACTCTTCTAGCTATGTATCAAAAGAAAATATGTGCCCGTGTTCGCTGACATATCCCGGAATGAATTATAGATGTAATTGTCACCGTAGCTAGGAACTAGAGGGCTGAGCAGAAGGCTTAGTGCTTCAAGTGCTTGTTCAATAACCTGCACTCATCTTCCTCTCATCCGCCTCATCCACTCTGTAGGGAACACTGATGGCTCTCCTTCTGACACGGGTTTTCCTGAATCTGGCCATTTCTCATTTCTTCACTGCTCTTTCATCCAAGTCCTCCTTGCCTTTCCCTCAACAAAATGACCTCTCCCAGCTAATCTACCCTTATCAAAGCAATCTTTTCCAGATGGTGTCAGATTATGCCCCACTTTCCCTGCTTTTTGTATTTTGAAACAGGATCTCACTCTGTAGCCTAGGCTAGCTTGTAAATCACTAGGTAGACAGACTAGCCTCAAAGTCATGGTGAACCTCCTGCCTCAGCCTCCTCAGAGCCCACATTCCTTTGTTCAACATTCTTATAACAACCCTTCAATTCACTGAGAGGAAAGACGAAGTCCTACATTATCTGTATGTGGCTCTCACTTCCAACCTCCTACTTCCCTCCCTCCATCAGTTCTCAACAGCATCTCCCACTAATCTCACATGGCTCATCTGCTCTGACCACCCTGGTCCATAAACATGCTAAGCATGCTCTCTAACCAGAAGACCTTGGCTACTCAGTCTAGTATGTTCTATCTTAAGACAACCACATGATCAATTCCTTTACCTAGACCTCACTCTCCCTCCCCCAAATGAAGTAAAGGCAGGTAGATCATGAGTTCAAGGTCAGCCTGACTATAGCACCAGTTTGCAAATTAAAGTTGAAAAAACTTGTCCAGACTCATTTTTAAAGTACTCTGTAATGATTTTAATCTGACTGGTAATTTGTTATTTAAGCACATGATAATTATCAAAATGCCCTTTTGTCTTAAAAATAGAAAAAAAATAAAAGAAATGTATAGTTCCTATATCCACAGATAAATGATATTAAATTTTTTAATATGTTTACTTTTCTGTCTTTTATGCTTACACTATTTGCTTGGCTTTGCATAGATGCCATCATGGAAGAGGTAACCTTAGTACTAAAAAGTACTGCAAGACTTTAGGCATGTATGGGGAAACACTATATTTTAGCTGGACTAGGGCAAGAGGCCTAGTGGAAGAAAATATGATAGAAACTCTAAACAGATGGAAAGCAGAGACTCAGGAGGCAGGTTGAGAAGAACCTTTCTTTAAAAAAACATACTATTATTGTTGTTTGTATTTGTGTAATGTGTATGAGTACAAACGTGCACATGCCAAGGCATACTTGTAGAGATCAGAGGACAACTTTTGGAAGTTGGCTCTCTCCTTCCACAACGGGCACTATGTATTAAACTCAGGTTATCAAGGTTGCCTGGCAAGCACATTTACCTGCTGATGAGGACTGGCACTAATTAGCATGTTTGTGGAAACCACAGGGAGATGCTGTTGAGAACTGATGGAGGGAGGGAAGTAGGAGGTTGGAAGTGAGAGCCACATACAGATTATGTAGGACTTTGTCTTTCCCTCTCAGTGAATTGAAGAGTTGTTATAAGAATGTTGAACATAGGAATGTGGGCTCTGAGGAGGCTGAGGCAGGAGGATCACCATGACTCTGAGGTTTAGTCTATCTATTTGGTGATTTCCAGGATAACCTAGGCTACAGAGTGAGATCCTGTTTTCTTTTACCATCTCCCTGGCCCAGAAGAAACCTTTTCAATATTTACATAAAATGTGCAAAGGGTCTTGACAGGGCCACGGCAGGGTCATTTTGATAACTGTCATGAATATAAATGACCAATTAGCACTCAGATCCAAGTCCTTACACACTGCTGTAAAAACAAGTCTGACAACTGTTTTAAACTTGACTTTGCAGACTGGCTCTGTTACAATGTCACTAAGGGAGGGAAACCAGCACATCTGCTACTGGTCAGAATGTGTAAAGAAGCCTGTTTTAGCAACTTGTATCAAGAACTCAAAATATTCACACCAATTGACTTCATAGTTCCCTGCCTCAAAACCTAAACATGGGGAAAGTCCCATGCACATAAAGCCAAGTGTTCCAAGTCACAAAAGCTTTACAACAGAAAAAAAAAGGGAGGGGGAGGTGATTAACAAAATTAACCAAGTTAAAATAATTTTCACCTAAAGATTTAAACTTAACTAAAATCTGTATCTTAAGGAATTCATAATGAAGGAAAATTGCTTCAGATATGCTTCATACATAAGCGTGATGCAAACTATTTTAGGCTTGACCAGACAACCTTAAAGGACAGACATGAGGAAAATCTCTAATGAGACAGAATCCCCCCCCCAAAAAAATTTATCTAGACTGTCACTGTGCTGAAACACACATGACCCACTGTCCACTCCAGGGCTTTTCTGACTTGCCCCACTTTCCCGAGGATGTCCTTCATTTGGGTGGAATCCACCACACAGACCTCTGCACTTGAGCTCTGCAATCACTGAGAACACAGGGACAACACTCACCTGAGTGGACACCAGCAGGTGAGTCAGGAGAACTGTAAGGAGGGTGTGCCACTTTTTCTTCTCACAGCCATCAAAAAACACAATGCCCCAGAACACATGCAGCATTATGATCACCAGCGTCATGAAAGCTGAAAAGACAAGTTGGCAATTAGTGGCCAGTCCTGCAGACAGCAGACACCAAACCCAGCTGAACCCCAACCCTGTGCACTGGCCCTGAGGGTCCCCTGACTACAGAGATAGAATCTGACCACCAGTGCACAGAACTGGCTTGCTAAGAACTCCACATTAACTTTCAAAGAAGTTAGGATGGGGCAGTCTTTGTAGAAGCTATTCCTCTAGAATACAAACCTGTTAGACAAAAGCCAACTTTGGCTTTCAGGGAGTTTCCCTGAGGTATGCAATGAGATTAGTATAAAATCTACACAACTTATTTTCAACTATCCTTCAGCCCTATTTACAGAGAATTTTCTCAGTTGAATAGAACACCCTCTGTCTAAACAAGTCTCTACACTGAAGGGAAATTTCTCTTCAGAAACTTTTTAGAGAATGTAATAAAAAATTAAAAACCATTGTAATTATCTTAATATACTTTTTAAGCAGTTGGCGGTGAATCTGACCAGCACTTCCATGTCTCTGGAATATTGCCTGTATAGGTGTCCTGTGTCCTTGATAACATTTTTTCTTTAAAGCAGGCAAGTCCCATATATTCACACTTTAACATGAAAAAAGGCATATAGATTTCCCTTTCCTGCCACATAATAAACAGGCCATGAGCTTTAACCCACCAGACAGAAAAACCCCAGGCTAGAGTTCTACACCACTTGAAGGAAAAATAACCTGGCATTGCCAAGCAAAGGAGAATAGTTACATCTATTTCAGTCCAGCAAGGCATTTGAGCTACACTATATACTATAGACTATATACACTATGGACTATATATACTATATACTCTATCTGTACTCCAAACCAGTGAGTTCTCAAATCAACAGATCACTAGCCTAGGGACTTGTTATCAATGCAACTTACTGGTACCCATCCCACCCATGAATCAGAAGCAATGGGGTAGGAGCCCAGCAAAGCCAGTTTAAACAGCCTTCCTAGAGATTCAATCCCTGGTCAAGTTTCAGAATCCTGCCAAGGAGGCATTCTTATAAATGTTATAAGGAGATACAAGAATATTTACACCAGCACTGCTGTAATAACAAGGAATGGCCATGGTTACCGCTTCTGCCTCCACCTCCCAAGTGCTGCACCACCATGCCTGGCATGAGTTCTATGTTTCTGACTCAAGGAGGCATTTGGAGAGTCGTAGATGATCTGCTGTTAAAGTCATTTGGGTCTAGATGAGTGCAGAGGAACTTGGATGTTAGTCTGAGATGTTTGACTTGACTTTGGAGGCAAAACCATTCCATGTATAAGTAAATTACATTGTACTCACCTACTGGACTACTATAAATGACTCACAACATGTATGATCTCAAGAACACAATGCTTAAGCCGGGTGGTGGTGGCGCACACCTTTAATCCCAGACACTCGGGAGGCAGAGGCAGGTGGATCTCTGTGAGTTTAAGGCTAGCCTGAGCTACAGAGTTCCAGGAAAGGTGTAAAGCTACACAGAGAAACCCTGTCTCAGAAAACAACAACAACAACAAAAAACAAAAACACAATGCTTAGTGAGAACAAACACACTGTGAAAATGCATATTATTCATATGAAGTAAGACATCAACAAAATAATATTAAAAGGACAAATCTGTTGTGGCTAGAGGAGAGTAAGCTGTCACATCTCTGTGACAGTGTCTTTGTGTCAGCCTCTGGAAGACCACACTAAAAGGATTCAATCCAGATCCAGTCATCATTCTGAAGAGGACAGTTCTTAAGGACAGATGCCTATCAATGGTCTGACACTGAGACCACTTAAGATGCCCAGGGGCTAAGCAAAGGCTTTTAAATTTTCTCTGAGTCAAAAAAGACCAAGGCAAAAACTGACACAATGGGAACCTTTTTTTAATTCATAAAGTGTTCATATTCTAAGGAAGGGTTTTCTAAGACCTAGATGTCAATCAAATGTCAAGAGGAATCACTACCACAGGCATTTGCCATCTCCCCTGGCAGCCTCTGTTTGCCCTTCTCTCTAGGCTTTGCCATGGGTGCTGAGATCAGCTAAGTGTGCTCCCAAGGTTAGCTCCTAGAGTCCAGCTAATTGGGAAACGCTCTTACTGATGACATTTTCCAGCCTGTTCTTATCCAAAACAGTGTTATTCTACAAGCTTCAGTCAAGCATTCTCTGGATCTCTGTCAGGGACCAGCTCTGACCTGTCCAAGGGTTCTTGAGGGGAGGAGTGAGGAATGAGGAAGTATTAGCTAGAAATATAGACAGAGACTAAGAGAAACACAGAGACACAGGATAGCTTTGGGAGGGCCCTGGGTCAATACCCAGCCACCTCGACTTTATTCATGATGGGCTTTTTATACATCAGCAAGGGGAAGGGCAAAAGACCTCCCCGTTTCAAGGTTGAGGTATAAAGTACCAACAAGTATAGACCCTTCAAAACACCTGGTAACCATGCCCTTAGCCAAATCATCTTATTATGCAGCCCTGCTGGGCAAAGCAAACCCAGATTTTCTGACCTTGAATAAGGCCTTACTAGGGAACCTCTGTGGGCTACCACAGACCTCATTGGTCCTGATTGTGCTTCCAAATTCCAGATCTGAATGTCTTGATCCTTCCAGCTAAGAGGTCTGATGGACTGACTTTGCCTCCAAAGTCAAATCAGACATCTCAGACCAGCATTCAAGTTCCTCCTCAATATAGACCCAAATGATTTTAACAGCAGATCCTTGTGACTCTTCAACTGCATCCTTGTGTCAGAAAGACAGATCTCAAGCCAGGAATGGTGGTGCAGCACTTAGGAGGTAGAGACAGAGGCAGGAGGCTCAAAAAGTTCAAAAGGTCATCCTTGATTTGACTAGGAGATATTAAGTCATACAAAGTAGAACTTAACTAAGGGAGCGCTGCCTCCAAAATACTCCAAAGATAAGTAGTTTGCTAACCAGGTTTGTTAGTGATAAACAAAATTTAGAACGCTAGAATATAAGTAAGTGTTTGTTCATCAGGATTGACCAGCTTAGGCTCCATTCCCATAACAACAAAAACAACCCTGATTTAAAGCCAACCATTATGTCCATCCCAGTATCAAAGAACATGCCTCTGACAGACAGATCAAGAGGGCAGTATAGGGTCATAACCACTGTCAAGATCTGGTGTGCAAAAAAGCCCACAGTTCCCTTCTTGAGACAGCATAATTCTACTAGATGGCCAAATCACCCCTGGTGACAACTATTTGAAACAAACACACCATGGTGGCATACTTAAAATAATATCTTTCTGTGTAAATCTCTCATATGCTAAGTTTCCAGATTTGCATTCTTCTATCTCTGTTTACATTGTATAGCCTGGATATGGGTGGGAAGTGGGGAAATTTAAGAATGACAGCATATATAAAAATTCATAAGCCTAAGATGTATATATGTTAGCAAAACCTACTATTGGAGGCTGGCTCTTCTTTGGGCATTAGCCATAGCTGGATGCACACTATTATTAAAGAGCATTTGTTTATTAATCTCTAAGTGTACAGAGTGATTTCTCACTGGGGATACATAATATTTCATAACATTACAGTGGCAGAAGGAGAGAACTGACTCCCACAAATTGTCCTCTGACCTCCACACATATGCTATGACACCCAAAATTAAATTGCCAAATGAATACATCCTCTGTGCAACCAGCAAGCTAAATCTTCCCTGTTTGAAAAGTTCGGCTTTCTAAGGACTATAGCACACAGTTCAGACCCTTTAACTCTGGCTACGAGTTAAGTGAAGGTGTGTTAATGGGTCATGCTTATTAATGTTGCCTCCAGCATAGCAGGTTACCCTTGTAAATATTGACCACCAATTAGGCTCCATTACCATACAAAATAAGACAACCCTGACTACAGCTGGTCACTAGACCCATCCCCATATCAAAGAACATGCCTCTAACAGGCAGCTCAAGGTAGCTGGTATATCATTAAGTCCCCTGTGCTTTTATCAGGAAAAGCCTCAATCTGCCAGGTGGGCAAGATGAACCTGGGAAACTATTAAAAAAGAACAGCATTGGTGTACTTAAGAAAAAATTGTGGCAATGTCTTTACCATATAAATCTCCCAACTGCCCAAGTGGCCAGACTTGCTGTTTCCTGTCTCTGTTTTTGTTCTAAGTGTAACCTGGCGCTAGAATCCAAAAGAGATTTAAGGTTAACAGTGTATGTGGAATATATATGCCTAAGGTCTACATAAGCTGGTATAATTTTCTGTTTGAGACTGGTTCCTTTTTCTTTACTAGTCAGAACAAGTCACACACTATTGCTAAGGAGCTTTTTCCTTTATTAATCTTTAAATGTGAGGAGTAATTTCTCACTGCTAATGCATGTCAATTCTATGCTACAACAATAAAATAATTTACAATGTGAATGCTTCCTCCAGAAATCAGGCCATGAGCATCCTGATGTGAACACTTTGACTCTCGTTATCAGAGATGTGGGGAGTGCAAGGGGAGCTTAAGAGTGAACTGGCACAGTAGAGCCAGAACTAACCAGAAGAAATGGCTGTGGAACAATCAACAAATGCCAGGATGCCTAGTACATGTGTCCCATACAGCTACAGAGCCACATGGGTTCTAGCTGAGGTAGTTGAGGGAAGCTAGACTAATAATGCTAAAAACAGGGTGAAATTTTTCTCTTTCAAGTTTTTATAGTACTGGATTTAGTTTCATTTAATGCTTAGTGACTCTGAGCTGGGCATTCTTTCTTCATTTTTTATTTTCTTTAGACAGTGTCTCACAATGTAGCTCTGGCTGGCCTCTCACACATGGGGATCCACATGCCTCTGCGTCCTAAGTACAGGGATGTACATGCACACACCACCATGCCCAGCTTTTGGTCACTACTTCTGTCCTTTCTGAAAGAGTTAGAAATTGAGGCCTGCAGGAGAGAGGTCTCTTCCTTCTACTTGGAACATCCTTCCTTGCAGCTCCTTCCTCTCTTGGCCTAAATATTAATCATATTTAAGTAAATGTCTATTCAAATGGTCCTTCCTCCATAAGCTGTGACTAGCTTTTATTTTTCAGTAACCATTTTAAGTGGCATCTAGTAACAAAGGACTCCAAGAGGCTCTAGGGACACAAATGAATGAGACAGACATAGCGCTTACTTATATATTTTAGCACACAACTGGAGAGCGAGAGGCACTAAACAATAGTCACATCAATCATTCACAGCTAGGATGTATATGACAGAGTCAAAGCACTTTACTGTCTCCATATGAGTCCACAACTCTCTCCTTCTCTGTAACATTTATATTATGCTTTGTGTTTGTTTTTATTCCTATCATGGGCAGAAGACATGGAGAAATCATTAATACTTATTTATAGACTGCATACTTAAATAATCAAAAGGACTTGTCCCCAAATACTAAATTGATGATATAACTTGAACTTGGAACCTAAATCTCATACTTCCTTCTCAGCCAAGTACTTCCAAGAAATGGCAATGAGTCTAACTTAATGTGGGCCTGCTCCACAAGTACTGATAAAAAAGAACTAACTTACATGTGTACTTCATAAAACTTTTTTTTTTTTTTAGGTTTTTCGAGACAGGGTTTCTCTGTGCAGCTTTGCACCTTTCCTGGATCTCGCTCTCTAGACCAGGCTGGCCTCGAACTCACAAAGATCCGCCTGCCTCTGCCTCCCAAGTGCTGGGATTAAAGGCGTGCGCCACCACCGCCCGGCTTCATAAAACTATTTTTATATAACATAAAAATTTATGTACATACAGATATCATACAATATGTGTATTATTAACATAATGGACATGGATAGAGATGCTAATTAATGACCTCATATTCCTTATATATTCTAATTACCATTTTAGGAACAAATCTACTCTTCCAAGGGACTCATTTTAAGCTGACCTTGAAAAGAGCCTGGTTTACTGAAGGGAGTTAGCACCATCTAGAGGACAAAAGCTGGCAATACATGAGGATGCCAAGAAAACAGTTCCTGTAACAATGTAAACTAAGAAAATTCACAATACAGAAGGTGTCTTTCTACTGGACTCTGACAGATATTAGCCACTAGAACTACATTTGCTTTTTGCAAACCAAGCATTATTAACATTTAAAATTTATGCCAGGTGGCTGGAAAGATGGCTCAGTGATTAAAAGCATTGGCTGCTCTTCCAGAGGACCTGGGTTCAATTCCCAGCAACCACATGACAGCTCACAACTCTCTGTAACTCCAGGTCCAGGGGATCTGACACCCTCACAGACACACATGCAGGCAAAGAACAAATACTCATAAAATACAAATAAGTAAATCATAAAAATTGCCAGGAATATTCCAGTTTGGAATATTCACAAAGGCAATCTGCTACGTTGGGGGCGACATTAACAAGCATGATCCATTAACACACGTTCCCTTAACTCGCAGCCAGAGTTAAAGGATCTGAACTGGATGCTCTCAGCCTCACAAAGTCAAACACTTTTCAAACAGGGAAGACTAGCTTGCTGACTGCACAGGGACAGGTTCACTTGAGAAGCTGACACATTAATGTCCACAGGTGAGGCTCAGATTTGAACACAAGGAAACTGAGAGTGGTGGGAGACTGTCTCTGGGGTCAGGGAGTGCCAGGATGTCTCTAAACTACTGCAGCTTTTAAAAATTGGCCATTTCGCTTTATAATCTTTTTATTCTATTAAAAGCTACTGAAACACTATTTAGTTTTTGGTCATATTCCCCTACAAGATGATAAGCTCCCTAATGATCTTTGGCCTGGATGTGAACATGGATTTAATTGAAAAAATGGGTATGTGAGTTCACTTATTCCAATTAATAACTGCTATTGGTCTAGACAACTACAAACACGACTATTTTTCCTCTAGTTTTAAACAAAGTGGAATTTAATAAAATAATATTCTAATTATAAAACAAACTTGTGGTCATTGTGTCATAACTTGTTGCTGGTGAATGAAAAGCAATGTGAAAAGAGTTGGTCCTTTTTTACTGCATCTTTGCATAAAAAGATTAATTCATCTACTTTTTCTCTCTGAATTTAAAGGTCAAGTCATGCTGCCTATCTATAAAAGGCACTGAATTATAGATTAATCAGAGATTAGAATGTAGACTAGGGGTCTTGTGTTGAATCACTAGCACTGGGCAAGAAAAAAAAGCAGGTGCTTACAGGTTTATATCAAAGATAAATCTAAAATGACAAAACAGAGAGGATATAGCTCATAAAAATTAGCTGCTAATGTTTCAACTACACTGTAACATTTTAGTATAGCCAAATAAATATATATATAAATCTTTTTGTGTGGTTATTTGTTTGGTTGTTTTTTTGAGACAGGGTTTCCTCTGTGTAGCTTTGGAACCTATTATGGATATCACTCTGTAGACCAGGCTGGCCTCAAACTCACAGAGATCCTTCTGCTTCTGCCTCCCAAGTGCTGGGATTAAAGGTGTGTACTGCCACTGCCCAGCAAATATATAAATATTGTGCAAGATCAATTCCTGTAATATTCTAAAGCACTCCAATCAAACCCCTGCCCCCACTCCCAGGTCCTTCACTTGTAGTGCCCAAGAATATCTTCCCTTTGAAAGTCTTAACATAAACCACCTCCGCTTGAACTCTGAAGCCAATGAATTGCAATAAGGACGATGCTTTAGAGCACAGCTAGGACACATACCTGAATTAAGGAAGAACTGAGGAGAATCACCATGAATGCCCACTGTGCCTGGCCCCAACGAGTCAGACAGGGTGTTCACAAAGGAAAACACTCCACTCATGATTCCAAAGCCCAAGCCAGAAACTAGAGAGGAAGAAAACACCGTTAAGCCCTTTTCCTGTTATGAGTTCAGTTCAAATCTAATTTGCAAGGACTGGGGAATACTATTTCACTGCAGGGAAAGGGTACACCTGCTGTTGCTGAAGCACCAGACAGCCAGCTCTGGAAGGCTAAGTGAGAAAGGGGAGGAGAAAGGGAAGGACAGGATGTAGTAGATCAATGAACAAGGAGAGGCACAGAAGAAACTGGAGAGGAAGAAGAGGGTAATGTGATGAAGGCCCTGGCTTTGGTTTATTGTCGCCAGACTAAGAGGGAGTAACTGTGATTGCAAGGTGGGATCTCTGGGCCAGACTGAGCTAATTCTACATGGAGACCTAGATCCAGTGTGTGTGTGTGTGTGTGTGTGTGTGTGTGTGTGTGTGTGTGTGTGTGTGTGTGTGTGTGTGCCATGTGCAGGCTGTACAGGGGTTGGAGCCCCTAGAACTAGAGTTCCAGGTGGTTGTGAGCCATCATCTGGGTGCTGGGAACTGAATTCAGGTCTCTGCAAGAGCAATAGGTGCTCTTAACTGCTGAGCCACCTCTTCAGCACTTCTATTATTTTTCTTCATGACACCACAGGGTAGAACTTACCATAGGCCAACAGTCGCATTGAGGGTGTTGTCTCCTCAGGGTTTATGTTTTTCAAACCCTCACTGGCTTTTCTAAAAGAAAAACACATTTTTTATTTGTTTGTTTGTTTATTTATTTATTTTTGGTTTTTTGAGACAGGATTTCTCTGTGTAGCTTTGGAGCCTGTCCTGGATCTCACTCTGTAGCCCAGGCTGGCCTCGAACTCACAGAGATCCGCCTGCCTCTGCTTCCCGAGTGCTGGGATTAAAGACGTGTGCCACCACCGCCTGGCACATTTTTTTTTTTTTAAAGAAATAGCCACATATCAGGCAGGTCACAGAACCCTTCAAACCTAGATTCTTAGTGAGGCTTCTGATTAGGTTACACTCCAGGTTGCAGTCAGAATCTATTTAAGTGAAACCCAGCACATTTTTGATAACTGAAGTCAAATTAAGTATCTACCAACCTCATCTAGTTGATATCTCCATAAAAGGAAAAATAAAAAATATTAGTAACAAACCAATAGGGATTAAATTCAATGGGAATAATAGCAATGTTTTAATTTCTGAGATCAACAAATATTTATCTCATTAGCCTGAGGGATCTATCACTCTGAATTTTCTTCTTCCCAAAGTCTTATATCTGTATCTCTAACTTAGTGGCATTCTGTTGTATATTTCACTATGGCTACATTCTCCTATCCTCAGTTCTACTTCCCACTCCAAATAACTAAAATCATTCTCACCCTTCTAACAGCAATTTTTTTAGTGTAGTAACTAAGCTCATATGTCACACATGCTAAGAACATGATCACTGAGTGACACCTGTAGCCTGCCCCCAACTTTTCCCATTCCTCCCCATAGTAATTTATTAAAGTAGCTGATACACCGGGGAGCTAAATTCTCATGTTGGTACTTAATCATGAGGTCTTTTGATTCTAAAATGGTTTACTATTTGATTCACATTCCAGTTCAGAAGCACATGAAATCTGATATTTTTATCGTATCCTGTATGAAATGCTGCCTTTAGAATAGGCTATAAATACTTAAATGAAAAAACAAATACATCTCAGTAATAAATCAATCCAGAGTGATCAGATCCATACTTCTGTTATGGCCAGTTCACAAATGTACCAAGAATCTGTGTCTGCCCCCTACCCTATTGCCATGCAGATGTATTAGGAACACTAACTGTGACTTCTTATACTACTGTCTCTTTTACTATTCCATGTTGGCCAGAAACTCTGCAACCATTTACAAGCCAACTGAAAGGATATTTAAATTATACATACTGTAAAGTATATCTACAAAAGAACCAAAATACTTTGGAATGACTTGTCGGCCAGTGCTGAAACAAAAGGAGTTGAGATGAACTGTAAGAACAGACAAGTTAACCAGAACACACTTATTTCTCAGACATTGCATTAATTTAAACTTCAGGGAAGCCAGGTGTGGTGGCTCATGTCTGCAATCTTAGCACTTGGGAGGCTGAGGTAGGAGGACTTCTGAATGTTCAAGGCCAGCCTGGGCTATACAGTGAGACTCTACTCAAAAGACCAATGTAAAATGAAATTTAAAATCTCAAGGAACACATAGTTATTACTGTTGGTCTATTCATTACATAAGTACAGAATCACTGCACAAATATAAATGTCACTGATTATATTTGGTAATGTAGAATTCAATCAAAATAGCCATGTGAATAGTGAAAAGGGCCCTCTGCTTCTCTAGAATCAAAAGGAACAATTTGCAATTTCAGTGTTGTCCATTTGGAAGCACTGTTTGGCAGGAAGGATGTGACTCAGATATTTATGTGACTGTCTTCTTATTTCTCCAGAGCAGCAACCAACTAAATTGTACAATTTTCCTTAATAAAACAAACCTACCTGTCAGAGGAATTCTGTTAAAGGTTACTTCAACTTTATGAGTTATATAATAGTAATAATCTACAGCAACAAATGTACATATGTAGTTTAATTTATAAATTTGGGAGGATTTCTGTTTTGTGTAAGTTGTTTTCTCAGTTAGACACACTGTGGTACTGCAATCAGTAATATCTTAAGTTTCTAGGCATGGTGGCCCATGTCAGAAATACCAGCAAGGTCAGAAGTTCAAGGTCATTCTCAACTACATACTGAGTTGGAAGCCATGTGGGGATATATAAGACCTCTACTTCTAAAATAACTTTTAAAATAAAGCAAAACAAAAACAAAACCACCGAAAAACTCAAATGGTGTATTTCTATTCAGATCCCTTGATAATCTCACTCTCATCTGTACACTCAAAAAAGAATAAATGAACCAGAGGTGGTGGCACACCTCTTTAATCCCAGCACTTAGGAGACAGAGGCAGTTGGATCTCTGGGAGTTCAAGGCTGGCTTGGCTTATATAGCAAGTTCCAGGCCAGTCAGGGTTACATGAGATGCTGGATCATAAAAATAAATAAATAGATAGATACATAAATAAGCAAATAATAAATAAGAAAATAGTTTATCAATAGTTTCAAAGAATTTATATTGTAAAAATTGGAACTTTTAATTGTGGGAATCTGGTAACAAATGTAACAGAGAGTTTATACTTCAGTAACCAGAAGAGACATCCTGCCCCGCACAGTCAGTGTTCATCTAGAACTTGGAAACTCATCACATTTTGTGCTCTCTCACTTCCTAATGTTAACAGTGAACTGTCAGTGTTGCACCATTTCCTCTCACAAGCTCTGTAAAACAGAATGAGGAAGTTTATTCAACTTTTGACTTCACGTATTTAAGATACTTGGAGTTTTTCTTTTTATTTGTTGGTTTGGTTTTTGAGATAGTCTCATGTAACTGGCTGGCTTCAATATCATTATGGAGCTAAGATTACAGGTGTGAACCACCATGCCCATTTTATTAGGTCCTGGGATGGAGCCCAGGGCTTCCTGTTTGATAGGCAACTACTCTCCAACTGAGTTACATCTAATACACCACTTTAAAATTTTTAAAAAATAGAGTGACACTTCTTTAAAAAAAAAAAAAAAAAAAGCAAAAACCAACAACAACCAAAAACTATGCTGATCTGGGCTGGAGAGATGGCTCAGTGGTTAAGTGCATTGACTGCTCTTCCAGAGGACCTGGGTTCAATTTCCAGCCCCACATGGCAATTCACAGCTGTCTGTCAATCCAGTTTCAGGAGACCTAATATCCTCACACCAATGCAGATTTTAAAAAAAGAAACTGTAGCAGGAGTAGGGGAGGTATAGGTCAGTGGGGGAGGGGCAAACAAAACCCATAACAGTGGTTATCTTAGCTTTTTTTCTTTTCCGTAAACATAAGATTTTTTCTAAACTCACCAAATATGTATTTGTATTATAATGAAACTGAATTATGTTACAAAACTTTCAATCCAAGCAAAATTAATTCTATATAGGCATTGCACAGCAGTTTTAGGCAACAGTTACCAAAGACATCTGTTTTAGGTAATGAACGGCTATATTTTAGGCTACATAACTTAGAACGTTTTAATATTTATATGTTATATGGAAAGAGCCACCACTTGTGGCCACATGCCAATTTCTTACTCTGCAAGGCCTTGTCATGCTGACAGTTACAATTCACTCACCAAACAAACATAAACAAAACATTCATATATCGTGAATATATTAATTTAGAAGTTTGGTAAACTTCCACATTCTGTGCTACAGAATTCATGATAGGAAATATTGTCGCACCAGTAGTTCTCACTATTACTATTCATTCATTAATTCATTCACAGTGAAGTAACTATTCCTGACTCATGAAAAAAGTTATTTGACTGCAATGGTTTAGAAAATGGGTGCAATGCCGGGTGGTGGTGGTGGTGGTGGTGGTGGTGGTGGTGGTGGTGGTGGTGGCGGCGGTGGCGGTGGTGGCGGCGGCGGCGGCGGCGGCGGCGGTGGCGGTGGCGGCGGCGGCGGCGGCGGCGGCGGCGGCGGCGCACGCCTTTAATCCCAGCACTCGGGAGGCAGAGGCAGGTGGATCTCTGTGAGTTCGAGGCCAGCCTGGTCTCCAAAGCGAGTTCCAGGAAAGGCGCAAAGCTACACAGAGAAACTCTGTCTTGAAACCCACCCCCCCCCCCAAAAAAAAAAGAAAAAGAAAATGGGTGCAAATACTAAACATTTTAATCTTGGAAGCAAATTCAGGCAGCAAAACTCTGACTAAGGCAGTTCCTTAAACTAAAAAACTCAATTTTTGACAAAACCCATTTTTGGCAGTGGGTTATTTAAGCAAAATTTGATTAAAGCCAAATCTTTGTTTTAATACAGTATAGCATAAGATATTAATTTAAATGTATCCACTTACATATTAGTCATTAACAAAGTGCTATAAAAATTGTCAAAATTCTCAAGCTTGCTTTAACACAGCTATATAATATTCAACAGTGGTAAATTCTTCGGGAATTTGAAAAGTTTGGTTTTGTTTGTTGGGGATTTTTTGTTTTGTTTTTGCTTTTAACATAGGATCTCATGTTAATCAAGTAAGCTTTAACTTGGAAGTAACTAAAGGTACCTTTGAACTCCTGATCCTCTCAGCCCCATCTCCCAAGTACTAGAATTACAGAGTAGGCATGACAGGAAATTTTCATGGAATATACCAAAAGCTTATTAAATATGAATTCTGCAATGCAAACAAAGACATCTATTAATGCATGTTTCTCTGATTGACTGTTTGCAATTTTCCCAAACATCCTTTCAGATGAACAAGAATAATTTCCCTAGGAGGCCAAAGAGGTTTCTCTGAACTTCCTAGTTGATTGCCTGCAAAACGTCAGGATTCCTTCTTCACATGGTGCCATTCTCTTACTGCCCTCATTCAAAATGAGGACCTACTTTCAGTTTATAGTCTTTCGGAAACTCTGATTGGTGCCAAGAAAAGGCTGTTGCTTCAAGTGAAAAACTGAAGAGATGGGCAGGGAAAAACAGCAGGTACCATCTAAATCTTGGCACTCTGGTGAAGTCAGGTCTTGAAACAAGAGGTTACTAAACCCATGTCCTAAACTGTAAAAGTATTATAAATGAAGGTTTTTCAAAATTAAAACCATCATCTAAAAGTGCAAAGGCAACAGAAGCCAGTGAGGATGCTGATAGAAAACTTATTCCTCAATGAGGCTGGGTTATGTAGAAAACAATGTCTGGTCAAGGGTGCTGCTTAGATCACACTGCAGTACTAGCATCTGGTGAAAAACAGGCAATGACAAAAGGGGGTGTGTCCACTGCCAACCGAGGAAAGGGCTTAGAGGCCACAACCATGCCTTTGGTGGTTCGTGTGAAGAACGGAGGTGTGCTGAGACTTGACAGGGACCCTATGACAATCACCATGGCACAGGCCAAAAGTGGAACCATTTTGATTACCCTCATAATAATATACAGTTAAAATTTAGATTGTAGATTGAGGGTTAGGGGTGTGAACTGTTTGCCTCTCATGTGCAAGATCCTGGCCTCAATCACTAGTACTTTAAAATAACAATAACAATAAATCAAATCTTAGGATGGTAGTAACTAACTTCTGCATATCAGAAACATTCAACATAATTAAATGTCCTCCCTGTAAAAATTTAAACGTTACTTTTTGTTTCTTTGAAAGTTCTGGGCTCAAGGTCTTTTCTTCCGAGTAGCAGGGACTACTGGCTGGTGGCCACCATGACTAGCTTTAAATGTTACTTTTTTCCTCTCTTTGCTTTTTTTCTTTCTTTCATTTTTTTCTTAAACAATACTGGGGAATTAAAACCACCAAGGCTCTGAGCATGCTGGCATGGGCTCTACCAACTAAGCTGCATTCCCAGTTCTTAACGTTCCTTTCAATATTTACTTAATGCTCTTTAAGTTCTCCCCAGAGACTAGCAATTGCAATTTTAAACCTTTTCAAAAATATATCTTTTTAAAGTTACATTTATTTTTTATTTTCTGTGTGTGCATGCAGGTGAGCACATTAATGCTAGGGTATACATGTAAAAGTCAGAAGGCGCCGGGCGGTGGTGGCGCACGCCTTTAATCCCAGCACTCGGGAGGCAGAGCCAGGCGGATCTCTGTGAGTTTGAGGCCAGCCTGGGCTACCAAGTGAGTTCCAGGACAGGCGCAAAGCTACACAGAGAAACCCTGTCTCGAAAAACCAAAAAAAAAAAAAAAAAAAAAAGTCAGAAGGCAACTTGAGGGAGGTCTTTCTCTTCTCCTACGTTTATATGGATCCAGGGCTTGAACTCAGCTCATCAGGCTTGGTGGCAAGCATCCTTACCCACAGAACTATCATCTGCCAGGCACCCAAAAGCTATGGTTTTTGCTTCTAAGCAATGGTTTCCTGGTTTTCAATTTGTAACTTAAATTGCTTCATTATAAAAAGGGAATCTAATATCTATTAGTAAAGGCAAAATGTTTTTTTAATCCTGAATAATAACATATTAGGAAATCAAATTACCAAAAGCCTATTCAAGGTGCTGTTGCTGAGGTTCACTTTTATCTATGAAATCCATGGAGAGTCTCATTGGCAGAAATGAAAACAAGACAGCACATTTATCACTCCACTGAGCTTTACTACACAAGCAAAGCTAATCTCATGACTTACAGGAACAACATGAAGTTCCAAGTACAAGCTGTGTCTCAAATGAGTGGTTTCATCTGAGATCCTCATGGGTCTGACTGATGACCACATCCTATCCCCAAAAGGGAGCACATGCCTTGGGCTTTTAAAAAAATGTACTTTGCAGACTTGAAACTAAAGAAAATATTTAAAAAATGATTTTTTTCTCACTAAGTCAAAACAATGGAAGCATAATCTCCATAAGAATAATTTATTTCAGGTGGTAAGGGGAAACATGAAGTCCCAGTGGGAAGGCTCTTTGTTGTTTCAGTAATTATTTCTCTGGGTTATTTTTCTTCAAGGTACTTCTCATCTTCTATTTGTTCATTCATTTCTTGCTAGTTTCCTCCCATCAAAATCTCCAGGAGGTCTGACCTCCCCGCTTTCTCTCTGTTTTTTTGAGACAGGTCTCACTATACTCTGTAGACCAGGATGACCTCCAACTCACAGAGATCCACCTGCCTCTGCCTCCTGAGAGCTGGGATTAAAGGTGTGCACCACCACCAGAGCTTCTGTATCTTCAGTTTCTACAAAGTGCCTGGCATTGGGCAATTCTTAAGAAACATTTTTGAGAGGAAGGAGACGAAAGAGGAAAGAAAAAGGAAGGGTATGAGGGCAGGCAGGCAAGCCAGGCCAGAAGTTTAAATACTCCATATTTTCAGGCTAGAAATGGACCAATCACCAAATCACAACTCAAGCCTAACTGGGAAAATAAAGCAAACATTTAACTTACTTCAACAGCCTATAATACGCAAACCTGAACAGTTCTTGGAAACAGACAGAGAGCAACACTCCAAAGATGAGCAGGTACTTCTGTATTGGTCCATCTCTGTTGTCAGTAATGACTCTCACTAGGTACCAAAAAACAGATGAAAGCAGAAGAGACACCAACCAGAAGAAAGCTCTGGAATGTAGAAGAAAAAAAAAGCCACAAGTGAACAGAAGCACAAGATATTAATGACTTTAAATCTGCTGGAAAAGGAACAAAGATCTTGATTTTTTTTAATTGGGAAAAAAGTCCTTGAAGTGGCGTTCTGGATCATCAGTTGCTGATCAATGGTCCATTTCTCTCCTAGTGAGAAAAATAGTCCAAGAGGAATGTCAGTCAGATGTGCTCAACAAGAACGTGCTCAGTGACACTGTCAGGTGCACACTAAGACACTGTCTGCCAAGGACTGGCCAAGAGGAACTTGGTTGCTGACGATTTTCCTAAGCGATGTTTTGCCTTTTTGGTGTGCCATAGAAATATATAACCAGTGACCATTGCAATTGTCATATTCTCAAAATTAGCCAGAAACTATGGATTTAATGGCTAAATATCTGTACAGATAAGTGTCTTTTTCTGACAGAAAACAAATACCTAAACCTGCATTCATAGTGTGCACCGTGTAAATTTCAGAAACTGTATACTTCTGGCTTCTGGCGGGTGCAAAGAGACCAAGACCACGTTCACCAGCAGAGTTCGGTGTTTACCAAGCTCCCAGGACCACGTGCCTGGTCAGGTGTTGCTGCCTTTTCTCGCACTTCCACCCTCCGCTGCACCCCAGTCGTTACCCAGGGGTCTACAAGAAAAATCTGAGCCCAAGCCCCTCACAGGCATTCTGAGTCCGAGGATGGGGGCTGGGGAGGGGTGGGCCACTGATCCCCAGGTGACTTTCATGACAGAGGGTGGGAACGACCCTTGGACGCCACTGAGCACTGGGTGAAATGAGACTCCTGTGGAAAGGCGAAGGCTCCACACACGAATGGAGCCAAGTGTTCCCATACTTAGTCCACAGAAGCCTAGATGCGCAGGGCGCGCCTGCTCAGCCTGCCCTTCTCCTCAGACCCTGGCAGGAGAGGAGGAGTCTCCCCTCCTTTCAGCCCTGGCTGTCCCACAGGCTGGCGACAGTGGGGGGTGGTGATCCCTGAGGTCATGGGAACCCGGGCGCGGGAGGGGACCCGCTGCGTCAAGGACCTGGGGCAGTCTCACCCGGCGATGAGGAAGATGACGCGCAAAGGGTCGGTGGCGATGGTGAAGACGTAGAGAGCGAGCGCGGGCCCGAAGGCGATGAAGGCGCAACCGAAGAACACGGCCGCCGTCATGGCGACCGCGGAAGCGAGTCCCGGGAGCCCGAGGGGACCCGAGGTGCGTAGGGCGCAGTCTTAGCGGGTCGCCGGGTGCTCTGTGCTCAGTCAGAGCAGGAGGCGGGGCCTCGAGATGCTCTGCTGCAGGGCCGAGCGGTGGGCGGGGCGGAGCTCGGAGGGCGGGGACTTTGAGGTGACCCTAAGTTTGTCAGTGCGGAGGGCGGGGCCGAGCCCGGGAGGCGGGGCCTCGAGCTGCTCCAAGGCAGAGCGGTGGGGCGGGGCGGAGCTCGTGCAAAGGAGGCTGGAGATGCTCAGCTCTCTATGGTAGACAGGGGCCGAGGCCGAGCTCCCGAGGTAGTTCCGGGAGGTGCTCCAGATGCTATGAGTGAGGGGCTCGGGAGGCGGTTTCTTGAGAGGCTCAGAGTGCCTTCAGAGGGCTTCGAGAGGCTTCATAAGCAATTAGAGCGGCGATTCCTCCAGGGTCTCCGCAGTCAGAACCGGTGCGGGGCCTCTAGGGGATCTGAAGCCTTCAGCGCAGGGGGCCCGGCCTCGAGGGGCTTAGCATGCTGTCAAGGGCAGGGGCGTGCGCCTGGAAGGCTTAGAGTGCTGTCAGAGCGGGCGCGCGGCCTGGAAGGGTTCAGTGTGCTGGCAGGCAAGGGCAGGGGCGTGCGCCTGGAAGGCTTAGAGTGCTGTCAGAGCGGGCGCGCGGCCTGGAAGGGTTCAGTGTGCTGGCAGGCAAGGGCAGGGGCGTGCGCCTGGAAGGCTTAGAGTGCTGTCAGAGCGGGCGCGCGGCCTGCAAGGGTTCAGTGTGCTGGCAGGCAAGGGCAGGGGCGTGCGGGGGTGGGGGTGGGCGGCGAAGGTGAGGGTTTCCTTGAGGTTTTCTGGAGCAAAGAAAGTTGTGGCATGGCTGAGACAGCTTTTGGATGTGGAGAGATCCAGAGCCTGGACCTCCGAGGGGCGATGAGCTGCATGCACCAAGCCTCAGACCTGGCAGCGCTGCAGATCCTTATTCTAAAGCGTGGTTCACTGTTGTCTTAAAGATGTGTTCAGAGTCCTCTTCCCCATAGATGTACATTGACACTGGTGCCAGCTCGCTGTGAAGTGGCCCAGAGGAGGTTAGTAGCACACTTTTGTGCTGCAGGTCAACTGAAGTAAACAGCAGGACAGAGGCAAGGTTCCTTTAAAAAAAACATATATATATATATATATATATATATATATATATATATATATATATATATGTGTGTGTGTGTGTGTGTGTGTGTGTGTGTGTGTGTGTGTGTGTGTGTGTATTTTTTAAAGTACATTTTTCCATATGCATAGTTGCAGGAACATCATGCACCATCATACGTAAAAAAAAAAAAAAAAAATCCAGACTGGATTGGTATGACCCAGGTGATGGAATTGTTCCCGATGGAAAAGGGATGAAATAGTGATGAACTTTTCTGACAAGCTGGTTTCCTTACCAGTAACCTCTTATTTTCGAAAAATAAAGTTGTTTTTGAAGGCATTCTCTAACTCTGTCTGAATTTAAAATTCAGGACAAACAGCCACAGCTGTGTTAAAGATTCTACAAAGTTGATATTGACTAATTACAACTGTATGATCATGGAGAGTTGTAAATATTGCAGACACAGAGTCAAATGATCTTGGGCTCTCTAGCCCCTTAATAGCTATCCATTGCCCACCTCTGTATCTGCCCTAAAGTCCTTGTAACTATCACATGACATTTTTTTAACATATTAACTACTAGCCTCCACCAACCCAAAAGCTAAGAAGGTCATCAGATCGCATCTGAGACCTGTAGCAGAGACTTCCCTGCTTTGCTGTGTATCTGAAAGGGGCCTTGATTTATTACTTTTATTTTGGAACTACGAAAACTTCACATGCCCATTTCCATGTTAGAACACAGTATTTGGGGCGATCTTCCCAGGCAAAGATCACTCAGATTTGGCTCCAGAATAAACAGTTGTTTATACACTGTGAAATAAAAGCTGTGTTTTGCTTGGACATCCCTATAGCAACAGTAACATTGCCTTGCTATGTGCTCCTCTAACACAAGTTCATTTCACTGGCTCATCTGTCTTCCTATTTAAATGTAAACTTCCAGAGGCAGAGACTTTGTTATTTCCCAGTGCCTAGAAGAAATCACTAAACTACTTTTTCAAAGGATAGAATAGTTTTAGAAATGAAACTTAGAAGCATCTGAAATCACTTATTAATTTAATAATGTCTGAGAGGTTTAAAAACAAAGATTGTAAAGTTCCCTGGTCATTCATATTTAAGATATAGTTTTATTCATGTTAAGTGAGAATAGTATCTCATGAGTTATCTTGAGGACCAAACCTGGTACACCTATACATTCTCTAATATCCATTGCCAGAGTCTGAGTGTGAACTGTCCCCTTCAGGCATTGTGTTTGAACACTTATTTCCTAACGGGTGGCACTGTTTGTGAAGGTTTGTGGAATCTTCAGGAGACAGCGCACTGATGGAGGAAGTGGTTAGGGGTGGGCCTTGAGGTTTTGTAACCCAGTCCCACTTCCTGTTCATCATTTGCTTCTTGATTGTGGGTGCAATGTGACCAGCTGCTTCCCTTCCTGCTGCTAGGCCTCCCCAACCCTGCTGAACTTTCAGCCAGAATAAACCCTCCCTGCCTGAATGCTTGTCAGGCAATTTATCATAGCAGTGAGAAAAATAACACCTCCATCACAGAGAGTTCTTGGAAAGCATCAGTGAAAAGACAGACTGACAGAAAAAGTTGGGAGCTGTTGGAAGGCATTTTACTTATCAATTAATAAAATGGGTTTTTAACTATTTCTTATAGAAACTGTCATCTTTGCCACCTTAAACAGTTACATGTACAACCCATTTATTCCAATGAATACTTTGTCTTTAAAAAAATTATTATTATTATTATTATTATTATTATTATTATTATTATTATTATTATTTTGAAACAGAGTCTCACTATGTAGCTCTGGCTGGCCTGGAACTCACTATGTAGACTAGGCTGGCTTTGAACTCATAAAGATCTGCCTGCCTCTATCTCCTTAGTGCTGTGATTAAAGGTATGTACCACCATACTCAGCCCCATTTTTAACTATGTGTACGTGTGTATGTCTGCATGTGGGTATGTATACATGAGGGTGGGTACCCACAGAGGCCAGAGGTATCTGACCTCCTGGGACTGGAATTACAGATGGTTGTGAGCCACCTGTGGGTTCCAGGAACCAAGCATGGGTCCTCTGAAGAATAGCAAGTACTCTTAACAGCCAAGCCATGGCTCCAGCCTGGGATACTTCATTTTTAAACTGTCTCATCCTGTCAAAACTGATGTGCAGACAATAGTGCAGGGTGACTTGCCATCAGGTAAGAATGTTTTGTAGTGACCTAGAATCCAAGTTATCAATAAAATTTGGCTACTTAAGCTCCAAGCAGAAGTATCTCCACAGAAGCATTGTGTCTTTAATATAAATTATATTTTTCCTCTACATACCTTATTAAACTCTTGTTCTTTAAGACAAAGCCTCATTCTGTATTCCGGGATGGCCTCAAACTTCCTATGTAACCCAGCTGGCCTGCTTAAGTTTCCCTGGAGCTGGGATTACAGGCATGAGTCATTCTGCCCTGTGATAAAACTTCCCTTTGCCTTTTCTTTTGGCAAACTCTTGTGTTCAGATTGAAAGCTAATTCAGCACGTTCAGGTTTACTGTGACTCCTACGCAGATGGAGACAGATTTAATAATCAATTATAGCAACTGTTCTGTGTGTATGTGTGTGTGTGTGTTTGAAATTTCTTCCTTGGCTTCAATATAAGATTCTTTCCCCCATGTTTTAATGATTTCTTTACCCCATTTTAACCAGTACCTACCTTTCTTTATTAAAGCTACTTCAAACATTTCAAAAGCACAATAAAGCCTGTATGGTGGTACATATCTGTAATCACAATACTGGGAAGATAGCAAGAGGAGGTAAGACCTCGTCTGAAGAGGAGAGAAATGAGAGCAAAACTTGAAAATAATTTTAATTACATTATTTATTTTTGAGTTAGTGTGTGCTCATGTATGCACGCACTTGCCATGGCACACATGTGGAAATCAGAGAGAACTCTCCAGAGTCATTCCTCTCCCTCCACTGTGTGGGGCCCAGACTTAAATTCAGGTTGTCAGACATGACAGCAAGTGTCTTTATCTGCTCTCTGGCCAAGAACAAAATTTAAAAGCTCTCACCTCACTCTCTTCTGTGCCATGTTCATTTTGATGACTTCTGAAGATCACTCAGGCTTTTAAATTTTCTCAAATACCCACTATGTGCCAGGTGTCTCACAGAATAAATACTGAGGATTCAAAACTAAAGATCCAGTCCCCCTACTTCTTTTTTAAATCTTTTTTTTTTTTTTTTTTTTTTTTTTTTTTTTTTTGGTTTTTTTGAGACAGGGTTTCTCTGTGTAGCTTTGCGCCTTTCCTGGAACTCGCTTTGGAGACCAGGCTGGCCTCGAACTCACAGAGATCCGCCTGCCTCTGCCTCCCAAGTGCTGGGATTAAAGGCGTGTGCCACCCCCTACTTCTTCAGGAGCTACAAGATTAGGGGCCAACTAACTGGGGAACTAGACCGGTGACAGCCAGTTATCCCCACGAAGAAAAGAGGAGAACGTTTTCCCTCCCGGGCCTGGGTTTGCTGGTAGAGTTGCTGAGGATCAGGGAGGATGGTGCTGAGGACCAGAAATGGTGATGACTGAAAGACAGAAATCTAAGAGAGGGGGGCTGGCGGGGGGTAGAGATACATTTCAAACATGTATTAGTGGCCTGTTGCCGCACCAAATGTCCATTAATGTTCTGGTCAGAGCAGTACAAGCAGACACTCTTACAGATCTCAGGTGTGTAAGTACACCAAGTGTCTTGGAGGATGAGACCAAGGTGTTGGGGGAGGCTGGCTCCTATAGGCAGCTTTGTGGTGGGGATCCCTTTCCAGATCTCAGAAGCTGCTGACATTCCTGGTTCACAGGCCTGTATCACATCACCTTTTCTTGCTTTCTGATATGTCCCTGTGACCCTCTCATAGGAGGGTCATTGGGACTCCATTGGATCCATTGGATCCCCCACGATAGTCTCTCATCTGATGATTCTTACCTTGACCACATCTACAAAGCCTCTTTTGCCATATAAAGTAACTCAGGTTCCAGGGATTAGGACTTAGACATGGATGGTGGCATTCCTTGGCCTTAACACAGAAGTCACTTAAAAAACCATGAAAGAAGATGGAATTACTCTGGAGTCAGAATGCTGTCTGAAGTTAAGAGAAGAGAACATGTCTTGGACAGAGAGATTTAACAGGAAAGTTAGTCAAGACAAGGACTAAAACTTGTCACTACTTTGCCAAGTAAGCTGTTGCAAACACGTTATCCAATGAACTGGTGGGACAGAATCTACACTGGTTAAGGAATAAATGGAAAATAAACCAATGAGGGTGGTAACTATGGGGTTGGCAAGATGGTTAAGTAAGGGCACTTGCCACCAAGCCTGATGACCTGAGTTAGATCCTGGAACCCACATGGCAGGAAAGAACTGATTCCCACAAGTCATCTGATGATCTCCACACACACATACACACAAATAAATAAATGTATGAAAATGAAACAACTTTGAAAAGACTATAGACAAGTCTCATGTGTTGTACTTCTTCCTGGGACAGGCCTTACTTCGGAACTGCCTGGCCTCAAACTTGAGATCCTCTTCCCTCCTACTGTTAGGATTGTACAGATGTCCACCACCACAGTGACTACTGGAAAGTCTTTTTTGAAAGCTTAATTCCAGTAGGAAGACTAGAAAAGGAGTAATGTGAAAGTCACGAGACAATGGCAAGAGAGCCAAGGACACTTAGACGTGGAGGGGCAGGGATGGAGTGGGATGGGTTTGAAGACATGCTCTCTGAGTGCCCTGAGAGCAAGCTAGGGTAGGAAGATGAATCTGGAGGCAGGGGAAGAACCTGGGTAGAAAATGCCTCTGCCACCAAGAGGACAGAATGGGGATGAAGGATGCTATACATCAGAAAGAGAAGGAGCTAAATGCCTCGAGACTGCTGCTACTTCTCCCTGGGAGACCTTAGAGCAAAGAGGTTGACAGAACCATGAAATGACTTTGAGAGGACTGGGAAGGACACACCTGACCCAGGAGCAAGGACAACAGCAGGACAGCGACAGGACAGCGGCAGGCCTGGTGCCATCCAAGTGTTATTACAGTGAGAATGAAACCGGAGAGACCAGGTGTGACAACACTGAGGAAGACAGGGTCAGCAATGCCAGGCTGAAGGCTCTACAACAACAGGAAAACCTTGCTGTAGTCCGAACAAGAACAAGCAGAGGGTCTGGCCATTTTGTCTTTAAACACATCTGGCTATGAAGTTTGCTAAAATTGCACAAATCCACCATGGTTTAAATCATACTGAAAAAATCTGAAGAAACATTTTTAAAATGTGCGACTCCATCAAAGGAAATAATTAATGGAGGAAGATAAAGGCTACAGAAAGGGAAAATTCTTTGCTAGCCATACTTATGGAAGACAATATCTAGAATATACAAAGATAAAATTTAGGATACAAAAAGCTAAATAGGAACTCGTAACAACCCAGTCAATAAATGGGCCAAAGAAATGAAATCTTCTCAAGAGATGAGGTACAAATGGCCCATGAACGTTTCAAAAAGTGTTCAATCTATCAAAGAAATGCAAATGAAAACTACACTGAGAAGACTATACTTTCAGGGATCATTTCCATAGTTCCTTGCCAGGGAAATTTCTCTGACTGTATAGAGGACCCAGGTACAACAAGGAAGTTGTGCTGGCTATTCCAGGTTGTCCCTTTAACATCTGGAATGCACTACAAGGCAGAAATGGAGGGCACACCTGTGAGAGATTCTTTCTGCTTGAGTGAATCCACTTCTAGTCCAGACCTTTTAAGTAGGAAGGCACACACCTTTGATCTGAATCCTGAGGTGGGAAGACACACACCTTTAATCTGGGCCACTCCTTCTGCTGGAAATCTATAGAAAGACATGGAAGAAGGAAGCTTTGGCTCTCTGCCCATTTTCCCTCATCTTGCTAGCACATCCATTCCTTCACTGGCATTGGAGCCTTCTTTGGAATTCCAGCGTGTACTGAAGACCAGCTGAGACATTAGGCTTGTGGACTGAGCAACCACTGGATTCTTGGACTTTTCATTCACAGCCAGCCAATGTTGGATTAGCTGAACTGCAGCCTGTAAGTCATTCTAATAAGTCCCCTTTAATAATATATTACATATTAATATATTGATATCTTAATAATTGTATATATGGAGAGAGAGAAAGAGAGAGGTTCATTCTATAAGTTTTGTTACTCTAGAGAACCCTGACTAGTATAGAGGTGTACTTCATTGAGAGAATGCCCTCACTAGATAAAGACAGGCACAGCCCTGTCTGAAGTGTGAGAAATGTGGGAACCTCAGGTATGTTCAGGCCCAACTGGGCCTGGTGGAGCTGAAAGCCACACTTTCAAGTAGTCTCAGGTTGTGGAAACCCTCCCTATTTGCTTAGGCACATGCTAGGCCTTACCCCTAGACACTAGGGGCTCTCAGTAATCCTTCATGCCCTTAATAAACTTGAATCTTTGGGGGGAAAATAAACTACATTGAGATATCATCTTACCCCAGTCTGAGTAAAATCAGGGTTCACACCTTTAGTTCCAGCACTCCTGAGGTAGAAGGCAAGGGGACTTCCGTAAGTCTGAAGTACTATACAAGGCCAGTCAGCACTACACAGTGAGACCATCTTTTTTGAAAAAAAAAAAAGGAAGAAAAGAAAAAAATGCTGGCAGGGATGAAGGATGAGTACAAAAAGGAACTCTTATACACTGTTGGTGGTAATGCCAACTATGGAAGTTGGTGTGGAGGTTCCTCAAAAAGTTTAAAGTAGCTTCGGAATGACCGAGCTAACTAAAGGCCTCTAAGTCAGTACATCACAGAGACCCTCGCACATCACTGTTTATTGCAGCACTGTTCATAGCAGCTGAGTCATCAAACCAGCCTAGGTGTCTAACTACAGAGGAATGGGTAAAGAGAATGTGGCATATACACAGAATACAATATTTTTTTAGCCATGGAGAACAATGTCATTTGCAAGAAAATGAATATAACTAGAGATATTCATATTAAGAGAATTAAGTCAGTCTAGGTAAATATCAGATATTTCCCCTCATTTATAGGTTCTAGATTTTTATATCAATACATAAAACCGCGTGTGTGTGTGTGTGTGTGTGTGTGTGTCTGTGTGTGTGTGTGTGTGTGTGTGTAAAACATCTGTCTAAGGGAATACAGGAACTAAAGGGAGAGGGAAGGAAGATATGGGAAGGTGATAGGGTACAGGGAGGTAATATACTCAACGAACCTTATATACTTGCATTAAAATATCCTTATGAAACTCAGTACCATATAAAATGAACATAGATCAATTAAAATACAGTTTAAAAGCCATATATATTCTAAAATATACAACCCACTTAAGAGTCATGGACATTTTCATTATGTAGTTTTTATTTTAGATGAACATTATTGTAAAAAAAAAAGTTCACCTGGAATAAAATCCATTTTTTAAAAAAACACAGCATCAGTATCAGTACAGTTAATGAACTGGCTTCAACAGACCAACCACATGACAGGTCCATATTATCCACAGGAGCTTGCCACAGTAAGCCACTGAAGCAAAGTAAAATATGTGTAAGCACACAAGTAGAAGTCTATGAAAACACTCCCTAGTTCCCATGGGGGCATGATTTGAATCAGACAGTTCATGGCATTTTGCATTAAGGGAGCAGCAGCAGCTGCTGCACACAGTCAAGACAAACCCATCTGTAAGGCCATTAGAATGAACAATCATAAGTTCACTTTTAAAAAAAGGTACAAAGATGAAATACGAAGTTTTGTTAGTTCCTGGCATATGGCACACATTTCAAGATACAAAGTTAAAATCTGGAAAATCCTTAAAACAAATGCTTGCTGGTTTTCATTTCTGTACTCAGTCATTTAGTTTCTTTTTAATGAACATGACATTCATAAATTTTATGAATCTATCCTGACCTGCTATGTCCTTCTGATTCAAGGGATTTCAGACAGCCCTCTCTGCCACTGGGTGTGATGAGAAAGATAAAGGAAGGTCTTTTTGTTTTACTTTATTTTTTAAGTCTAAAAAATTGAACTGAAGAAATTTTGAAATCAGTAAACCAACGTAATGAAATGTGGTTTTAAAATTCTAGGCTTAGAATCTCATCTTTAAAGATTAAGATATATTTATAAAAGCATCTAAGTCATAAGCCTGAAAAGAAAGTCTGCTTAGTTTGTTATTTTACTGCTCACAGGAAGACACTTCATAAGCCCTAACAGAGATTCTCAGCATTTGGAGCCTGTAAAATGCAGTAGTAATTTCTTACTCATAAACCTCGGAACAATCCATGTATATTGCACAACTAAGCTCATTAATGAACAGGGCAGTAACATTTTTTTGTATGCTACTGGATATTGACATGCATGCTTTATTTGAAACTAAGGTATCACATTTCTCTTTTCCAAGGATGCCTTCAGTTCAAGTAAGACAAAACAAAACATGCTGTCTAAATTTTGTTGAATGCTTAGAGGCTGGCTCACTGTTTTTCTACCAGGTATTAGAATATTATTAGTTAGCTAAATGAGGTATAATTAAAAAAAAATAGTCCTTCAGAGTAAAGAGTATAGTCCTCAGGAAATTTATAACAAAGACTGCATAAGCTGTCCACATGAACAATAATTCAGGAAATTTATAACAAAGACTGCATAAGATGTCCACATGAACATAAGAAGCCCTGCGGCACCTACTGACCGATGTGCTGGGAGATCGCTTCATTAGCATCTGAAGAAAAAGGCTAGAACAGGTTCCCAATGAAACATTTGACAATCAACTGATTCACATGCTACTTAGTTACAACACACTCCACTGTCTGGTACCCTCAGACTCTATTTGAAAATTCTGAGTTCAACTGTTGTCAAAAAATTAGTTCAATAATAATAAAGTGCAGCCACTGAATCACTAATACTGCTGCAAAAATCTCTATGTACCCTATCTGTAAGACCACAACAATGTTCACACACACACATAAAAAAAAGTCTAGATTTCTTCAGTTTCAGCAGGGAACAGACAATTATCTGTCACTAAATTCATCTACAAATAGAAAAAAAATAATGCACCATATGTACACTATTAAGCAAAGTAGACTATTTGTTGGGTTGTTTTTACCATGCAGAAAGTGAATTTCCTATGGTCTGAGCTCAAATTATATACAATTTAGCAAAGCTAAATGTAAGAAAATAGCAAGAACAATTTATTTCTATATAACAGAGAATATACTCCCAGTTTGCTGCTACTTCAAAGAGCACTTTTAGACTCACCTAACATTTACAGGCTCATTCAAAGAGAAGTTCATGGAGACTAGTTATTAACCACAAAAGACGCAAGAAGAGTGAAGAAATCAAAAGCATTAAACAAAAACAAAAAAAAAAAAAAAAAAAAAGCTGACCACAGAACATGTCAGTTTTGGTTTGCAGACAGCCCCTGAGATAGAAACCAAAGTGTTAAGACCCCAACAGTCAGAGGTAAATACTAAGAGAATTACATTCGTATATGGTGTCACAGCTCCTGCTTTTTGGAAAGTACTTTGTTACCACTGTAACTGCCTGAACTTTTTTTCCCCTAGAAAAGTAGTGATATTTCTAAGAAAATACCGTTTCTTTTCAAAAATGTATTTAATTTGAAGATGTCAGACTTACAATCAATTCTCACTGAAAGAACTACTTACACCTGGACAGTAATGTGTGACTTTAAGCCAATAGGTAAGGAGGGAAAACGAAGGAAAGGCTTTAGTTTGTCAACAGTAAAGTCAGAGAATCCACCAAAAATAACTCTGGTATACTTGCAGCCACTGGAATGCTTTTGAGTTTTCCAATGGACGGGAAGGCCTGACTGGTCCAAGCACTGAAGCAGAATTCTCTGCATAACCAACTATCCATGTCCATTTCCACTTCCGGTTCTTTGTGGACAGCACAAGAACAGGGGGAGTGATCGCTACCAGGTCATTTCCCCGTCACCTGTTTGCGCGCCCTCTGTGTTAGGACACTGAAGACTAGAACAACAGCAGTGACATTATGATCTGGATTTGGCACATAAGTTAACACTCAATACCTCCTACCCCCTCTAGTGTGGTGGTTTATCCACAAAAGAAACATCAGAACCAGCATTTGGTGAGAAAGGCAGCAAAGCTTGTGGCTGCCTCTGGCCTGGATAGCCACCCCACTTCTCTAACCACAAACCTAAACGCAAAGGGCTGGGTCCTACACATTCAGCAATGGCTGTTGAAAAGCCCAAACCTGGATCGTATGTGCTCTAATGAAAAGACAAGATTTCTGGAGGATGTGCTAGGTCTAATTGCTTTTTTATATTTTTTAAACCCCAAATAGAACCAAAAGTCACTATTTTCAACATTACTAACAGCTATCTTACACCAACATGTTTAATTTCTCTCCATACAGGTATGTTTTCTACAAACTGAAATCTAAATCTAACCTGTTAACTCTCACTGACAGGGATTATGGTTCAGTGGTGGCTAATACAAACTAATGGGTAAAACTGAGAAAGAATATATTACATATTCTGGTGTGACAAGACCATAGCCGGATGTGAAAATGAAGCCCTGATGACCATTTCTCTCCCTCTGTGAAATCTCAGCTCATGAAGTTCACAGGCAGACACAGCAGTGCTTGCAGATATTGGTGGTTTAGATAAGTAAATAATGACAAGAAGTAGGCAGGGGGAGGAACAGCAAATATGACCCTCAGAAGCAGCGAGACTGGAGTGCTTTCTACTTGCTGTTTCCAGGGAGGAGGCAGTGGCAGCCAACCTAAAAAGGGATACAGCTACTCAGGGATGAGCAAAGCTGATAACCACCTGAAAAGATGAAGATGATGTGGTCTCTTTTACAAGTTTATCAGTAGAACACTGCAAAGCCCTCTGATAAATGCTACCAATAGAACCTTTGGCCATATGACCCAGGCCAACCATCCTTGAATTTTAGTACATCAACCTCTGTTTAATGTTCTGCTGTCTTTAAACATCCCCAGATATGTAAGTCTAGAACTTCCTGCCACTAAAGTGCTCAGTTAGGAGTCTAAGATTATGCTGGACCAGAGAAAGGCTGACATTCATGTGCAAAGAAAGAAAGCAGCTTCCAGGACAGGCAGTAAAACAAGGAAAAACCAGTTAGGTACTGCATGTGTCTCCACGTCTTTGCTTCCATGTCTGAAGAAAGGAGCCTGCTCTTTTGCTAGGCCACGAGGCTGGAATCCACTTGGCGTTCTGTGTTGAGAGGTCTAGAGTTCCGTGGTGCTCTCCGCAGCAGCCGGGTGAGGTGACTCTGAGGCTGGGTAACCTGTGCTTTCAGAGAAGCAGGGAAGGGCCCTCTAGGTATACTGCAGTCTCTCAGAAGTGAAGAGTTCATCAAAGCAATGAACAGCGGAAGAAACTGGTCTTCTTGGACCTGTTTTCTGTTATTTTCACTGGCCCGCCTGCTCCTGATGAATTGCTGTCATTCTGAAAAACAGGATATGAAATTGCTAAGGAAACCAAGATTTCATGGTTTGACCCCAATTACCTACAGAGTAAAAGCACACCACGTGGGGAACACACTCTAGTACACTCTCTCACCTGTGCTCACTGCCAAAATCTATCAGAGAAGGAATTAGTTAAGTCTTAGCACTGTCTTCTTTGCAAGCGGTGGATTAAAAAGAGACAAAATATTCTTAGACTGGCTAGCATTTTGTTTTAACCATGTGTTAGGTAGGACGCACCTATATCTAGTTTAAGGCAATATCAGCCAAGGCCTGTGGAGTGTCAAGGATAATGATGGGAACAGGGCTAAGGCAGTAGACAATCAAGTTAGAGGTAAGGAGAGTTGGTAATAGAAGGCAGATAGTTTCTGAGGATCCACATTAAACTTTCGGGTGTCCTAAAGATTCATCACTGATGGTTCAAACTGAAGCCATCTTGAGCAACTCCAAGATCATCATTAGATAGATATAAATATGTGTTATATGAAAATTGAACTAGATAATTTTATGAAAAAAGCAATTTCTGCCATTATTATTTTCATTATTCTGATACAAATTCAATTAACTACCACTTAAGAGCCAGAGGAAAGAGCTGAGACAGCTGTGATGCAGAAACAACCCTGAAGCAATAGAAATTATAAGCCTGGTGCAATCATCTGAAAGCATCAGGAACAAATAAGTTTAATGTGAGCATATTATAATGCTGTCTAGCCTGTTGAGTGCCAAACTAAAAGGCTGTATCATAAAAATAAAAACTCTAAGTGATACAAACCATTTTTCTGTTGAGTTTTGTCATTATATCCCGTGCAAGTGTAAAAAATGCCTAAAGATAAAATAAACAAAATTATTGTTAAATGTTGTATTTCAAAACAGAAATACAGAATTTTTATTATTTATTTGTGAATATACCACTTCAGAGTTTCTAACTGAAAAGAGTAATATAATTAAAATCTTAGCATGTACATGTTATTGGCTTTTTCAGTTACATCATATTGTCCAATGTTGTCACATTGTCATTCATTCATCAAATATTTTATGCATGTAATATCTGCCACAAGTCCCTAATATGGCACACACAGTTATGAGTAGCTTCCTCAATACACTAAGAACAGGAGAATTAGGCTCTGTTTAAACCACCCTATTCCTGCAGGGAAAGGCTTCAACCTCTGGCCCAGATGATGCTTATTTTAGGGTTACTATTGCTGTGATGAAACACCATGACCAAAGCAACTTGAGGTTATTCAGGTCATTAAGCTTCCACATTACAGTTCATCATCAAAGGAAGTCAGGACAGGAATTTAAGCACAGCAGGAACTTGGAGACAGGAGCTGATACATAGGCCATGGAAGGTGCTGCTTACTGGCTTGCTCCTCATGGCTTGCTCAGCCTGCTTTCTTATAGAACCCAGAACCACCAACCCAGGGACGACACCACCCACAATGAGCTCAGCCCTTCTCCATCAATCACTAAGAATTAAGAAAATGCCCTACAGGCTTGCCTACAACCTTATGTTACAGAGACATTTTCTTAACTGAGGTCCCTTCCTCTTAGATGACTTTAACTTGACATAAAACTATCCAGTATACACTAAAATCTGTGTAAGAAGTGATTTAAGGACAATTATGGATTAAACTATAGTTCTAAAAGTCTGTCTTCACAAAAACCAATACTTTTCTTTCTGACCTCTTTCTTCTGAGGGCATATAAGTATGCAGAATCTTCCATGCCTTAATACTTCAAAACTGCCGGTTCCTGGAACTCAGTTAAACCACACACACACACACACACACACACACACACACACACACACACACACACACACACACAGAGTGTGGAAATCAATTTAAAAGGAAGCTGAGATAACCCACTTCGCTCACTGACTCTTTAAAAAAAAAAGCCAGGCAGTAGTGGCACATGCCTTTAATCCCAGCACTTGGGAGGCAGAGCCAGGTGGATCTCTGTGAGTTCGAGGCCAGCCTGGTCTACAGAGTGAGATCCAGGACAGGCACCAAAACTACACAGAGAAACCCTGTCTGGAAAATCAACAACAACAACAACAAAAAACCCAAAAAACAAACAACAACAAATCTGTCATCACTTTTACTTTGTTTCCACAGAGGTATGAAATTCATTCTGTGGCCAAGATTAAGGGGTGCCCCACAGGAGCTGGCATAAGAGCCACTACCCCACCTCACTCCCTGTTGGTAGAAGGAATCTTTCATGGAAGACGGGAGCTTGCTTTTCTTTTTTTGTTTCCTTTTTATCTATGCTTATGAAAATGAATCAGTGGCAATTTCCTGTTTTTCAACACTCAGGAGCCAACCTGAAAAATGAGTTCTGATTATTTTGAAGAAAGAAGAAGTTCTGACAAGTATTCATTGACTACTAAGGCCATGTAAGTCTTGATATTTTAGCCACTGTGTAAGGAAGGAGTGACGAATCCCAGCTACCGAAGCTTAGTTGGAACTGTCAGGATCATTAAGCACAGGTACTAACTCTATTACACAGCAGGTAAAGAAACAGATTATAATCTTTCTAGATTATGGATCAGCCTATAGAAAATGTCTGCCGTAAATCAAACAGTGAAGGAGAAGATGAATGGGATTCTCCCTAACACCACTTAAGTAAAACATAGCTTTCTGAACAGATGAAGATAGGGTTCTTCTGTATCCCAGAATCTAATCAATATTTATATGTATAATTCAGCTATTATTTGGTTTAAAAGGGCTTATTGGGAAATGTTATCATTTTTACTATTTTCTAAAGAGAAAATGTTTTCCAGTTTCAAATAACCCTGAACTTTTGAATTATAACCTGTTTTTATGTTAAAAAAAAAAAAAGTTGCTCTGGTCATAGTGTCTCTTCACAACACTAAAACCCTAACTAAGAACCCCACCCCCCAAAAAAAAGTTAATAAAATAAAATAAAATGTTTTGTTAACTTAAGATTTTTCATGACAGTGAGATACATCTGCTCCTGGCAGTACCAATTTACATCAGAGAAGATGATGGGCATTGAAGAAACTCCTTATGGAGCTTGCTTTTTCATTGTGGCAAGGTTAGCCACTGGGCAAAGAAACGTTTCTTGCTTTTGACTGCTGACAATGTGCTGTGTAGACTGGACATTCAGGACACACTGGAAAAAGACTGTTGAACTTTGCCAAAACAAGAAAAGACAGTCCTTCAAATCTGCTTCACTGAAATGTTTGCTAGATATTCTGGACCTATAGGCTGAAGATGGATGCCCCAATGTGGCAGAAGAACTCTGGGTGACTGTCTAGGCAGCCAAATGTCTCTGTTGTTAGATAGTATTACATCCTTCTGGGTCTTTGATGGAGTTGAAGACTAGATAGTTATAAGTACAGTTTTCCTTAGTTATGATAGAAAGTAAATTATGTGTAAAGCTTTGGAGTCACTAAGATAGATGGATGGTGGAATGCTTTCTCTGAATTTGCTAAATGTAAATGGACTGAATATTGTAAATTAATTCTTACTTGATAACTGTTTTTGTTGTGTATAGTTTTACTATGTTAAAGTTAAAACCTTTCTTTTTATTTAGACAAAAAGGGGGAAATGTTGTAGAATATTATTTTAAGGTTTAGGTTGCATTTGTTTAACTCTGTGAAGTTGTGTTACTGTGCCTGTCTAAAACACCTGATAGTCTAATAAAGAACTGAACAGCCAAAAGAAAAAAGAAAGAAACAGATCATCTAGAGTTTTCTAGAGCAGGTTTTCTTCACAAAGGGTACAAATACTGGTTATATGTGTTAATTTTTTAAACCAATCATAAAATTATGATTTCCATCTGCTCTTTAGATGACCTTTTTAAAAAATTTTTTATTACATTTTATTTGCTTATTGTGTTTGTGTGTAGGGGTATGGCAGTCAGAGGACATGGATCCCTGAGCTCAAACTCAGGTTCCCTGGCAAGCTCCTTCACCCTGTGAGCCATCTTGCCAGCCCCCAGATAATCTTGTTGTAACGGCTAACTTAATGGAAATGTATTAAGACTAATCTATGAAAAACACTTTCTTCTATGTACTAAATGCCATAGCATTATGTGTCATGCTTAATCTACTTCAAATGCATACACAAGGGAGCCCGTTCAAGAGACAGCACTTTAACTCAAGTGACTCAGCTTGTCTGCTGCAGGCTAGCAGAGGTTGATGACAAATGAGCAGAGGACACTGAGTCTGCGATTGCTAACATCCCAAACAAACGGCTGCACTGAACTTAGAATGAACTTGTATCTTCCGAGAATCTTAATTGAGCAATCTTAATATAACCCATGTGGAGGCTGCATGCTAGAAATCCAGCGAGCAGAGTCTATGTAAAAGTCCAAGACGTAAAAGCTTTTACCGGGTTGAGCTGCTACCCAGTGAGTCACCATACAGTTCTTACCTCTTCTACATTTGTACTGGATTTTGCACTCGTCTCCAAAAATTTAATCCCATAGTCAATTGCTAACTGAAAGACAAACCGGAAATCAAGTTTAGTAAAGTGGCTGAGACATACAGAGCCCTTAGTAGATTGCACATTTCTCAAAGTCTCCGAGTCTATGCCAGAACTCCTATGGTTCTCTATTTTGTGTTGTTTTCTTGTACTGTGCTTTAAATTTTATAATTTAACTTAGTCTAAAAATGACACAGCTTCTACTTAAAATGTTATGTTAGAAATTTGTTCTGCTGTAATTGTGGGTCTCTAATAAACACACAAGAAAAACTACTAGATGGAGTCTCAGCTTACCACCCGCCTGGGATTCATTTACTCCTTTATCTTGTCTCCAGGAGCACAATTCTCCAGGTGTAACTAGCCTGACTTTCCTTTTGGAATGAACTATTCCACAACAGAATGGCAAATTTGAACTCTTTTCACATTTCCATCTATTTTCAGGGTCCTAACCCATGTAACACTACTCAAATTAAGTGAAGGTTTCCAAGGGCAAGTTGGTACTCAGACTGAAAAACCAAGTGTGTTTGCACCTATCACTGGAGAAAGTCTCTAAGAACCAAGCAAATACCGTAAGTAAATGTGCACAAAAAGTAACCATTTGCTCTACAGATGCAAGACAGACAGGCACCTGTAAATGTCACCTCCGTAGCTGCTCAGTTACAAGGAGCTTACCGCTCATGAGCTGAAGCTAACTTGTGCTAAATGCTTAGGGAAAACAGTGAACTAGAAAGTGATTATGGTTGAAATTTCACTTACCCTAGTATAGTTTTTCAGAAACTGAGTTATTGTAACTTCAAAGCTGAGGTTTTCACACAAATCTGAAAGAGCCTGAACAAGAGCTGCTGGATCTTAAGAAAGGCCAGTCTGTATCTCCCAGCATTCTCTAGGGCTGAGTCATGACCAGATGGTATAAACAGGGTTGGATTTGAATACTAATTCCTACTATCCAAGTACAGACTACATCTTACTGTTGTTTGATAGCAAGTTCTTAAAGGACCAAAACAGACATTTTAACAATGTAAATCAATACCAAGAAAATGAATGCTGGCTGGGAGCAGATTCCACCTCTATTCATCTGGTTCAAGCTTACCTTCTCCCCTCTTTCCTTTGACACTTGTCTTCTGTCATTCATATCACACTTGTTACCCAGGATCATTCTCTCAACATCGGAAGAGGCATGCTGCAGGGGAAACAGTGCACTGTAAAAACGGCCTGAGACAGACACAGAGCTTTGATGGGAAAACCCCAAACTGTCAGAAACATGGCAGCTTGTTCAGCAACAAAAACATCTTTCATGCATCACAAGCCGAAGTCAGAGAACCATTTAAAGGGAGAAGGGAGAATTACTTCAGCTGAGAGCCCTCACAGGGCCTATGCAAACATTTCCCCCAAAAGGCTCACGGACTCATTCTCATAACTCATATACAATAGCCAAACCTTCAATTATTCTAGTCTAAAACAGAAAAAAAAAATTAAGTCCTGAGTCACTGGAGAAAGTAACCTGGGTTCTGAACTATTTAAAAAGATCAACTATGTGGGTTCATTTTAATGAGCTAAATTATTTCCTAGTCAGTTTCTTTCTGAAATACCACAGAGATTTCAAAGAAAACTTAGTACCAACTATCCTGGAACTAACCCAAATTTCAAATATCTACAGAGGAAAAAATGTTAGAAAGGCAAAAAAAGTTACAGAAATATACAAGAGCCGGGCACCAGGCATCTTAGCTGTGGCTCTGTCTTCAAGTCTCTATGGACACTGGCAGGTCACTCCTTCCTCACCTGTTTCCTTAGGTAGATTAGGTTGTGTCTAAGCTCTGGCCTGAGTTTAAATATGAAAATGCTCCTCTGTCTACTATCTATACACAGCTGTTGTCCTGGAACCATTGGGGATCTAGCTTTTTTCCAGTGGGCAGGGTGGGCCTGTCCTGCCTATTCTGCTCCTCAGCAGCAGCCACCTCCAGGAGAAAGCAATAGCCTACCACATGTTCCTAGCGGCTTCTGTCCAGCATTGGCACTCTCCTTCCATACATACCTCTTCAATGTTTCTTATCCAATTTTTAATATTGTCAAAGGACTTTTCATTGGTAATGTCATAGACCAGCATAATTCCCTATGGGAGGAAACAAAAAGCTTTATGTCATACTTCATATACTTACAGCTCACAATGCAGGACATGCCTACCTGCCTCTCTCTTGTCTCTGTTGGTCTTTAAAGAGGGATTCATAATAAATTTGAAAAATACAGAGGCAAGAACTAATGAATTATGCTACTGTCTCACAGTCGAAATGAACTGTTAACATCGTCACTGTTAACTTTAATGAATTAGAGATTGTGGGAAATGTGAGCTGCTCTTTCTACCTGACCTCAGGTGATAATGATCGGCACCAACTAGAGCTTCAGGCCAGGCTAAGTAAGACAGGGCCAGTGAATGCTCAGAGGAAGAGGGCATGTTTCCAGGGCATGCTTGCTTATTACAAACGGAGATGATTGTTCTTCTCACTCCTCTACTGAGACCAAGACCATACTGTTCTAAATTTGTTCTTTCAATACAGACTTACCTGTATTGAATACAGGCTTTCAGTACAGGCTCACAATGTTACCATTTGTCTTAACACTAATAACTCATATGAAAACGTAATGCAATTATTACATGGGTTAGCTAAAGCACTATCATCATATTTTTCAAGATTCCCCTGCTAGGTAAAAATCTAAAAGATTTACCTTCCAAATCATTCAAATAACACCTCTACCCTAAGTGCCTAGACCACTCTTCAGTATTGTGAATACTATGTGAGCTGGTCACATGTGCCCTTACATTCAGTACTGTGAGTACTATGGAAGCTGGTCATGTGTGCCCTGTAGCTGGAGTTTTTCTCCAGTCCTGCCCGGCCCACAGCCGCTCAGACCCAAATATACACACAGACGCTTATATTAATTAAAACTGTTTGGCCTAATGGCTCAGGCTTCTTGCTAGCTAGATCTTACATCTTAAATTAACCCATTTCTATAAATCTATACCTTGCCACGTGGCTTGTGGCTTACCAGTATCTTTACATCTTGCTTCCTCTGTGTCTGCCTGGTGACTCCTGACTCAGCCTTCCTGTTCCCAGCATTCTCCTCTCTCTTTGTCCTGCCTATACTTCCTGCCTGGCTACTGGCCAACCAGCACTTTATTTATTAACCAATCAGAGCAACACATTCACAGCATACAGAGTGATATCCACAGTGGTGCCCTTACAGAAAAGAGACTGGAATAGATTAAGCATGGAAGCAGGAGACAGTAAAAGACCAGGACAACAGCTCCAGGAAAGCTAACTGAGGAGAATCTAATAAGCTAATACATGAGAAGAGGAGGTCAGGCTCTGAAAATATGGAGTCATGGGATCTCCAGGACCATTCTTCAGTACTGTGAGTACTAGGTACCATATGCACTTAAGTATCAATCCATTCAACAATATAGAATGGGCTGGTAGTTCAGTGGTAGAGTGCTTGCCTTGCATGGGTAAGCACTCCAGGCTTGATGTCCAGCACTTAAGAGAGTAGATAGAGAGACAGAGATACTGATTCTATGGCTGACCCTGACATGTTTGAAATCCTAACACTCAGGAGGCAGAGAAAAACTTCAGACCTGCCTAGGCTACATAGTAAAACATCTACAATATTCACACACACACACACACACACACACACACCACCACCACCACCACCACCACCACCACCACCACCACCACCACCACTAAAAAACCCTCCCAATTCCCCAGAATAATAAGTACCTACTATGTGCCAAATACTCTACTTATACTAGGTACTCTGAGCAGTGAACGGGATAACCAAGGTCCCTTCTTCTCATGAATGGCTAGCAAAGGAAACAGACCAATATACAATGAACTAGAATTCTGACACTTGCTACAAGGAAGCATGGGGAGCTTTGAACTAAAACAGCAGGGACGTAATCTTATCTGGAGAAGTGGCTCAAGAGGCGAGGACAGTTTATCTGAGAAAATGAGTAAAGCCAAGGCATGAAGCCCGATTACAGTTCAGTTGTTAACTTGACGAAAGGACTGGGACTGATGAAGAAGGAAGTCCATGGTACCTGCCACATAGCCAAAAAAAAAAAAAAAGCAATAGCATTCTGTCACTGAAGGTCAAAGAAAGCTTAGCAAGATGCATAGATCTATTGGGAAGAGGGACAAGACAGACAAGGCAAGATGTCCTTTAGGGAACACTGCATAGACACCAGCTGTTAGGTATCTCCTATAGTCACCACACATTCTTGTAAGCAAAATAGAAGATTGTGAGTCCCTCCCAAGTCTTCTGCTCTCTCTGTACTATCACATGGTGAAGGGCAATAAAACCTCAGCAGCTGTGGAAACACCTGGTATTTCCCTCATAGCTAGTCCCTAGGTCCTGGAGATCCTATGATTCCATATCTTCAGAGCCTGACCGTCTCTACTCATGTACTGGATTCTTAGATTCTCCTCAGTCAGTCTTTCCTGGAACTGCAACCCAGTCTTCAGCTGTCTCCTGCTCTCACTCTGACCTCTTCTAGTCTTTTCTGAAAGGACATCCGTGATCAACTCAATGCTCAAACATTCACAGCACCCTCCAATTGTTCTCAGAATTAAGTTCCACAGCATGGCAGGCAAAGTCCTGCACAGGCTGGATTCCAACTCTGTCAGTAAATATAAATGTAAGCAGAGACAAATCACATTAGACAAAAAAGACAGAAAACAAAAAATATTAAGAGTTTTCTCTCATGGAGGTAGGATTTGGGATGATTTCTTGAAATTCTTAAAGCTTTTTTATACCACTTAGGTAGATCCACTTTTAACAGCAAGAGAAAAAGTATTGTGTTTGTTTGTTTGAGACAGAGTTTTACTATGTAGCCCTGGCTGACCTAGAACTTGCTATATAAACCAGGCTGGCCTTGAACTCATAGAGATCTGCCTGCCTGAGTGCTGGGAGAAAAGGCGTGTAATTATTTATATGATAAGCAATATTCTCCTCTACCCCACCCCTCCTTACCTCAAATGCACATTTTACTTCATCTATACACTTTGTAAAAGTTTTAAAAAATAAAAGTGAAAAAGTGCACTTTTAAAATTAAAAAGTACTGAAGTTTTATGCTACATATAGCTCACCACAATAAGAAAAAACAAAAAAACAGTAATTACTGATGCAGAATATTTAGCTATCTACAGTTAAAATTAACCAAGTAACTACTATAGTGCTATTATCCTTTGGGCTAAATGATGAAGCAATATCATTTATGTGCCCTGTCTACCTCAAATACCCCTTCCTTTGGTGAGCACAGAAATTGAACAGCGTGGTGTGAGGGGTAGAGGCTTTCAAGCTAGATGCTTCTAGCTTAGGTGCCATCATGTATTTAACAGGGAGACCCTGGAAGACAGTATTTTAGCTTTCTCGGTCGCCAACATGAGATTCTTCTGAGGATCTCCTAAGATATTATTTGTAAACTACTTAACCCAGAATTCAGGACATAACTTGACCTCAACAAACTGCAGATATTTACTAACTTACTTCTTTAATTTCAACAGCAAAAGTCATTACACTATTTCCTATGGTTGTATGGTAACTGATATTAATATGGACCTGCTAGAACTATAAATTAATAAGTATGCCAGGTAAACTTTCTAGACCTAATAGAGTCTACAATGAGCATTGCTGCCTAAGAATTCAGAAGAAGTTGCTGGTCTATGAGAAGTAACAATGATGTAATGATATGGCCCTTCTTCCCCTTACAGCCTAATTGTCCAATCAAGGTTTACTGTAAAGCCTGTCAAGTCGCTGACATGTTTAAAACAAAACTAAGAAATCCCCATAGTGGCAGACTCCAGAAGAATGCTGCATGCCTGGTCCGACCAACCAAAGCTTGCCATGACTACCAACAGCCCTACAGCTCACGGGACCAACCAAAGCTTGCCATGACTACCAACAGCCCTACAGCTCATGGGAACAAGCAAAGCTTGCCATGACTACCAACAGCCCTACAGCTCACGGGGAACAACCAAAGCTTGCCATGACTACCAACAGCCCTACAGCTCACGGGAACAACCAAAGCTTGCCATGACTACCAACAGCCCTACAGCTCACAGGAACAAGCAGCCTGAGAGACCCAAGACTTCAACAGAAGAGCATTTTCTGCAGTCTTCCACTGATTCACATTGTCAGCAAGTATTTACTGAGCAACTACTGTGTCAGGAACCAGCACTGTACACAGCAAAACAAAAGAGAAAAGTAAGGTAAGATACTTACCTTCACAATGGAAAAGCTAGTATTAATCAGAATAGCAATGATCTGTAATTATGTGAAGTAACAGGAAGAAAGATGAGGCAGTAGAAACATGAGAAATCCAGATACTCCTTGAGTCTAAATTAACTAATACATCCCACTGGCCTCTTTCTTCACATCATGTACTAGAGCTAAATATCCAAGTGAGACATCCACTCCACAAGGTAGTGTTCCTGCCTACTCTCAAGGGAAAGGGAACATAGAACTGGTGGGACCACCTAGCCCCAGAATGTAAAACACTGGCCAACACAAACACTAGTGTGTCTAAGATGTTCTAATCAAGTTACCTGTGAACTATACCAAACCTTCCCTGTTAAAATGTTCTTTTTTATCTTCCCCGGAGAAACAAATACCAGCAAATGTATCCCTGGCACACAGAGGAAGTCCCTTCCCTCTGACTCCAATCTAAGCAAAATAAAAGAACAGCAATCACTCTCTTTATGATAATAAAACTCCTTACAATCTTAAAGTATCTGTTTTGGCTAGGTTTTTTTTTTTTTTTTGTCAATTTAACATATGCTAGAGTCATCTGAGATGAGGGAATCTTCACTGAGAAAATGCCTCCATAAGATCAGCCTATAGGGAAAGCATATGGAGCATTTTCTTATTGATGACTGATGTGAGAAGATTCAGCCCACTGAGGAGTCCTGAGCTATATAAGAAAGCAAACTGAGCATGCCATGAGGAACAAGCCAGGAACCAACACTTATTCATGGCCTTAGCATCAGTTCCTGCCTTTAGGTTCCTGCCCCAGCTTTCCTGGATGATAGGACTACAAGTTATAAGATGAAATAAACCCTTTCTTCCCAGTTGACTTTGGTTACAGTGTTTTATCATAACAACAGAAACCCTAACTAAGACAGTAGCACAGAACCAAGTGTGGAGAACACATTAAATGGCTAGTGGGATGCTACAGCGTGAAAAGGACCCTCAAACTTGTGGTAGAGATGAGTTACTAATACTCAAATAATGGTGGACAAGGGGAAGTAGAGGAAGAAGGGGTGACAGTACTGTAGTGGAAGGACCTGTGGATCCAGGTCATATCCTCCTGGATGCAAAGGATAGCTATCACCCCTGCAGCTGTTACTCTCTGTCATTCCCAGGAGTACAGGAGTCTCGGTAGCTGTACCTACAACCTATCAGGTGGGCTCCATGAGGTTTAACTTTCAAAGACTGTCTGTGCATATCATCAAAATTCAAGGCTCAAACTTGGGCTTGGCTTACACCTTCTTAATTTATTTGGTTTTTGGTGCTAGAGAGTTAACATCAGGCATGTTAAACTCATGTTCGACCACTGAGCCACAGCCCCTAACTCAGGCCTAAAGCGAGTGATGAAGCTCTATCCTGGGCCTGACATCCCAGGCCCAGCCCACACACTTCTGATTCCAAGTAGCTTATCCACCATTGAATTTCCAGCACCACACAGGACCGGCCCAGAGACAACGGACACTCTAAATGCATTAAACAGAGATGCATGTGAGGGCAGAAAAACAACCAGATGATGGAACTATGACAATAAGGACATGCCCGGGAGTAGCCAAGAAGGTCCTGGCAGCCAAGGTCCTCTAGAGCTATGAATCATTCAGCCAGGCAAGAAGTCATAAGCAAGGCCAGGTTACAGGGGTGGATGGAGAGAGATACAGGGTGATATGGCCATAGGGCTGAGGGACAAAAGAGTACAAGAAAGGAACACTTAGTCACAGGGTTTGTGGTTTGCCAAGACTGCCATCAAGTACTAACAAAAAGAAAAAAGATAACAAAAATGTAAAACTACTTCAGCAGAATGTAGAGGAGTTCTAGAACATCTAAGCTAATGGCTTGATTGCTTATTATAAAGACTAATAGCAAAATACAGCTATTAAAAATCAAATACAATTTTTAAAACCCTTAAAATCTTGTTTTCGCATTTAAAAATTTGTTTTCCTTCACTTTACTGTGTAGGGAGGCGAGGAAACTCTTAGTGAATTTGTGAGGAGAACAGAGTCCTGACTGATAAGCACTCATGGGAATGAGCAAAGGCCACCGTGGGTCAGGCTCAGGAACTGGCAAAGCCTTCCTCTGCTCTATGTGTACATGCTGACAGTGTACAGTCTCCATGGAGACTGCAGTTTCCTCCTCCTGATGTCTAATGCCCGAACTGCCCCTCACTGAGACCTCCTATGGAGACAGAGTGGCCCCTCTTCCTCTTCTGTACGTAATCAATGCTCTGAGATGTTGTGTGTACGTGCTGCTCCATCAGAGCAAGCGCAGGCCACCCAATCCCAGCTCTTCTGTGTTTGTGTCTATGTGTCTGCTCTTTCCTCATTCCCTCGTTTGCTCCAGTCAGGACCAAGCTGGTGCTGCTGAATGAGGCAGTTCTAGACTCTAGCTTCGTAACTATCTATATAGGCATGAATACCCCTATTTGATTTTCACCTGAAGGGTTAGAAACCCCAAAACTCACTCACCATGGCTCCTCTATAGTATGCTGTTGTAATTGTTCGAAATCTTTCCTGGCCCGCTGTGTCCCTAAAATTGGAAACAAAGAAAGGGAAGAGTGACTTTAAGTTACCAGCAACACAGGCAAGGGCCCCAAGTTATAGATTCTGATCTGCTCTCAGTGCAGTGGAGGCGGGAAAAGGAGAATGAGGCACAGAGACAGCACACTGTGCCTTGAGAGGGGGTGCAGTGGTGTCCACAGGTACTGCTAGAACCCACAGTGACTTGGATGAAAAACTGGGACTTGTTGGTAAAAGCAGCAACAGGGAAATAGACAGACAGGTCCCACCGGAACTGGCATGAGGGAGGCGACAGAACAGTTCTAGATTCTTGGCTCCCGGAGGCAGCGATGGCCCTTTCTCTGAGCACTACATGACTAAGGTACTGTGCTTTCTTGACTGCATGTGTGATTTTGTACAAAGCAAACTACTGAACTGGACTTACTACTGTGTACATTCTGCTCAGCAGAGCAGAACAAAACACGTCTCCTCCAGAATACCTTCAGAGCACAGTCTGCAGTTAATTCCACAGGAACCTGGAGTTCAACATCATGCTCCAAGTTCCCAAAGACTAAACATAAACATCTCAAAATTACATAATCTTTCACCTATTCTTCCTTTTGAGTTGATCACATACCACTAAAATATATATTACAGGATGGGAGTGTAGCCTACCAAGGTCTCAAGTTCCATCTCTAGCAGCAAACCAGGGCTGTGTGAGCAGGAGCATATACCACACCACACCACACCCACACACATACGCACACACGCACATGTGTACACACACACACACACACACACACAAAAAACCCACACACACTCTTTCTCACTCTCCAAGAAATGTTGACATTTCTAATTAAATTTATAGGCTAAATCCTACAAAGGAAGCCAAATTTTCTTAATATTTAGGGGAAAATCACTATTTTAAAATTTGCCATTTATAGTCAGAATTAATTCACTTCCTGTTGTACTAAAACAAACTAAATTATACAATTTAATTGCAAAGAAAAGAGAGAGGTATTTGTAGAAATATATTGAAAACCTAATACATACTAAACCCTACCAAGGAATGAAGGTTCAAAAGAAATACAGTCAATTAAAGCAGTAAATACCTTAATATTTATATCTACTTTACAAAATACTTTACCACACATGATGCCCACTGCAACCCAGCATGAAGTGGGGTGATGTTATCATCTTAATTCTGCAAGATACAATAGGCTCAGGAGAGTTATGGTCCCGTTTCTGCCACTAAACAGCTCACAGCCTTGAATGAGACTCCAGTATTGCAAGTCTCAGTGGCTGAACACCGGGATGGGACACACACCAAACATGTATCTTGGTATTCTCTTCCCCACCAGCACTAGGAAAGTGAGGAACTTATTCTGTGTTTAGCAAACAAGGAGGAACACAGACGCCAAGTGCCTTTGAGTGGATTAATCACATTTCCTTGACACAAATATACTACTAATTTGGACCTAGCGCGCGCACACGCGCGCGCGCACACACACACACACACACACACACACACACACACACACACACAGAAAAAATTTTAAGGGTGAATGTGTTTCTCTGAGTTCTGTGATGGAACAAGGGGTGTATGTGTATGGAAATAATAGCTGACAACTTACTGCTTACGAGTGGCATCGGCAGTATAAGGCAGACTGTGGGATTGTGCCCTCAAACTATGGTATCTGATGCTATCTCTAGGTGGATAGTGACAGAATTAAGTTAAAGAACACTCATGTGGCATCCTTTGGAGAACTGCTTGTGGGTGTGTGTGGAGGGGAACCCCATATACATTTGGTATCAAAAGTGTTTAAAATTTTTAATTTGTTTTTTAAATTCACAGTAACCTGAAATAAGACAAGGAGTTACTTATATTCTTCCTTATTTCTCAGTTAAATAGGCTCTACTTAATAAATTATAAAACATCAGGGCTATAGGGGACCTCTACTCTTATCAATCCAACTTATTTACAGGTGAGAAGAAGCAGGGCCTGAGAAGGCGCAATGGTTTGGAGAAGTTTCTCCCAACGACATTTTAAAGGCTTGGGGTGGTGATACTAGGAGATGGTGACATCTTTAGGGGACTGGGCTTAGGGAGAAGTCCTTAGATCACCAGGAGCACTTTCAAGTGGACTGGAGGGCCCTGGACCCTTCCTTCCTTCCTAGCCCACAAAGCAAGCAGTTGCTTGCTCTGCCACGCATTCCCTGCCACTGCTATTCGACCTCATCAGAGACCCAAACCAATGGTCCTACAGTGGTTCCGCCTAACCGAGGACTAACTGGACCAGAGAACCAGTGGCTCAAGGTTTTTTTTGTTTTGTTTGGTTTTTTGTTTTTTTGAGACTGGGTTTCTATGTGTAGCTCTGGCTGTCCTAGAACTCACTCTGTAGATCAGACTGGCCTCGAACTCAAGACCTCCACCTGCCTCTGCCTCTTGAGTGCTGGGATTAAAGGTGTGCGCCACTACTGCCCTCCAAGTATTCTTAGTGATGGACAGAAAGCAAGAGCTTTCCCTGAAGTCCTCAATTTAGAATACTGTGACTGGAAGTCCATGGTCTGGGACACTCAGCCATTTTACTGCCTCTTGAGTCACAGCTGTAACTGTAATGGAGAAGTAGTTTCTGCTTTTCAGCCTTTGGAAGAATGGGCTCTGGACCTCTTCTGGCTCAGTCTCTGCTCCTCGCCTCCCGACTCTGCCACAGAAGGATGTGCAGCACTTACTCCCCTGGGTGTTTGCGAAGGGAAGGTCTGAGGGATTGCACGATGTCTTTAACACCCCGATTCACATTTTAACCCCACTTTCAATTTCCAATTCAAATAGAAACTCCATGTGCCTTCATTTTTTTACTTACCATATCTGAAGTTTAATTTTCTTTCCATCGAGTTCTATCGTTCTGATTTTAAAATCAATTCCTGCCAGAAAACAAAGAAGGATATGCTAAGTTCCTCAAATTCAATCCAAGTCTTATTAGGGAGGGAACAAAGATTTCTATTGGAAAAAAAAAAGCTCTCCAACGCACTGGAAAATGTGAGCACACAGAGGGTGTGAATGGCATGTTTCCTCTGAATACAGGCTGGAGAAAGGAATGCTAATCACTCTGCAAAGCATTCCCACACATGTGAAATGCAGGATTACAGGCCTCATTATTTGGGCACAAATGGACCACATCCTGCAAAGTTATACAATTCAGAAGGACTGAGAACATAACATATTTTCTCCTTCCTGAAATACATATACACAATGCTTTCAGTCTTCATGCCCCGACCTTTCCCTACAGAAGGCCATGGGGCCTCTTTAAAACAATTGTCTTCCCCTCTCTTCATTTTAGTCAGAACCTGCAAACTTAAGAAAAAAAAAATGAGACTCTGCCCAGCTGCTGGCAAGGGAGGGAAGGCTTATTCTATTTATACAATTAGCAGGGACTTCATATACTTCTTAATAAATGTCCTGATGGTTACTGTCTGCAACTGAATAGCAGCATGGTTTTTAGCCCTGGCCACACTTCAGAATTCCAGAGAGAAACACAAGGACAACAAAGAACTCGCCTGACTAGGCCTGCCTCCTCCAACATCTGACACGCATTTAACCAGTCACAAGCTGTTCTCCAAACTACCAGTGTAATGTGAACCCGAGGCCAAAGCGCACCAGGCCTGAAGGGTGACACAGGAAAGTCCTTTGGGACTCTGTCACTTCAGAAGTTCAACATCTCCTCCCCTATCCGCACCCCATGACAGCTTGAAACTTCACAACTTACTGAGGACTTATTCTACAAAGGAGCACAAAACCCTTGCCTTATCAGCATGCTTTAACATTTGTTAGGAATAAAGCTGCTTTCTAAAAAATAGGCCTCATTAGCTCAGGCTGGCCTCAAATCACTCTGTAGCTGAGGATGACCCTGAATTGATCTTCCTGCTTCTCTACTTTCCAGGTGGTAGAACTGCCCATATGCACACCACTCCACCCCGCCCCACCAGCTTACGAAGTGCTGGATAATCTAGGGCTTTTGACATGCTGGGTAAGCACTCTCCCAACTGAGCTACAGCTCCAACCCCAGGAATAAGGGCTCTGTGGGGATCAGAGACTAATACAGCTGGACAGCAATTTGCTAATCCTCCTCATCTGGCCACTCAGCTGTATTTAGTTTTCCCATTCTTTCACCTTTTAAAACACTGAACTCAGTCTCCCATCCTCTTCAAGAACACATATAAACTGTGTATCCTATAAATAGTCTTCAACAGTATCCGTAGCATTTGGAGCGTGGAGGGGTATCATGCAGCCATGTATAATACCTCTTCATAGGGAGGTGGAAAGCACCCAAAAAGCCTGCTTCCCAGCTCCAGCTTTCAGTAATGCATATGCATAAACCAACTGGATCTCACCCTCTCCTCCGGGTGGTACTTTTCCATGGGAGCCTTTGGAGCTTTCCGAGTGTGGAAACAGACAAAAATGCCACCCAGGCTGATGTATCAAACTAGCCTCTTCATCATTCTCCTCTCTCACTAAGGCCCTGGACTGTGAGCAAATACAATCTGATCCCAGTGTTCCCAGGTTACACGGCTCACATTTCTTCTACAGCGGTTGGCATTGCAGGGGCAGCTGGTAATGTAAGCAAAACTTAGCACCGAAGCATGACTATCAGTGTCTGCCCTCACTTGTTTCAGATGTAGACACTAGTTTTTAATGTGACCTGAGTTTTCAAAATACCTCCAAATCCGGTGTAACAATGACCCTGTAGAAATCCTCTTTTGAACAGGCAAGGTAGCTAATGGGTAAGAGAACTTGTCAATCCAAGCTCAATGCTGGATCACACAGTGGAAGGAGAGAACTAAGTTGTCCTTTAAGTTGTCCTTGGACTTCCATCCATGGGAGTGGCAGGTTGTGGGGCCACCCTCCACAGCAGACACACACAAAACTCAAGTGCAAAACAAATTGACAACATAAACTTTCTTCTACTCTGTATCTCTTTTTGGCCTCCACATCAAGAACAAGCCTAACACCCAGTAGGCATTCAATAAATGTCTCTTGAAATTAACATTCAAAAATTTTAATTATTTCTAATTATGTGCATATATTTGTGTGTGTGTGTGTGTGTGTGTGTGTGTGTGTGTGTGTGTGTGTGTGTAGAGGCCAAGGATGTTGATCCCCTGGAGCTGGACTTACAGGTGGTTGTGAGTCACCTTATATGGATACAGGGACTTGAACCTGGTGGTGCACGCCTTTAGTCCCAGCACTCGGGAAGCAGAGGCAGGTGGAGCTCTGTGAGTTGGAGGCCAGCCTGGTTTACAGAGTGAGTTCCAGGAGAGCTAGGGCCATGTAGAGCCTGTCTCAAAAAACAAAATAAACAAAAGCCCCAACAGCCTGGGTCCTCTGGAAGAGTATGTGAACTAAACTGATGAGCCACCTCTCCAACCCAGAAATTAACATTAGAAAACTCAAGCCTTTCCAGATCAGAGAAATAAAGCCAGGAGAAGGGGTAAAGGGGACTAGAGGGTAAGAAGTGGGGCTTCAGATCTGCAAGTTCTGAAGAGTGCCTCACACAGTCAGAAAGACAGTACCCACCACGGAGCTGTACACTTCAAAACGGGAAGGCATTGGATTTGTGCAGCGTATCACATGAACTCAAGCCAAAGTTGGCTTGAGAAAGCCTCCATTCTCAAGTGCTCTAATAGATGGAAAAAACACAGCCTAACTCGGTACTAAGCTAACTCAGCAGTTTGCTTTATAAGGAATAATGGTCTCAGGTAATCCCATCAGCCCAGCTTTAGTCAAACTAGGTTCAAAATGAGGCAAATGCCAAGTTCTAGTCAACGAGCTGTCTCTGCACCCCACTTCCTTTTCTGTAGCTGTTGCCCAGCCATGTGGCAGGCAGCCCTAGAGTATCACTGGACCTGCCCTGTTCTAGGGGCCAACTGATTTATGAATCCTTCTGGGCTCATGAAATGTAATTTGTTTAAACTTGCTTTTCTTTCTTTCCTCATTGTCATCATATGTGTGAGAAAGAACTCTAGTGTGCACCACAGCAGAGTGTGGAGGTCAGAGAAGTGGAGGTCAGAGAAGGACTTCCTTGTGAATGGTGGTATTTGGCATTGGTTCAGCTGCAGAGTACGGAGGATTAGCCAATCAGGACCTTTCACTAGCCATGGAGGGTATCAGAACTGAACTGGGAAGTGAAAGACCTAGACAGGAGGCCTAACTGCTCTGGACTGCTGTATCCTCAACACCAAAAAACCACGCCAAACAAAGCTGGGGAGCAGGATGCTGGGGAGCTGGCCCACAGCTGGAGAGCTTGTACTGCTCTTGCAGGACTCTTGTTCAGTCTCCAGCACTCACATTGGGTGGTTCAGAGTTGTCTGAAACTCCAGCTCTAGGGAATCTGACACCCGCTTCAAGACTGTGGACACCTGTACTCATGTACACGTACACACACACACACACACACACACACACACACACACACACACACACACATCATTTTTAAAAAGAAATAAAAATATGGTTTGGTTTTGGTTTTTTTGGAAGTGCTGGGAGGGAGGGCACGTGAGTCTGCTCAGTGGGTCAATTGCTTGTCTTGGGAGCATGAGGACTGACTTCCAGCCAGGCTGGGTGGCTTGTGCTTGTGTTTCTAGTGCTGGGGGTGGAGACAGCCAGGCAGGTCCCTAGGCTCACTGCAGCCATCCTAGCCTTACCTGATGAGTCCAGGCCAGTGAGACATCCTGTCTCCAAAAACTATATGGATGACACCTGATGAACAACATCCACAGTTGACCTCTGGCCTCCACATTCAAGTGCACACACATGCGTATGCCCCCCAAACACACACACACATGAATGCATGTACTCATAATAGTTACAATTATGAGAAATCACTCTCCCTTAAAAATAAAGATATTTATAATTAGTTTGACAATAATATCAATAGAAATGTAGTGGATCAACATTCTCTTTAACATTTAAAGAAAAGATACATTTCTGAGACTACTCCAGGGGTTAAAAGAATAATTACCAATAAAATTGGATCAGTTAGGATATTTTCAATGGAAGGTAACAGACTTCAAGTCAAGCTAGTTTAATGTAATCTGTTAACTCACACAGTAAGCCCAGTGGTGGCTGAGGTTCAGGGAAGGCTAGGTCTAGAGGTTCCAGCTCATTTCTCTGTACCTCCCTCCGCTCAGTCCTTCTGAGGATCAGGTTTATCCTCGGACTGTTGTCAGCTCCTGACAACAAAGCAAGAAGAAAACAGACCACTTCCTATCCTCTCTTCCAACACACATGCCTTCACGACTCATTTTCCTCTTCTTCTCCTTCCATCTTCTCTCACTCTTCGCTTTTTTTGAGCATGTGTATTCGTGTGTGTGTGTGTGTGTGTGTGTGTGTGTGTGTGTGTGTGTGTGTGTATGTGAAAAGATCAGATACCCCTGGCACAGTCCATGTATCTATTTCCTGGAGGTAGGGTGTGTCCCAGTGGGGGTCTGAAAACAACTTGTGGGAATCTGGTCTCTCTGTGAGTCCCGGAGGCTGAACTCAGGGTGAGAGGCTTTGCAGTGTTCGACCCATCTCACCCCTCACCATCTTCTCCCCCGCCCCTTTCTCTCTGTCTCTCTCTCTCTCTTTCACCCCCCCCCCCCATCTCTCCCGAGACCAGGTCTCTTACTGGCCTGGAACTTGTGATGAAAGGCAAGGCTGGCTGGCCAGGGAGCCCCAAAGTTTCACTTTTGAGCATCAGGAGCTCAAAACACAGGGTTTGTTTGTTTGTTTTAAACATACGATTGAACTCTGGTCCTTCAGGTCCTTGTGTTGTGCTTGGAAACTTCCCAACTAAGCTCCCTCTCCAGCCCCTCATGTCTCATTTCTCAAGGGCTTGTCATAGGGATGTCATGTTCTGGTGGGCTAAGGCCAGATTTCTGCAGTAATCACTGCCCTGGGACTTACCAAGACTGAACTAATCTAAATTCATCCCAAGATTTAGATCAAGGCCCATCCTTGAGTTTACTGACACTGAGTACTTCCCCAGTACACAGGGCTACTAAAGACAGAAGGCCTGCTTGGCATGAGTCATATCTTTTTATGATATTCAAATATATCTCATTAATGAAATGTCATGTTTGTGTCTGTGTGAAATGGGCAAATCATAGCCTGTGTCACCACCCCCTGTCAAGACCATGCCTCCATTACTATCAGCTGCTGCAGTTCTCTGAGGGTAACCTCACCTAGTGCTCAATCACCGACCAGAAGTCAAAAAGGCAAGATGGTGAGCAATCCTCCAAGAATCCGACACATCCTCTGCTAACTTGAGGGTCACAGCCAGGACCGTCCTCCAGCCCTCCTGGCTTGTTCCAATTCCCCAGTGACTAGAAGCTGAAAGGGGAGGAGTAGCACAAAGCCAGCACCAACAGTCACAGTGCAGGCCTCTGCGGGTGCTTGAACATACAGCCAGGCAAAAGGCCCTTACACACAGATAAAATGAAAATCTTTTAAATAATAAAATTGAAGAGAACAATACATCTCTAAAAACAGCTTTCTGAAGCACTATATTTAGGGTCAAAAGCCTCTTCCTGTTTCAATAGACTTTTAAAGAGCATCAGATTTTGGCAGCAAAAAATACAATAATTTGTGTTCAAAATGACAGCTGTGTATCACCCTGACTCATGAGCACTCCATGACCCACCCACAGGCTATGTGAGTGTGCCTCACTCAGCTGGCATCTACCTCAGGAGACCAGATTCCAGAGTTGAGCCTACGGTGCTCAAATGCACCCAACAGGATTTTTTTTTTTTTGATGGTTTTAAAAGACTTAGCTTCCCCATTAATATTTATCTATTCAAATAACACAGGAAACATATTGTAAGAAAATATTCTCAAGGGATTCAAGGTCATTTTCATTTTGACAATTTTTTTCTGAATGGACTCTTTATGCTAAATGGCTGCTTACAACTGATCATGTTATTCACTATAAGGAGGCAGAAGAGGGGAGAGAGGACCACAGAATCACGGGCCTGGAAAGAATCTTGGAAATTAACAGCATAGGTTTGCTTTTATGGCTAAAAAAATGAACCCAGACAGATGCAGGAATTTAATCAGTCATAAAGACCAATACAAATGGTGGATTACAAATTAAATTTCATGTGCTCGCTTCAGCAGCACACACACTAAAATTGGAACGACACAAAGAAGATCAGCATGGCCCCTGAGCAAGAATGACATCCAAATTTGTGAAGTGGTCCATATTTTATCCATTTGGCACTTCATCTTGAAGTACTACTGCCTTCCAAGGGAATTATTAGAGATGCCAGCTAATGTAACAACGAGATTTATTTTTTTTTTTTTCGAGACAGGGTTTCTCTGTAGTTTTGCGCCTTTCCTGGAACTCACTTTGTAGACCAGGCTGGCCTCGAACTCACAGAGATCCGCCTGCCTCTGCCTCCCGAGTGCTGGGATTAAAGGTGTGCGTCACCACCACCACCCGGCTGAGATTTATTTTTTAAAAAACATTTCTGGGGTGTGTGTGTGTGTGTGTGTGTGTGTGTGTGTGATATGATTATGGGCTTTTAGGCCATGATAGATATGTGGAGACTGGAAGACAACTTTGTGGGCTCCACTTCTGTCCATCTTTATATGGTGATCAAGGTCAGGTTGCCAGCCTTGCACACCACAGACACTTCCACCGAGCCATCTCACTGATGCTCATATAAGATTAGTTGATACATTACACCAATAAACTACTGTTTCCTTCTCAGATTGTAGACATACTGTCATCTAACAGTGGAGGAAAACAAGACAATATGTTAGGAAAGCATTCTGTGTGGGTGGGGGAACTGGATTAGATTAGAGTCCTGATTTTCCATTCAATGAGAGAAGGAAGGAGACCCCCATTCCTTCCCTCATGGAGTAAGACAACAGGACTCGGCTAGCATCCCTAAGAAGAAAGCATTTTCTGGGGATACCCACAGGACACAGGGCTTCAAGGGACTAGGGAGGTGTGACGTGGAGTGCATGCTCATTCACAGTACTGCTTATAATACAATTCTCAGAAACCAGTGAGGCAGCTGAAGCCAGCTGGAAAGATGAGTTTCACCAGAACCGGGGAGGAAACATGGAGCCTAGCCCAACCCACAGCAGACAGACTTGACAAGGAAAGGAATTTGGGTGAACAAGAATGGGCCACCTTTCAACCTGCAAGTTAGAAATCGTTTAACACTGAGAAGGAACAGACTATTCCAAACTATGTTACACTGAAGTCAGACTAGTTGACAGATGAGCATAAACTAACCACCTCCCCCAGAGTAGAGAGGCTGCCCTGGATTAATGGCTGGGGAAAGGATGCCTGCCACTGGCTGAGTGTGGGAAGGACTGCTTTCAGGCTGGCCTTGGGAACTCTCCTGGGGAGTAGCAGGCCAGCCCTCCTGACCTTCAGCATGAGCTATGACTTGATGCATTCTGTCCTGTGGGTGCTACAGTTCAGAACTACACTCAGTCCTCTCCAGTCTGGAGACTCCTGGAACACTTGGGGATAGAGGGGAGGGGACCTGCTGCCTGAATCGTTAAAATGGGGTGTGCAGAAAGGTGAGAGGTCTTCAACTCGATTTTCCCTACCTGTTCCTACTGAAGTTTAGGGTTTTGTTTGGTTTAGGATCTGAGCTTTTGGCTGCAGGCACTAGAATGGTGGGAAAGAACATTATCTGGATCACTCAGCCTTTCCATAAATGATAGCAAAGCACAAATTCAAGGCTAGGTTTACTAAAAGCATTGAACATATTTCTACATGGATTGTCCATTCCCTTTTATGTACTTTAAAAGGCAGAAATTTAACATCATGTTTTTCAAATTAAAAAGGGAAAGATTTACTTTGGTTTAAAAGCACACTTGAAAACAGCTGGAACCCCAGGCTGTCTGCAAACGAGTTATGTGGTTTGTCTATTTACATTTCTGAGCTATTTCAGAAATGAGGAGGGGAGGCTTCCCAAATATTGAAGTCTACTTTAGAGAAATCTACATATACTCTCTTAATTTAAAATGTTGGTTAATTTTTTTATTTTACATAAATGGGTACCCTCAGAGGCAGGTCAGATCCCCTGAAATTGTAGGTACAGATGGCTGTGAGCTACCACATGAGTACTGGGAATCACACCCAGGTCCTCTGGAAGAGCAGCAAGCACTCTTTACTGATGAAACATCTCTCCAATCCCCTTGTTCTTGGTTTATGAGTCAAGAGTCTTGCTATTTGGCCTAGGCTGGCCTCAAACTCAGAATCTTCCAACCCAGCCTCCCAAGTGGTGGTGGTTACAAAGATATTTATTATTAGCAATTTGGACAAAGCACAGGCAGTTCATGCCAGCCACATTTGGCCTGTGCTTATGTGTACTTCCAAACATGGAGAATAATGGAATTTTAGAACTGGCTTCTAGGTGATTATTTAAAATCTAATTAGTGAGCTAGGAAAAAGTGAGCCACAGACTGCAGTTTTAAAATACTTTTTACAAGGAAAAGGGAAAAACCTGGAGAAAATGTATAAAAGTATATAAATGTATAAAAGAATTACAATTAAGAATGCTACTTGGATTTTAAACATTCTGTGAGTTTTTAATCTATTGTCACCGTATAGTCAGAGCTACTTACTTTTCTATCCTTATATTAAAATTTACTATTTGTCTTCCAGCTTGAAAATTTTAAAGTCTAATATTTAAGAGGCAAACATTTAGATAAGACTTTAGATGACCACTGAAAGCCATGCATATTTATATTAGCTCAGTTAAATCCACCCAAAGAGTAGATTTTTTAAGGTGAACTAACAAGTAGTCAGAAAACACAACTTATCATTTACAAAGACACCTGACATCATAAAAAATGCAGTAGAACTTTTCATATTTCTTCAGTTCTTCTACTCTATGAATAGGAAGTGGCAAACTAAGTCTCATTTGTGGTAGAAACTAACCATGACACAAATCACCACTTCCTGCTTGAAAAAGCTGCACAGTGTTATACTGTTTTAGAATTTTCTACTTATATCTAAATTAAATTAATTCAACGTGGCCTTCTTCATACGACAGTTGTACCCATTAGATCTGATCAGACTAACATGAGATGACAAATCAGGAAGATTTGTCTTTTACAAATTGGGGAAGAATCCTCAATTTTTCTTTAGGCCACAAATGTATATGACAGAATAAAAACACGACGGTTAAGCACAGATGAATTTGTTTGGCAGTGCTGGGGAGAGAACCCCAAGCTTTGGAAATACTAAGCAAGTTCTGGCCCACTGAACTAGGTCCTGAACCCGCATGTGTACTTTTATCTAAGAATTCGTGTGTATGTGCTTGTGTCTTAATTTCTGTGACCGCCCTGACTGTCGTGGGTTTTTGGAGGACTATGGAAGACTAGAAAGGCAAGTGAACGCTGTGTGTGCGGTTAAGAGGCCGTCCCAGTCGGAACTTTCTGACAGCAGAGCTGAACCACGTAGAACACTGGCTCAAGGTTTCCGAGGAGAACGATGGTAGCAACCAGGCCAGAGACACCTCTTGTGATACTCTGGCTGCTTTCTGCCCCTGTCCTAAGATCCTGCCTGAGGCTAAAGTGAAGAGTTTTGTACTAACTTTGTTAGCAGAGGTGATTTCAAGACAGCCTAATACTGACTCCATCATGTGGTTATGAGTGGTCACTTATACAGGTCTCCAATGAAAAAGAACAGGCAAGGCAAAAAGAAATAAAAATGTACACTTTGAGGAGAAAAAGTACATCAGGAAATTTCATGTTGGAGCCAAGTCTTATGCTTAAAGGCACAAGAAGTTTAAAGAAAGGCCTGGTGTTAAATGAAATAGAGAGAGTGGTGCATTCAGGGCAAGATCCCACTCCTAGTACCAACTTCCGTCTTAGTTACTTTTCTATTGCTGTGAAGAGACACCATGACCAAGGCAACTGAAGAGAAGAAAGAGTTTATTTGGGGCTCACAGTTCAGAATGTATATCATCATCATGGAAGCGAGCATGGCGGCAGGCAGGCATGACCCTAGAGCAGTAGCTCAGAGCTTAATCCTGATCCACAAGCACAAGGCAGAGAGAGCTAACTGGAAATGGCATGGGTTTTTGAAACCTTGTACCTGCACACACACATGCACCTCACACACATGCATACGCTCCAGTACTTATACATACACAGGACATGTGTCTCGAGTTTTAGTCTGGAAGTGACAGTGAGTCTGACATTTATCAAGAGGAAAGTTCAAGATTCTCTGTGAGCAAATGTTTTGTCTTCAATCAAATCTCTGTTCACAAAGAGATTTGTGAACTACTCTTTCTAGCTCCGAGATTTCCATTTTCTTCCCATCATTAATTCATGATCACTTCAAGAACCAAACTGCTGGAAAACGAAAGCAGCTGTATCTCCTCTGCTCCAACCACGGTTGCCAAGAAAGCCATCTCTGCAGCAGGAAAAGCCCTGTAGTGTGAGTCACCAGGCTCTCTAAGCCTAGAACTGCCTTGTCTGCACTTCAACAATCCAGTCAGGCCTTTTCACTTAGAGGGAAGGGAAAACTGCAGTCACTGAAGAAAAATGATCTCAAAACAAACAGCAAATCCCTCACTTTACACATTACTGCAATGGGGGAAAAACAGATGCCAATCATTGGAGTTAATTCTGGGAAAAATGACAACTGCATTCCAATGATGCTGGGAAAAAACATGCATCAAGACATGGGGTGGATCCCTTGGATCTGCCCAAGGACTGAACATTATCATACTATCCATTCATTTACAAGTGAGAAGCTGAAAAGAAAGACTAGAGGCCAGGGGTGGTGGCACACACCTTCAATCCCAACACTCAGGAGGCAGAGGTGGATCTCTGTGAGTTCAAGGCCAGTCTGGTCTACAGAGGAAGTTCCAGGACAGCCAGAACTACATAGTCAGACCCTGTCTTGAAAAAACGAGAGAGAGAGAGAGAGAGAGAGAGAGAGAGAGAGAGAGAGAGAGAGAGAGAGAAAGAGAAATAAGACTAGAAATAACAGAATTAAATCACAATATCACAATATGACAGTGCAAAAACTGAAAACACAGGATAGCCTGGTTCCCTCCCAGACTTAGTTCTTTAAATAGGAACTATAAAGAAAGAATGTTATTCATGACATAGGGCTGAAATAACCTTAGCAATAATTTGATTATTTTCTAGGAAAATTCCGAGTTACTTTATTTAGAAGAATTTTAGGTTATATAGTGCAAAATGAAAAACTTAGAAATTCACCTCATCCAGTTAATACCAATCAACAAATCTGGAGTGGGGAGCAGGGGAGGAAGGCCTGTGCTAAATTACTAGAGGTAGGAGAGGAATCTAAAGGCATACTCCTCCTGCAAGCCCATGGGGCTTCTTCCCAGCTACCTTCTCTGCAGAAACACGCAGTGCCTAGAGGCTATGAAATCAACCCAAGAGAAAACTCAGCGCTCTGAATCTAGTGGACAAAGCCTTTTCTTCATCAAACCAATGCCAAAGCTGCAGAAGTATAATAAAATCAAGCAGCCCTGTCAATCACTGCAGCTCGGACAACAGGTGGATAATTAGAACAAGCCACTGATAACAAGTAATGTTAAAACAAAAAGGTGGGGTATGTGACAGTAAATAAGACAAAATCACCAGAAATAACACAGCAGAACACTATTTTTCTAGTAAAAATGGAAAACTACTAATAATTACATCACTCTGATTTGTAAGCACATTTCCCTGTGATACAATCATTTAAAGCTCAGAGCAGGGAATGTCATGTCTGGAATCTGAACTGTCCCTCCCAAGTTCATGTTCTGAACACTCAGTCTCGGGCCTGTGGGTGGAATGCTCAAGGCTGTGGCTCCTTTAGAAGGTGGCCCAGCTAGTGGAAGTAGTCCACTAGGAAGGTCATACTCACCTGGAATCCAGGGTTGGCCACAGCATGAGGCACAGGAGGCTCAGGAAAGCAGCCATGACAGACTGAAATCCTCTGAAACTGTGAGCCCAAGTCAATCTTTTAAGCTTTCAAGGATCTGCTCACAACCACGCAAAAGTAATCAATACATTTTATAACCTCCACATACCCAATGATGCCTGTCTATGTATGGAGTCAGTTCCCACCTTAAGATGATTAACAGGGGGGCTGGAGAGATGGCTCAGAGGTTAAAAGCACTGACTGCTCTTCCAGAGATCCTGAGTTCAATTCCCAGCAACCACATGGTGGCTCACGACCATCTGTAATGAGATCTGGCACCCTCCTCTGTATATATAATAAAAATAAAAAAATCTTAAAAAGAAAAAAAAGATGATTAACAGTTTTTATAACTTTATAGGTGCTAAAGGAGTCTGTAAAAATTTCTTCCCTGGTTTAGCCTATAAAGCAAAAAAAAAAAAAAAAAAAAAGGAGAAAGAAGAAAGAAGAAGAAGAAAGGAAAAAAGAGTTTTTAATCAAGCAATTGACTTGATAAATCTAAGATCTTTCATCTACGTTCCAGACCCAGAGATCCAATCTAGTCTGGCCAGTGATGGAGATGAACACACACGTTTTCTTTTGTTCACCCAGCTAACTGCCTCCTTAAGCTTAAGAACACAAAGAATGAGGAACAACTATATTTAAGGTATAAAATGTGGGAGGTGTCACCACATGCTACAGCAGATTTAGAGTTTAATCCGTATTTCCTTATTTCTTTGCTGCAAGATTCCAGTATTCAAACGAGAGAGAGCGGGAAAGGAGGAGAAATCTTGCAACAGGCTCATGAGAGACATTTTACAAACTTGGTCTGACACCACGATGTTCAGAGAATCAATCATTCAGTACCACACTTCACAAATGGTCCGAAGGGACCAAAGATACATTTCAAATTCTTTTTCTGCTTTTAAAAAAAAAAACCGAATTTAAAGTAGGAGATTGAGATCAAGGCCCTTCTACCCCTCCGGTAGCTAAGAAGGGGCCACCCACACGGCTGCCCAGGCATCAATGCTTACTGTGATAGTATTCACAACAGCTAACTAACCTACGTATCTATCTGTCAATGGGGCAAAGGGCAAAGGAAGTGTGTAACACTGACACAATGGAATTTTTCTTGCAGAAAGAAGGAAGTTATGCTGTTGGCAGGAAGATGGGTGCAACTGGCAATAATCACAGTAGGTCAATGAAGGCAGTCTCAGAAAGATAGTCAGCCTACGCTCTCTCTCTTTTGTGGCTCCTAGACTTCAGAGATCATAAAATCATATGTGTATATATGACATGAAAGCAGAAGTAAAGCTATTGAGGGGGACAGTGGGGGCTGATAGGAGAGAGGGGAAGAAATAAGGACAACAGAGGAAGCTCAACATATATTTTGTACGACAACTTTAAAATATATATATATATATATATATATATATATAATATAAAATTATTTAAATGCACAGGTATTTCCACTGACTCATCCCCAGTCTTGGGTAGGAAAATTATTCAACTTATGTTGCCTTTTCTCATTCTTTCAAAACTGACAGTTCTTTCTAGATCTTGGAGATGTATGTTAACCCAGTGTCCATTAACACCCGCTTTCCTCAGGCTCATATTTCAATTTACAAAATATACTCTTTTTAGACATGTGTCATCCCCAGGCAATTAGCTGCCCCAACTGACAGGCATGTGAAATACAAAAGACTCATTTGGAGATCTCTAACCTGAGATTCTGGGCACAGAAAGAAATGGCCTTAATTATTACAATAGCTGGAGGTGAACAACTTTCTTGAAAATGGCTTTGTATGTCTGTCCCACCCTGCCCCTTACTTCTCCTTGTCACAGCAACCACTGAAGACTTTGTGCTTTATCTACCATGGAGCAAGGCTTTGAAGCTGTTAAAAGTGATCTTTGGCAGGGGAGGTGGGGGCGCACACCTTTAATCCCAGCACTTAGGAGGCAGAGCCAGGTGGATCTCTGTGAGTTTGAGGCCTGCCTGGTCTACAGAGCGAGATCCAGGACCAGCACCAAAACCACACAGAGAAACTCTGTCTTGAAAAACCAAGAAAAAAAAAAAGTGATCTTTGAACATCATCAAAATTACATAGAAACTTCTCTAAGTATTTGTTATAACATTACAAAAGCAACAAAATTTAAAATGTATTATGTAGAAAATGTATGTTTTCTACAGCCATGTAGAAAATAGGAGTCATGCAAAGTAACATGCACTGCAGTCGAGTAGTTGACCTTAGGAGAGTGTATCTACATGGGAGGATTTTTCAAAATCAGGAAGTTGAAATGGTAGTTACTCTTACATTATTCTTGCATTAAGTAATCTTGAGGAAAATACACTGTAACTAAAACAGCACTCAGTATGACTAGTCTTCAAATTCTGGATGAGAGCAGCTCTCGGTGGCTGCCCCCGCAAAGATTTCAGCATCAAGGATGTTGTTCCCATGGGGGAATAAAGAGGCACACCAAACAACGAGCTCGCTTGCTCCGTGTGGTGAGAAGACTGCAATGTGAGGAGTCGTCAGTTCTTTATTTGTTAGTATTTTTGTTGTTAGCTAGATTCCTTGGGGAAGTGAGCTGGCCAGAAGCATAGCTAATAAAAGAGAACTGGGAAAGAAACAGTTTCACTGTCAGCAGTCACTCAGAAAAGTAAGAAGGTAGTAGCTATTTCCCGGGAAGTATGCCAGCTGGGGGAGCGACAATCTCTAGCTACCAAATTGCCCAAATTTGTCCCCTGCTCCTAATCCTGTACTTCAGTTATCTGCTGCCACCTGCAAGAGAGTGTGTAGACACAAAAGAAAAGATAAACACCAACTCCGTTTACATTCTGTGTTTTGTGACACCCGTGCAAACAGGTATCCTCTGTAGATGTCATTTGTCCATTGTGTCCCTATCTCTAGTTAGCTCGGATAATTCCAAGTTTGCCATACTATAATTTATCCAATTAATCTAATCAGCTATGAAACAGAAGAGGGCAACAGTGCAATCTTTGATAAAGTGACTTCACTGGATTTTAAAAGCTGTTCAGTTGAGGATTATAGGTAACTTCCACACAAAGGGCAAAAGTAACTTTGGTGAATACTCTGCCTTATTTTGAAATGGGGACAAGGAGTTGAGGTTGGACGGTCTTAAACTCAAATTCATGATCCTCATACCTCAGCCTCCTGAGTGTCGGAATTACAGTCATTTGCAACCACGCCTGGCTTACTTTGTATATTTTTAGCTCATCTTTCTATTCATAAGATCCCATATAACAATAGGATGTTAAACCTAAAAACAAAACAAAACCAAAAACAGGCACATATATTATTTTAAAATAAATTCGCAGGTACAGAGGATGGAGAGTTCTAAGTTTTTACATGTCTGGGAAGAAACCCAGAATGATTTCATATATACAACAGTTAGGGCTCTTGTTTGTTTCAAAGCAAAAAAGAAAACATCATTTGAAAATGTTTCCACTGTAATCTAAAAGTTGATTTCCAATGTTAAGCTCATTTTCCTAGTTTGTGACAGATCCAAACTGTTTGGGCGGTATTGTAACCCTAAGTTACTAACACAGAAAACAAAAACGGAACTATGCACTCATGACCATTTCACAGACACATGGTCATTTCAAGATGTCCTCAGGCAAGCCTGGGGCAGAATCTCCATCTCTAGTGTGGGTTTGACCCAGGGAAGTCACTAGGTCGGGCACTGTGCACAAGAGCGATGCAAAGAATTGAGAAACACAGCACAATGACTGCGGTTTTAGCCCCAAATGGTCGGCAAGGACAATGACAACATGAAGGAAAATGCTGCCGGCCACGTGGGAAATGGGAGCGATCACTACCATAGGACAGCAGTGCCTTGTAGGAATTTCTGATGTGACAGAAGAAGGGGTGGGGGGCGACAGCATGACACAGGACTACATTCTGAAAAGATAATATTTAATCTACTTTGGATAAGTAATACACATTTCCTGGCCTCCAGGCTGAAGGCTGAAATGGGTGTTCGGAAGCTGAGTAGTGGCAGGCTTGGCCCTTTTCAGAGTTTGCAGCCTCGGTGGGAAATAGTCGCAGTCCAGTTTCAGCACACAGAACAGGAAATGCACTGAGGCTGCTTCATAGGATGGTTTTGCTGATGCAAATATAAAAGCCACACTTTTGTGACTAATGAAAAGACAAATGTCAGTATTTCATTTTACACAGCCTGAGGCACCTCCAGAGCCCGATGCTGAGCCAGGCATACTCAAAGAAGAAGAGTCGTGGGTTCTGAGGACCTCCAGGGAGAGCACCAGAATGTCAGCATGTGCAGAGCCTGCTCCACACTTGAGTCTCTTCAGAAGCAGGAACTAACACAGATGAACCCAAGACGTCTAACTGCCCACTTTAATGGTGTTTCTACCAGTTAGTGCATGATTATTTCCCCAGAGGTGGGAAAAACAAGTGTCACCTGCCTATCACAAATGGAAAATATAACAAGGGAAAGCTTTTCTTCTTGTTTATAAGCAAATTTGACTTAAAATTTAAGACAACATAGTATTCATTATACTACCCCCTTCATGTCACATCTCAGCAGCCCAGCAAATCAACTACATTCTGGGTCAAGTTTGAGATTCTCACTAAATCCTAAGGTTTTGATGACTAGCTGAAATTGAACATTATCAGACATAATTATATACAGTGATAATATTAGCCAAGCATGATAGGACATGTTTGTAATCCTTAGCATCCAGAAGGCTGAAGCCAGAGAACAGTGAGTTCAAGGCCAGCCTGGTCTACAGAGCGAGATCCAGGACAGGCACCAAAACTACACAGAGAAAACCTGTCTCGGAAAAAAAAAAATCAAAAGAAGAAAAAGAAAGATGTAGTATTAAAAACCAAACAACAATAACAACAAAACCTATTGGTTTGATTTACAGTAGGTTGGCCTACAGAGAATATTGAACTCCTGACTCCAAACTCCCTCATCTGATAAGCACAGTGACATAAAAGATATTTCTACATTTATTGTGTGCTCTCAAGGGCCATCCTTTCCCCGTTTCAGCAATAAAGAACCTGAGGCTCCAAGAGGTTAAGTAGCCTGACTAAGATGCCATAGTAGTATAGCCTTTACCCATGATGGATACATTCTAAGTCCAGTAGATGCCTAAAAACTCTGACAATACCAAACCCTATCTAGAGACGGTCCCTGACCATCAACAGTGTTAGAGAAATGTGTACCAGTAGAAGTGGTCTTTTGAATTTGATCTTTTCCTGTCTTGTATTCAGAATGATATGATGCCCACCTCCTTTTGATTCCTGGCAGCAGCAGCACTGGGTAACAAGATGCAGCCCCCTGTCAGTTAGGCTGCTGGAGAATGAACAGCTAACACTCCCAGTACACTATGTTGCTGATGGCTTTAGATAGAGACACGCAATAAACTCCAGAAGACAGTCAACTCTTACTATGATGTAGGTGTTCAGCTGGAACCTTCAGCTCACTCCTGCTTGATCCAGAAAGCCCCATTCCTGTCTCTCCAAGCCCCACCCTCTCTGAGAGTCTCCAACAAAGAAAAGGCAGCAAAAAGCCCAGTTCCGCATTCCTGGCAGCTACAGCAGCTCCTCCCCTGAAGCTGCCAGTAGCCCAAGACCCGCCTAAAGCGGTCAGCCTTTGACCATACTTGGGCACAAACCCAGCTTGTGAAGGACACGCTATCACCCCTCACCTACAGGTGTGTGTATAAGCTCCCTGCTTTAGTTTGGCCACGTGACTTCTCCGGCCTCGATCTCTGGGGCTGGAGGACTCACCCGGGAGTTGCTTTGCTCAAATATACCTGTTCTTTTACTTTTTCAATTTGGCTTCATCTGGCTTACAATATTGGGGGAAAATCTATTATCGAGATACAGAAAACTTATAAATAGGCATGTGTGTCATCTGACTATGTCCACATTTTAAACAGGCTAGGCCATGTGACTCTTGAGAAGCTTGTACTTACTCTGGGGCATACACTGTCCTTTTCCTAAGCACCTCTTTCTCACCTGTCTGTTGCTTAAATCTCTACTAAAATGGTTTCTTAATAAACTTCAATTCTGCTTCATTAAACAAAATTATAGGCTGAGCTAAACCATGATGTTTGCTGGGTCAGCTGATATTAAAAACCACTTTTAACTTGTAACAAGCTTATCAGGATGGAATGCTACAAGTCCAGAAATATCTTTTTTTCCAATACATAAACATGAAAAGTTTCACTTATGAACTGGGCATAGTAAAATATTAATTAATAAAAGAAAATAATTATAAAAGTAATATTAGCCAGGCGATGGTGGTGCATGCCTTTAATTACAGTACTCAGGAAGCAGAGGCAGGAGGATCTCTATGAGTTCAAGGCCAGCCTAGTCTGCAGAGCAAGTTCCAGGACAGCCAAGACTACATAAAGAAATCCTGTCTCAACTGTTTATTTCTGTAATTTTTCACATACCATTTTTGAGCAATGGTTAATTGCCGTGTTAAAACTGTAGGTAGGTGACATTGGGGTAAATAAAGGCATGGTAATGGGGACTGGTGACTTTAAAAAGTGGAGCTGGGGTTTCAACTCATACCTGCTAAGCTCCACACCTTAGCTCCCTTCCTTGCACAAAGGATGAGAATTCTGCCTCAAGTCATACTGCCGAAATTCCCTCTCAGACTCCATCCTGGACGTACTAATTCAAATCATAAAGAATTTGGAAAGAAACAGTTGATCCTAGCTCTAGGTCACTTCTAGGTCACAAAAGCAAAATGGGTCAACTCTTGGTTGGCCTGAATACTCTGTATTACTAGAGTAGCTTAGTATGGTCAATTTAATTTTTAAAAATCTTATAACCAATTCCATTTCATAAATTCTTTCTGCTGTGGGCTGAGGAGCTCAGTGGGGAGGACTTGTCTAGCATTTGCAAAGATCTGGGTTCCATTGCTAGCATGGTGATGAGATGGCTCCATGGGTAAAGACACCTGCTGCCAAGCCTAACAACCTAAGTTCAATTCTAGGACCTAATAGTGGAAAGAGAACCGATTTCCCCCAGTTGTCCTCTGATCTCTATCTACCTGCTGTGCATGTATGTACACGTATATCCGCACATACACACAGACATACACAATTGATCGGCAGATGTATTTTGAAACATAGTTCTAGAAGAACCAAAAATGACCTGATCATCTTTTTTTTTTTCCCCCAGTGGCGATATTGGGGCTCTAACTGAGCTACATCCCTAGCCTGACCATGGCATCCTTTAAACTAGAAAGGTTTCTATCAATAAAGATCTACTTGCAGTTAAGAGTGAATCTCTCCCTTATAGCAAGATTCAAATGAAAAGTTGGGAGGTGGGCAGAGGCAATTTTCTGCTCATATGACTGAAGTACTTCATACAAGCCTACTGGGATTGTGGCATACTGTCTGCAGGGAAGGAGCCTGCTTCTACAGTGAGGCTGAAAGAACCAGAAACTGGGCATTAGCTGTGGTCACATTGTTTTTGGCATTTAGAGCTATCTCTTAAATATATATAAATATCTTCTAAAATGAGATGGATGCTTAGTATAATTTTGTATAACTGTTGTATCTTCCAATTCTGAGTTTATAATAAGAAAGTAACTACATTACAAATAACAAATGTCCATAAGAATTAAAAATAACAGCAACCTGCAACCTGGTTCTGTGATATCACTTTTGTGCCACCTGAATAAACTGATAGTTTACAATGCATTTCTTTGTTTTGATTATCACAGACTACCTGCAGATGGAGGAAGAGATAATGGAAATTTATTTCCACACAGAGACACTGAGGCCAAAGCCACTGTGTAGAAAGTGACAGAGCTAGGATTCTAACCTGGGTCCAGGGACTCCAAACCAAGTACTGTCCCCATTCTATCATGCTGCTTCATTAGGAGACATCTGAGTGGGAGAAGAAGAACAGCTGTTTTTATACCTGTTTCTGAGGCTGTGTACCTTAGGGGAAAAAAGATGGCAGGCAAAAGAAAATTTTCTTCTTTAAATAAATGTCTCTCGGTCAGGGTCTAACAAATCATTTCAAGAATTCATAATAGAAGGAATTTATTGTATACTAAAAAGGCACAGCATGTAGACTTTATTTTAAAATAGGCCTGTTTATTTTATGGTGCTAGCAATGGAACCCAGATCTTTGCAAATGCTAGACAAGTCCTCCCCACTGAGCTCCTCAGCCCACAGCAGAAAGAATTTATGAAATGGAATTGGTTATACAAGGCATGATGTGGATGAGAGCCAAACTGGTAGAAGGTTTAGCATTAACAGGGAGCATACAACCCCTAAGCCAGAGACAGAGGAAGAGATGGTGTTATTGGAGCTGAAGGCCTGGTCTCTTAAAGGAACATGGAAGCAAGGTGGATCTGTCCAGTGGGAAGCAGGACCACAGAAACCATCTCTGCAGAAGAAGGCACCCCAGGGAAAAAGGAAGAAAAACTCTCTGGCTTCTCTTTCTTTTTACATAGTCTCTCGCCCAGTCTCTATGCAACTGAGCCCCGTCTGAGGCCAGCCGCCCAGGAGCCTGGACAACAGAGGAGGGACTGAGAGATCTAAGGAGAAACTATGGACTACAGTGAAGTGTCCGCTATCACAATCAGATGCGTGGTCCTGTGTAAGCTACTGAGGTTTTGGGTTATTAAGCCCCAGCAGAAGTTGACAGAAACAGATCTCCACAATAATGAATAGGTAAAATAAATAAACAGGGAGAAAAATGAAATAGAGACTCGAAAGTAAAATAGTGGCAACAATTACCTCCCATAATTTCTTTGAGGAAAACATTTCCACTATTCACGTGTGAGTCAAAGATGAAGAACGAGTACACAGACTGCCCCTCACCCATGGCCTGGTGCAAAGGACAGGCACAGGCGGCAACTGACTAGGAAGCAGTGGGATCCCAGCTGGAAGTGAAAGGCAGGCCAGGTCATCACTGTCGAAGCTTTACAAGCTACTGGGCAGTTCGGGACAGGCTGACCCAATGATCTGAGAGTGTCATATGCTGTCAAGTCAGGAACCAGGCCTTCTAAAAAGGAAGTCTGTCCCTGAGTCAGCACTGTGGGCAAGCAGTACTAATATAGCTCACGGGCAGCCAATGACATGGCTGGTGACTCCAAGCTCTTTGGTTATACCACTCCTATTCAAATACAGTACAGTCTTGTTAGTAATTTACACTCCCTTCTCCCAAAGGAGAAAGAAGCACGGCTGAATATGAGCAGCCTTTTTAGCTCATGTAATTACCCACCTTAAAATATAAAGCCCCACCCAATGTACCCAGTCCTATTTTTCACAGTTCCTTAGGACAACCACCTCCGAAGTGCCTCCTTTATCCTCTTGTGTGGTATTCCCTGTCTCTAAGGGGTAGGACTCCATTGTGTGAGGTAATATTCATCCTGCCTGAATCCTGACAGTGCCTCAATCCTCAGCAACTCCACCCTCTGGTCTGCAGGTATCCCATATGCCACTCTCTAATCTAGATCCCCACGGGATCTAGAATGGGTATGGTTAGATTGCATCCGGTCCCTCTGTTGTTCTGCATGGTAAAGTTTTACCTTCCCAACTGGACTTGAGCAGAAGGCTCAGCACTGTAAGTAACTGGGTGAGATGGTTCCTGATAGCTGTTTGAATGAATGAGTGAAAGGAGAGCCTTTAAAAGTGAGAGCCTAATCTTTTACTTTCAGCTCTTCATTTGCAATCTCAGTTCTGTTTGTCAAGTGAGTACCAGGCACTCAGTAAATACTTCCTGACATTGATTAATTACTTTGGAATACAGTCAGGCCCACACGGCTCTAAACTGATCCTACTGGGATGCATCTTAATGATGCTCTGAACTCAAGTTATGTATTTGGACAGCTTTAGTGTATAAACATACAAAAGTGAACAGGCACAAAAGTCATCTGAGACATTTAAATTATTAGAAAAAGTACAAATGAGAGAGTACAATAATTAGCAGACAAAAAATAGACATCTTTATTCAAGAATGGAGAAGAGACAGCAGTGTGGTCCTAAACAAAATGGAAGGGAATGAAGAGTCCCTACCATTCCCCATTCTAACCTCTGAAATCGTCGTTTAAGTAGGCTTGGGGGCTTTTGGTTTTTTAATTCCACATACAACAAAACAAATACCCACAGTGAGATAAACCCCAACTGTGCAATTATATTAGGTAGATTAATACACAAGCACTACCAACAGCAAAGTAACAAGAACTGACGATTTCCTGTTGGCTGGGAAAGTATCACTTTTCTCAGAAGTCACCTCTTCTGACAACTTGGAAAACAGTCACGGAACTGTAGGCTGCAGAAGTCTGTGTGCTGTGTGGGAATGCCTGCCACTGCTCCAGCCACCAGAAGGGCTTCCAGGGTCCACGGAGAAAGACCAGAAAGCAGGAAGTCCCAAACCAAGAGAGACAATAGGCTTATTACCCAAGAGACCTTAACAAAAACATAGCCAGTCAAGTCAGCAGCCAAAGCTCCGTCAATAGAGCCTTGACAGTGAAAAGGGCCAGTTTCTTTCATAGAAAAAGGGGATCTGTCCAGTCAAATGCAGCCTCTGTAGAAAGGACTTGTTTTAAAGATGACCTGAATCTTTAGTGGTAAATGAAAGAACAGTAATGGCTTTCGAGCTTTTCTGACCTACAGGGTAGAAATACTTATGTCATTCTCTCTCTCTCTCTCTCTCTCTCTCTCTCTCTCTCTCTCTCTCTCTCTCTCTCTCTCACACGCACACGCACACAGAGAGAGAGAGAGAGAGAAAGAGAGAGAGCGCACACGCAAAGTTTGATAAGATTGTGCCTGACTTATACTTTTTTTTCCACACTGTCTTACTATGTAGCCTTGGTTGACTTAAAACTCCTTATGTAGACCAAGCTGGCTTCAGACCTGAAGCACCTTCCTATCTCTGTATCCCGAGTGCTGGACTCAAAGGGTGAGCCATCATGCCTGGCTGTCCTTGTACATGAAGTGGACTCTCTGCATTCTATTCTTACATTCTGGACTATTTTTTCCCTTCTATTAAAAACAAAAAGTTGTTATGGACACACTAAATTGACTTCATGACCCAATAATTGCAATTCACACCGAAAAAAAATTGGCTTATAGAACATTCTGGAAGTTAGCCAAAGGTCACATACTCTTTCTTTTGTTGTTTAAAATCTATTGCTGGTAAGGAAAGGCCACTCTGGGATGGAGGGAGGGAGAGTGAAATAGTAACTTCAAGACCTTAAATGTGGTTGAAACTACAGTATATTACACTAAGAGGACAATAATTTAGCGCTTTATCTGTGTTTTGTAGGGAAAGGAGCACAAATAGGACTGGGAGATCACACATAAGGAGAATTCCGACAGGAGAAGTACTGCTCCGGCAGGTGCCTGCCCAAGTTCTCCACCTCCACCTGAGATGCTCTCAACTGCCCGCTTCACTAGCGGAGTAAGAACTATCACAAGCCGGGCAGTAGTGGCACACGCCTTTAATCCCAGTACTCAGGAGGCAGAGCCAGGTGGATCTCTGTGAGTTCGAGGCCAGCCTGGGCTACCAAGTGAGTTCCAGGAAAAGGCGCAAAGCTACACAGAGAAACCCTGTCTCGAAAAACCAAAAAAAAAAAAAAAAACTATCACAAAATGTGGAAGAGTTTGCCAGAACTTGGTAACTGACCTTGCTGTAAATGAACAGAATGGAAACGCATTCTTTACATGAAGGAGCAATTGCCTGCAAAACCACAGGCTCCTGTTAAATCAGTTTAGAATGGTTAGAGCACATATTGTACAAAGAATAGAATGAGTCTCAGGTTAGATGACCCTGCATAATGGAATCAAATGACATCCCTTGACTGTCTCCTGAGACTTCCCCAGCTCATCAGATAAAGATGTTGACAGCTATAGCATAGGCTATAGTTATTAAAAATCACTCGGGCTTGCTGGGGGAAAAGTGTAAACAGTCTTATCCAGCTGTGAACACTGAGCTACAATAATAACTGTCCTGGCAAGATATGCCCATTGGTACAGTAGTGGTATGGATGTTATGAGGTAACCAGCCTGTTTCTGATTGAATTTAAGGCCTACTCCACAGGTGAGAACTTATGCCTGGTACTGTAAATCTGACCAAGAACCCATGGGTATCTATAGGTCCTAAAAGAGAAACTTCTACTATTATTTTGCTAATAATATAGTTTAGTATCCAACTAACTTCTAAGTGCTTATCTTTATATCCATATGTCTCAGTTAGAGTTTCTATTGTTGTGATGAACACCATGCCCAAAAAGTAGTTGGGGAGGAAAGAGTTTATTTGGCTTATACTCCCACATTGTAGTCCATCACTGAAAGAAGCCAAGACAGGAACTCAGAAAGGGCAGGAACCTGGAGGCAGGACCTGATGCAGAGGCAATGGAGGGGAGCTGTTTATTGGTTTGCTCATCATGGCTTGCTCAACCTGCTTTCTTATAGAACCCAGGACCACCAGCCCAAGGACGGCACTACCCACAATGGGCAGGGCCCCTCCCGCACTGATCACTAATTAAGAAAATGCCCTACAGCTGGATCTTATGAGACATTTTCCCAATTGAGGCTCCCTCTTTGCCAGCGACTCTAGCTTGTGTCAACTGAAATAAAACTACACCATGTAACTCTCAGCCTTCATCAGAGAAGCTTCTTTTTGAGGTGGACAGTGGTTAATACAAAGACGCCTGATCAAGTTCAGTGGCTCTGGAGTACTCAGCCCTAAATGAAATGTCTGTACCATACCCTCTTCCCCAAGGCGCAGCCAGAGTAGGCATACAGATTTTAGAGTCAGAGGTTGGGAACAACTGCTAAGAAAGTGTCCTGTGATGTGACAGGGTCATTGCACTCAAACTCACAGTAGTTATGGCTGCCTGCACAAACCAAGGCACTCAACAATTCAGCTTGGATAGGAAAGGGGCTCATGAGGCCCACCCCTTAGCTGAGCAGCTCCTGGAAATTGATGGCTGCTGGGGAGAGGGAGAGAGAGTTTTCCTCAGGGATATACCCTCTGGCAGGTTGCCCATGCTCTAGTGAACCCATGTGCAAATGAGTAGCACTAATTTGACTCTGTGGTTTATGGAAAACAAATTAAATAAAAGGTCATGAAGTTGGGAAAAGAAGAAGATGGGAAGGGAAGATGAGATGAGATGGAGGAGAGGAGGGGCAGAGAGAGATATGATCAAAATACACTATATTTGTATATGAAATTCTCAAAGAAAAAATTGTAAATGTATAAAAATCACTAGTAGTACTTCGTAGCTCTAAGTGCCAGGCAGTCAATGTATTAAACACTTAATCACCTTACCGCTTCTCAAAACAACCAACCAACCAACCAACCAACCTACACCAGGGATGTTATCTACATTTTAGACAGAGAAAAGGAGGATTCACACAAGTACCTTTCTTAAAATCATATACTAAAAGTGAGAGAGCTGGCCAGCACAGCGAACTCAACTATGTCCATGTGAACTCTCATGTCTATTTTGGCAGCAGTCATTACTACGTGAGCTCTCAACTGTCTATCTAGAGCACTGGTTCTCAACCTCGGGGTCATGGCCCCTTTGGGGGTCAAAAAACCCTTTCACATGGGATCAAATATCAAATCTCCTGCATATCAGATATTTACATTATGATTCATAACAGCAGCAAAATTACAGTTATGAAGTAGCAACAAAAACAATTTTATGGTTGGGGGTCACCACAACATGAGGAAATGTACTAAAGTGTTGAAGCATTAGGAAGGTTGAGAACCACTGATCTAGAGAAAAGAACGTTGACATTAAGATGAATTTCAAAATGAGTATGCTTTTGACATGAATGTTGGCTATTGATACAAAGATGCACAAATATAATAATATAACCCTCCCTCTTCCGAAGGAGAAAAAAACTTGTCTACCAGATTTTACTTTACATTACTTTTCAATTAAAAAAAGCTGAAGTAAAGGAAATTACATTAGTGTAATCAATAACAATCATCCACTGGAGAAAACAGTTACTCACACAAGGAGCACCTTCATGATGAAAGTCTTCTCCAGCTTTTGGGGTTCACACAGACGTATCCAAAACCACTAGTCCTTTCTCTCCCCCTTGCTTTTGAACAGCCACACATGACTCTCCAAACCTGGCTAAGGATCTAGACTTGTCAGGCTCAGTGCTACCATACAATGCACTCAGATGCAGTCTCCTGGGTGATCTAAAAGCACCATACAACCCACAGGAAACTAAATGTTATCTTAAAACCCCCAAACAGCTTTAGAATAAATAGCAGGGAAGATTAGAAAGTTCCAGAGGAAACTGGATGTAGTGATGAGTACCCATAATCCCAGCACTAGCAAGTCACAAGAGGACTGGGAGTTTGGGGGTAGCCTGGGCTATGTACCAAAACTGTGGGAAGGAAGGGAGAAAGGAAGGAAAGGAGAAGAGGAGAGGGAAAGAAACAGAAATTTCTGATGGAAAACCCCTAGACTCTATTCAGTTGTTTTGAACATAAAGAACCTGTTTTGTTACAACTTTGGCCTAGCAGGAAAAGAATCATAGAGAACCACCTCACTCTCATCATGCTGAGCCCTCCGATCAGTGGCCCACTCCTACCATCTCTTCCCCAGTCTCCTGGCAGCACATCTGTGTTCCTTCTACCCGACTAATTATATGTACCCTCCTTGATAAGGTGTTTGATTATTCCTTCTTTAAATGAAAGAAGCTACTGTGAGCATAGATAATAGAAAATCAGGCCCAGTGACACCAAGAGAAACACAGATGTAATCAACCCGCATAGAACCAGTGAGAGCCCTACTTCCTGGGAAAACATGCTCCACCGAGGCAGCAGTCAGGCCAACTGCTCTGATGCCATCTTTTGGCTAAAGAAGGATGCATAACTGAGAAGTCAAAACTTTCAGTCAGGAATCAGTATTTAGGAACCACATTGAAACATTTATATGTACATTCAAGAAGGGAAAAGCCAGAACAGATAGCATACATGAGAAATCACAGAGAAGAAAAACACATGGTGTTGCCTTTTGTATGGACTCTTGGGTAATACAAATCTCTAAGAGTAAGTATAATATGGTTCCTTTTTCCTCTGCATCTTCTGTCAATTCTCACCAGTTTTCAGTAAAAATGCAGGGTTATGAAAACAAGACCACTGTTAACTAGAGACAGTTTTTAATATTTCTGAAACTCAAACAGTTCGGTGAGGAATTCCAAGACCACTTCTAGAACACCTTAATCAACAGAAACAAAGTGCGAAAATCTATTTTAAAATAAAATCTGTACATCAGTGAATTAGATTTCCCATTAAGCATATCTCACAATGAGGCTACATGTGAGCTTAACTCTGAGAGTGGAAGAGGGTGGGCATGAGCTCTAGGAGTCACCACAAGTGATGTCTTCAACAGCTAGATTCCCAGGGTCATAGCTGGTGAGCTGGGGTAAATAGGTAACTGGTCTCATAGCAACAGCAGGTATCTCTTTGTCTGGCATGGGGAAGGTCATCGGAATGATTATGTCCTCCTGGGCCTAATGATAATGTGACAGGAGGCATGAGGACAGAAGAGCTCTATGTATGCTGTTCAACTTTGAAGATCTACTTAACAAACAAGAGAAATAAAAAGAAATACCATACTCATAATCCATAGAAAATACCTTCCCTTGTTTCTTTGGGATCAGAGGAGGATGACATGCAATTTTTTTTTTTTTTTTTTTTTTGGTTTTTCGAGACAGGGTTTCTCTGTATAGCTTTGCGCCTTTCCTGGAACTCACTTGGTAGCCCAGGCTGGCCTCGAACTCACAGAGATCCACCTGGCTCTGCCTCCCGAGTGCTGGGATTAAAGGCGTGCGCCACCACCGCCCGGCGACATGCAATTTTTAAGTTAGAAGGGAAAAGTAAGAAACACGAACTCTCAAAAGCAGAAACTCACATCTCAAAGTTACATAAGAGAAATAGAACACCTAAGACTGGAGGCAGGAGAACCGCCCTGGCCACACCCCTGGCCACACCTCTGGCCATGCCCACCACCAGAAGCAGAGACTTTGCAGGACCTGGCACTTCACACACCCACCTTCAAGGAAGCTCTGCTGCCAGATTCTTTTCCAACTGAAATCAAGCTCTCGTAACTGCATGATACTCTGCCTTCAGGAACTGCTACAATTTACAAGTTGATCTCAAGAACAAGGCCATTTCTGTTTTGTTCTTGAGAACAGACAGGAGAAACAGAACAAAACAAAAATGTAGACAATTACTTGAGAAACAGAATTTACTCACTTTAAGTTCCAACACAACATAAATAAACAGCTGGAGAGACTTATGGACAAATTCTCCATGGCTAGTTCTGTGTGCATGTGCATATGTATATCTATCTATCTGCCTGTGTTCTCCATACTATAAGTTAAATTTATAACTTCCCTTTTATTATTATTTTTACAAACACACGCTAACTCATCTATAGCTAAAAACAGTCTACCAGATTTATAAAAGGCACACATTCCAGTTTAGAGATACGGACTCGACTTGAACAAGAAATTCTTCAAGCAGCACAGTGGACTGTCTGAGCATTCAGCCCTATACAGAGAACTGTGATGTATCGAGCAGCAACCAACTGACCTAAAGCATATTATGGCAGGATCTTCCCGAGTCCTCACCCAGTGTCCCACGTGTTTGGGGGTAATGAAAAGCGGCCTAGAAGACATACACACTTCCAAGAACTTATTTGAAGGAAGAAGTAAGAATCATGTAGTACAATCTCAGGTACTACCTGAGAAGTACATAAATGAAAATGAATCTATGTACAGGCTAGAAATAGCCAGTTTGGAAGAAGAATAGGGATTGGGAGGTTGCTCAGTACACAAAGTGTGCGAGTGTGAAGACTGGAGTTGAGGACCCCGAATCCACAGAAAAGCCAGGTGTACTTGGTAGTCTGCATCCCAGCTGCCTCCACAAGATGGACAGGGAAGGCAGCCAGCTAGCCTGACATACAGCATGAACAAGAGACCATGCCTCAACAACTAACCCCCATGTGCCTATGTTCACATACGCAAACACTCATGTACACATGAACATGCATACACACACATCATATACACACATTTTTAAGAAAAGGGAAACTGTCAGGACCTAGAGAATCCCTTTTCACTCCAAAGAGGAGGGAGGAAAGAAAAAAGGAGTAAAGGAAAAGATAAAAGAAAGGAGGGAATAAGGGCCAGAGAAAGGAAGGGAGGGGTGGCCTAAGACACTAGCACATGCTTTAGGTTTCTGCCAAAGTCTTATACAAACCTCAGTGTTCACTGATAATCGCATGTGCTTTTACTTATATTCTGGAACTGTGCGAGCAAGCCAGGCAAAACCACATCATGGCTCTCACTTGGACGTTATCATCCCCTCCCCAGGGATGTATAAGCACAGGCATCAGTGGAGGATTGTATGTGGACTGCCTTCCACAACCAGGTTTAGATGTCCCAGTGTCTTTCTACTCAGACATCAACCATGAGTCAGTCCTCTGGGGCTGTTTAGTGAAAAGGGAAACATTTGGGGAAGTCCAGAAGCTACCCTCCCCCAACCATATATGGAAATTCTAGAATTCCCTTGCCCCCCCACTTATGTTTTTCTACAGTAAATCTCAGAGATGGTGTTTCCTTTCCTTTGTCTCATTATAAAAAAACACTGTGTATCCTACAATACTCTATGAGGATTCTGTTTTTTTTTTCCTTGAGTCAAAAGTGGCATTAGTTCATCACCACTATCTTTTCTGATTCTCAATCAGAATTCCCCCTACTCTAGCTGAAAGGTGACATTTTTCTAATACAAAAATAAAATAATTTATTTTAAATCCACTCAAAATTGGGTTGAACTAGCTGGGCCTGATGGTAAATGCCTTTAATCCCAGCACTCAGGAGAGAGGCAGGTGGATCTCTGTGAGTTGGAGGCCAGCCAGGTCTACAAGGAGAGTTCCAGGACAGCCAGGGCTACACAGAGAAACCCTGTCTTCAAAAAAAAAAAAAAGCAGGGGAAGGGGGAGTCAAACTAGAAAAAAATACAAGTTACAGCTAAACATGAACTGAAACAGAAATGTACTGGTAAAGCCCTCCCTTGACCACTCAATCTTACAACCCAATTTTCAAACCTTAAACACCTAACCAAGGGCAGCCGGGGTGCCCACTGTTACTATTTGTTTTCTGCTGTGGATGGTTTAGCATGCATTGCTAGCTACACACCAAGGACACTGCTACACTAACCCATCGAAGTGACTGTCAACACACTGGGCAGGAAGGTCACTTCTGAAGGAGGCAGAATGATCAACCAGGAGCTTTTAGATGGCCAGTCAGTATGGCACTATCAAGGAAAATGTGATGCAAGAAAAAAAAGACCCACTAAAACTATCTATGGACTTCACAGGAGGTTCATTTTGAACTCTAGACATATACTCTTACTTTCAACAGTTTTACATTTAGAAGGAGGTGTTTGGTAAATATAGTACCAAGAAGCTTTGTGAGGACAATTTCAAACAATTTCAAACTACGGCTCTCGCTAAAGTCCTGCTTCAGCATTCTTTCCTGTCCAAATGTCCAGGTCAAAGACACAGCAGGTTAAATAAGCCTGTCATTCAGAGGTCTGCTGAGTGTGCATCCTGGGGTGGGACACAACTCTAACCTCGCTACCTCCCAGACACATCAAGAGAAGAATATACCCAATCCGCTGTGGCCACAGAGCATCTCTGTGATGTCTCCCTTTGTGATCTGCAGAGGACAGTCTACCATTTGTTCTCTTGTCACACGAAGAAACATTAGGTAGGCCAGAGAAGCCAAAGGAGAGCTTCCCACAAAGCACTCGCTTAAGCTAACAGAAAGCAGGCTAAGCCTTCTGTTTGATTCAGGCTTTTGCAGCAAAGACACATATCTCAAACTAACCATGGAATCCTCTCCTTGCCTCTTTTTCTGCTCTTATCTTTCAATATGAAAAAGGCTGTGGTGGGTCACATGTATGGTGGTACCTGGTGGCAGAAGAGGTCGGTCACCTGTGGTCGAGTTGAGCACTGGCTCTTCAAAGCTATCAGGAGGTAGCTTTGAACTCCCACACAGGAGGGTGAGCATGCTGCTTGAAAACACTGGGGATGGGTGGGTAAGTCTTCATTCTCTTCAATCTCTCATCTTGTATTTGCCTGTCACTCAACACAAACCAGCCCACAGCTTAGTAAAGGCAGGCCAAACACTGGTCCACTGGTCCACTGGTCACTGTCCACAGGTGCAGCCACCACCTGAGCCATCCACGCTTCCTGCCCACACCCGACCCTCTCAGGAGACTAGACAGAGGAGGCGGTGACATGATGATCTCCCAACTCCCTTCAGGGTCTCCTGTGACAGAAATCCTGATGTTGTTCCCCCAAATCTAAAGTAATCTCTCAGGGCTAGAGTCTTAGCTCAATGCTGTTTAGCATATACCCCCACCTACTCACCCCCAAAATCCACAGGCCTACAATCCCAGCATTTGGGAGGTAGAGGCAGGAAAACCAGGAGTTCAAAGACAGCCTGGGCCACATGAGATCTTGTCTTAAAACACAAGGGCTGGGGATGTGTGAGGCCCTGGATTTGATCCCCAGTACTGAGAAAAAATATAATCTCGGTCTCAGTAAAAAAAAAAAAAAAAGTCTCTGCAGAAGGCACTTGGACATCAAATGTTGCCTTGAGAATAGGCCTAACTGTATCCCTGCCTATCTCATATCCAGGTGGATTTTTACACAATTCAAATCAATAACAAAGGATTTCTGCATGCCAAGCATGATGGTGCACACATATCACTTCAGCACTGGAGGCTGAGGCAGGAGGATCAAAAGTTCCAAGTCAGCTTATACACTTGGCAGACCATGTTTTTTAAAAATGTCAAGGTCCAGGGATGGAGCTCAATAACAGAACGTTTGTCTAGCATGTGTGAGACCTGGGGTTCCCCAGTAGTGCACACAAACATCTTGAGGAGGGAGGATTAAGCAGGAAGAAAAAAATGAATTCAAGAATACAAGCAACAGGCCTGTGAATACTGCACACATGCGCACATGCATGGCAACAGGTCTGTGAACAGCACATACAAAGTCTTTTTTACAAACATAGAAAAAGCCCCATCTAGATCAGGCCAAAGCTAAGAGTACTGACAGCTCTAGAAAAGGCTGGAGGCCAAGAAAGTGTAGCCTTTCACTTGAGAAAGATTTTTCAGGGCCTCTTCTGTAAACTAAACTCAAAAACAGCTTCAGCAAAAGTTTCACAGAAGTCTGCCAGATGAAATAAGTAATTTCTCAGTTAAACCACCCAAACCACAGTAACCCTGAACCTAGGACTATTCATCTTCGAAAGGCAAGTGGAAACTCACTCCTAACATGTTTCAGTAAGCAACTGTAATTCAGAATCATTAGAAAAATATTCTAAAGTAGCTAGAGATAGGCCTTAGTGGTAGAGTGCTCAGCTAGCATACATGAAACCCTGGGTTTCATTCCCAGCACTACAAACTTCCCCTTATCCACAAAGATGAGAACTTCACTTCATCTAGTTATTTCATCAGAGTTTCTCTGAAATCTCAGTTGAATGGCATTTTTTGAGCACCGAAGACATAATCAAGTACCGTAGTTAGTAATACCAGGAACCTAAAGATAAACCAAATTTCTGTCCCAAAGACATTTCCCACAAGAATGGGGAGCTGGGGAGGAGAAAAAGAAGGCAGGTCTCCTTGTAACACAGAAAGAATATGGTGTGCACTAAGTGCTACAGGCGCTAAATACCACTGAGGAAGGAGAAAACATCCTCAGGATGGCAAGGGGTGGGGAGGGTGGAGAGGGGAAAGGAGACTCTGAAACTGTCATGATGAGTATGACATATAAGGAGTGTCAAGAAAGACAAGACCTTAACTGGCCGAAATAAAGTGTATTCAGCATAGCCATCATGGAAAACTGCATGAGATTATGCAACATTAAAAATAGGGAGTCCTTATCTAGAATGTTTGGCCTTGGATTCAATACCCAATACCACATAAATATATATATATCTATATCATATATATATGTCATATGAGCTACCAACCTCAGTATGTCAACACTGCCATATTACTGCAGTATTTTAAAGTGAGATAAAAATATATTTATTTATCTTGTACAACATATTTAGAAGTATATACACTGTACAATGACTAAATCTAGCTAAGTAACACATTTGTTGCCTGGTGTAGTTGCCATTTTGGGGGTAAGATATGAAATTAACCTACATGTCCATGAAAGAATGAACGGATAAAGGAAATTTGATAACTATATGCCTGTGCGTGTGCATGTGTGTGAAAGACTTCTACCTTTGGCCCAACACAGGTGTACAGAGCATGGATGGGTGGGAACTAAACAAGGATGGGGGGATACTGTCGGAAGGATACAAACTTTCAGTTAGACAGCAGGAGTAAGTCCAAGGGATCTTACCTGCAACATGGTAACTACAGTTAATAATATCCTGTCGTCTGACAAATCCCCTAAGTTACAAAGTCTTCTTATCACAAACATTGTAACTGTGTGAGGAAACACCCTACGAATTAGCTGGATTTAGTTACTGCGCAACTTCAAAAGAGCATGTTGTACACAGTAAAGACATACTTTTTCTCTCTCATTCTATCAGTTAAAAAATAAAAATGAGGCCGGGCGGTGGTGGCACACGCCTTTAATCCCAGCACTCGGGAGGCAGAGCCAGGCGGATCTCTGTGAGTTCGAGGCCAGCCTGGGCTACCAAGTGAGTCCCAGGAAAGGCGCAAAGCTACACAGAGAAACCCTGTCTCGAAAAACAAAAAATAAATAAATAAATAAATAAATAAATAAATAAAAAATAAATAAATAAAAATGAGAAAATTTTCATGGAGCTACCTCCTTATGAATATAACTTTTAAATTATTTAATTAACAAGACCCTCCTCCCCCAAAAAAGTGGTTATTGAAAGAATGAAGAAGTTGAAAGGAGGTCAGCCTAGTCTACCTAGTGAGTTCAGAACAAAGGCTATGTACAGAGACCCTGTCTCAAAAACAAAAACAAAAATGAGAGGGGCAGAAGAGAGAGAGACAGAGACAGAGAGACAGAGAGAGAAAGCTAGCAACTTTTACTTGGAAAAAAATAAGTGATCTGTCTCTGTGAGTTCGAGGCCAACTTAGTCTACAGAGCGAGATCCAGGACAGGCACCAAACCTACACAGAGAAATCCTGTCTTGAAAGAAAAAAAAGAAAAGAAAAAAAATTAAGTGTTCTGGAACTGGTCTCCTCTCTCAAATAAAACAGCAAGAATTCCACTGGAATATTTTTCTTGCTTGTTTAGTTTTCAAATGACAAGCAGATAAATAATGACCATGTATTATCATCATCATTTTGAGGGAAAGAAACATTTTTAATTCTAAAAACTTGAAAATGGCATTCCTGTCTTAGTTAATTTTCTATTGCTATGACAAAATATCATGACCACGGCAAATTATAAAATAAATCATTTGATTGGGCTTATGGTTTCAGAGCATTCATGATGGGGTATCAAAGGCATGGCGGCAGGAACAGTTGAGAGCTCACATCTTGATCAGCATGTAGAAGGCATGAGAATGGAGTGGGCTTTTAAAATCTAGCCCTCAAAGCCCACTCCCAGTGACATACCTCCTCTAACAAGGCCACACCTCTTAATCCTTCCCAAACATTTCCACCAGTTGAGGACCAAACATTCAAACATATGAGCCTATGAGGGCCAGTCTCATCCAAACCACTACAGAGCCATTAATAATCTTACACCTGCCAGGTGAAAGGGGGCTACAGTCCCACCCATCAAGGACCCTAGGATATAGGACTCCTCTTAAAAACAGGAGGTACAGCTAACACCACACTATGGAGAGTTCAGAATGACAAACCAAGGATGATGTGTCTGATCAAGCAAAGTAAAAAAAAAAAGGAATTGTCAGGCAATGGTGGTGCATGCCTTTAGTAACAGCACTTGGGAGGCAGAGGCAGGCATCTCTGTGAGTTCGAGGCCAGCCTGGGCTACAGAGTGAGTTTCAGGAAAGGTGCCAAAGCTACACAGAGAAACCCTGTCTCGAAGGGGAAAAAAGGAAAAAATGGCCAATGAGAGCTATGTTCTAAAGTTAACAAGCTTAGTGTTGCACAGAACTAGGGACAGGCAGATGTTACCCAAGTGAAACTGAAAGTGCTCAGGCCACTTAAAAGGACACTAGTGTCTAGATGAGTGCTGCTGAAGGCCTAAGCCAGGACAGGTAGCAGACTGGAGAGAGACAAAGGTGATGTCCAGGTTCTGAGCCTGTTACAGAAAAGAACAAACGGCGGTACTGTTAGATGGGTAACAGCCACTAAAGGGCAGCGAGTTCCTTACGTCAGAGGCTGAACAAGGAGGAACTTGGAAGAGGCTAGGAATACAAGGTGGAAAGCTGGGGAATCACAAGTAATGAGGAAAAGGTGCCTCAACCACAAGGGACTTTTTAATTTTGCTATATTTTATTTATTCATTCATTTGCATGTGTATGCACACATGCACATAGGCCACAGCACATGAGAGTTGGTTCTTTCCTTCCACCATGGGTGTCCTAGAGATCAAACTCAGGTCATGAGGCTTGGCAGTAAGTGCTTTTACCTGCCAAACTATCTTGCCACCCCAATAAAGGGTTTCGGAACATTTACAACCTGCCAAGCCCTGGACCGACTGCTAGAGATCCAACAAATAGCAATCCATCTGCTTCCTATACTCATTCAGTTGGCAAGCTCGCAGGAGGGACAGGCATTAACGCAAGAATCATACACATGAGCATGATTACAAATTGTATTAAAGTGTGTCTAATTTCCAAAAGAGAAAAATCACTTGGAAAACAGCTTTAATTACACAGCAAAATGAAACCACCAATGGCAACAGAAGGCACAGTTAGGAGAGGGGAAGCCTGCTGGAGCTGACAATTCTGGAAGCTGATGGGGTGGGCAATAAAGGGTGCCAAGCACTGATGAGATGCCTCAGGGCACAAGTACTGAGCAAGCCACTGGTTGTAACAGGCCATGATGGCCTGAGTTCTGAAGAAAATGGCACGGGACTTAATGAATGGAGTGAGGTGACAAGAAGTCTTTCAGGAAGATAAACAATGAAGGAATGGAGATGATTTCAGTGGGGCTGAAAGCAGAGCCAGAAGAACCAGATGAGACAGAAGAAGGAGAGTAGGGAGGTCTTGTACCAAGAACAAGAGTCAGCAAAGGCTCCTGAGAGAGAGAGGTGAAGGAGCCAGGGAAGGGGAAAGCAGTGGTAAGGATGCCGAAGCTGTGCTTGATGTCACTGGACAGTCCCTCAACAAACATCTCCTGGAGACTTTCTATACCCTGGGAATGGCATGTGTGCAGGGGCACCAGTGCAGTCAACAGACAGTTTCTACTCCACCACACATCAACACTCTGAGTAAAAAAACAAAAACAGGGGCTGGAGAGATGGCTCAGAGGTTAAGAGCACTGACTGCTCTTCCAGAGGTCCTGAGTTCAATTCCCAGCACCCACATGGTGGCTCACAACCATCTGTAATGAGATCTGGCACCCCATTCTGTATACATAATAAATAAATAAATCTTTAAAAAAAAAAAAAAAAAAAAAAACAGGCTGACTGCATCTAGAGAATGGCTCTAAGCAATAATGTGATAATTACACAGCCTTTGAAGTGTATGTATTGCCCACAGAGGAGAAGCACTACTACTAAACCCAAGAGCCATTCCTGGGAAGGCAATTATACACAGTGCTGACGCATTTAGTCCAGTGCTGTGGGATGATCTTTCTGTACACTGTGAATATGTGTGGCCACCATTGGTTAATAAAGAGGCTGCTATGGCCTATGGCAAGGCAGAATAGAACCAGGTGGGGAATCCAAGCAGAGAGACAGGAGAAGAAGGCAGAGTCAGAGGAGACACTGAGCGCTGCCAGGGGAGCAAGACGTAATGGAACACAGGTAACACCACGAAGCCATGTGGCAATGCATAGATTAATAGAAATGGGTTGAATTAAGTTGTTAAGAGCTAGGTAATGGTAAGTCTGAGCCATAGGCCAAACAGTTTGTAATTAATATAAGCTCTGTGTTGTTTACTTGGACCGAGTGGCTGCGGGACACAGGAAAACTTCCGGTTACAGTCCAGAAAGAGATCTGGTGCCTGAGCACCAGATAAAAGGTTCTGAAGATGCAGGTCATGGTTCCTGTCCTCCTGAGAGCTGCCATTCTCACCCTTTGAGGCACATTTATTTCACTGTTCAGTACTGAGCAATACTCAAACCCACCATCACAAACCTTCACACTTCGTTCAAAAGCAAAACTCTGACCTGACCATCTGAACATTTTCCTGCACATGAATCTGAGTGGTGTGTGCCTGTGCAGAGAACAGAGGTGGACATCTGGTGTCCTTCTCAATTGCTCTCCATTTTACTTACAAAGGCAGAGTCTCTCATTGAACCCAGCCTATCCAGCTTGCTCTGAAGATCCCTGGCTCCGCCTCCAGAGCAGGGGTTACAGGCAGGTATCCACATCCCTTTAGCTTTTAAGTGGGTGCTGGGAATCTGAAATCTGGTCCCACAGCAAGCACTGAGTCATCTCTCCAGCCCAAACACCTTAAAATTTTTAACAAAACACTTTTCTAGATGCATCACAATTTTGGGAAATGAATGGAAACAAAGAGGTCCATGGTGTGTTTTTGCCTTTTTTAGTGCTTTTGAACCCCAAAAATGAACTCTTAAAACCAACACAGTCTTTAAAATTGTAAGTCAAATGTAATACAAATTTGAGTATAACCCTTTCAACTATAGTCAAAACTAAATCTATCCTCTTAAATTGTCCCTAAGCTCCTCATGACCCCATCCCTACCACCTATTATCTATCTGTCTGTCTGCCCGTCCGTCTGTCCATCCACCCACCCACCCATCCATCCTCCCATCATCATCCAGCCCAGCTGGCCTGAAACTCACTATGTAATTTAGGCTGGCCTACAACTTAAGATCCTCCTGCCTCAGCCTCCTGAGTACCAAGATTATAGGTCACTGGGATTAAAGTCGAGTATACCATTTCAAGCTATCTATCTTTTTTTTAATGTTTTTATTAACGCTTTGAGAATTTCACAATGTATTTTTAACATATCTGTGCTCTTCCCCAACTCCTCCCAGATCCTGCCCTACCAGCTATCTTTAATGCTTAAAAACATTTTTAAGTTCTCATCTCAGCTTCCTGGTCCAAAACAAGTTCTATATAAAAATGAAACCAATTATGGCTTTATGCCTGCCCTGTACATATAATCATCATCTACTAAATACCCTAAGAGAGAAAACATTCAGGGGGAATCATACTTTATGCTTATGCTGACACATTTATTTCCCTAATTTTCCTAATAAGACAGCTTAATGATTACAAAGAAATTAATAGCATGTATTGATGCTGTAAAAGCATGATTAATGACTTTTCTAAAATTAAAGTATTATCATCTTGATTATTAGATAAAGAAAAACCTATTAACTAGCTTTCAAGTTGGGTAATTTACTCCATTAAAATCAGCTACACTGTTTCCAGATTTAATGTATTGTTCAAATTCATGTATGCAAACAAATTCATTACAATTCAGGAGATTTCACTCTGAAACTCACTGCACTTAAAATCCAGAGCCCTAACAGAGGCCATGGAGCTCGAATATTTAAACTGAAATATTTGTCCCTTCTGGACAGAGTATTCCACACTGTTTTTTGTTTGTGTTTTCAGCCCAATTCACACTCCACTGGGAGTACACAGTAGCTGGAAGGCTGAGAAATTGTACCTTACACTGACATGTTGTACAGAGGCTGGGGCTACTCTTGGGTCTCCTTATGCCAGGTGAGGTGGGGACCAATCACCTTCACTCTACAGATGAGTCTAGACAATATTTCTAATAATAGCTGTAAAAAATACACATAGTCCTACACTTTCTAGACTAATTTTCTAGAACACTGATGTACACCCCATTAAAATAATCTTCCTGTCCATATTTTTACAGAATCCATCTTAATAGTTCCTCTTAAGTTCCTTGATAAGTCAAAAAGACATCAGCATTTACTGAGCCTACAACTGTGTGTCAGGCCATGAAACACACTTTCCTGGAGTAGGTCATGAGAGGGCCTCTGCTGAGAAGAGGAGATGGAGACCGAGCAGGCTGAAGAACTTGGAGAAGACACACAGTAGGGGAAAAAGCAGAGTTATACAGTTTATCTTATGCCGTACTGCCTCCTTTAAAGATAGCAACTTTAAAAACAACCTGCTGGGGCAGCTTTAAAGACATATCAAATATAAAAACTCCAGGGCCAGATGGCCTGAATTTAAATCCGCTGGGTTCTACCAGTTCTCAGCCCACATGACCTGAGAAGTTACTCAACTAATGTGCTTCAATTATGTCACTTGGAAAGTGGGGACAATAACAGAACACAAAGAAGATGCTGTAATAATTCAATAGGTCAACCCATAAAAAAAAAAAATGTTCATGTCCAAAATAGCACTTGATATATAGTAAACACTCTATAAATGCTACTTCCTGTGAAAATCAAATGCTATTCAATTAAGTCCCCAGGGATTTCCAAGGTTCTTTTGGCTGGCTGTCTAGACTTACACATGGTCAACTGGAACTGACTTGATTTACACAGTTCCCACATAAATCTGTGTGTGTGTGTGTGTGTGTGTGTGTGTGTGTGTGTGTGTGTGTGAGGGGGGGGGCTAGCTTCAAAGCTATGCTATACACAATAATCATCTTTTTCTCAAAACAAAAGTCCTAACAAGAAGTTAACTGCTTCCTTTATCAATTAAGAAAATGTTAAAATAATTTACCATAGGCTCTCAAACAGGAAGTGTTAAAATCAGAAGCTAAACTTGGGGGTTTCCAGGTCAAAAGCCCAAGTTCTTTTACATGAACTTTGGGTTTTTCTGTCTACTCTCCCACTTTGTCATTGGTTATAACTTGGATCAGAGCTCTGAAAAAGACTTTAGACTCTTCTAGCACAAGATCCCCTTCTGCACATGAAGAAACAAATACCCAGAAGGTTCACTGGCTTGCCTGAAGCTTTGTAATGAATGTCTTTCCCACAGTACAATAATGCCACTGTACACTCTCAGACATCGGTAGCCTGCCTCTAGGAGGCCTTCAGCTGTGCTTCTAGCTTCACAGGAGCCAACCTGTACCAACATGCACCATATAAACTGAGACTGTGGTGGCTGAGCATGCCCAGGTGCAAGTTCATGCGACAGAGTAAATGGGCTTGTCACATCAGGTATAGCTGCTCAGACTTTTCTTTGTCCCGGCTAACAGTGGTGTGCTGGAGGCTCCAAGTTAGCAAACAAGCCAGATGGAGGTCTACTTTACAATACCACTAAGGAAAACTTTGCCAAACAGGGTTTTCTAAACAAAGCCAGAGTTAGACAGAATTTCACCTTCAAAAAAGGACAGGCTAACAGGAAGATTAAACCTGACTTGAGGAAGGAAGGAAGCTCACAATTAAGGTAGCTGTTCCTAGCAAATTACAGCCTATATGAGGCCAAGCCCACATAAATAAAACAAGCCAACGGCACCATGTGGAGAGACAATGCAGAGATTTCTGATAGAATTAGTTCCCTTTTCACGAGAGTAGGGTTCATAATTAAACCCTGGCCCCTCCTGCCCCATTCTGCTATGCACGTATTTGACTGCTTCCTAAAGGATTGGGTTAGTGGCTAAGGGACATCTTGAAACCACAAGTCCACTGATTTCCCAAGCCAACAGGCAACATACGCACATGAGCATTAGCTGCTGCTGGGGCCTGTTAAAAGGGGATTGTTCATGTTCCTGCTCAGCACACTTAAGGGTTTGTGGGTTCATTTACACAGTTCTTCCAGATCACTGAAAGGAGTTGTTCCTAGGCCTAAATGCTCATACATGGAAACTCATAGAAAATTCCAGCAGCCACTTTAAGAGATTCAGCTTGCCATGGACAAAGGGCCCAGAACTGGTGTGAGCCTCAGCTTTGGGCTCCATTATCTACTTACAGGACTGACAGAGTCCATTCTCCTCCAAGAGCTTTGCATTCCTCACCTAGGACATGGCAATCATCATCTCTTGGCATCTTCCGGGGTAACGCCGAGGGTTATATACAGGAACACTCTGCCAATAGTAAAAGTCCACGTGGGGGAAGAGGCACCTGGGATTGCTAAGCCTAACTGGCTTCTCTGGGTGACATCCTTCTATGGCTCCCTGCTGCCCTCAGGCTAAGGCCCAAACTCTTGACCAACGAGGCTAAAAAGTTTCTCCCATTCTGCCCTCTAGTACCCTGTACCTTTACCTCTGGTCACATCCTCTCCCACTGGCTCAGGTGCCAGAGTTCCTCCAGGAAGCTATGCTGGCCATGCAGGCAGTAGCCCCTTGCCCAGAGAGTCATCCCCCCTTCCTCTCTCCCATTCCACTAACTCACCCCTCCTTCGGATTCTGATGAGTCTGCATGTAATTTTCTCCTGTAAGCTCTTCTCAACCTCTCTCTGGTGCTTCCATAACACCATTTATACACCCTGCTGCAGCCTTTCCTATTGGTGTTTCCTATTAAAATGACCTGGATACTCTTCATATTTTCCATTCTCAAAGTTTTTCAGACCCAAACCAAAAGTGATTGTGGCTGGCAAGATGGCTCACAGTAAAGTGTTTGCCATGCAAGTAACTGAGTTTGACCCCCAGAGTCCACATAAAAACCTGGGCATCGTGGCATGTGCTTATAATCCCAGAACTGGGCAGGCAGGGGCAGAGGCAGAGACAGGAAGATCCCTGGTCCTTGCTGGCTAGCCAGCTTAGCTGAATCAGCAAGTTTCAGGTTTAGCGAGAAACTCTGTCTCAAAATCAAGGTTGAGGGGTTGGGGATTTAGCTCAGTGGTAGAGGCAAGTGCAAGGCCCTGAGTTTGGTCCTCAACTCCCGGGGTGGGGGTGGGGGGATCAAGGTTGACAGCAACTGATGAACAACTGAGGCTGACCCCTGGCCTCTACATATGAACACACTCACATGCATACTCACAGACGTGGATGATGGAACAAATAGAGAGAAAATGCTGCACTTGACCCAAGTAGCTGACTAGCTACTAAATTCGCCATGCAACTTCATAAGCAATGAGACCTAGTTCAACTCTAACCCCAGCTGTTCCTTTTTAAAACCCAAAAGTAAACAGAAAATCATATGTCCTGGAGTCCAGACCTCTGACTTTAACCCCTTCTTTTTTCTTCCACAAAATGGTAACCACATCCAGACTGCATGCTAAACCATTAGTTTCTGTTTAAAGTAAGAGCACTGAAGGCAGATGAGGTGCGAGAGAAAGGAGCCATGAAATCAGAAAATCCAGGCTCATGACAGGATTAAAACCGCCACACAATCTCTTCAGAGCTAAAAACCTTTAGCCAACCTACAAGAACAACACAAGGCTACTGTTTCTTCATTCTGCCTTCTGACATGTCAAACACTAGTGCCCACTGGTGAGAAGAAAGCATAATCATTAGCTGGAGAATGCAAAGGGAAGTTTGTTTTTCTCTGATTTAATATACTGGCAAAATGCTGCTGCCAGGGGGACTCTGAAGACAGGGAAGCTAGCAATCTTCACTGCTGAGGAAGCGGCCAGCCTAAGGTCCTTGCGAGGAGCTTGTGCAATAACGGATGGAGGACTGAATTTATAAGCACTCAACAAATAACAGTACAGCCAGTCATCACTCCTTCCTCTGCGTGCGAGCGTGCGTGCGTGCGTGCGCGCGTGTGTGTGTGTGTGTGTGTGTGTGTGTGTGTGTGTGTTTAAGGAGATGAGTATTTTATAATATCCCTTCCAGATAAACATAAGAAATAAACTAACAAGTCGATGTTGAAGCAGTTGAGGGGATGAGAGAGCTGGCTTAGTGGTTAAGAGCATGCTCTGCTCTTGCAGAGGACCTAGTTTCAATTCCCAGCAAGTTCCCAGCTTCCAATTCCAGTTCCAGGGGATCTGACACTCTCTGACCTCCTCAGGCATCTGAACACATGTGTGCACATAAAACTCACACAGGCACACATAAACAAAAAATAAATTCATCTTTAAGAAGCTCACCCTGTACTTGATCATCATTTTGGGGGATTGCCCTTCCATTTTACACTTGGGAAAATGCCTGTAACTGGAAGGAAGCATGTAGCCACTGTATTGCACAATATTACAGGCTGTATTTACAGTAACTAAGACCATTTAAACAAACAAACAAAAAAGTGCTAAATTAAAGGATAGCAAAACCTAAATTTACAATGTAATGGTATTTATCAAGGCTGAAGACTGAGAGACCAAGATGGTATATTGATGGTAATATACATACAGGTTTTATATTTTAATTTACAGTGGAATTTTATATATAGGAAATTAACTATTTGAAATTTTCCATAACATTTTCATACTGTGGGACCAGAATATTTTAAAACTCTGGGTGGTGGTGGCACACGCCTTTAATCCCAGCACTCGGGAGGCAGATCTCTGTGAGTTCGAGGCCAGCTTGGTCTACAGAGCAAGACCCAGGACAGGAACCAAAACTACACAGAGAAACCCTGTCTCAAAACAAACAAACAAACAAACAAACAGTGTAAGTAAACAAAATAGGAAATGCACCAACTTAAATATTCTGGGTCACAGCCTCATTCCCATGTCATTTTTTCTACCATCCAGCTCTAAACAATATGAAAGGGTAATAGCAAGCAAAGGGCACTCCTGATTCTCAAACTGCTCGGCCGGAGTTTCCAAGTCCTCACCCAGTGGTTAACTTCAGCTGCCCACAGGAAGAAGACACTGAAGAAGGGACCACGGAAACTAGTAGAAGGGCACAGAGCATGGTTTTCAGTCTTGTCCTCTTCCAAGCCAGGCCCTTCTCCCCAAATACAGTGGGAGTGAGGTGCTAACAATGGTCAGTGAAATGAGAAAGTAACCCACGCCACTTCAAAAATGGAATGGAGAACTCTCAACAAAGAGATGTTTTCTAGCTGTATCAAAGATTTTATCAGAGTACTTTAGAAGAGAAAAAGGTAGACTTCCTTGTTGAAAACCATACAAAGCAACCCACCCCCATCCAGATTCATAAACAACAAACAGGGTCCAGCTGGCCACTGGTATCTCACAATGCAAATTTTTCACCTTTCTAATGGTTTTTATGTAGCTACATGTGTTTAGGGAGATAATGAATATTTCATAACACCTAGTCCAGATAAGCACTGCATCATGTCATAGAAAATAAACGTATAATTCAGCTTTGAATTAGTTTACCCTATATTTCAAAATAGAACTTGATCAATCTCTAAGATTGTCCTTCGACTTTATACATCAGGAAAAATATCTGTGATTTATTAAAATAAGTACTGCCTAGTTCTTCAACGAAACAGCAAAATTAAATATGATGTGAGAAGCCCTGCCAGTCCAAACTCCAGCAGCCAGAAGCTTTGGAACTTTACATATTGCCTAATCTCTCTGTGGTTGGTTTTTATCAGGATGAGGTGGGATTCCAAACCTAACTCTGCTTCTGCAAAGTACCTGGAAATTGTGCCATGCTGCCACAAGCTGCCAAATGCCACTGTGGTCTATGTCAGTAACCACACACCTGAATTTGATGAACATGATACCATGAAGAGCGTTAGCATTTACTCTGGGAGCCAAGAAATAAAATTCTGGACTGAGGAGGAAAAGAGCTCCCTGGGAAACATCCAAAGGTTCAGCAACAGGTAAATACCAAAGTGCCTAATTAGCCGGGCTAGCCCTACAGGAAAGGCAGCAAGAAAGCAGCTTGCAGAGCCACTGGGAGAGCAGCTTTGACCACCTCACGTGGCTTCCCAGAGGAAACGCTGAGCAACTAAGCATCATTCTTTCTCAAAGAAGCCATTCCTTTCAGGTTCTTATTCATTCAACTGAAAACAGAAAAATCCCCTAACTTCAAAATTGAGCATAGAAACCATGTGTAAGCCGGGCGGTGGTGGCGCATGCCTTTAATCCCAGCACTCTGGAGGCAGAGGCAGGTAGATCTCTGTGAGTTCGAGGCCAGCCTGGGCTACAGAGCGAGATCCAGGAAAGGCACAAAGCTACACAGAGAAACTCTGTCTCGAAAAACCAAAAAAAAAAGAAAAGAAAAGAAACCATGTGTAACTCCAATTCCAAAGATGTGACACCCTCTGCAGGCACCTGGAATCACACATGAATATATACTCAAACAAACACACAAATAAGAAAAAAATAAATCTTTTAAAAGAAAAAGGGAACATTCCATACAATAAATCTAATAATTACTGTCTAATGTTTGTTAGTACCGAAATTTAGTCATAACATGTTGCTCGGCCCACTTGGTCATGTTAGAAGATAGCATATGTGTAGGAAGGTGCCACCCTTACTTCCCCATGACAGATGTCAGGACTCCATCATCATCCTCCGTCTTGCTGGGCTCAGACAGGACCTCAGCTCTCCACAGAACACAGCATTCCAGCAAGCCACAGCAATCCACCAACAGTGGCATTTTCCCTCACAGCGCTGTGTGCTCCTCACTCTGTTCTGCTGAAGTCTCCCAGCCCAGCTGAGTACCCCTCAACACACTACGCCAAAGGACTGCACTGAGTCTTTAAAGAAAGTTACCTCATGAAAATTTCACCTCAAGAAATGCCACAAAATGGCAATTTCACTGAAACCATAAAATAGTAATTTCTTTCCTTTAATAATGACAGAAAATATAACTGCACACATTAGTTTTCCTCTAGATATAGGCTATCCCAGTGGTATATAATAGGTTCTTTATGAGCATATACAAAAATAAATGTTTTAAAATAGAATTTGGTTGTACTTGGCCCAAAAGCCCAGCCCATTCCTAATCCACTCACTACCCTGCGACTCAAACAAGTGCTGTGCAGAACACAGACACAAACACAGCTCCATCTGCTAATTAAAAATGGGCACGAAACTGTTAACAGGCATCTGTTGCATTGTTTGAAGCTAATGGGCAGAGACAAAGCTGAAATGGCTCTTCTAATGCAAACCCAGTGATTTCACTCATTTTCTGTTTGGTATTTATGAGAGCGGGGGGTTGGAAGCAGAGTGTTAAAATGGCTTATTATGTACACCAAGAGATAAGTGAAATTGCTTTCATATTCTAAAACTGATTACAGGAAAGTAAACAGCATTTTACACTAGAGAAGATAGCATTTCTATATTAACAAGTCAAATTAAACATTTTTATCTTAATTCGGATATAATCTAGTCATGTCTAACACTATGAAAGAACAACAAATTCAGGCAATGCTGTCTTTACAGTCTGTAACCGCTTTCACAATTCATCCTTCTACCCATTCATTCACTGCATAGTCCCATAGAACAGGCCTTCAAGATTTACTAAGTGATTCTGACTTGATTCTTGCCTTGGAAAACTTAAAGACCCTGAAAAACACACACAGATGAACACACTCCATCACTGATGATTCAACTAAGGCCTAGAACAACCTACTCACCCTAGGCCACGAATCTAGGAAGAGGATGCAAACCTAACTGACTTGGGACCTGCTGCACCTTTGAATTCATCATACCATCTCCCTGCCACTACAGATGAACCATTCTGCTTCAGCGACCTAGGAACTGAAAATTTTACTCACGAAAACACAGTCCTGATGAAGGATCCATTTTCAAATACTGTGACCACCAAACATCCCTGACCACCATGCCTGCTTTGAAGGAGGTGGGTCACAAGCCTTATCTACCCAGATATGTCTATTTTACCTGAACATAACACTGGAACCTTTGAACTACCCATAGGTTTGTGTTTTTCTAAGAAAAAGTTCAGCCTATCTTGAGGGCAAGATTTTCCACCATGGCAATGATAACAATGCAGCTGAGCCACACACATTGCCTTGGCCCAGAGGCCAAGGTCCACACCACCCTCTACCACCTCCCCTTCAGGCCCTTATTCGAGGCTCCTACCCAGCCTGTTTGAGCTTGCACCCTGACCCAGGCAGGAGCAGTGGATAATCTCACTATGTACTTCTCGAGTCATCTTTCCACAGCTACATACACCTCACACTCCACAATCTGACTCACTACCTAGCATCTACTCCTCCATCTGGAACTCTCTTCTCATCCTGCTATGAGAACCCTTGCCTGAAAATGTTCCAGGTGCCGGTTATGACACACAGGAGTGCTGATCTGCAGCACGGAGCCGCAGGCAGGTGGGCAGATCGTGACCCTGAGGCAGCCCCAGGCCAGGCCTGCCTGCAACTCCGACTATCCTCATCCCAGCTCCATCCTTCCTTTCAGATTCACTTCAGCAATGAACTACTAAGTTTCTCCGGGTCTTCAAAGACTAAACTACTTTCCTCTAAACAATATCCAAGCTGGTCCCCTCTGGCTTTTTTCAGTAGATACAGACAATGTTGCTGTGGTTGCCAAGTGAACCCGACCCCTACTCGCTGCCTGCAGAAGGATGGCTGATGCTCTTTAGTAAAGAACACTTAGGACAGATCCACATTCATACCCAACACTCAGTTTCCCCGTGCCTGCATTTCTAGAAAGGTTTTCTCATCACAGAGAGAAGTGTAACCCTTTATCATCCACTACTAAGTTCTACTTCTGCCTAACATTGCTATCAACACTAGCACTGAGATGGGAAGCCTACCCAAGAGCTCTGGAAGAGCATAATGACATTAAAATAAGGCTTTATGTACAAAATGTTCAATCTGAACTTGCATGTTCTTTGGTATTTTGGCTTGAGAAGTTGAAACCAAGGAAAACAACTCTGAAAATTAAAATCAACTTCCTCTATGTATCTGGCTTATGCTCAGTCAGATGTTGATATCATCTTGGATAAGAATGTAAATATGACTGTTTTTCAGGCAGTAAGTCTTGATAAAAGTTCTGAAATGAGAACAACCAAAAGCAGGGGTCAACACACTTGCTCTACAAAGGACCAGTCAGTAAATAACTTTGTGGGTCACGTATCGTCTTTGTTGTATATTCTTCGCTGTTTTCATCTTTAACAGCTTCTTTTAAAAGGTAAACAACAAAACAAGAACCCCATTTGGCCCATGGGCTACTCTGCCTTAACTGACTCAAAGGCAAATGATCCCCAGACAAGAATACAATGTTACAGAACACAAGGCCTAAAAGGGTTCTGCTGGCATTTATCCCAACTATCACCAGTGTGCGGCTACAAAAATGATTTCTTGAGTTCTTTCACACATGGAAAGAATGTTGATGGCGGGGTGCACTATGATCTCTTGACCTGAAACTCCAGGCCTAGAAGAAAGGGCAAAGGCTGTGTGCCAAGTTATTATCCCCATATAGAGTCTCCCAGGACTGTTTCCCTTAACAGAATGCTAATGGAAGTGGAAACACCTTACCTTCCCACACACACACACACACACACACACACACACACACACACACAATCTAATTACTCTCTGGAAAATGTGGCTTTACAGACAGGATCACACTCCTCTGCAATAATCAGAAGGATAAAGACTTGGATTTGAAGCTTCACCAATGGTTCTGCTGAGGAGAGTTTAGCATTTGTAAAGCTGGGACAGGGCATAAAGTAGATAATTTCTACAACTCCCTGATGTCAAACAATGACTCTACTAAATAATGAAACCACTCAGGAAATACCTAACAGGAAGAAGGGGGCAGGGAGGAGGAGAGACCTAGAAGGGAATTGGCTTAGAAGGCCCCATTACAGGGCAGAGTTGGGTTCGCTGTCTGTTCTACCAGCACCGTGTTCAATACAAGGCCATTTCAAGATGTCAGGGTACCTTCCTATCAATATTAAAATCACCCACATCCCACAGGAAACATAATATATAGTGAACAGTATCACCATTTCTAACTGTCTTAATATTCTATTTAAAGGTATTTATCTGAATGTTAATTATGATTATGTAAGGGATGGGGCTGAAGCCAATAAAAACCTTTTCAATTTTCCAACATATAAGCTAAAAAGCTAGTTAGTTGGTCTGGGGCATTACACCGTAATTTCAAGTGACTTAAAGCATCCTTACTCCACCATTAGCAGGTATTATCTGACTGATAGACTAAAAGAGTCCCAGTAAGTCACGTGAAAGAAAATCTACCTTTTATCATGCCAAAGAACAGAAAGCATTCAAAGTGCCAAACCTTAGAGAAAGAAAAGGAAAGTATAGGAGACAATTCTACCTAGACTCAAAATGACTGTCTCCTCTTTCATGCTGACCAAACCCCCACCCAAACAGTCTAAAGATGGAAGATTCCCGTTTTAACAAACACTTAAACACCGGCGAGACACAACTAAAATGAAAGCATTATCTTCATAGTAAAAAGCAGACACGGGACGTATCTGCCAAATACACACACACCCCAGGCCTTCAGAAGGGATCCTTCCTGGGGCGTGGTGCTTATCAAGTCTGTCAGCAATGTTACAACAAGACCTTGGCAAGCCCAGGAGTTTTCACAAATGGACACTTAAAGTATGATGGGGAAAGACGGGTTACCAACTGTCACCTCAACAACTTCAGATCACCTGGAGATGCATTTGGGGCTTGGCGGGGAGTGGCAAGGTTGTTAGAGATGTGACTACTTCAGGTCTGTGTTTGTGTCAGTGAGGAGTCTGTGGAACTTCTCACAAGAGTGGGCCAACTTCACCTTACTGCTCAGCATAATTGCAACTGCCAAGCATCTCAGTTGCAGGTATGTAGGTTCTCTGGCTGTCTACTACCACATCCTGTTGGAGCTCTGGGGCTAAGCAAGAGCCTGGGATTTTCCCCTCCTCCCTAGCAACTGAAGAACAGCTCGAAGCTTCTTTTTCACCACATTCACCACACAGAAAGTACAAAGATCAAGAGTTCCCATGAGATTCACCATGCAATATCTATCTCCTAATCTAAGCAGTTATTAATGTCTTCATAATTCCAACCCTCCAAATATGCTCATTTTAATCATTAAAAACAATCCACTAAAAAAAAAAAGATTCTAATCCTTCACTGTGAAATGTAATACACTACACACACACACACACACACACACACACACACACACACACATATCAGGAGGAGGGCTAGGGATTAAGTCCTGGGCCTCATCCATGTTAAACATATACTACACCACTGAGTTAAACCCTCCCAGAAAAGTGATTTTTAAAAAATACTATGGGGGTTGGGGAGTTAGCTCAGTAGTAGAGCACTTGCCTAGCAAGCGCAAGGCCCTGGGTTCGGTCCTCAGCTCCGTGGGGAATGGGGGGTGGGGAGAAAAAAGAAAAAAATACTATGTTCAAAGGTAGTAAATAGCCTTATAGAAAATGTGGCACAGAGTGTATGGGGGGCGGGGAGTGGACTGACTAGTAAATCTATTTGGGGGAATGCAAGGAATTTAACGAACTGTATCAGTGAGATTTATTCACTTTCTTTTTATTTTTTCCTTGAAAAAGGTTTATGTGTATGTGTGTGCACCTGTGTTTGAGATGTATACATGTGAGTGCAGCTGTCCAGAGAGGTCAGAAAAGGCATCAGTTCCCCTGTAGTTGGAGTTACAGGCCCACAGGTATTTGTGACTCACCTGATATGGGTGCTGGGAACTGAACTTGGGTCCTCCAGGGAAGCAGCTAGCACTTTGCCCTGCTGAGCCACCTCTCCTGCCCCAGTGTCACTCACTTTCAAGGCAGGAGGAAAGTTCTGAGAGTCACACACGGAGTAGAACAAGACCTCCCCACTCAACTCGTTAGACACCATCCTTTCCCATCTGCACTGTGGTACGACGCATTCAGCACTCAACAAGAGTTATTTGGAGTTTTGAAATTGATACCAAAAATGAATGTCCTTTAGTAGCTGTACCAGCTTCCACCAAGCCTCTTACAAATACACTTGCGAGATGCGAGATGACATTTAAAATCTGCTTCCTCAGAAAAGAAAAGTCCCACTCAAGACTAACTGCCAAGAACTTGCAACTCAAACTTCCCTAAGCCCAGACATCACAACACCCAGATTTCCATTCAGTCTGTATGAAAGAAACCAGAAGAAACCAAGAATATACCTACTTAAAAGAATATACAAATATTTAAACACAGATTTTGTTTTGTTTTTTTAATTCAAGTATATGAGTGTTTTTTTCCTGCACACATACATGTATGTGCACCATGTAAATGTCTGGTCCCCACAGAGGCCAGAAGACGGTGTTGGATCCCATGGAACTGGAGTTACTGGCAGTTGTGAGGTGCCAGGTGGGTGCTGTGGACAAAACCTGGGTTCTTTGTAAGAGCAGCAAATCACTGAGGCAACTTTCCAGCCACTTAAACATACTTATTACCAACACACTAATTCTCCATTGCTTGTGGATCACTTTGAAAACCATTTGAAAAACACCTAAATAAACTAGTATTAGAGGCTGGAAAGATCACCCACACAATCAAAAAGCTGATTCTTAGGGTACTTAATTGACTGCAGCAATTTAACAAGGAAAATGTTAAGGTTATTCTACAGAAAGTTTAAAACCAGTTTTGATTTGCTCTTCAGTTTATAAGTTAAAGACTCTGCTACCTGCACACAATGTCTTTTACTAAAAATATAAGGAAGATAGCTCCCAGAGAGAGTGGAAATTTTGTTTTCTTGAATCAATTAGAATTGGGAAATACATAGTATGTTGTGATTCACCTAAAAAGTAATTAGAATCAAAGGAAACGATACAGGGAGGCAGGTGGAATTTGTACTTAATCACGTGTCTTAGACATTACTAAATACTCAAGCTCAAGAATTTAAAAAGTTGAGACACACTGCTTCCCAAGACACGGAGTAAAGGGGTGAACTTATATTTCTGAGCCCATCATCCCCAAAAGTCGCCAGCCCCCTTAATACCTATTAATACAGAGAAGAATTTAACACTCCATAGACATTACTCCATCATTAGTCACTTTTAAAATCTTGATTCAGGGAAGTCAAGAGAAAATGGAAACCAGCGTTCCTAGGAACTGGGGAAAGTCCTGCGCCCCATGTTTTCCATTTCCTCCCTTTTCTCTGCTCAACCCCTTGCACTACATCCTCCGTTTCCGCTTCTCCTTTCTAGCTCACACCCAGCTCTCCTTTACTTTCTCCACCAAGCAGCCTCATGCTGCCCTCTGGTCCCCCTGAGCCCTTCTCCCACCTACAATTTTCTTCTGCATTTCCTCTTGGCATCTCTGTGCGCACCTTTATAGCCCATGTCGCTTCATCCCTCGCCTCCTGAACATTCATTCATTCCCCCTCAATTCCCTTCTGACCGCCTAGTCTCACTTCTCTTGTCCCTGGTGTCCACTGTCCCTTTACTTCATTTGAAGCCCCTCTTAAGTCCTCAACCCTTCATTTCCCCCTTCACATTTCCTTCCTCTTTCCTGTCTTTCTAATCCATGTTCGTATCCACTCTCCCCTCTTTCTTTCTGTACAATTTCCTGTGTTCCCCTGGCTCTGTCCCTCTGGGACCCCTCCGCCGACGCCCCGGAGCCCCCTCGTGTCTCCAACACCCCTGGTTCCCGATTGCTCCGGTTCCCCTTCCTCCGCCCGCAGCCCCGCGTCCCCGCCCGCCCCTCTCGCCCTCGCCCTACCGGCTCGCACTGCCCTCTCGGCGGACCCCGGGGTCTCCCTCCCGGGGCGTCAAGCCCTCGCGTGCCCTCTCCCAGGCCCCCGGGCACCCGCCCCCCGCGTCTCAGCTCCCGTCCCGGGCCGCAGCCGCTCCCTCACCGATGGTGGAGATGAAGGTGGTGTTGAAGGCGTCCTCTGAGAAGCGGAACAGGAGGCAGGTTTTGCCGACGCCGGAGTCGCCGATGAGCAGCAGCTTGAACAGATAATCGTACGTCTTCGCCATCTTCTCGCTCCGGCCCTCTCTGACCGCGGAGAGCAAGGAGGCGGTGGAAAGAGGCGCCGAGGGGGCCTCGGGCGAGGGGGCGTGTCCGCCGAGCCGCCCGCGCCCCGCCCCGCCCCTAGCCCCTCCCCTTGGGAGAGACCGGCGCGCCCTGCCCAGCCTTGACCAATCCGCCGGCGCTTTGTCATCATCTTCCGCGCCGCGAGGTTTTATGGGATTTGTAGTGCTCTGGGAAAGCCTCGGGCGTGCCTGGCCGGGGCTGTCCAAGCAACCCGGGAGGATAACAAATCTGAGTGATGTGGGACGGTGCGCTAGGAGTTTCCACCCATACTGGGAAAAGACGCTTCGTTTCGAACTCCTCTTCTCTCGCCATGGGAACTTGACTCTATTGTTTCTTTGTTTGTGGGCATCTTTCAAATCCAAGACTTCGGAATCTGAGTCCCGCATCTACTTGCCTGGACCCGGAGCAGGGAAGCTTTCTTAGAAATGCGGTGGTCCTCGAAGTCTGCGGATTATCTGTAGAGTATTATCCAGCTTCTCCAGTTCCTGTCCGGTTCCTAGGTCCCCTTCCACAACCCGTCAATCATAGAGCTCAAAGAGTGATATTACCCGGCTAACTTCTCCACTCGTGTCCTCTGAACTACAGGCCAGACCCAAATATGATGATCATTTTAGAGGATCTGCTTCACAGACAGCGCCCCGCTATCCTCTGGAGGATGGATTTTTTTTTTTCTTTTTTAAGAAGGAGAAAGAGAATGTGGGAGGGCTTGTGCTACAGCTCTGCATCTCGTAAAATAGCATCACCCGAGAAGGGAACTTTGGCCATGGAGATGGAGAGAATAAAATTTGGATTAAGTCTTGACTAAGCCATTTCACCCCTGTGTGAAGTCTCACAGGTTTGGCACATTTCAGTTTTCTCCTCTGTAAAACTGATGTAAAACAAATTACTTCATAGGGTTGTAGTGAAAATTAAATACTGGATGTGAAAGCACTTTGAAACTCGTTAAGGTGCTGTGAAGTGTAGGTGTTAGCTGTGTTTAAATTTATCACTCCTCAGGAGGCTTTCAATTAATGGGTGGCAAAAGGAAGGGAGGAAACAGCACTTTGATGTATTCAATTCAGTCCTTCATTATTTATTACCCTAGACTAATTCTTTATTGTTCAGTACTCTTTTATCTGCAGGTGGCAGAAACCTAGCCAGATCAAGCTCCAGTGAGAGTAGGGTTTACTGTCCGGGTCATGTGGAAGGAGTAAGTAAGGTAACCAGGAGCTTTATCTTGTCAGAAGTCTCTGTCTCATCTCTGCTTCATTTTCCGTTTTAATTTAAAACGTCAAATACCAACAGCTAACACAGTCCCAACACACACACACACACACACACACACACACACACACACACACACACACACACACACTTACATCAGCAAAAGTTCTTTGGATTCCTCAAAAATTTTTAAGAGAATTAAGGGGGCCCTGCCGGACACCAAACTATCTGGGAATAACTAGGACAAATACTTACCTTAGAGGCAAGGAAATACCTTCTAACAGAGGTTGTTACAGGAAGCAGTGGACTTAATCATTAGTGCAGGAAAAAGGAAAAAATAACTTGGATAGTTACTTGAACAAGTCAGCAAACTCCTCTAAGATGTATGTTGGATGCCTGTGACTCCATGTACAATATCAATGATGCTGCATGTCTGGTCCTATTGTAGCAGAAAATTTAGTTGGTCCTAATATTGACCTTCCCTTTCTATGTGGAGAGCAGATGAAAGGCATCATTCACACATACTTATTGACCACACAGTACCCAGAGGGCAGCAGCTGCTTCTGCTAACTTAGTAGTATCTAATGTCTAGAGCATGCCTTAGGAAGAACTGAACTCCCTTTGGAGAAGGAACCCCTTCCCTCTGGCAAAGACAGAGCTCCTTTGCCCAAGCCAAGTTCTGAAGCATGCCTCTGAACTTGGCTTCACCCAGGATCTGAGCAATTGTGGGTGGCTCAGTTCCATTCCTTGGTCCTCATTCATGGAATGGAATGGAAGGATGTCTTCAAAGACCACTGGAATCTTATTAATTTATCTCTTTTAATTTAAATTTTTATGTTTATTATCATTGTATGTGTATGTGGGGGTGGGGCTTGTGTCATGGCCTGTGTGTCGAAATCAGAGGGGGTAAATGTGTAGTTAGAATCTCTCCTTCCATGTTTACTTAGGTTTGGGGGATCAAACTCAGGTCATCAGACTTGCATGCTGAGCCACCTCACTGGCCCTCTTCTTTCCTTTTAGGAATTTGTGTCTATTGAAATACTTTGGAGGGAGGGGAGCTGAAAAGAAGGCTCAGTGGTGAAGAACACTGGCCGCTCCCAACAGAGAGGACCCTGGCTGGGTTCCCAACACCCATGTGACACAACCATCCATAACTCCAGTCCCAGGGAATCCAATACTCTCTTCTGGCCTCTGTGGGCACTGCACACATGTGGCACTGTGCACACACATATATGTAGCCAAAACACCCATACATATAAAAACATTTTAAGGAAATAACTTTTGGTTCCAGTAACGTTTGACACAGTGGGATATGTCAGCTATTCTTTCTGTGGAAAGGCACATACTTACACTTACATAGTAAAGAGCTAAGTTCAGAAGAGAAGTGAGAATTAAGAAATTTAAAGTCCCTAAATTTCCTTAGGGGAATTTTGTTAATTCTTGGGAATTTTTAAAAAAATAATAATTCTGTCATATTTTCAGTTATTTGGCTTTTTTTCTACTACCAACTATGTATAATATTGGGACTTTCTAGTCCTATATTTGTACACAAATGGTGAAGTATTCAGGCATTTTGATATATTGACATTATTTTAAAAATCAGATTTTCCTTTCATTATGCATTATTAATCCTCAGATTTTGTACACTGGCATATTAGAGACCAGATTCACGGTAATAGTAACTGGGTACCATTGATTCTAACGAGCTTGCTCAAAGGTCTCATCCTAAGTATTTATAGAGTTAGGGAGTAGCAAGCAACAGATTCTGTGTTGACATTATTTTTCAATTTGATGATATTCTGTTCAAAAATGTCCCATTATAGTGATCCAAGGAAGACGGATATATCCACACTTTTTGCCTTTTGCTCATTCCTATCATCGCTGTAGAGAGCATGGACCAGCATGTTCAACTTAAGAAAATATTGGCTAAAGCCTTTTGTGCTATAAGTATTGTAGATGAAAACTGAATACGGACATCTCAAGAATTTGCTTTGTGTGTATTTCATGACCTGAACAGTCTCTCTTCCTGACTCTAGAAATCTCTTCTTCCCCCACTGGTGACTGAATCATGGTACTGACTCTTAGCCATAGAGAAGGCACTTGATCCAGACCGGGTCAGTCTGAGTTCCTCCATATGGACATTTTTTTTTTTTTTTTTTTTTGGTTTTTGGAGACAGGATTTCTCTGTGTAGCTTTGCACCTTTCCTGGATCTTGCTCCTAGCCTCGAGCTCAAATATCCCCCTGGCTCTGCCTCCCGAGTTCTGGGATTAAAGGCGTGCGCCACCACCTCCCGGCTGCCTGTGGACTTTCTAATGAAGCAGATAACAATATCGAAGGGGTCTGGTGTGAGTTTGCAGCTGATTTTGATGAGAGCTTGAGTTCATTTTTTGCATGCTTTTTCCTGGCCAGCTAGCTTTGCTCATGATGGTAAACACAATTGCCATGTTGTACACATTCAAGTATTACTATCTCCTTAGATGGCAAGGCCTCCCTACCAAAAACAACAATAACATTCTTGAGAGACACTGTATTCTCTATGCAAAATTTCAGTATACGTTAAAAATTTGTTTTGAGCCTGGCAGTGGTGGTGCACACCTTTAATCCTAACACTTGGGAGGCAGAGGCAGGTGGATCTCTGAGTTCAAGGCCAGCCTGGTGTACAGAGTGAGTTCCAGGACAGCCAGGGTTACATAGAGAAAACTTGTCTTGAAAAACTAAAAAGCAAAAAGAATTTGTTTCAAAATGTGTTTATGTACATTGTGTGTATGTTGGGGGGCAGTGCATGCTACAGTGTGCATGTGGAGGTCAGAGGACAACCTCGAGTGTCAGTCCTTGCCTTCCATCTTGTTGAGGCAGGGTCTCTAATTGTTCACTTCTGCATAAACCAGGGACATGAGCTTCTAAGGATTCTCATGTCTCCACTTGTCATAGGTACACACTGAGATTACAGATGCCCACTACTGATGCTGCATCCAGCTTTATCTGGGGATCCAAACTCTAGTCTTCACACTTGCATGGCATGTGCTTTATCCACTCAGCCGTCTTCCCAGCCCAAGAATGTTGGTTTGTTGATCCATGACACTTGAGTAAGAGAAATGTTATCTTAAGGGAAACTAAATGTGGGTGAGACCTCTACTTGGCAAAGTAGAAATTGGCCACTATGGGGATTTTCTTCTCCTTGGTTGTATTCTAGAAGAACCCAGGTGCTTATGTGAGCCTAGTATATTAAGGGTGAGTAGCCTCTGGGCCATGAGAGTGCACCCTCCCTGTTGATGCTTCTACCCAGCTACTCTTGGGTGCTGGTCCTCTGCCACTGGTTGCACACAGCTGTCCCGGTGGGCTACAAAAATGTCCTTCATGGTCACTATCCTCACTGACTGATGACTCAGCTGTGGCATAAGTCCTCTCAGTGTAGTGGAAGAATTTGTATACTTCTTTGTCTTCTTGCTTCACTCTTGGAACTCTTCTAGGAAAGAGATCTCACTAACTTCTTGTATCCCCAAGATACCCCGCTGGACACTTTATACACAATAGGTACTTGGGTAAGTTATTGAATGAATGAATGAACGAATGAATGAACAAACAGTCAGTCGTGCCAACCAGTATGGCTAACTTTAAAAAAACAAAAACAAAGCCTTGGGAGAATTTGGGTTTTTATTGGCTAAAAGGCCTACATCCTTTGAGTCTCATCGGTATCTTTCTATTTATACTCTACTTTGTATTTGTTATTTGTTCTGTAATTACACTATTCATTGTTGTTTAAGAAATCAGTTTGATTATATGTTCTTCTTCTAGTTTGTCAAGATCTCACTGAAAGATAAGCCCTGAAAAATACCAATTCTCTTATCACCTGTGTGTCATCTAAAAACATTCCATTTGTTTAGTGATAGTCTGCTTGTATAATTCTATAATTATCCTCATCAGAGAGGGACAAGCTGTATTCTTCCACCCACTGATATTTCCTGAGCAATCACCAGGTTAATAACGTCTACTCAAACAAATATTCATTACGCTCACATTATAAAGCCAGCTCAGCAAGGCCACCTGGAGGTCACAGAAAAACCTGTCCTGTGGTCCCTGGCCTCAGTTTGTTCTCAGCTAGTGGAGGAGTGAGCGAACAAGTGAAAAGATGAGTGACAAATGTGAGCAGACATTTTGCTGGTACACGTGGGTGGGTCAAGGGACCATTCTGGTTGATTGCTTGGTTTTTAATTTCCATCAAATGCACCCGTTCTCATTGGCTGGTGTCTGGTTTTAATATCTGAGCATCCATCCTGATTATTCAATCTTCTACCCTGATTAGCCAAATAGTAATGCCAAACCATGGCATATTTTCAATACTGCCACTTGATGCAAATGTTAAGCAAAATCAGATACTATTTTAAGAACTGATACATGAAACTATTGTATCTGCTTGCCTAACGAGTCTCTACAAAGCTAGTCTCCTGTAACAAAGCCAGTATCCAAGGGATGGGAGGATATTCTGCATCCCTTAGTGCTGGGCTGATGACCATACTGAGGGAGGCTCTCTATGGAAAAGGCCCCTAGAATATTGGCAAGGGTCAAGGCCAATATCCAGTTAAAGGCAAAACTTTCCTGAGGGCTAATGGCAGAACCTTAGTCATCTACAATAAAGAAGGCATCCAAGTTGCAATATTCTGGGTGACTCTTTCTGAGCAGAATATAGGTCTCAGAAAGGGGAGGTATGGGTTAGCATGCCTAAAGCATAGGGCTCAATTCGCTACTCCAAGAGCAACGTGGAAGAAATCCATTCTAATTCCTGATAAATTATTTCTTTCTGTAATAACAAAGTTTCTAACAAAATGTTAGGGCGTTTCATTCCTTTAATTAACCTAAGTATTGATTGCTACATTACAGGATTTTTGTGTCAAAGGAGGTGGCGGTCAGCAGACAAGTCTCTGGAGTCTGTTCTCCATTTCTCCTGTATGTGTCGCAGGAATCCAACTCAGTCCCTCATGTGTACAGGACAACCACTTTTACCTGCTGAACCATCCCACTGGCCCCTTGTCATTTTCTTTTTTTTTCTTGCACGGGTAGGTCTTAAATCCAGGGCTTCATGCGTGCCGTGCAAGTATTCTACCACTGAGCCTGTCCTACCCCAGCCTAAGAAAGTCATTTGGGTCAACTTTAAATAGACTTTGATCCAATAGCAAAGCACAGCTGTGCACCCTAACAGGTACTGAGATGCTACAGTAGGTAACTAAAACATTTTTAGGTCTTGAATCAGATATAGATGTAGTGACAAGAGAGGCTTAATCCAGCAGCTCAGACGACATGCCTGGGTCCTAGCTCCTCCCTCTTAGTTTCAAAATGCATATAATATGGTTACAACATGTTTTCCTGAAACCTCTGGTCTCCTAACTTCTATATTGAAACAGAGAAGAATATAAGCATGCTCTTCTCCAAGAGTTTGAATTCATGCTCTAAAACTGAGTTCTTCAGGTACTGATTGCCCTGCTCTAACATAATCAAAGAGAATAGACTAAGTTGACTGGCTGAAGCTACTAGAATTGAGAGTGGGGTCAATCTCACCCTACACACAGAATTCTATTAGATATAAAGAAGACCAGAGAAGCCACAAGTGAACATTAACAATTGGGTTTCAGTTGGGCATAAAGGGACATTTGTGTCTGGTTCTGCCAAGTAGAGGAAGCACAGGGCTGAACTCAAGACCATTCCCACTCGTCATTCTCTTAAGCAGAATGACTGATGTTTAACTTTGAAGAAGGAAGCATGACCTCCCTGAGGAGAGGGTGGATGGTCCAAAGCTGGGATTAACCAAACAGTTGGACAGTTGGGCCCGTTCCTACTCTACTTCAGCAGGCAGCTAAGGTTAAGATTAGGTTAAATAAATACTTGACAGTCTCGAATCTATCTGCCAGGCTCTGACAAGGCTGTCCTGCGACTTTGTCATCAGGTGACCTGGTTTCGGATCACAGCTCTGTCACTACCCCTGTGACCTTCACAAGGACAACAGCCTATACTTCCATCTCCTCGTCTGTGAGAGAAGGTGGAGGGAGGAACTGCATTATCCCTTTCCATCTGCTCAATCCTTTCTGCTCTTAGATTAATGTTCTTATAACAGGTGACCTTAGGGCTAAAGACCTGGACCTACAGACACTGGTCTCCTGGGCCACCCAAACACCCTGATTGAATCGAGTGGCCTCAGAGGTCTTCTGGGTCTGTACAGTCTGTGGTGCCAGGAAAGTAGTTCATCACACCTAGTTCCTTGTTCTAAGTAATGTTCTAGTTACTCTATGACTCAGTTATAAGTACTTCTCTCTTTACAAAGAGTGCAGCTTCCAGTATTTTCTGAGATGGCAGTGGCTTATTAGGTTACCAATGACTGATTGGATTGTGAACTATGGGGTTAAAGAGAACAATTAAATTTGGTGCTGGAGATATGGCTCAGCCATTTAGAGCACTTGCTACTCTTTCAGAGGACCCAGATTCAATACCTGACCCATGATGGGCGGCTCACAGCTGCCTAAAACTTCAGCTTTAGGAGATCCACCATCCTCTTCTGGCCTCTGTGAGTACCTACACACATGTGGCAGACACAAAGCACCCCACCCCCGTTCTATTTTATATTTTGAGTCAAATCTAATCAAAGTCCTTCCTCCAGTTTGACTTAATATGGATAATGGTTTCCTGAAAAGAAAAAAAATAAGCTTTTATCCCCCTAATTAAATAACAGCAAGGACTTGTAATTGGAGAACATGGTGGATTATTCCAGAACCTGTGATAAAATATCCTCTCTTTTTCTGAAATTCCTTTCCTCCCTGTTCAGACAGAACTGAAGGGTTAATGTAAAAATCAAGCCAAATTCATTTATAATCAGAAAAATGATAGTGGCAATGGAGTAGACTGCAAAAGAAATAAAGAGGACTAGGTAATTCTTGGGAGCCATCAGGAACACTCGGATGGAGAAAAACTGCTAATGAAATCCCAATCACACCACGATTCCCACCGATTGTGTTCTGTGACCCGAGTAGCTGTACGGCCTAATGAGGCTTGTTGAGGGGATTATCACGTCTTATTTCTGCAGTGACTAGCTTAATATTCATTGAGGCTTTTATGAAACAGAGAGGTTTCCATATGTCTCTAGAGCAAAACATTTGTGTGTGCCATCTGCTACTCAAGAACGGTTTTGGAGAAAAAGAATGCAAATTGCTTAGTTCTTTAATTACTTTGGGGGTGAGCGACACTACAGTTGGGACTCTGGAGAGAACACTGTTACTTCCTTAGTCACCAACCCCAAGAATTTTTGTTACGAGAAAACAACATGGAAAGATATAGAAGCCTAAAATTATTTGTATTGGTGTGTGTGTGTGCACATGTTCATGTGTGGACTATGTATGTATGTATGTGGAGGCCAGAGGGGGATGCCAGCCAGGTGTTTTCCTCAGTTACTTTCCATTTTATTTTTTGAGACAAGGTCTCCCATGTGGCTTGGAACTCACCTATTCGGGTAAGCTGGCAGGGCAGTAAGTCCCAGGGATCTGCCTTCTGTTGTGCCTGGTGTTTTCACATGGGTGCCGGGAATCGAACTCTTATCCTCATACTTGGGCAGCCAGCACTTTATTGACTGAGCTATCTCCCCAGGCCCTGTGTCCTTTTAAATTCTGGCAAAGATCACGTGAAAAGACGTGCAGAGCATCTTCAAGCTGGTGTAAAGATGTCTGGGGGTCGGAGAGATGCCACAGAGGCTTCAGGCATAAGCATGAGGAAAAAGACCTTAGTTTGGAACTCCAGCATGCATGTAAAAGCGGGCAGCACGTGTCTGCCATGCAGCATCGGGAAGGAAGGACTGTTTGGAGTGGAGGCCTGGAGACAAGGGATCTGAATTTAAGCCTCGGGCTTAGTGGCCAGCACCCTTACCCACTGAGGCATCTCTCTGGACCATCTTTCCTTCCTCTCATTAGCTTCTTGGGTTGTGGATAATTGTTTAGTAATACAGCCATTAGTTGAAAGCTAGATACCATTAGAAAATACATTTCTGGGGCTAGGGATGTAGCTCAGCGGTAGAGTGCTTGCCTAGCTCATGAAGTCCTGGGTTCAATTCCTAGTACTGAGAAAAATTACATATTTACCATAAGTTTTCTATTCATCAATCACTTCAACCACCAGAGTTTAGGGATGATGGTTAATTTTGATAGTCAACTTGACAGGATCTAGAGTCACTTAGGGGGCAAACGTCTGAGCGTGTCTGTAAGAGAGTTTCCAGACTGGATAAACTGTGGAGAAGTGCATCCTTACTTTGGGCAACACCACTTCATGGACCAGGGTTCCAGATTTAAAAGAGGGGCAAAGTGGCAGAGTGAGCTGAGCAACAGCATTCCTCTGTCTCTGTCTCTGTCTCTCTGTCTGTCTCTCTCTGTTTGTCTCTCTCTCTCTCTGCTTCCTCACAATGGATACAATGTGACCAGCTGCCTCCCACCCCACTACCACACCTTCCCGGCTGTGGTACACTGTACCCTCAGCCTGTGAACCAAAGTAAACTCTTCTTCAGGTTGTAATTGTCAAGTTTCTTGTAGCTGCAACAAGAAAAATAACGAATACTTTAACCAAAAGCAGAAATTCCTGAGCTTAGAGCTCGTCTTCAGGTTTCAATTCCTGCTGCCTTTCCTGTTTCCTGACGAGTGTTTTCCCTCATCAGTTGTCATAATACAGAATGTAAGAAATTGACAAGTAGAAGTAGTCAGGTGTGGCCGTTGACTGAGACTCCTGGCGGGCGCCACCTGTCCTCAGGGGACCACAGAGCTCTCAGCCAGTCTTCTGCTTCAGACATGATCATAGCAGTTTATTGCAGTGTTGCTCAAAGTGTGCACCTAAGCCACTGAGTGAATCAGTAGATGTTAGCCTGTGATAAGAAAAAAAGAAGGGGGGTGGTGGTTCGGGGCTGGAGAGATGGCTCAGAGGTTAAGAACACTGGCTGTTCTTTCAGAGGTCCTGAGTTCAATTCCCAGCACCCATATGGTGGCTCACAACCATCTGTAATAAGATCTGGCTCCCTCTTCTGGCCTGCAGGGATACATGCAAACAGAACACTGTACATAATAAATAAATAAATCTTTAAAAAAAAAAGAAAGAAAAGAAAAGAAAAAGGCTTTCATGGTCAAAGCCTTTTGAGAAATGGTGCTATGGCAGTGTACTGTTGGACCAGACCCTCGGAGCCTTTGCTACACTGAGGTTCACGGAAACTGTCCACAGCAGGGTGTGGCACACTGCACCTTTTTGATCATCTGGGATCTGTGTTCTACAGAATATAGGTTGTGAAACTGGTTTCATCTAAACCCTTCATTTGAGATACCAAGATACCAGACTGTGAAATCCTAATGTCAAAGATAAGGATCATGATGTTTACAGGAAACGGTCAGGAAGATGGGCAGAAGTCCTGACCAAAGACTCAGAATGCTCGCCCCTGCCTCCTGGGTTCTGCTGAGTCCCAGGGTGGCGCTGTCTGCTGTAACCTCTACCACCAGCACACCCACACAGAGGTCAGCTGAGGGGCCGAGGTCCCCAGCTACTAAAATAAAATTAAAATCACCATATATAGAAGCATATGTACCCAAAATTCCAACAGTGTAAAAAAACTCGACTCTTTTTTACATATGTTTGTGTGTTATGAATGTACATGTGTTTGCACACATGTCAAAGCTAGAGGCTGACGTCATCTATCTTCCTGAATCACTCTCGGCCTTACATACTGAGGCAGGGTCTCCCACTTGACTGAAAAACTCACCTATGGGCTAGACTAGCTATCAACTAGCCATGAAGATCCCATTTCCACTTTCTGTTCCTGTGTTAGAGGCAGGCCACTAGACCCACTTGAGATTTACATGGGTGTTGAGGAGCCAAATTCCAGTCCTCACGATTACAGGGAGACATCCCTAACCCCAGCTGTTCAATGAGCATTTGATTTGCTATGCTTTTGAGAAAAAAGCTCATGCCAAGTAATTAAGATATTTCTGCTTTTTTTCCCCCCTCTCTCTGTCTTTTGGATGAGTTATAAGGTATGTCAGAGGGTCCTATCATACCCAGGTTAATTTCCTATACTGGCATTTAAAATGCTGTAAAATGATATGCCTGATGAAATATTGTTAGAGATGAATTATTTAAATCTCTTGAGAAGGTGAATTAGATTCACATAGTATCTTTAATGATTAAGATGGGGTGTGGCGTATATTAGGCATTCAAAGCTAAAAACTTATATTAATTAGAAATTATAATCTTTTGATTGGGTTTTATTAACAAATTTAAATTATGGTACTGATACACAGCAATACTAATAGTATATGTACTACCTTATCAAAATATCTCAAAGACAGAGTCCTTGATCTATTTGAGGTGGAGGAACATGAATTCTAGTTAATGCCTAAAAACTCCGGCATTTGGACACTCTTTATTTCAGACACTTGTCCCATAATGTAGAGTTTCTATATGTAATGATACATAAGTTCATTTCTAGATCTGACATTTAAATACACAGGTTTAGAACAGAAGTGAGTTTGTAGATGTCAGGTCCTATCTTTCAGTTACTTCCGGATTCCTCTTTCAACCATTCAGCCTGCACTTAACCATCCCCCAAAGTCAGCATGCATAATAATCCTGGAGAAATGTGTGATCCTGGAGGGACTTCTGGGTCATCAAAGGAAGATTAAGGCATGAAGTTAAACTAGTGCTGTGGAATATTAGTTTAAAATGTGTTACATTCATTTATGCTGTGGAACATTTATTTAATGATGCAAAGATGTGTTGCATTCTTTTATGTTGCATTTGTTGAACTCTGTGAAGCTGTGTTAACTTTGCCTGTCTAAAACACCTGGTTGGTCTAATAAAGAGCTGAACGGCCAATAGCAAGGCAGGAGAGGGATAGGCAGGGCTTGAGGCAGAAAGAATAAGTAGAAGGAGAAAAAGTAGAAAGGGAGGAATGAAAAAAGGAGGAGAGAGGACTCCAGGGGCCAGCCACCCAGCCAGTCATGGAATAAGAAGGAAAGAAAAGATATACAGAAATAGAGAAAGGGAAAAGCCCAGAGGCAAAAGGTAGATGGGATAATTTAAGTTAAGAAAAACTGGCTAGAAATAAGCCAAGCCAAGGCTGGGCATTTATAAGTAATAATAAGTCTTTGTGTGTTTATTTGGGAGCTGGGTAGTGGACCCCCAAAGAACAAAAAGTAAAGAATAAAAAAACAAACAAACAAATAAAATCCTGCAAACTATAGTGTTTTTAGATTTTCTTTTTTGACATATGAAAAGTTATGTTTGCTGTATACATGTATGTGGGTGTACCTGTGTGCGCGTGTGCATATGGAGGTCCTCAGGGGCTCTCCACATTTTGTTTTGAGACAGGAGTTCTCTTTGGCCTGGAACTTTGCCAAGTAGGTTAGACTGGCTGGCCAGTGGTCTCCAGGGATCTGCCTGTCTCTGACTCCCACCTCTCCATCCCTAGGATCCCAAGCATGCACGACTGTGTCCACAGATCAAACCCGGGTCCTCACACTTGCAAGGCAAGTGCTTTGCCCGCTGAGCCGTCTCCCCAGCCTGCAGTTCTCTGTGTTCACATGTTTATTGAAACTTGTTTTCAGATATTTGATTTTGAGAATATAGTCATTTCCCTACGTATGAGACAAGGTCCCACTTAGTCCAGGCTGGCCTTGAACTCTCTATGTAACTGAGCCTCGAGCTCCTACCTGTCCTGTCTCCACCTTCCAAGTGCTAGGATTACAAACATAATCCTGTCTTATGTGGTGCCGGGGATTGAATGAAGCCATGGCTTTGTGCATATTAGCCAAGCACTCTATTAACTGAGCTGCGTTCCCAGCCCCTAAGTCTGAGCATCTTAGTATAGAGCCATCCCTCAGGGTCTGTGGGGAAATCAGTTCCTGGATCCCTTTCAGATGCCAAAAACTGCGGATGCTCAAGTCTCTCACATACAATGGCACAGAATTCCCATGTCACTGTCTCTTGTATACATTCAGTCATCTCTGTACTACTTATGAGGCCTACAATCATGTAAGGGACAGGTCAATTTTGTTATATTCTATTGTTAAAGAGCAATGACAAGAAAGAAGTCTGTACATGTTCAGTATAGGCACAGTTTTCCCCAAGTATTTTATAGTTGAATCTGCAGCTGTGAACCCCACAGACACAGCAAGGCAACTAACTATAAAGGATCTAGTAACGGTATTAAGGTGTGGGTAGTTGGCAGACCACTTTGTCATCGGGTCCTCACATCCTGCTCCTGTTCCAACAGGAGAAACTTGGGGGATTATGCATTTATAATTCACTGAGAACCACAGTAATAGCACACGGCTGTTTTCAAGCAATTCAGCGTTCACACTGAACTGGGCTGCGCCGCTGCTGCAGCTACCCTGCCAAGCTCCTCTTCCCAGCTGACTTCCTTAAGCGGCTTGGAGTTAAGCACTGAGCGCTCTGAAGGCCTCTTCCAGGCAAATAAGAATGAATGAGAGAAGGAATGGTGCCAGGCTTCCTGGATTGAACCCCACTTCATTTCAGCAAATCCCTAAGCCTTTCTATCTGCTTTGTCAGCTGTGAAATGAGCAGACCAATTCATCCCTGCTTCAGAGGGCAATGAGTGGCAGGTTTAATTAATGATGATTGGGATGGGCTTTGTAATGTAAAGTTGTCCATAAATGAAAAGGGGCATTAGCACTATTTCACCCCAAGTCGGCTACATTTGGAGTGCATCCTGCTTATGGCTGCCACAGCTAAGCCTTCAAAAATCCTGTTGGTAGGGGTGCATTTCCCAGAGAGCAAGCAGGGCTTGGTAACAGAGAGGCACAGACATGAAACCAGTGCACGTCTCGGATGTCTGGTTGGCAAGCAGCACCGAGATCCACTGGGTCCAGCCAGTGACAAGTGATAGGCTGGGTTTTTTTCTGTTTTTTTTGAAACCCAAAAGAACAGTGTGCATCCATCTATACCCCAGACTATTCTAGAAAGATCCTGAAGATCTAAAGCATCACATTGGTGGAGAAAGTGATCTCCAAAGATCTCCCTTGCAGTAGTTCCTACCTTTCTGGCTTGTTTTTCTGGCTGACAGCTCACATTGACAGTATTTTTTTTTTTTTTTGGGTCAGGGACAGTTGTGTACTGAGAACACGCAACAAGGATCAGGTCCATCTGGGATCCACTCCTTTAAAGCCTGTGTCTTACTTTTAAGGATCTCATTCAGTGGAACGCATAAGGACAGAGCTATCTGGTTTACCAGAAGTCATGCTGTTCCAGTTGAATCACACTGGGAATTGCTCATCCCTTGCAACACAATGGGAATGTCACCTCTCTCACATAAATTCATCTAACAAAATGCATTTGCAGTAAACTGTGATTTCCATATATTTATTGGATTTTCCGGTTGGGATATTAAATATCTTCAGAGGCTCATGTGCTGTGGGTTGGGCCCCAGTTGGAGACGCAACTGCGAGGTGAATGGATCATGTGAGCACTAACTTCATCAATGGATCCATCCATTGATAAGTTCATAGATAAATGGGCTGGTATGTGGTGGGGCCTTGTTGGAGTAAGTGGGTCACTGAGTGTGGTTGCCCGCTCTATAGTTCCTTTAATGCTGTCTTATAAACCTGGAGCAGGAATCCATTTGGATCAGGACTGCTTCCCATCCCCAATTTCAGACTTTATTATTTGGCTCCTGGAAGTATGATTGAACCAATTCTCATTTATACATAATAGCCCTGTGTTAAAATGCTCTTTGCAAATGAATTACTTGTATATTGTATATAATCATTTTCTTGGTTGTAAAACATACTGTTGGGCACATGTAGATCTTGCCAACTGAGCTCTTGGTGTATCTTTCATTTAAACAGTTTCTTCCCTCCATGCTTGATCTCCAGATTTGGTTATTCTACATGAATACAACTTTTTTTTTTTTGTAGACATTTATCACCAGTTAACTGAAGTTATGGAGAAAATGTTTTCTATAAGAAACTATAACCACTGGGCATGATGGTGCAGGCCTTTGACCCCAGGCAGAAGCAGATGGATCTCTTATGAGTTTGAGGCCAGTCTAGTCTACATAGTGAGTTCCGAGCCAGCCAAAGCTGCACAGTGAGACACTGTCTCTAAATAAATAAATAAATAAATAAATGCACAAAATAGACTATAGTCAATTAACATTCTGTATTTCATGGAGAAGGCAGAGCATCATTGAGATAGCTGAAGAGGACTTAGGCCACCAGCTTCTGACCCCAGGCAGCAGTGAGAATGGTTAGGAAGGAGAGTGCCTTGTAGAGCTCTGTTTGGTCAATGCCTCCTTTCCCGAAGCCTCTCCACCGGGACTACCACCACCTCCAATGCCCTGCTGCCCTGGCTACAGATGGTTGGAGCAGACACTCTAGACCCACACTGAGACAATGATCCTCTCTCCAGCACATTTGGAATTGGGACAGAGAACTCTGGTCAGTCACCGTTGGCCTCAGAACTAGGACAGCATATAAAAGGGAGCAGGTGAGGCCTTATTCAGCATGTATACAGGGAAGCAGAGGAAAGTGGGCTATGGAGAGAAGAGACCAAAGAAGTATCGGGGAGAAGAAGTGAGAAACTAGGTTGCCCTGAGAGGGAAGCGGAGGTGGTAAGAGTACAGCCGTCTCCATTCCCAGTGGCCCCTCAGGACTTTGTCCCTGCTCCCATGGGGCTTGGCCCTGGCACATGACCAATCAGCTCATTTCAGCTCAGACCAGTGTGAGAGGGCTCTTTGACTTGAAACTCAACAACCAAGGTTAAGCCAGTAGTCAGGCAAGGAGAGAGGCCAAGCCAGGGATCTGCTGTCTGATGCCTACCCTGGTATTTTCATCACGCAGGCCTCTTAGTGACAGTCATATGAATAATTTCTACTGGTAAAATTAGAGGTGACAAATTCATGGTTATTCTGGAACAATGCTCTCTCTCTCTCTCTCTCTCTCTCTCTCTCTCTCTCTCTCTCTCTCTCTCTCTCCATCTAGCCATTTCCTATTACATCTGCTTGTGAAGTAAGGAAGTGAGTGGCCTTATGAAGCTACAGCCAGGGTTTTGTCTTGTCTGGAATTTTCCTACAGGGTGATCTGCACCTCCAGATGACTAGTCATGTTATGTTCCAGAAACAAAAAAAATCAACCAACATGATAATTCAAATCCTCTCCAGCTTCCCCAACAATGGATCAGGCCCAAGGTCAGGGGCTCTGACTTTGATTTGTAGGTATGGCCCTGCCCCAGATTCAAAGGCAAATCCTGTGTCTAGCTACAGGCTCTGAAGAACCCTATTACAGGAGTTCAGGGGACATAGGCTACCACATATATTGTCCTGTTATAATAAAAAATGTAGGTTTTGACTTCTGGGTTTCTGCTTTCACGATGAGAGTGGGTCTCAATTCCAATTCCCTGTCACAGAGCCTGAGTCTTTGATGACTAGACCTTCATCCCCTGCCTGTGTGCCACCCAACCAGGGTCCTGTACCCTTCCTAATCAGTACTCTAGGGCAGGAGGGATGGCCTTACCAATTAAGAGCACTTGCTGCTCTTCACATTTAGGCCCCATTCTTCATGTAGAGACATTTTGTGCAAGAGGAATTTGGAATTTAAGTACTTTTAATTTAGTTAACTAGTTACAGATGAATGGAATATTCAGGAAAAAATATTGGGGGCAAATTAGACTCATGATCAATTGTCTTCTACACCATATAACTTTCTTTAGGAAACCCCATGGTAGTCATTGACTGTGTCTTAAGAAAATCATTTTAGGGCTGGAGAGATGGCTCAGAGGTTAAGAGCACTGACTGCTCTTCCAGAGGTCCTGAGTTCAATTCCCAGCACCCACATGGTGGCTCACAACCATCTGTAATGAGACCTGGCAGCCTCTTCTGTGTGCATAATAAATAAATAAATCTTAAAAAAAAAGAAAATTATTTTATAACTATGTGTAGAATCATCATCACAGACCAGGAAGAACACCTGTGCCAGCAAGGCTCCTGGAACAATCACCGACTTCTCTCTCCTGGCCTGCATATGTAGACTAAGTAGCTCCTTGCGCCACCTACTGGAGTTTGAAAGAACAATCGGTTTTCTTTTGATTAAAGGTAATGGACTGCTGTGAGTTCTTTGTACAAAAGGAAAATATTCACAACATTCATTAAGGTGGGGCTAATGTAAAGACATTGCATTTTTTCAGTCCTTATGAGGTAGCTCATCAACAGTATAAGATGTAGAGACCTAAATCATTTCTTTTTTTTTCTTTTTTGTGTGCTGGGATTGAACCTAGGGCTTCATGCACACTAGACAGGGATTATATCACAAAGTATATACACAGTCGCGAAAAAGAAAAAAAATGTTATATGATAGAATCTCTGGTCACTCAGGCTGGCCTTGAATTCACTCTGTAGCCCAGGTTCTTCCAAGTAGCTGAGAGTATAGGCCTATACCACCGGGAGGTTCAGTTGAAATTGATTTTTTAAACTTATTTTTATTTATTATTATTAACATTATTATTATTAACACACACACAGGCACACATGCATACCATAGATGGCATGCAGGCAGAGGCCAGAGGACAACTTTGTGGAGTTGCTTCTCTCCTCCCACTTTTATGTAGGTTCCAGACATTAAACTCAGGCTTTTGGCACAAGTACTTTTACCTATTGGGCCGTCTTTCCAGTTCCCCAAATGATTTTTAAAAAATCGTCAACAAGCATGCTGTGTGTGGTGGCCCATGCCTTTAACCCCAGTACTCAGTAGGCAGAGACAACAGGATCTCTGTGAGTTTGAGGCTAGCTTAGTCTATATAGTGAGTTCTAGGACAACCAGGGATATGCAGAGAGACCCTGCCCTTACCCGCCCCCCAACAAAAGGTCAACAAGTACAGTAGACTGTAGTTGGCATTTATTGAGTGTCTTAGTTAGGCTTCTGTTGCTGTGAAGAAACGCCATAACCACCGCAACTCTTATGAAGGAAAACATTTAATTGAGGTGGCAGCTTACAGTTTCAGAGGTTCAGTCCATGGCATGCAGGCAGACATGGTGCTGGAGGAGTAGCTGACAGTCCTACATCTTGCAGGCCACAGGAAGTCAACTGAGACACTGGGCAGTATCCTGAACATATATGAGACCTCAAAGCTTGCCCCTGCAATGACACACTTCCTCCAACAAGGCCATACCCACTGGAACAAAACCACACCTCCTAATAGGGTCACTTCCTATGAGATTGGGGGGGGGGGCAATTATATTCAAACTACCACATTGAGTACTTACACTATGTACTGTTTCATTTTATGAAACACTTCATGAAATTATTTTCATTTTAGGGAACTGAGGTGATAGTGGGTAAAGTTCTTGTCATTTAAGCACAAGGGACCTGGATGTGATCTCTAGCACCCACATAAAAAGCCAGGCATGGTGTGCAGGCTTGTAACCCCAGCACTGGAGAGACAGGAGGATCCCTGGAGCTCTGTAGCCAGGCAGCCCAGACCAATCCAATAAAAAGACACTGTTTCAAAACACTAGATGGACAGCTCCTGAAGAATTTATACAGAGTTGACCTCTGGTTTGTACACACATGCACACATATGTGCTTCCACACACATATGTATACCTGTATACACCCACACACATGCAAAGCTATTTTTATTTTAGAGTCAAGAAAACAGCTTGAGAGGCAAGTGGCTTTCAGTTAGGTTTCTGTGCTCCTGGGAGAGAGGGTTATATCGTCTGCTGCTCTGTATATTGCAGACATTCCATTAATAGTTGAGTAAGACAGGAGGAGAGGGAGGGGGAAGTGCAATCAGGATGTAAAATAAACAAATTAATTTAATTAATAAAAATAGTTGAGTAAATTTTTCATCGTAAATAACGAAAGCACCATTCTTCTTACTACTGTGAGCCTTTCAACTACAGTCTTTAATCAGCTTTCAGCTAAGGGGGAAAAAATGAAAGAATTCCATTTATTTTGCTTGTGCACTCTTCTCAAGAAAAGAAGCCACATTTATTGTAATGTCTCATTAATCCCAAAATGAGTACAGAGTAGTGCTGCATGAATCCTAATTGGTCTTATAATAAAAACCCGGAGCCAGATATTGAGGTAAATGCTAAAAGATCCGAGAGACAAAGGAATAAGCCACTAGAGAAACGTCTCACCACTACTCTCTACTAAATCCTCAGGCCAAAAGGGAGGCCAGATCCTGTCTCCACGAATCCTCAGACCAAATGCTCCTGAGTCTTCGGCCAAAAGGGCTGAGTTCCTGTCTCCACCTGCCTTATATGACTTTCTCCGTCCAGACATATCACGTCCTGTCTCAACCTTCCTAGTACTGGGATTAAAGGCCTGTGACTCCCAAGTACTGGGATTAAAGGTGTGTGCCATCACTACCCGGCTCTGTTTCTCTTTTAGACTAGATTAATCTAGTGTAATCCAGGGTGACCTTGAACTCACAGAGATCCAGATCTCTGCGTAGTCCTGGCTGTCCTGGACCTCACTCTGTAGACCAGGCTGGCCTCGAACTCAAAGATCCTCCCACCTCTGCCTCCCGAGTGCTGAAATTAAAGGTTTGCGACACCACCACCCCGGCTGCAAGTGGACTTTTAAGAGAGAAAATACAGACATGGGGAACACTTAGCTTAAGAGGGCAGATGCACAGAGAAGAAAGCTCACATGGGACATCAGTGGTTATTAAGAAGTGATTAATGTAGCCAATAAGAGCTTGCAAAAGGAAGAGGTTCTATTTGCGTTCGTTTATGCTGACCTCAAGATCTACAGAAAACACATTTTCTTGGGTTGCAGGATCACTCAGAAGCTTTGAAAGAGTACCTTGGTACGGTTCAAAATAAGTACCTCTTCCAGGGGACAAGGGTTCAATTCCCAGCAACCACATGGCAGCTGACAACTGTAACTCCAAGATCTGACACCTTCACATAGACATACATGAAGGCAAAAGCACCAATGCAAATAAAGTAAAAATAAATTTAAAAAAAAAAACAAAAACAAAATAAGTACCTCGATTTCTTCTCTGGTGGCTTGGGCAGACAGTGAGAAGGTTTGCAGGCAGCAAGAGCAGGGGAGATGAGGAAAGGACCAGAGACCTGACCCCTGAAGGCTGGCAGGATGGATTCTAGGAGATCTCACCTGGCTACTAAGGTTACATTCGTTTGTTTATTGAGACTGGGTCTCACTTTGTAGCCTAGGCTGGCCTGGAACACTCTCAGTAATTTGGCTACTGCTTCCAAAGTGATGGAATTACAGCCATACCCCACCACACATGGCTGGATTTGTTTTTATATAAATTTACAAAAAAGGGCCACTCACTCTTCTTGAGGTTGGCAGGTCCAACATCAAGATACTAGTCTCCTATGAGGGCCTGCTTGCTGTGCCTGCCCGCCCCCAGCCCCGTGTGTGTGTGTGTGTGTGTGTGTGTGTGTGTGTGTGTGTGTGTGTGTGTGTACAGTGGTAGTCTGTAGTTCTTTCTGGATTTTGCTTCATGGAAATCCTAAACTGACCTGAAAACTCACAGCAGTGGCTTTTAACCCTAGCTGTACACATAAAGCCTCAGAGAGGTGGGTTTTTTTGTTTCATTTTGGTTTTGTTTTTTAAGACAGGGTTTCTCTGTGTAGCTTTGGAGCCTGTCCTGGAACTCACTCTGTAGCCCAAGCGGGCCTCAAACTCACAGAGATCCGCCTGCCTCTGCCTCCCGAATGCTGGAATCAAAGGTGTGTACCACCATCGCCTGGCCAGAGAGGTGTGTAAAAACAGTCACGTGGGCCGGGCGGTGGTGGCGCACGCCTTTAGTCCTAGCACTCGGGAGGGAGAGCCAGGCCGATCTCTGTGAGTTTGAGGCCAGCCTGGTCTACAGAGCAAGATCCAGGACAGGCACCAAAACTACACAGAGAAACCCTGTCTCGAAAAACCAAAACAGCAACAACAACAACAGTCACGTGGGTCTCTCTCTAAAGCCCTCTAACTTAATTTGACCTGTGCTGCTGCTTTGACACTTTTAATGTTCAGTTACTGCGAGTATCCTATGCTAGAGGTGGGCTTGACTCACTGGCATGAGAAGCAGATGCCCCTTGCAGGGGAAGATGGATGATTCCTTGCTCCAGTCAAGAGAAATATTCTTGACCCTGGAGTAGCAAGACTCTGACATTTGCACAGAAAGGTAAAAAGACTCCAGAAAGTGTTGGTGTGGGGCCGGCAGTGTAGTTCATAGAGCATGTGCTTAGAGCATGTGCAGCATCCTGAGTTACACTCCCAGCACCACATACACAGCAAAGAACGCAGTTAGTCTAGGCCAGGGCTTCTTAGAAGGGGATGTTTACACACATCACTGGAAAATGATAAAATTCAGATTCTGGCTCCGAAGGTCTCGGAAATTGCTGTAGACTATTTCCAAAAGGTTACTGAGTGATGGGATGCTGCTGGTCTACAGAGTGGCAAAGACCTACATGGCTAGGCTCTACCACTGTGTAACATCCTCATGGACATTTCGAGCACAGAACAGGAGGAGCCTCAAGCCTGTCAAACTCTGGAGTTCCAGGGGGCAGGCACGACATTGTTAGCTGACCAGATGAAGATGGGCAAGGACTGAGGAAACGCATCTTTGTGTCTGTGGGGGCATTTCCACAGAGGACTGCCGTGTGGATACTGACTGGATGTGGGGTGCTTGTTCTGCCCTTAATGGTACCTTCCAACAGGGCCCAGCTTGTATAAAAAGAGAAGCCAGAGGCAGGCTGTGGCTCTAAGCCACTTTCCTTCTGAGTGAGCATGTCCATGCTGCCGTCATTGTCTTCAGCCTTGAAAGTGAGACTTAATACCTGGGACTCTGCAGGGAACTTCCAGACTTTTGGTTTCCAGATTGGGGGTGTTGAGGCATCCAGCTTCCTGAAGTGGGAACTCACTGGGTTCTCTGCTTCTCTAGCATGCAGTCAGACATTGCTGGACTACCCAGCCACTAATCGTCTCCCTCCTCTCCTTCCTCTCCCTTCTCTGTTCCTCTTCATTCTCTTTTCTCCTCTTCCTCTTCTTCTCCTTCTTCCCCCACCTCTCTCTCAGCTCTATCCTCTTAGAGAACTCTAATTATTTTTTTTGGGGGGGGGGTAGTGTGGGATGGGTTCAAGACAGAGTTTTTCTGTGTAGCTCTGGCTGTCCTAGAGCTCTTTCTGTAGACCAAGCTGGCCTTGAACTCACAGAGATCCTCCTGCCTCTGCCTCCTGAGTGCTGGGATTAAAGGTGTGTGCCGCCACCACCCAGCAGAGAACCCTAATTCTTTCTCTCACCTCACAATCTGAAATTAAAAAACATTTTTACTTTGTTTATTTAATTATTTATCATGTGTGCCAACACTGCATGCATTTTTATTGAGGTTAGAGGACAGCTTGTGGAATGCAGGTCTCTCAGTCCACCACATGATCAAACTCAGCTTGATGACAAGCACCTCACTGAGCCATTCACACATCCCATGGTTTAAGTCCAGATATAACCAAAACATTTCTTTCTTGCCTGCCAGTTTCCAAATAACCAACATGGAGACTTAATATGAATTACAAATGCTCGATTGATCAATAGCTCAGGCTTGTTACTAGTTAACTCTTACATTTAAATTAATCCATATTTCTTATCTACCCTCTGCCATGTAGCTCATGGCTTGTTACCTCATTTTCTACACATCCTGCTTCCTCTGTGTCTGCTGGCATCTCCTCTGACTCCACCCTTCTTCATCCCAGCATCCTTAGTTTGGTTGTCCCATTTATCCTCCCTGCCTGGCTACCGGCCTGTCAGCTGTTTATTAAACCAATTTGAGTGACAAATCTTTACAGTGTACAAAAGGATTATTTCACAGCAAACTATCTATGAGATGCTGTTTAGTTGTGAAAATTATGGGTGGGGAAGGGAAATAGTGAAAGTTAAGTTGGTTCCTAGGTCTTCATTACTGTATTATTTCTGTAAGACATCACCATAAATATAGTGGTTTAAAACAATACAAATGGTGGCAGTGGCACATGCCTTTAATCCCAGCACTCAGGAGGCAGAGCCAGGTGGATTGTTTTACAACAGTTTGCCATATTCCTTGACTCACAGTGCCCTTCCTCCATCTTCAAAGTCAGTAGCAATATCTGGTGTGGTGTTGGCACACACCTATCATCCCAGCATTCTGGAGGCTAAGGCAATAGGATCAGGAGTTTGAGGCTATCTGGGGCTATGGAGCAATACCTTATCTCCAAAAATCAAAATCAAAACAAACACTGCCAATCACCACCACCACTAAGCCACTGTACTAATTACTTTTCTATTGTTGTGATGAAACATCATGACAAAGGCGACTTATAGATGTGTGGTGGTTTGAATGCAATTGGCCCCCATAAGCTCATAGGGAGTGGCATTATTAAGAGGTGTGGCTTTGTTGAAATAGGTATAGCCTTGTTGGAGAAAGGATGTCACCGTGAGGGTGGGCTTTGAGGTCTCATATTGCTCAAGCCACACCCAGTGTTTCAGACCACTTCCTGTTGCCTGCTGGTCAAGATTTAGGACTCTTAGCTCCTTTTCTAACAGCATGTCTACCTGCACACCATCATGTCAAACCATGATGGTAATGGACAAACCTCTGAAAATGTAAGCCACCCCCAATTAAGTGTTTTTCCTTTATAAGAGTTGTTGTGGGGGGCTGAAGAGATGGCTCAGAGGTTAAGAGCACTGGCTGTTCTTCCAGAGGTCCTGAGTTCAATTCCCAGCAACCACATGGTGGCTCACAACCATCAATAATGAGATCTGGTGCCCTCTTCTGGCCTGCAGGCATACTGTATACATAATAAATAAATCTTAAAAAAAAAAAAAGAGTTGTTGTGGTCATGGTGTCTCTTCACAGCAATAGAAACCCTAATTAAGACAGAGAGGAAAGGTTTATTTGGGTTTGTGGTTCCAGAACAATAAGAACCCAACACCATCATGGTATGGATGTGTGGCACCAGGCAGGCATGTGACTGGAGCAGCAAGCTGAGAGAGCAAGCAGGAGACAGAGACCAAACTGGGAATGGTGCAAGTCTTTTAACACCTCAAAGCTGGCTTCCAATGACATAATTCCTGTCATGAGGCCACACCTCCTAAACCTACCCAAATAGCAGCACCAGCTGGGGATCAAGGGCCCAAATGCCAGAGACTATGGAGAGGACATCTCATTCAAACCACAGTCACCAACCTTAACTACACTCATCTGGTAATCACAGGCCATGGGGATTAGGACATTGAAACCTTTAGGGCCATTATTTTGCCTACACACCTATAATAATGTACATAATTATCTGTATGACAATCTTTAGTGTTGATTCATATTTTATTTGTTCTAATAGGGTCTCATGTAGCCGAGGATGATCTCGAACTTCTGATCCTCCTGCCTCCACCCCACTAAATGCTGGATTAGAAGTGTGCCCCATCACTCCTAGTTTGATCCAGTGCTGGAAATTGAACCCAGGGATTCTTGTACACTACAAAAGCTCTCTACTAAGATAGCCAGCCTCTCATGTGCTTATTTTAATTTTCTTCTGTTTTATGCAAATTGAATATTATACATGTATCTTCTTTTTCAAAAGAAATAAAAGGCGATATGAGATGTTAATAGGACATTCTTAGAGTGAAGCTTATAATCGGCTTGTGTGTGTGTGTGTGTGTGTGTGTGTGTGTGTGTGTGTGTGTGTGTAAGCCAGAGGTCACCTCAGGTTTCTTCCTCAGGTGCCATCTATCGTGTTTTTTGAGACAGGGACTCTTACTGGGTTGGAACTCCTAAGGCTAGACTAGCTGGTCATTGAGCCCCAGGGACCTGCCTCTTCTGTGCAGGGAGTACCTCCTCTTCTTCTGAGGCAAGCCTTTTACAGACCAAACCATCTCCTCAGCTCTCTGGCAGGTTTCCCAGCTTTGGATCACACAGGTTCACAGTATCAGTCAAACTTGTCTTCCTCACCATAGGCCCTGGGAAATAAGCATAACCTTCAGAGGGCAGGGGTCTCTTGGTGCACTAAACACGGCAGCAAATGGGTTTTGTTTAAAAACTATTTCAGAGCAAAGCAAACCTGAGGTAAAACCTATCCTGTGCAGAACCTCAAGGCCCACTCCTTAGAAGGAGCATACACAACACTATGAGCCTGTTCCACAATCTTTAAGTGGGATCTTAACAGTTAATAACAATTTATTTATTTAGTGGTGTTGGGGATCGTGCATGCAAGACAAGCACTCTATTAACTGAGCTATATCCCCGACACCCATATCATATTTTAAAATTTAATTATGTGTGAATCAGTCTCTCTCTCTCTCTCTTTCTCTCTCTCTCTGTGTGTGTGTGTGTGTGTGTGTGTGTGTGTGTGTGTGTGTGTGTGTGTGTGTGTGTGGCGCGCACATATGCATGCAGCGCCATCAAAGACCAGAAAAGACCTGCATATTCCCCTGGAGCTGGTGTCTGAGGCAGTTGTGAGTTGCCTGGCGTGGATATGAAAAACCAAACTCAGGTCCTCTGCTGGAGCGGTAACACTCTTAAGCCCCGCCCCGCCGCCCCCCCCCCATCATATTTCTAACACAGTGAAGAACAGGGATTATTGTTGTTCCGTGTGTCCCCTCACCCCCACCCCCTGCCCGCATAAAGAACAGGGAGAGGCCAGGCTGGCAGCAGTCTCAGGTCTGGCTTCCCTCTAATGTCCAAGGCCCAATAGCCCAGTGGCCGCGAGGCTTCCCAGGCCTGCCTGCGCCCAGGGCGGATTAACGCAGGAGCCTTTTGGATCTTCAGTAGACTCGGACCGGCTGGCAGGGCCGGAGCCGCACTACCGAGACGGGAGCCTAGAGCGGCCGCCCCGCCCGCATCCCCCTCCACTCCGCCCCGCCGCCTCTATCCCGGAAGTTGTAGCTGAGCGCTCGCTAGCGAGCACCTCACCTCTGAGATCTGGAGCGCCGGTGCTGGCGGAGCCGTCACCATGCCTGTGAGTGTTTGCCTTTGGGCTCAGGCTCGCTTTCTTTCGGACTTTGTGTCCATCCGGCGCCTCGGCAGGCGGTTGAGCCCGCGGCGCCCCCTGCCCATCACCGCGGCTCGTGGTGGCGGGCTGGAGCGCGGCGGGCTTGTCCGGACTTGCCCGGGCGGCGTGGCGTGGCGTGGCGTGGCCCTGTCTGGGCCGGAGCGCGAGCGAGTGGGCGGCGGGTGGGGAGCAGCTCCCAGCCTGCGGTGGGCTTCGGCTTTCATAACAGCCCTCGGAGCTGCTGACACGTTCATTCCACCCCGGGCGGGCGGGGTGCTGGCCATCCGATGTGGAGCCCCGGGGCTGAGATCATCCCGGCCTTGCTCTAATCGACTGCGGTGCTTCCTCCGCGAGGCCTGGGCCAGAGACTCGTTCTTACTTAGCTTTGCTGGCTTTCCAGCCGATCGAAGAAGAAGGGGGTTGTCTACCATATGCACCTCGACCGCCGTCAAGTCCCAGGACAAGGACTCGGCGAACGCAAAGTATGGGTGAAAGTGGTCCCATTTTTAAAAGTCACATCCAAGTGCTCCCTCTGCCGAGTGTGCCTGTTGCTCCTGCTTTGCGTTCGTCGTGCGGTTAAATCCGCCAGCAATGTGCTTTGACTCCAGCAGTAACAATATGCTTCCTTACTCAGCTGGCTAGAGATCTATTACACCCTTCCTTGGAAGAGGAAAAGAAAAAACATAAGAAGAAACGGCTGGTTCAGAGCCCAAATTCTTACTTCATGGATGTGAAATGTCCAGGTAAATTTTCAAAATTTCTGGTCCTAAAGGAAATTTCTGAAAAGATTGGAGCTTGAGTAAGACAGGATCCACAGTTGAATAGAAATGAGATCACAGAATGGTCACAAGGGACATTTAAAATAAACGTACTCAAACCTTAGTAGAAACATATGGGAGATAGGTTTGACTTAAGTCTTTAAGCTGTTCATTAAGATGATGAATTTTCCATTTTTAACGGTGCCGTGAAAGTATGTTGAGTCTTAAGCCTCAAATTGTGCTGTCTGCTAGGTTGGCCATTATCCATATGTGGCTATTTAGTGCTTAAAATGGGACCGGTGAAACTAGGGACAGTCTTTAAGTATAACACACTAAACTCTGAAGACATAACATGAAAAAGATGACAGACATGTCTATTACATGCTGAAATGTTAATGTTTCATAAATACTAAGTTTAATAAAATGTCACCTTTAAAAAAAAACTTCAGTGGCTTCTAGAATGCTTTGTTACAGGTGTGGCTTGCTGTTGTAGCAGGGACCAAAGTTTACAGCAAGTGTGTAAAAAACATCACTTATTAATTATATAAGCAACATGTATTTACATAGTGACGGAAATAGGGTGACCCGGTGCTGTTTTCGTCTACTTTGCAAACTTTGTGTTGTTCCCCTCCCCCTTTTAGGTTGCTACAAGATTACTACAGTTTTCAGCCACGCTCAGACAGTGGTTCTCTGCGTAGGTTGTTCAACAGTGTTGTGCCAGCCCACAGGAGGAAAAGCCAGGCTCACAGAAGGTATAGAAAGCATTTGGCGTTTTCTAACCCAGTAATAAGATTTCAAATGTTTTCTTGTGGGCTCTTTAAAGAGTCCGCTGCTCAAGTAGCTGAGTTTATGCTTGTGACACTGCAGCTGTTTTTCTAACTTTAGAATACTTGTGCTCAACTTGGAGTAAGTTAAAAACGCGTCAGAATGGAAGCAGGTGTAACTGCCTACACTGTTGTGTACAGGGGTGGTTTTTTTTTTTTTTTTATCATGAGATTTTAAAATAGTTTGTTATGTATTTGGTACATAAAAGGGATTTTTAAGTCATTGCTTGGTAAGGAACAAATACCTCAAATGGACAACTATTTAATGCCTAATTTAAAAATCTAATCTTTTTTCACTTTAATGCAGTAAGTAAAAATAATTGTGTGCATAGTTTTTTATAATAATATATTCAAATTTACAATTCCACAATACTTGAAATTTGCTTGTGATATTCTGGGGAGCTGTGAATCCCACATTTTCGCTGGAAGAGTTACAAATGAATTAGCAATAAATCCAAGATCTATTTGGTGTGACTGGATGAGATCAGAGTCCAAAGTCAACATAAGGTGTGTAAGAGTAGGGCGGATGGATGGTGGTGGCACACGCCTTTAATCCTAGTGTGCAGAGGTGGAAGCAGGCAGATCTCTGAGTTCAAGGCCAGCCTAGGCTACAGAGTGAGTTCCAGGAAAGGCACCAAAGCTACACAGAGAAACCCTGTCTCAAAAAACAAAAAACAAAACAAAAAAAGGGTGGGGTGTGGTGATACACACCTTTAATCCCAGTATGGGGAATGGGGGCAGAGGTAGGTGGATCTCTATGAGTTCAGCCTGGTCTACAGAGTGAGTTCCAAGACAGCCAGAGCTATAATAACCTGTCTCAAAAAATCAAAACAAAACAAAAAACACATAAGAGTAATAGTGTTGTTAATATGCATTTGCAGGGTTGCTGAAACTTATCTCATGCCTTGATCTTGGAAGTTGTGTAGATATGCTAACAGATGATGTCAAAGGTGCATCTGTGGCAGAGTTCTAGCATGTGAGAGGAACTCTAGTCAAAGTTAACTTTGTAGGAGGGAGACTGTTTGAATAGGGGAATAAGAGGATCTTCAAAACAGTGTGAACTGGTAGAATCAGGTTTATGGTCTTAAATAGATGTCATGGTATAATTTGAAAACAAGGGACCATTGTGATCATGACAGAATAAACTCATATACAACATTTATTATAGCAAATTTCTATTAATCATAATACTCAGAAACTTAAGTTTTCTACCTGAAATCTAACATTCCTATGTCTAATCTGATTTCTAAAACTTTTTTTTTTTACTTAAAAAGTACTTTTTGCCACTAAAATCACACCAGAGATAGAGTAAGGTGTTTAATGTACTCTCTTGATTCCTTTACAGGCTGTTCATTCAGAAGAAAGCAACACTAATCATCTATACAAGTTCCTGAGTTTGTGTTTTTCACAGAAAGCCTTATCAAGTTCAGTGACTCTACCAAGACAATGTAACTGTGTTTGATTTTATAAAGTATACAACAGTGATCTCCTATTTTGGTGTCAGTTTTTCAATAAAGTTTTAATTATGGACAAATTCTCCCCTCTCCTTTTTTCTTTTGTAAAGTACATGTGGGTATGCTATACAGTTAGTTGTACTGGGTATGTTGATCTTGGTTTAACATTTTTAAAGTATATTTTGACTAGTTTGTGTCCCATTTCGAGTGTACACACCCTAAATATTTGACTTTTAGACCATTCTAAATTGCATTGAGGGTAATTAAATATCTCTTTAGGATATTGCAGCTCCATTTTCACACGTGTAAGCAGAGTTCTGTCAAGCCATGGTGTTGCTGTTGTTCCGTGCTTAAATGTTCTTTGACATTTGTTTCAAAGGTATTGTCAGAATAGCTATACTTCTTGTGTACCAAAACCTCACCTTAGAAAAGAATTAGGGCTGGGGTTATAGCTCAGTGCTAGAGCACTTGGGCCCAGCATACACGAGGCCCAGTTCAATCCCCAGTACTTCAGAAAGGGAAAAAGAAGCCCTGTAGATTTAGTTTAAAAGCCTAGTCTGGCAGTGGTGGCGCACGCCTTTAATCCCTGCACTCGGGAGGCAGAGGCAGGTGGATCTCTGTGAGTTCGAGGCCAGCCTGGTCTACAAAGTGAGTTCCAGGAAAGGCTCCAAAGCTACAAAGAGAAACCCTGTCTCGAAAAGAAAAAAGCCTAACCATTTCTTAGGGAGATAGTTCTTGTGCACTGATGAGTCTGTAGCAACAAACAGCTGCTGCTGTTGTCCAGACCAGGGCTCAGAAGACCCTCAGCCTCAGCCCTGCCGAGGGCTGAGGCTGTTTTGTTTTCACGAATGTCTTTCTCATGTCATGGTCTATGTTTAGGACAATGAATATATAGAGGGTGGCTTTATAGTGCCATCTTCGGTTTTCATTTTGTGTTTTGAGTAGTACATTATTCTTGGTTTGCAGTCAAACTTTCTAATGAAAATCTGTAATTATTTTTGTAGCTGTATTAGCCCAGGCCCTTGCACATGTTAGGCATGTTAACTCTATCCCTGAGCTGTATTTTCAGGCCTAATTTATTTTGATGTGACATGATTTACTAAGTTGAACTGTTAAAGTTGTATCCTGCAAAATATGACTTGACTGGCCAATTTTTAGAATTTCTTTTAATGTGAGAAGACAGGATAAAGGACTAAAATATCCTCCAGAGTCAGAAAGGTTTGAATCAAGGTCTGGTGGTCATTGGTTTGTGACATAAGAAAGGTAAGGACAATTGTACTTTAGAGTTTTGGAGACTGAATGACATGACATACACCAAGTGCTTAGTTAGCATAATGCCTTTCACAAGAGATGTGCTCTGCTTATAGTTGTGGATTTTTTAACTAAAAGATTGTGTCTATTCAAAATAAAAGTATTATAAAGTATTTTCTTCCAAATGTCCCTATTTCTTGGCAGACAAAAGCACAGTTGTGTTGACTGCTTGTTGTAAAAGAAGCCACCCCAAGTTTAATGGCTTAAGTGATGATTTATGTAAGTTGGCTGGTTACTTTGCTGGTCTCATCTAGTTTCATTTACACAGCGTTAGCTGGGAGTGAAGCTGAGCTGGATTCAGCATGGTTTCAGTCATGCCTCATGACTGGTGTGAGCTGGTGTGTAGGACAGACATCTTGGTTCTTCAGTAAGCCTGAGTGTCCTCAGTGAGTAAAGTGGGGCAGTGGGTCTCAGGCAGTAAGGTAAGCTTGACTGTCCCTTAAAGCTTAAGAGCAGGACTTCATACAGTGTTTTCAGCACATTTGACAGGTCAAGAGCAGGTCAGAGTCAACCTAGCTTGAGGGTAGAGAAACAACTACTTAGATGATGGAGACTGGCAACATCACACCAGAAGAGAATGGGAGGAAATGGTGACTATTAATTCGCTACCTTAGAAGAATTTTAGATTCCATCAGTTACTTATTCCCTATCCTGTGAACATGTCCATAATCTGCTTTTTGTTTGTTTGTTTGAGACAGGGTCTCTCTATGTAATCCTGGCCATCCTGGAACTAAGTAGAGCAGGTAGATGTCAGGTTCAAAAAGATCTGCCTACCTCTGCCTCCCCAACCAAGTGCTAGGAATTAAGGCATGTGCTCTCACGCCTGTTCAATTCTTACTTTTATTTTTCCTGGTCTAAGTAAGCAGACTGTATGTGGGAAGTTTGGAGAAAATTCAAAAGATCAAAGGACGTGAAAATAATCTCTAACTTCCTAAATATTAGGTAAAAGCAAATTAAAACAATTGCACCATCAGATGCTAAAAAAATAAAGGCATATAAACAAGGCTTATGCAAAACTATATTCAAGTGGTTTCTTTTTTGATATAAGTACAGAATGTCATATGGTTCAACCCACAATGTTACCTCTAATGGTAAAAAGCATCTATTAAGATATTGGATGGGGCAATGATGGTGCATGCCTTTAATCCCAGCACTTGGGAAACAGAGGTAGGCAGATCTCTGTGAGTTCAAGGCTAGCCTGGTCTACATAGCAAGTCCCAGAATCCCTGTCTCAAAATACTCCCCCCACCAAATAAAAAAGATGGTGGATAGTGCAATTTAATGTCACAATTTGATAATTGATAGCAGTTACAACAAAATGGATTTATATAAACTTGACCAGATTACAATAACAGTCTTGAATTTTGAGGAAGGTAGAAAATGTGTAGTATATTTGTATAAATGTGATAGAAAGCAATAGTACTTGAGTTTTGTGCATGGTGACAGATTCGTAATCTTTTACACATTGACATCCAGTTATGCCAGCACCATTTATTGAAAATACTTTCTTTTTCCCATTGTATAGTTTGGGCTTCTTTGTCAAAAATCAGGTGTTCATATGTGTGTGGATTAATGTCAGGGTCTTCAATTCGATTCCATTGGTCTGTATGTTGGTTTTTATGCCAGTACCACGCTGTTTTTATTACTATAGCTCTATAGTAGAGCTTGAGGTCAGGGAAGGTGATGCCTCCAGAGGTTGCTTTATTATACAGGATTGATTTACTGTTATAAATAAGAAAGTGAAGAAACAGATGTAGGGCTGAGAAATACAGAAAAATTCTTTCTTAAAATACATAAAAACTCTGACATCTTTCTTGTGTCTTCCTGTCTCCGTTGGCACATGGGTAATCTCCAACATATACCATCTGGGACTATTACAACAAAATATTCCAAAGTCAGCACTACAGTAAGCTATCTGGGGAGCCTACCTTCAGATGGCTCCTTATGATTCTCAGTTTTCCTCCCTGTGTGTAGTGCACTCCTACAATGGATCAGAGTCAACCTGTGATTCTTGGACCAATAGAATTTGCCACAAGTTGCTGTGGATATCGCTCTGTATAAACGCTGATTGGCCAGTAGCCAGACAGGAAGTATAGGTGGAACTAACAGAGAGGAGAATTGAGGCAACAGGAAGGCAGAGAGGGAGACTGCCTGGAGCCGCCATCAGGACAAGCAAGATGTAAGGGACCTGTAAGCCACAAGCCACGTACGTGGCAAAGCATAGGTTAATAGAAATGGGCTAAATATAAAAGTAAGAGCTAGACAATGATAGGCCTGAGCTAATGGCCAAGCAGTTTAAATAATGTAAGCGTCTGTGTGTTTATTTTATAAGTGGGCTCCGGGACTGGCGGGACTTGGTGGGACCCGGAGAGAAAAGCTCTCCAGCTGCACAAGTGATAGCATAGGACTGTCTCTTCTGTACTACCTATTCTGTCACCATGCCTTCCTTGACACGATACACAGCAACTCTGAAAATGCAACTTCATTTTTTTCTGTTGTTTCTGACAGGTATCTGCTCACAGTGGCTTAAACTTACGGTGAATTCTGACTGTCTTGTAACGTACAATGCATTGTTCCTGCTGTGTTGTATTTCCACTCACTCTCTTATCCTTTCTTCCTCTCTCCTTAACTTGCTCTTAAGCCCACAACCATGGACATAAGTAGCCAAGCAGCCCTATTGGAAGGTCCATGTTGACAAACTGAGGCCTTTTGCCACATCAGCCACAGGACTGACTGCAGGCCATCTTGGAAACTTTCCTCCAGTCCCAGGGACAACTACCACACCTTATTGGCAACCTCTTTAGACTCTGTCCCTGACCAACCCAACTGCATTACTCAATTCGAGGGCCTCAGGAATGGTGGGAGAAATACATATATATATATGTATTTCTCATGAATGTGTTTTCACTGTTACATTAAAAGGTCTTCTGTTACATGAGGCGTTCTCTATTACACATTCAAATAATATATATTTTAGACAAATGTAGTGGCTCATGCCTATAAGCCAGGGACTTGGGAAGTAAAGCAGAAAGATTAAAGTTCAAAGCCAGTATATGCTACACAGCAAGACAGTAAAGAAAGTAAAAATAAAAAACCTAAAAACTAAAAAGTACTGTCTTTTATCAGAATATTTTATTTCAAGAGTTAACATTTTTTTTCAAAAATTAGAAACAACTGTTATTTCCCTGAGTGTAAAGAACTAATTGTACAATAAAAAGGCAGTTACAAAATTAAGCAATTAGAGGTACATAATTCTCCACATTTAACTGTACTCTATTACAAATGTATTTGTAAAATTTTATGTATTTTGGAACATCAACATTTCAAAGAACGAAAGGCTCACTGTGGACCTGTGCCATTTAGGATTAGTCGGCTCTGTCTTTATCAAATTCTAGGGCAATCTTCAAAGCAGTGCTATTGAGGCCAACGGACTGCATGTTGCATATGATTGAGACGATTATTCCTCGTGGGGGAACCTTGTTATTTATGGCCTCCGGGTCCAGTTCTTCAGGGAGGACCAGCAGGACACTACTGGCGCCCACTGCGCCTCCAGTATGTGAAGCGTAGTGCCTCTGCTTCCTGCAGGAACCATATGTCTGCTTCTTCTCTACAACACCCCATGCCATGGCATATTTGCCCTCTTTATCCCAGGACATCTCCGTGTTAGGGACTGGGGTCCACATCATCACCATCGTTTCTGGCTTGAGATATCCAGGTAAGAGATTTTCATTTGAATTCTTAAACAGCCCAACTTGGTAACCATACAGCATTGCGTTCCCAAACTTCAGAAGGTCACCCACTGTAGACAGGAATCCACCACCAGCCCATTTATAGGAGTTATCCACGTAAGGTGTGTTGATAAGACGTTTCTTTTTATTGTAAACATAAAATCTAAAATAAAGTAAGAATGGTTATTAAAAATTTAGTAGTCTATTATTATTGACTTTATATATGACAATGAATAGGAATGTGTACAAATGAGGCAGGTTGTACTTCAATGTAGTAATCGTACATACAACTATAAACTAACCATAAATTCTCAATATGAGTCAAATGACAATGATAACTGGGTAGGTAATCTACTTAATGAACTAAAGCATAGAAAGAATATTTTTTCTATTGGTATGTTTTTCCCATACTGAGCATATCTAACTTTTAATACTTAAAACAATGCACTGATTAATACTATGTATTTTCCCTGTGCATGAGATTAATATTTATATTGGGTATATATAGTCCTAGCCCTTGGGCTTAGTGTTGAGTTATGAATTTTGTAACAAAAAGTACATTAGGATGTTTAGAAGTAAGGCTGATGTTTGAAAGACTTCTTGGACAAAAATAGTATACCAGTGGCGGGGGCAGCGGCGGCGGCGGCGGCGGCGGCGGCGGCGGCGGCGGCGGCGGCGGCGGCGGCACACGCCTTTAATCCCAGCACTCGGGAGGCAGAGCCAGGTGGTTCTCTGTGAATTCAAGGCCAGCCTGGTCTACAGAGAGAGATCTGGGACAGGCACCAAAACTACACAGAGAAACCCTGTTGCATAAAACAAAAAAAATTTAGCATACCAATGCCATGTATGATGATGCAATAAATGCCATGTATGATGATGTAACATAGTGCTTCCTAGGGGTTGTGGGAGAGGGTGGGTTCATCAAAGTTCAGTTTGAATTCCAATTCTCACCTTTACTGCTATGCTCACTTTGATTAAACAAATACTTATATTGTTATTACTGTATGTCAGGTCATTTTAATAAGCATTAGATACGAACTCATTTGTCCTGACAGCTCATCAGAGGTGTTATTATAAATGTTATTACTTAGCTTGGGAGTGACAGAGCTGGATTTAAAGCCAGGCAGTCTGCCATGCTATACTGTCTCTCCACTCTAGAATCGTACTTTGTGATCTGGGGGTTAATATTCCTTCCATGCAGAGTCTAGAGCATGTGTATGGAGCACTTTGCATATTTCTCATGGTGCTTAAGAAATAAATGCTAGCTGTAGTTTGCTTACATATCTAACAATACTGAAGGATCTCTTAGGGCCAGGTGATATTCTGATGCTGGGAGAGTGTCAAGGAAGGACAAAGCACTTGACCTCTAGGGGTCTGTGTTCTCTATGAGGAGGCTCCAGAGGGAAGAGCAATGAAACCACAAATAATGAACAAAAGACGAAACTTTTCTCATGGAGATCCGCTCTTTCATGATCCATACGGTGGTGCTCTCAGGTTCTGAGTCTGCTAACTGCCTCCCTCCAGGGATCCGTCTGGACGCTCATTACAGCTCCACTATTCATAAGCAGGTTCATAGCTCCACTATGAACCACACCCTAACATCTGAAACTGGGAAACAGCTTCCTGTCACCACCGCTTGCTCCCCAATTCTGCAGCATGGAACATCTCTGTCCTCCTTCTGTCCTCCCCCGCCTCCCTGGCCCTCTCCTGTGCTCTCAGTCCTTGGATTCTTCCTAATTTCACCTGCTTTTTCTGCTCTAACTATGGCATCCATCATTTCAGCCGCTGTGGCTAAGGTCTCACCAGAACGTTGTCTCATTCTTTGACCACACCGATATGCCAATCTTGACAACCCTCCTTTCTTTTGGTTTTCCTTTTCTTTCTTTTTGACCAGGTAAAGTATAAGTCCATATAGCAAAGCTGACTGGCACCACGATATACTCTGGCTACAGGACATCAGTGCTGGGGACAGACCCCAGGGCTTTGCGCATACTAGGTGGTGCTCTACCACTGAGCCACACCCCCGCCCTGGTGTTGTTATTAAACCTTCCTTCCTCTCTTGCCTATTCTTGGTATGTTTGTAACAGTTACCCGGAGTCTCTTCTGCTCTCAGCATTCTACCCAGTTGGCTCCAAGAACACCACCACCACACGATTTGCTTTACTGAGAAGATCAGGGCCATCTAAAATGAGCCAGAATGTACCTAAAGGTTATATTTCCACGACCACCACCACCATCCAGGCTTCTGTATTTACTTAGGACATTTCTTCCAGTTTTTAAAGAAGATTAATTCTACCGTGTACACCTTTTTTTATTTGGGGCTTTTTGTTGCTATTTGTTTGTTTTTTTGAGGCAGAGTCCCATTAGGTAACCCAGGTTGGTCTCCAACTCATAATCTTCCTGCCTCGGCCTGCCAAGTGGGAGTACAGATATGTGTGCGACACCTAGCTCCACATCTGCATCTGTGATTGCCTTGTTTTGCCCCCAAAACTTAACTCTACTGGATACACTTTTCACATTGTTTTCTCTCCTGGAAATCCACGGTCTAGTCAGAAGCCACGGATTATGTCTTCCCTGTCTTTCATCCATCCAAAACCCTCTAGTGTTTATAACTGCAATGGGAATAAAATCCACACTTCCTTCCATGACCTATAACACAACCAGTGGTCCTCCACAGAGCAAGTACCAAAGGTCCTAAATGTACTTTGAAGTAAAGTCCCACCTATGATGAATTCTTCCATATCCTGCCAGACCATCACACATTTACTAAACAGTGTGTTTACAATTAGCAGAGGCTACAACTCTTGGAGATTTTTACTAAAATGGGGCTTTTGCCTCAACAAGTCTGGGGAGGGGCCTCAAATCCCACACTTCTAACAAGGCTCCAGATGATGCCAATTCTGCTGGTCCTGGATCACCCTTTGAGAAACAGGTTATGGACTGACCAGCATGGTCAGTGTGAGAAACCCAAACAGGACTATACATGCATGACTGAGGCCATAGCAAGGAACAAGGAAGTTCAGCTTAGCTAAGGAGGAGCTTGAGGGGGTGGGCAACAAGACAAAATGCTGGAGGAGTAGACATGGGACAGGAGACAGACCATGAAGGACTTTCTATATTGTGCTAAAAACTGTTTCCCACATCTCAGCTCACAAAAATGCTCACATTTCTTCCAAAGGGAAGAAAAAAAGTGTCTTAGCTACAATCTCCAGTCTCCTGTATCTATTTATTTATTGCTGAACTACATCAAAGAGTTCACATCTGCTCTTCTCCTTACTCACCTCTCCATTTAGTCTGTATTACAGAGTATAACTTCCATTATTCTATAGCCCTTAAAATCAGGTGCCTGTTCCCATGATCCTCTAGTTCCTGCTTATGGTCCTCCTCTGCTTTGTCCCTCTGTCACTGTTGACCAACCCTTCCTGGTACTCCTGTTAGGTCCTTCTGCTCTCTGAGCTCTCTCTTCTGGTCCACATCCCTGGGTCCCCGGGATCCTCTAAAGCCTGCCAGGAGCCAACAGGCCTAGCTGTTGGGTCTCTATAGAGACAAGTCCACATCTGCATCTGTACCACCACTCCAGACAGACAACTGAATTTCTTTAATTATTTGTTTTTATTCTGTGTGTGTAAGAATTTGCTGGCATGTATGTAAGTGCACCATGTACATACAGTACCCACAGAGGACAGGAGAGGATATCAGAAATGGACTTATGGATGGTTGGGAGCCACCATGTGGTACTGCTGGGAACTGATCCCAGGTCCTTGGCAAGAGCATCAAGTGCTCTTAACCACTGGCCGTCATTCCAGCACCCCCTCCCCCACCCACCCAAACATACTTTTTTTTTTCTCACACTTTAGACACATATTTGTGGCCACCTCTCTCCTAACTGCTAATCCTATTTCATTCAGTTATGAGCCAGGCTTTTAGGGGATATAGCGGAATCTTGAGAAAATAAATTGGAGTCATGGAGAGATGGCTCAGTGCTTAAGAGTTACAGATAGTTGTGAGCCACTTTGAGGATGCTGAGAGTCATACCCAGATCCCCTGCACGTGCAGCAAGGCTCGTAACTGCTGAGCCAGCTCTCCAGCCCCAACAGCTGGATTTTCTACTAACACTAATAATTCTCTAATGTGCTTTTGAAGAAGGGCTGAAATAGGTTTACTGCAATCACCTGGGCCTTCTCCCTCCCAAAATTATATCCTCCTTTCAAGATTCATAACTTTGGAGGGACTAGAAGAATATATAGTTTGAAAAATGACTCAATTTTTTTCTTTCAAGATTCCACTATATCCTCTAACAGCCCAACTCACAGGATGAAATAGGATAGAGGTGGCCACAAGTATGTGTTTAAAGTAATAATAAAAAAAAGTGTGTTGGGGAGACAGGACTGGAGAGACGGCCAGTGGTTAAGAGCACTTGCTGCTCTTGAAGAGAACCTGGGTTTGATCCTCAGCACCCTCACGGTAGCTCACAATTGTAGCTGTACAATTTGTCTGTAACTCCAGTTTCAGGAGGTTACTTCTAACCTCCATGGGCACCAGGCATGCATGTAGTACACATACATAGATGATGCAGGCAAAGCACATATACACAAAATAAAAATAAATAATCTTTTTTTAAAGTAACTTCCTTTTCACAGTAAATCATTTGAAAACACTTACGAAGGTTGGACATTAGGAACCGTCATTCATTCTTCCTTTAAGTATAAAATTACAGAGAATTAGAGTCTTTAGTTTAGAAATCTAAACTTTATATAGGCAGATGCTAAACTTGAATCTCTCAATTCCTTTGGGAAGAAAACAAGTTAGCTTTTCGTGAAAACCATTTTGTTCAGTAGAATGGTAAACGAAACTATTTTAAACTCTTAGGGACTTTCTTCTTTAAAAATGGAACACAGATTCTTGAAAGTTTCTGGCAGTTTGTTGTAACTGAATAACTGAAGTGAAGCCAGACGACAAACAGCCTCCACTTACTTGGAATTCTCCACATTTACAAAAGAGAAGCATTATATAACCTCAAGAATGCACAGCTACAAACTTAGAAATTCAAAATATTTTCATTTTAAAAACACTTCTTAATGTTTTCAAAGCACTTACGTATTACTTCTATTTTTATTGGTATGAGAGGCTTAGAAACCAGCTAAATTTAAAAATACATATTATAAGGATCTGGGGGTGTAGCTCTGTGGCAAAGCTCTTGCCTAGCATGGGTGAGGCCCTGGGTTCCAGTTCTAGCACAGCAAAACACAGCATTGTGCAGAACAGAATGCAACCATCAATAGCGACCTCACTTAACACTTGGCATTAATGTTTCAAATGAAGCATCCTGTCTAACACTACCATCTTTGCTAAGGCTGCACTGAGCTCTTCCTGGGCAGCTTTAGGAGTCAGCACTGTGACTGAGGTGGTGCATGCCTTTGTCCTAGTACTTGGGAAGCAGAAACAGGCGGATCTCTGTAAGTTTGAGGCCAGCCAGGTCTACAGAGTGAGTTCCAGGACAGCCAGAGCTACACAGAGAAAGCCTGTCCAAAAACAAAGAGAAGGAGGAGAAGGAAGAACCACAAGACTGCCCCTCTTGACAGCCCCTTCCCAAGCCAGAACCAGCCAGGAACTGCTGGCAGAACCGCCTGGACTTGGCCTGCTGTTAGGATGGCAGCACCCACAAAAGGGGCAGCAGCACGTGGACATGCCACACCCTGGGTCTCAGCTGGGAGGACTGCCAAGCAGAAGACACACTTCCTGGGAAGAGCTGACCTGGCTCTACCCTGCTCCTCCTCTGTCCCCTGTCACTATATCTTAGTGAAGGGGGCCCTGAATCACAGTGAAACTACTAATAAAACTCACTGAAAATCTGAAAAGGAAGAAGAAAACCAAAAACCCTACATTGAAACTGAGCCTGCTCATCTGTCAGCTAAGGGCATGAACGAACTTAAAACAAGAGCAATGCTTAGTTCTGAAAGACACCAGGAAGCAAATAGAAGGCCAAGCCATCCCATAATATCAAGTGCCACAGTCCAGAAGACTCCTTTTTCTTGTTTTAGTCCATCCACTTAGGAATCAGAGGGTTCTCCTTTGTTCATATGGTGCTGTACTCTAACGCTGAGCTTGCCCAGCCCCCAAACTAAAGGTTTTTATTGCACATACTGCGCCAACAGAAAACACTAACGAGATCTAATAAAGCAATGGATTGACTAAGGATTTCCTCACCAACTAACCAAGCTCCTTTCAAAGGCAAAATCATCTACTATGCTCTTGTGGATGCTAGCTTAGACTTATTTCATTTACTACATAGACAGTGTATTTTGCTCTACAGAATCAACATTGTATATTACCTATATCAAATCTGTTCCTATTCTTTAAAAAAGAAAAAAAATTAGTTATGTATAGTGTTCTGCCTGCATGTATGCCCGCATGCCAGAAGAGGGCGCCAGATCTCACTACTGGTGGTTATGAGCTACCATGTAGCTGCTAGGAATTGAACTCAAGATCTCTGGAAGAGCAGCCAATGCTCTCACCTGGTGAGCCATCTCTCCAGCCCTTCTGTTTCTATTCTTGCATCTAAGAAAGCCTCAGATTTATTCAGGACAACAATGGAGTCAGCTAAGCATGAATTTCACCCCTCCCTTCCTTACAGCAAACTTCGGCCTTGGGCTACAGTTCTGACCAAAAACAAATTAATATTTTGAGGTACAAGATGCTGGGGGAAATACTTTAAACAGGTGATGGACCTCAGGTTTCACTATTTTGTTTTTCTGTTTGACAGGGTCTCACTATAGCCCAGGCTGGCTTACAACGTGTTCTGTAGCCCAGGCTGACCTCTCTCTCTTCTTCCTCTTGCTTCAGCTTTACCAAGTACAGTTGTGTATCATCATGTTCTGTCTCAATGGTGACACATTAAACACATGCACACATACATGAAGAAGGGACAAAGGAGACAAACATTCTTTCACTAACTCTAAGAAGCATTGGTCAGGGTATTACAACAGACATGATTATAACAAGTGTGATTATGTCAACAGGCCAGCAGACTAACAAAGCTGTAAACATCTCATTTTCTATAAAATAGTATAGAAAACTAAAAGAAAGAAATGTGGTTACTAAATTTCACTTAAAGTTTTTCTGGGTATGTATTTTTGTGGGTTTGTTGTTGTTTGTTTTGGAGACAGGGTCTCACTATGTAGCCCTGGCTGTCCTGGAACTCACTTTGTAGACCAGACAGGCCTTGATCTCCCAGAGATCCACCTGCCTCTACCTTCTGAGTGCTTTGATTAAAGGTGTGTGCCCGCTACTCCTGGCCTGGGTACATATTTTTGAAAAGATGAGCTTTAACTCCATGAACAGCCCTAAAAAAAACTAGTGTCTTTAATATTTAAAAAAAAATTACAAAGAACCCCAGGTGTGGTGATGTACCCCTTTAGTCCCAGCAATCAGGAGGTAGAGGCAGAGGATCTCTGTGAGTAGAAGGCTAACCTGGTCTACATAGCCAGTTCTGGGACAACGAGGGCTACATAGACTCTGTCTCAAAACAAACAAACAAATAACAACAACAATAACAAAAAAAAACCCAAAATACAGAAAAGAATCAGAGTTGAGTTTAAAGGCCTAAAGAAATACTGTATCAAATCCAATCAAAATAAGGTAGAGGCAATGTTGTTTTTAGTGTCCTGTTTTATGTTTGCGTTTTGTTTGTTTGAGACAAAGTCTCTACTGGCCCAGGCTGTTCTTAAACTTGCTATGTAGCCAAGGTATGTCGGGTTTAAAGGCTGTGTTACCATGTCTGGTTTTATGAAGTGCTGAGGCATATATACCCAGGGTTTTGTGCAAGCTAGGCAGGCACTCTAGTCACTGAGCTCCATCCTCAGCCCTAGCGCCTTATTTTATATCAGCAGTACTTTTAACTAAAATGAATCAACTACCACTTTCAGATGGCATCATTAAGGTCCTATCAAAATCCAAGCAAATCAGGGCTAGAGAGATGGCTCAGCAGTTAAGAGCGCACACTGCTCTTACAGAGGACCAGAGTTCAGTTCCCAGCACTCAGGTCTAGAAGCTCACAATCTCCTGTATCTCCAGAGATCTTGAGTCTCCTGTGGACTCCACTGGCACCTGACTCACATGAACAGACCTACACCCAATCATATACATACATAATTTTTATAAATAAACTAAATCTTTTTTAAAAATCGAAACAAATAAAATTTACCTTTGAACTGACAGGAGGATCCTCCCTTCCACTAAAGAATATCCACTGTAGCTTTTCAAAGAATGAGAGCTAAGACTGACTTTCCATCACGTGCTGTGCTTTGATTTGTTCCAAGTTACGAAACAGCAGGTGATAGCTGATCTACAGTCTGTACAATTCCAAAGCCCTGGTTTTCAGATTAGAAACAGGCGTGGGCTAGGGAGATGGCCCAGTGCGTAAGAGCGCTTGTGTACAAGCACAAGGACCTGAGTTAGAATCCTTACCCTCAGTGTAAAAGCTGAGTATGGCACACATGCCTGGGACTCCAGTGCTGGGGCCCGAGACAGGACCCCAGGAGCTTGCTGGCAGGCTAGCCAAGGTTCAGTAAGAGAACCTATCTCAAGGGAGTAAGGTAAAGAGAGACGGAGGAAGAGACCTGACTCCCTGACTTCTGAAGGCACACTCATGGGCACACACACACAGAGAGAGAGAGAGAGAGAGAATGAACTTTAAAAGCAAAGCTCAGCCAGTCCTTCTCCCCCTCACATACAGACTTAGATACTTATTTTCAAATATTAGATCTAATTCACATGAGTTCATAAAAGTGTGCTGTTGGCCCTGGAGAGTCTTTCTTTCAATTCCGCTGTCAACCCTGGCATTTGCATTGTCCTCTTCTTGCATCCGAAGTAGAGTGTGATGCTAGAGCTACAGCTAACACTGGGGCGATGTGACCCCACACTGAGCATCTCAGGCACTCAAGAGCCGAGGGCTTTCTAAAAAGGTAGAGTGCATTGCTTGTTGCTAACCTAATTTCTTCTGTGTCTTTTAGGCCACAGACTGATTTGCAGCGCATAGTTAATCCTTTAAAATAAGGTGGCAACTTAAAATGATAATTGAGCCCAAACAATTAAGAGTAAACAAAACTAATGTGGAGATGGGAAAATAAAGTTTAAAACCTCCCAAAGTACTGCCATTTCACCTGTTTCTTTTGAAAGTGCCAATAAGGCCCTTTGAAGCATATTACTGAAAACATGCAAGGAAAAAATTAACAGTTGAATTGTTCAATGCACTACCTTTCTATTATATCAAATATTAATTAATAAAAGAGAAACCACAACTGGAAAACTCATATTAGTTGCTGGCCTCAAAATTCTCTGCCAAAATCCCCTTTACAAGTTTCTAACAAAAATTCTGATTAAAAATTTTAGTTGCCAGGCGGTGGTAGTGCATGCCTTTAATCCCAGCACTTGGGAGGCAGAGCCAGGTGGATCTCTGTGAATTCGAGGCCAGCCTGGGCTACAGAGTGAGTTCCAGGAAAGGCGCAAAGCTACACAGAGAAACCCTGTCTGGAAAAACAAAAACCAACAAACAAAAAAAAATTTTAGTTGGTTACACTTCACTAAGTATCTTTCAATTTTTAAAAACTGAATCCATAGTAATGAGAGCATTCCTCATTCTAACCTAATGAACACACAAACATGAACATCTGAATATTCACCATTAGCATACAGAATATCAACTATAAAACACTAATTAAAATATGCACTGAGCACAGTATTATATGCTTCTGATCCTAGCTCTCAGAAGGTTGAATAAGGTAGGGGGATTTTGAATTCATGGCCAGTCTGGGCTACATAATAAAAGTTGTTTCAAAATTCCAAAAATAAAAATATACACATATAGGAGGCTGGAGAGATGGCTTAGCAGTTAAGAGCACTTACTGCTCTTGCAGAAGACATGTGTTCAGTTCCCAGCACCCAAACTAGGAGGCGCACAGTGGCTTGAAATTCCAGTTTCAGGGGATCTGACACCCTCTCCTCGCCTCCAAAAGCACCTGCACACACATTTCACATAAATTATACAAGCACACACACATACACATAACTAATAATCATAAATATATATAAACATGCATGCTTGGCAGTGGAAGTGAACGCCTTTAATCCCAGCACTCAGGAGGCAGAGGCAGGTGGGGCTCTATGGTGGGGCCAGCCTGGGCTACAGAACATGTTCCAAGACAGCCAGGGCTACACAGAGAAACTGTCTCAAAAAACAAACAAACAAGCTGGGCAGTGGTGGCGCACGCCTTTAATCCCAGCACTCGGGAGGCAGAGCCAGGCGGATCTCTGTGAGTTCGAGGCCAGCCTGGTCTCCAAAGCGAGTTCCAGGAAAGGCGCAAAGCTACACAGAGAAACCCTGTCTCGAAAAACCAAAAAAAAAAAAAAAAAAAAAAACAAAACAAAACAAAAAAAACCAAACAATATATGCAAACGAATAACCATTTGCCCATATAATAGCAATGACAGATTATGACTCATTGATCAAAGTAACCTACAAATGCATAGTAGTATGAATAAACATCTAGGTAATAAGGGAGGAAAATAGTTTTCTTCTAATAGAATTTCAACCAACAAATGTAGAAAGTAGAGAGGGGCTGGAGAGATGGTTCAGTGGTTAAGAGCACTGGCTGCTCTTCTAGGAGACCTGGGTTTAGTTCCCAGAACCCATTTTCAGTTCACAACTCTAATTCCAGGGATCCAATGCCCTTTTCTGGAATCTTAGGTCAACTGCACACTCATACACACACACACACACACACACACACACACACACACACACATAAAATAAAAATGAATCTTTTAAAAAATAGAAGAGAGGACTGGAGAGATGGTTCAGTGGTTAAGAGCACTGGTTGTTCTTCCAGAGGTCCTAAGTTCAATTCCTAGCACCCACATGGTGACTCACAACCATCTGTAGTGAGATCGGGCACCCTCTTCTGGCCTGCAGGCATACGTGCAAGCAGAACACTATACATAATAAATAAATCTTTAAAAAGAAATAGAAGAGAAATCTGCTACCACTTCAATAAAGCCACTAAAACACTGTTACCAATAATGGGACAAGTTTACGGAATGCAACTTCAGAGACCCAGAACAAGTAAATGAAATGCAGGATACTGGATCAGTCCTTGGACCAGACACTATGTGCATGTGTGAGTGTATGTTACAAAGGACATTACTGGAACAATTAGCAAAATTGGAATAAAGTCTGCAGATTTGATTAAACCATTGCACTGCACAAATGTTCTCATTTTTAGAAGATGTACATTTAAGCATTTATGAGTAATGAATACCATGTCTGCATAGTATTTCCAAATGGTTTAGGAAACACTAACATACAATCAGATAATATAAATATGGCATAACTATATAACATGTAGGGAATCTGGATGACAGGTCTATGTGAATTTCTTATACTATTGCAACTTTTACTAAGTATGAATTACTTCAAAATAAACTAAGTAATGAAAAATAAAGCCGGGCGGTGGTGGCTCACGCCTTTAATTCCAGCACTCGGGAGGCAGAGGCAGGCGGATCTCTGAGTTCGAGGCCAGCCTGGGCTACCAAGTGAGTTCCAGGAAAGGCGCAAAGCTACACAGAGAAACCCTGTCTCAAAAAACCAAAAAAGAAAAAAAAAAGAAAAATAAGAGGTAAACACAACATTAAAAATAAACAAAGATATTTAAAGACCAAATTGTCTAGGAACATGATAGGTAGACTTTTGGTTTAACTACTCAGATGCTTAAATTATGATTGTTTCTTTATTGTTCTTGTGCCTGCCTTCCCCTTTGTGACAGTCCCATCCTAGCTTGGCACTCACTATGCAGTCTAGGTGGGTCTTGAACTCTCAGTAATCCCTGTGCCCATCCTCCTGGTGCTGGGATCACAGGTGTGAGATACCATGCTTGGCTTACTAAGCATCTTGGGGTACCACAGACATATTTATTTCTATACTTTACTCATAAAAACCAGGCACGCAGAGAAGCTCCAAGCAAGCAGCCTTGGAGCTGGATGTTGGAATGGAAGTGAGGATGGCCTGTTTTGTAAACTGACAGCACAGTGTTAAGATGTGACACAGTTGGACACAGCTGGACACAGCAGGTGTCCGTTTACCTTGCTCTGTTGTAAATCACTGGCTCGTTTTCTTCCTGTACAGTTGTCAGCATGTCCAAGTCATGGAAAATTTTCTGCATATAGTCCAAATATTTATATCCCGAAGCTCTTTCCACTATGGCTGCCAGAAGGGTATAGCCAAATGTTGAGTACAAAAACTGACTACCTTGAGACATCATTGCGTGGAGAGAAGGGAAGAAGATGCTTGATTATTATTCAAACACGCAAAATATATTTCTTCTGAAAACAGTTATGCTTTTAAAGCTGTAATATTTTACTTCAACATCTAAAAATAAGTTATGGATAACGTGCTAACACACTCAGTTAACTTCGTAATGTCCATGCTTAATTGGGCCTGCTCCAGGACACGAGAATAAATAATAATCAACACAGGGACTGCAAAGTTGTATGAATCTGCTCTTTTATCTGAAAATAAAATAAGCAAATATATTCCACCTCAAAACAAAACAAATTCTTCAAACTGGCAATCAAATAGAAAGGTGGAAGAAAAGCAAATTTGATTTCTTCATCAATTGTCTTTTGGGGGGCGAACTGAGAGTGCTAGGATTGAACCCCAGACAAGTGAACAGCACGGCAAAAGCTAAAACTTGGAGTTCCTGGAGAGAAGAGGAATGACATGTGCAGAGAGACACACAGACTCTCTGGCTTTCTTTTTACAGATAAAAGGCAGAACAACGCTATTGTACAGCTTGGGATATTTAAAGGGCAGAGCGGAGCTGCTGGGTCTCTGGGGATATCAGCCCTTAACTAGAGTTTTAGAGGTCATTAGGGCTCAGAGTTACTTCTCCAAAATGTGCATCTAAAGGCATTTTCCTTCTGGCTATCAGATTGCCCAGAAGTTTTGAATGCCAAGGAGAGGATGAACTGAGTCACAGGTTGCCCTTGAATTTTGGTTTGCCCTTGAAAAAGCTTTACAGGCCATCTCCATAGCAACACAGACTTCACTGCACATGGTAGACCAGTGCTCAACCATTGAACCATACAGCTAGCTAGCCCTAATCAAATAAATGTCGTGTTCCCTCAATACATCCCACTGTTTAAGGTACAACTAGGCACACGAGTTTTATTTATTTATTTATATCTTCCTGCCTCTGCCTCTTGAGTGCTGGGATTAAAAGTGTGCACCATCACCACCCAACTATTTTAATAAAATGTATGTAAACATAAAAATCTCATTTCAAATACATGCTTAAATATTAACATATACACATATGGTTCACTTTGGGTTTTGATTTCTTAAGATTTTATGATCCATACTAAAAATGGATAGAAACTTTATTTTCAAATACAAAATCCATAATTTTGTTTTCATTGGCCTTCTTAATTATATTTATATAAAAATGTTGATTCATAGTAAAATCTTTTATTTATATATTTTAAAAAAGTATGTGCATGGGGGAATTGAGTGCCCATTGAGGGAAGTTGCCTCCCAGGCCTGAAGAGGGCATTAGAGTCCCAGGATGGAGCTGGAGTTATGGGTGATTATGAACCACCAGATGTGGGTGCTGGGAACTGAGCTCAGGTTCTCTGTGAGAGCAATACATGCTTGCTCTTGACCACTGAGCCATCTCTTCAGTCCCATAAAATGACTTTCAAAATGAAAATAGTGCATCAATCTACAGTAAATTTAAGAAAAGTAAAGATAAAGATAAAGCCAAGCAATGTGCTGCACACCTATAATCTCAGCAGTTGGAAGACTGAGGCAGGGGGACCACATTTGAGGCCAGCCTGAGCTACACAGTAAGCCACAGTCTCAAAGAAAAAAAACAATTATTTTTATAGTTTAGCTTTTAGGGGAAGTAAAGTTGATGAACCCTAGCTTCTTAAAGAACAAAAGTATAAAACAGGCTGCTGAGCCCTTTATACACTAGCCAAATACAAGTGTAGCAGCAACACCCTTGCCTCTCCACCTTCGAGGTTTTGTTTGGTGAATGATTATTTCAACACTCTCCACAGTTCTCATGAATATCTTGGTACTGAGCATCTTCTATGCCTGGGCAACCTTCCACGACACTAAAGCTAAGCAGCTACCTGCCTCGCTCTTAGGGGAGAAAGCCCAGTTGGGAAAGAGCTTGTAAGGCAAGCAGGAGGACCTCAGTTCAATCCCCAGAACCCACATGAAATAGTCAGGGTGATGCACTTGCAATCCTAGCTCTAGGGGGGCAGAGACAGGCTGGGGCCAGCCAGGCAGCCCAGACTGATTGGTGTGCTCCAGTCAATGAGACTCTGTCTCAAAAATAAGGTGGGGCTGGCAAGATGGCTAGACAGATAAAAGTATCTGCTGCCAAGACTGATGCCCTGAGTTCAATCCCTGGGACCACATGGTGGAAGAAGAACTGACTCCTGGAAGTTGTCCTCTGAACTCCACTATACTGGCCCGTTATAATCATTAACCTTAGTGACAGCAGTCAGGATGGCCGTCTTGAGTTTCCTGAAGATAGAACACTTCCACAAAACTTAGGGGAGGGAGTTAGCACTCACCAGGTTTAAAGAATAAAGGATCATTTTTAAATAATCTTAGGGATTCGATTGAATTTTCAAATTTCTCTTTCAAATACAATTCGCCTTGTTCAAAATCATTCTTTTTCTTGCCCGGCTTTGAGTGCCGACACCTGCCTTCATTCTCCTGGTCGGCTTTTGCCTTAGGGGAGTCGCTCTTTTCGTGATTCTTGCCTCCCTTTTCTTTCGGTTCTTTCTCTTGGTCAGATGGCATTAACCCTTTCATCATCTTCAGGGCTTTATAAGCTTTCTCTTCTTTCACTTTCTTTATGTCCTTTTCATAATGGCGAATTCCACTTAAGTGGGAAATCAATAATCTTGTTGTGACAGAAACCTAAAGCAAAACCATAAAAATTCAATTACAGCTGGGCATGGTGGTGCACACCTTTAATCCCAGCATTCAGGAGGCAGAGGCTAGCTAGCGGATCTCTGTGAGTTCGAGGCTTGCCCATTTTACAAAAGTGAGTTCCAGGACCGCCAGGGCTGTTACACGGAGAAACCCTGTCTCGAAAAATCAAAATTAAAAAAAATGAATGCAATTACAGTGTTAACCTACAAATAACAAGTCAAAAGCCTTGGAAGACTAATAGTCTCCACTCAGAACTGCTGCAGGAAAATGCCACGTACAGACAGACCCTTGCTCTAAATTACAGAAATCTAGCCAACAGATTATCATCTAGATTGAGAACGAAATCTATGAAACAAAAGCAGAACCCAAAGAATTCTATTAGCTATTTAAACTATAATTCCAGTGTAGACCATGTGACATACCAGTGGGTGAAGGAACTGGGGGTGTCACTACCTTTTCACCCTCGTATTCTTTTTCTGGGAACTCAGGGACGTAGTGCTGCACTGGGAGGTCCAGATCCAGCTTCCCTGCTTCCCACAGTTTGGCCAGAGCCACCATGGTGAGGCTTTTGCTGATGCTTGCGATTCTCATGACCGTCTCCGGTTTGCAGGGGACTCGGTTCTCCACATCTGCATAGCCTAAACCTTCAAGGGAAATAAAGCAAAAAGTCTGACACTGAAATTGGATCAATTAAAAGACACTATGTATCACTTTTATGAGATATTTAAACTGGACTCAGGAGGGATGAGTCTTGCCTATACTGACGACAGGAAGCCTAATGATTTAAGTTTATAGCTGAATTGGAATTTTACCTGGCACCCAACAATTTCCCATCTGATATTTTCAGATATTATTAATTTTTCTTAACAATATGATGATTACTCCTCTTTTTGTGTTTTTCAGACAGGGTCTTGCCACATAGCCCAGGTTAGCCTTGAACTCAAGATACTCCTGCTTCCATCTGGGATTACAAGTTTTGTGATGGCTGTTCTTGGTTGTCAACTTGACTACATCTGGAATTAATCAAAACACTAAAATGGAGGGCCCACTTGCTAGAGGTTTCTGCTAAATTTGAAATGGAAAGATCTACTTTCTAACCCAGATCTTTGAGGCAGGAAGACATACCCTTAATCTGGATCTAATCTGGGCCAAGTCTCCTGCTAGAAGTCTATAGAAGGACATGGAAGAAGGAAGCTTTCTCTCTCTGCCCACTTACCCTCACCTTACTAGCAAGTCCATTCCTTCACTGGCATTAGAGCCTACTTCTTTGGGATTCTAGCATAGACTGAAGACCAGCTGAGACATCCAGCCTCATGGACTAAGCAATTCTTGGACTTTCCATTCATACCTAGCCATTGTTGGAGTAGCTGGACCATAGCCTGTAAGTCATTCTAATAAATACCCTTTATATATACATATACACAACACACACATATATACACATGTATATATATGTATACATATATATCCCTTTCTCTCTCTCTGTATATATATATTCTATTAAATATTTAAAATATAATTACAGGCCAGGCAGTAGTGGTACACGTCTTTAATCCCAGCACTCAGGAGATAGAGGCAGGCGGATCTCTGTGAGTTCGAGGCCAGCCTGGTCTTCAAAGCGAGTTCCAGGAAAGGCACAAAGCTATACAAAGAAACTCTGTCTTGAAAAAACAAATATATATATATATATATATATATATATATATATATATATATATAGTTACAGTATAAACTGTATAACATACCAGTGAGAATATATACATACACACACATATATATATACATAGATATTCTATAGGTTCTGTTACTCTAGAGAACCCTGACTAATATAGATTTTGGTACCAGAAGTGGGGTGACAGATATTGCAGTCAGATCTATATCATCATGCTTGCTATTCCATAGTTTAAATAATTTACAGTTTTTAAAGTAAACGTCACCTTCTTTATAATTCTTCATATTGTAGTCTTCTCCATTTTTGAGTATCATCACTGAGTTCTTTAAAATAGCCAGCCATAAAATGAATGTAAAAACATGTCAAATTCCCTAGCCACCCATTAAATCCAGTTGCAACCAGCAGAAAAACAATATAATGCTAATTTTTAAAAGCTTCTTCTAGAAAAACAAAGTTTGGTTTTCATCTTCTGTACAGTGTAAAAGTGTGCAATTAGATGTAAGAAATATAAAGAACTGAGTCCAAAAAAAATAAAGTGGGCCGGGCGGTGGTGGCGCACGCCTTTAATCCCAGCACTTGGGAGGCAGAGCCAGGCGGATCTCTGTGAGTTCGAGGCCAGCCTGGGCTACCAAGTGAGTCCCAGGAAAGGCGCAAAGCTGCACAGAGAAACCCTGTCTCGAAAAACCAAAAAAAAAAAAAAAAAAAAAAAAAAAAAAAAAAAAAATAAAGTGGTAAATGAAAATATTTCTATAAAACTCCCACTTATAAAGCTGGCACTTATTAAATTCTTTTTATTACTTTTATTCTCTCTCTCTCTCTCTCTCTCTCTTCATAATCCTCCCTGGTTGTGTGTGTGTGTGTGTGTGTGTGTGTGTGTGTGTGTGTGTGTGTACATACATACACACATACATACATACATGTATGTACACATATAGAAGCCAGAGGACAATTTGCAAGAGTTGGTTCTCTCCTTCCATCATATGGGCCTCTAGGACTGACCTCAGATTGTCAAGTTTGGACTCTCTGGGCACCAAGCATGCACATGGTGCACAGACATACATGCAGGCAAAAAACACTCCTACATATCAGATATATGCCCATAGCGGCTAGACCTAAGTATCGGATCCTCTGGAACTGATGTTACAGTTATGAGCTGCCATGTGGGAACCTAATCTGGACGCTCTGCAAGAACAGCAAGTGTTTTTAACCTCCGAGTTATCCCTCTAGCCCTGCCCCTGTTGTGCTTTCTGAGTCAAAATCTTGCTGTATATACCCCAAGTGGCCTCAAACTCAAGGTGATCCTCCTGCCTCAGCTCTTCAGTGCTAGGGTTATAGGCATGGCATGCCTGGCTAATTAGAATTTTTACCACAAGATTTTTCACCAATTAGTTATATTGATTAGAATACACATATACTCAGGGGAAGTGTAATTTTTCAGAACCTCACTGCTGCCAGCAATGTCTTCTAAAACTACGGCTTTCCTTAAATAATGCCCGAAATATCATTTCCTAAAAACCGAGGTGACGAACTGAAGCAATTTGTCTGCAACAGTGAAGTTATATTCTGAAACAGTGCCTTGATAAACTTATCATAAATGAGTAGAACTGCGTCTCTCAAAGCTTCTGACAGTGCGGGAAGGAGTGGGGACCAGGGTCTCACCTGACTCAGGCTGGCAACTGTGTGACCTTGAACTTCTGATCCTCAAGCTTCCACCTCCAGAGCAATGGGACCACAGGTCCATACCACTTTATGTGTACAGGAGATCATACTGAGGGCTTGCGCCCAAGAGCAACACTCTACCAACTACATCCCAAACCACTTCAAGCTTTTTCTTGATCAAAACAAAACAGTTAATACTTCTGCCTAATAAAAATAATCATAGATTGTAAAAATAATAATTATAGGTTGTAACTCATTAAGGACAAGGGCTATTGTGTGTCCCTAGTATTTACTACAGTGCCTTTTATAGAAATGGGGAATAAAAAAAAACTTACTGAATTAAAGAATAAAATTATACAGGAGCTGACGTTTTATTTATTCATCAGGGCTATCTACAAAGGCTATAATGTGATAGTAGATATTTAATAGATTGTTCTACATTCCGTTTTCAGATCAATAAATCCACTCTTAAGAGTAAACTGGGAGAAGAAACAAGCCATTTTGAACATTTCCATTTTACTTGAGTAACATTTTAATTATTTACTTACTTTTGGATTTGAAGCCAGGCTTTACACATTAAGGTTACACAAGTGATTCCACTGAGCTGCACTCCTAGCCCGGTTAGTTACATTTTAACTTTGCAGGGATGGATAAAACCGCCGGATTATTCGACAGATACATTGTCTCTACAGTATGTGCCACTTTTTGTAACTCCAGTGAAATATCAGTATTTTATTTCACTAAGTAACAAAATGAGCCACTAAATAATACTTGCTCAACCCACCTTCGGACCAGACTTCTTTTCCATCTACAGAAACCCCAACCACTATGCCGGGTGCGCCAACCTCATCCTAAGAGAAAAGAAGAAAAGATCTAGTTGGTTCAAAAGTGCAGTCTCTGTACACATAGAGGCGCTCTCAGGCTGGGCCTCCTGACCCCGCCCACTCGGGCCCCGCCCTCTCTCCGGCCCCGCCCACAGGGGGCAAGGGCTCTGCTCAGTTTGCCGTGGCCTGCGAGGGGTTCACAGGGCTCGCTCTCTAAAGGGGAAGGGGCGGTCCCCTCTGCGGCCGGTGACCTCAGCTGCGACTTGAGCAACCCCGAGAGCGTCAACCCGCGGCCGGGCGGTCGGGAAACGGGAAATCTGTCTCGGAAGCCGCCTCCCTGGCGTCCGCTAGGCCCGCACCTTGATCCGATGCAGCAGATCGCGGCTGCTCTCGATGGCTCTGGAGAAGCCCCTGGCTGCGGGCGGCGCAGGCGTGTGCGGGCTCCCGGGGCTCAAGGCCTGCTCGTGCGGCAGCTCGGCGCCCGCAGCCTCGGGGTCCGCGGGGGACTGAATGGGGCCGGCGCCCCGCAACCCCACCGCCAGCTTCGCCCCGAGCGCCAGCCCTAGCCCGAGCCCCAGGCCCCCGGCCCAGCCAAGGCCCAGCACGGGCAGGGCGGGTCGTCCGTGCGCCCCGCGCCGTCCTCCGCTCCAGGCCGGGCCCGTGGCGGCCGAAGCCCGAGCTGTCACACTTGACAGGAGCCGGTACATGTCGCCGCTGTCGAGCCCGCTGCCTCCCTGCTCGCGCAGGCCCGGCCCGCGGCAGGCAGGACGAGGGGCGGGGCGGGGGCGGGGCCTTACAGTCCCGCGCAGTTGAGTCCCTAAGTGTGAGCGACGAGCGCATCGAGCGTCTGTCTGTTCCTGGCCTCCGTTCTGCCTTCTGGCTCCTAGTCCTCACTGGTTCCTCCCCTCCCTTTATCGCTTTCTTCTCCCTTCCTCTCTTCTTTCCTCCCCATCTCTTTACTTCCTTGATCTCTCCCCTCTGCCTCTTCTCTTTCTTGCCTGCTTTTGCTCTGGCTTCCCTCATTCCTCGCTCTATCCTTTCTTTATCGCCTTCACTTACTTTAGTTCTATTTCTTTCCCTCTCTTTCTCTTCCCACTTGATTTTTTCTCTCTCCCTCTAGCCTCTCTTTCCTTTCCTTCTTTTCGCCTCCTCCCCACTCTCCCTTCTTTCTTGCTTCTCCCCTCCCCAAACACAGGTGACATCCTTAGACAAGTTTCCTGTCCAGTGTCCCATCAACAAACACCCTCTTGCCACCGTATGCACACCTTAATAATACTAAGCCCTGGGCATCACTGAGATGCCCAATGATTAAAGCGCTTTCCATGCAAACATGAGGACTGGAATTCAAATCCCCAGAATTTCACTGGATGAAAATGCCCAATGGGCATGATGCCTGCCTGCAACTGGCAAGGTCTAGGTTTGACTAAGAAACCCAGCCTCAACCAATAAGTTAGAAGAGCAATTAAAGATAATTCCCAACATAATCTGGGGCTTTCACATGCTCCTCCCACATAAATGCAAATATGTATATACACAGGCACACACCACACACACACATGAAAATGGAAAAAAATTGTAATGGGTTTTATCACTTTCATTTTTTTAGATTTACTTATTATGTGTACAGTGTTCTGCTTGCATGTATGCCTGCAAGCCAGAAGAGGGCACTAGATCACCATGTGGTCCTTAACCACTTAACCTCTAAGCAATCTCTCCTTCTCTGTGACTTTTTGGGGAGAATTGTATATCTTGATTCACCTTCCCGCTCAGTGACAATCATGCTAGCAAACACACAGTGCTTATTCTGTACCAGACACAACTCTGAGCCCTTGACATGTCGTCCCCTTAGGCATCATAACCACTCTGGAGTTGGTTGTGTTCTCATTGCCATCAGACACACGAGGACACTGGAGTAAAAGGTGATTAAGGCGCAAAGCTACACAGAGAAACCCTGTCTCGAAAAACCAAAAAAAAAAAAAGGTGATTAAGGGATTCGTCCAAATCTACAAAGAGGGTAGGTGGTGGGTGGCCCGAAATTTACATTCTCAGCCTTCCTGTCCTCAGAAAGTTTGAAGTAGGCTTCTCCTAGCAGAGGCATGGGCTTTGGGAAGCTGGGGGGTGTATTGGCTAAGACCTGCGGCTTCCCAGTGGTGCCAGTGGAGGCAGCTGCAGCAAGTATAATGTGGCCAGGGCCCACTGGGATGGCACAGCTGCCCTTTCGTGCTCAGGCCTGTTCCCTGCTGCACTTGCTGGTTTCTGGGGGTGCCTAGATAGTAAAAGTCCTCGTGCATGTCTCCTTTGCAGCTATATAGTTAAAAACACCCTCCTTCCCCTCTCGCGTGGGGGAATAAAATAAGCAGCTCCCACCGGTTACGTGTTAATAATTCATTTTCTATTCTAAGATGGTCTTTGAATTTGCAGCTCAGGATGTGCCTGGTGTGACGGGCTCAGGCCCCTCCCTTCCCACTTTGCACCCACCTCCTGTCTGCAATTCTACCTCAGTTCTCTGAAAATAGAAGACAGATGCTTGCTGTCCTGAGTGCAGAGTTCTCCTTCTTTCTGGAATGTTCCTTTTTTTTTTTTCTTCTCAATGTTGCTTTCTTCCGAATATTATACCCTATTGCAGCCCTCAGCCCTGGGGTTACAGTTTCCCTTAACTTTTTGGCTTTGACTTTGAAATCTATCTGTCAATGATTTGTGAGTTCCTGCCCAGCTGAGGCTTAGTTTCAGTGACTGACACATGGTAAACTTCAACAATATTATTGAAAAGTCTGTGTGAGGGTTATGGGGGGTGGCTTGGCACAGCTCAAAGACCCAAGTTCAATCCCTAGCACTCACATGAACTGGGCTAGATAGCGTGTGCTAGTGTGAGAAATGAGTTTTTTGTTTTGTTTGTCAAAGGTAATCCAGGGTAGCTTTGAACTCACAGAGATCCAGACAGATCTCTGCCTTCCGAGTGCTAGGATTAAAGGTGTGTACCATCACTATCTGGCCTCTATGTTTAGTCTAGTGGCTTTTTCTATTCTCCGATCATCAGGCAAATTTTATTAGGGTACACAATGTATCACCACACCTACCACCAAGCCTACCAAATCTGGCAACCAGGACCTCTGGACCAACATGGTCAAAGGAGAGAACTACTTACTCCTGCAAGTTGTCCTTTGATCTCTACCTGCTACAGGAAACATTCTGAAAGTCCTACCATCTGTGAGTCACTGTGTCAACAAAGGTTCTCTCACTGACCAAACTCTGGCCGGGTTCCTCTCAGTCTTGCCCCTCAAACACTTGAACAAACACACATTTTCTCACAGCTCAAGGCTGAATTGCTGAAATGACCATGTTTCTCTTCAAAATACCTGGCTGAGAAAACTCAGAGTTTCCCAAAAAGGTTATTGTTTGTTCCAGGCACCACCTGAAAGAGTCCCTGTCTCCCTGTCTCCCCGTCTCCCAGTGGGGGGTAGGGGGCCCTTTCTTGATAAGGCATAAGTGCCAGTTAGCAATCTGGATAGAATTCACATGGAGCAAAGTCCTTCTGCTTTTAGTGACTTGCCACGCTCCCGACTCAGCTCAAGCCATCACCACCCACTCTCTCTTCTCCCACCCCATCACCTCTGCCCACATCCTGTGGAGCTCAGCTCTTTCTCTGCCCTTAGCAGCAATAGACTACAGTCTATCTTGGTGCCTTAACTGGTGTCCAGCTGTCTGCCTTTGTCACACACGTCCATCCAATCGGTCCTGTTGAAAACGTGGGCCTTTCAAAACAAGATCTTCTTGTGTGCATTCACTCTGCGGTTCATGGAGCTGTGCATTTAAGGTTTGTGTGATTTTTCCTGTCTGCATTGTAATCTTTAATGTAAAAGCTGATAACAAAATAAAATCCTGGAAAATCCTGATGATGGATAATTTAGGAGCTGTAAGCAGAAAAGGTTGCATACCCTGACATGTGGCGGCAAACTCACAAACAGGCGTGAAGACTTCGAACACAGAGGAACAGAAATTTGGTGCAATTACAGGTGCTAATGCTGCAGACTTTTCTTTTAAAAAGACTCTATCTGTGGGCTGGCATGATCAGTGGGTAGAGCGCTTGCCCAGTGTGCTGGGCTCCATCCTAAGCACCACATAAACTAGGTGTGGTAGCACATGCCTAGAATTCCAACACTTGGAAGGTGGAGGCTGGCGGATCAGAAGTTTGCATTTTTTAGATCTCGACCTATGAAGTTGTGGATCACATCCTTTTTAAAGTGTCCTTTCTTTCACCCAGTGCATGGAGTCAGTGCATGCCAACACATGGACCACAGCTCACTCTTCTTTATTATTAACTATGTTCCTATACAAAAAGATAAAACTTGAAATTGTTCTAGATATTCCTTCCTATTCTGTTGCTGGGGTGCGACTGTTCCTTCATACGGGGAAAAACTGCATTCACATCAGTTTGTTCGAGGACCTGGTGCAAGATTCAAGCAGCAAAACCCCAACTTAGCAGATCCAATTCCAAGCTTAAGGAAAAAGGAGCAAAGATCCACTGCAAAGGAATGGACTATGATACAATCAATGCTCTTTCCAAAATGTTTGCATTCTGCAACTGTAGTTACATGGCCATTTTAGGTGTCACTCTGTATGTGTACTATATATATCAGCATACTTTTCAAAACAAGTATGGAACACTTCATGAATTTGAGTGTCATCCTTGTACAGGGGCCATGCTCATCTTCTCTGTATTGTTACAGTTTTAGTATGCATGCTGCTGAAGTGAGCATGGCTTGCTGCTTTTCAACAAGCAGTAGTATTGCATGTATGGCTATACTATAACACAGTTCACTTATGCACTTTCTAGTGGACTGGGTTATTCTAGTTTCAACCATTGTGCAATTTGTCGAAATGCAGGTTTTCATTTCTCTTAGAAATTACAGCTGGAAGTGGACTTGCAGAGTCATTTCCTAACTCTGTATTGAATTGCACTCCAAAGGGCGGCATTTCTCCTGCCCACCAGCGTGACATCACAGTTGCAGTTCCTCCCCGTCGCTGCCAACACTGGCTTTCTGTCGACAGCCACCCCAGCAGGTAGGAACTGAATCTCACTGAGGTTCTGCTTTGCACTTCCTCTGAGAGCTGCTGCTGCTGCTAAGTTCAGTGGCTGTTTACACATCTTTTCCTTAGTTATAAGTGCTCTTTTTATAAATTAAGATATACTTTATGTACAGCAATGTAGTTTACACATTAAATAAAACTATAATAAAATGATTTGATATAGTTTCAACAGAAGAAAAAAGGGGGGGGGGGAGACTGAGATTAGAAAAACCCCTCCCCCAAAACAAAAAATTACTTTTTCTAAGTGGGTCAATGCAAAAATATATTCAGTGGTTAGTCTTGTCTAACTCTTATTGCACTGAGGGTCAATAGAGTTATAAAAGAGGGGGCTGGAGAGATGGCTCAGCGGTTGAGAGCGCTGACTGCTCTTCCAGAGGTCCTGAGTTCAATTCCCAGCAACCACATGGTGGCTCACAACCATCTGTAATGAGATCTGGTGCCCTCTTCTGGCCTGCAGGCAAACATGCTGTATACATAATAAATAAATCTTAAAAAAAAAAAAAAAAAAAGAATTATAAAAGAATTGGCGCACACCTTTAATCCCAGCACTCGGGAGGCAGGGGCAGGTGGATCTCAGTAAGTTCAAGGCCAGCCTGGTCTACAGAGTGAGTTCCAGGACAGTCAGGATCACACAGAGAAACCCTGCCTCAAAAAAAAAAAAAAAGACAAAAAGAACCATTATGGATTCAACTTTCTGGATATTGAAGTAGCACATACATCTTTTGTGGAGTAATATCCATTCAAGTCTCCTCTTCCTATTTTGTTCATTTTGTAGAACAATTATTTTATTTTATGTGTACATGTGTACCTAAGTGTATGCGGGCCAGTAGAGGGCATCAAATCCCCTAGAACCGGAGTTACAGGTAATTGTGCTCTCCTTGTTGTGGGAACCAAACCCTGGGTTCTCTGCAAGAACAGCAAGTTTTCTTAACCACTGAGCCATCTCTCCAGCCCCCTTGACTTTGTTTTGTTCATTTGTTTGTTGCTTTATTTATTTATTTATTGAAATAGGCTCATGTTTTACAGCTCAGGGGGGACCGGAATTCACTAAGTACCCCAGCTTGTCCTCAAATTCCTGATCCTCTTGCCTTAGCACCACAAGTAATTTGACTACAGGTGTGCACCATCACGGCTGGATCCTCTACCTATCTCTTTTAAAATTTAAATATTAATTTCATTTTACTTCATATGTGTTTTACCTGTATGTACGTATATGTACCTTGTGTGTGCCTAGTTAGAAGAGGGGGTCCCATTCCTTGGAACTGGAGTTACAGATAGTTGTGAACCACCATGTGGATCCTGGGAACTGAACCCAGGTCCTCTGCAAAAGCAGCAAGTGCTGTGAACCACTAGGCCATCACTCCATCCCCATCTGCCCATTTCTCTAACAGTCTTGAATGATAAAACGAAGAAGCGACTAGTGGGTTGCAATTAGGTTAAGGACTGGGGTGGGAGAAGGGGAGAAGGGTGCAGCATTTATCTAATTATCCTTTTTTCAATAAAAACTTGGGAGTCAGGTGTTGAAGTGAGAACCTGATTGACCAGAGAAATGGTGGAGAAGCAGCCAGCGGCTTCCTTGCTCTCTCCTTCCTCTATCCAAAAGGGCCAAGAATCTTTCTAAACCCCTCCCAACTACTTCCTGTGTCTCTCTATATGTTCTTGGTCCTCCAAAACCTCTATAGCTAATTTTGGTCAGCTAGTAGCTAGCTCCGCCCTCTGATTTAAAGTAAACTTTATTGGCAGTCTCCTGAGTGTCAGAGTGCAACCAAAATATCCCACATTTCCCCCTTTCTTGTCTAAATAAAAAGGGAAGGTTTTAACTCTAACACAGTAAAATTATATACAAATTAGTAGGTCTTTCTAAGGATTGTATCTTATCAGTCAATATTTCTTATATGGCACAGATATCAAACCACTTTTTTAAAGATAAAACATGAATTACCAAGCTGATAATGATTATAATCGACATTATGTCAATCCCAGCTAAGTTGGTTTTTCATTTAATTTTCTATTTTCAAACTATCCATTGTGGAATCATACAGAGACCTCACTTCCTGCATCCTAATATTGTTCCCCATTCTAAACATGGGTCAAAAAACTCTTTTTTTAAAACTAATTCCTTCTTTAAGAATTCCCAGGTATCTTACCAGATCTGCTGATGACAACAGTGAAGTGTGAGGCTGGCTGTCGCTGGGCCGCACAGCTGGGCAGGGAACATGGGCAGTGCATGGCTGGCCGAGAATAGCTGCAGCTGCTCACATGTAGATGGGGCCTGAGAGTGTGTGGTGGTGGCAGCAGCAGTAAAAGCCTGAGCACTGCTGAAGCAACTGACCTGGTGTGGCAGCAGCCTGAGAAAAGGGATCCAGGGGAAGCCTGCAACCCACAGGGAGAGGGAGTGAGTCATCTACAAAGTGGAAACATGGGGACATTCATAAGAAGTCCATGTGGCAGGAAGCAAGGGCACGGGGCTGCATGAAGGCAGAGCCAACCAGTGGTGGGCGGCTAACTCTGGCAGCATTGGGGGCCTGGCCACCTGTGGTGTTTGGGGCTGGAGATGGGCAGCAGCTGGAGGCTGCTATTGAGAGGCTGCAACGGGAAAAACCCCAGACTCCCATGGAAGGCCTGGAGGGAGGAGGGAAAGCCAGCCATGGTGGTGACTCCAGCAGCTGCAAAGCCAGAGGCAAGCAGGTGCCTCATGATCTCCTGCCCCACATTGGCTGCCAGATGAAGCACTTATCTAATCATTCCTTTTCAATAAAAACGCAAGAGTCAGATATCGGGGTAAGAACCTGGTTGATCAGAGAAACAGCAGAGAAGTGACCAGTGACCTCCTCACTCTCTTCTTCTTCAATCCAATCTTTCTAAACCCCTCCCTCCTACTTCCTGTGTCTCTCTATATGTCCTCAGTCCTACAAAATCTCTGTGGCTAATTTTGGTCAGCTAGTAGCTAGCTCTACCCTCTATTTTAAAGTAAACTTTATTGTCAGTTTTGGGAGTATCAGAGTGCGATCAAATATCCCACAACAGAAGAATGCTGAGTATAGTTAAAAAGATTGATCTGAATTATTCTGGTGGTGATAGGCCTCTTCAGCTTGGCTGTGGAGTAGGATACATGTTTTATATTTCATTCATTGTCATAGAAACACACATACACAAAGATTAGGAAAAAAACCAGGGTATGTTGTTGTTTGTTTTTGCTCTTTTGGGGGGCCTGCTACCCAGCTCCCAAATAAATCACTCACAGAGGCTTCTTCTTATTTATAAATGCCGGGTCTTAGCTTGTTTCTTGCCTGCTTTCCTTAACCTTAAATTATCCCCTCTATCTTTTGCCTCTGGGCTTTTTCCTTTTCTTACTGTTGTGTATCTTACTTTCACTCTTACTCCATGGCTGGCTGTGTAGCTGAGTGGCTGATCTTTGGTATTCTCCTCCTTTTCTTTCTCTTCCTAGATCTCTCCTCTCTCAGATTTTTCCTTCTATTAATTCTTTCTGCCTGCCAACCCAACCATCCTTTCTCCTGCCTCGCTATTGGCCGTTCAGTTCTTTATTAGACCATCAGGTGTTTTAGACAAGCACAGCAACACAGCTTCACAGAGTTAAATGCAACATAAACAAAAGTAACACACCTTAAAATAATATTCCCCAACAAGGGCAACCTGAACTACATTGATAGATTGTGTTTATGTTACTGTCTTATCCATGGTATTTTACAGTAGTTTTATAAAATGTTACCAATGCAGGAATTTGTCCTTTAGAAATGTTATGGGATCTATAAGCAATAAGTTATATTACTTACGAGGGCATGTGGATATACAATTATTTCCAAATAAGATTAAGTTTTAAAATGCAACTAAGAAACAAACCCTTATCAGCCTCATAATGTGTATCTTCGTGTATTGTAAGACTATTACACAACTTTCAAAGTTCAGCTCAGGTCCTGTCTCCCCTCCACCCCCCATAGACTTCACTGCTTGGTATCAGCCCTACCATTTGCTCTTCTACCTTGATCTTATGTGTCCTGGTGTGTTTGTGCCGGCTGTTCTGATTTGGAAGGCAATCCACTGAAGGCACAGCTTTGCCTCCGCCCCTCCCCCATATAAAGCCAGGATTGCTTTGTTTGGTGGGTCTGAATCTGGATGGTAAGCTTGGTCCTCACTTTGTTCATCTGTAAACTAATTATAACTGCATTGCAGGGTTGCTGTGAAGGTGAAATGTGCTTCAACAGGAAAAAAACAAAACAAAAAACAAATGATAGAATAAACAGCAGGAATGATCAGAACTGTTAATTTCCCTCAAACATTTTTTTTTTATTTTACTGAAAATAAAAACAATGAGCTGAAGAGATGGACCAGCAATTAAGACTGCATAACTGTGCTGAGCAGGGGTGGCACACGCCTTTAAATCCAGCACTCAGGAGGCAGAGGCAAGGGGATCTCTGTGAGTTCGAGGCCAGCCTGGTCTATGGAGCTAGTTCTAGGACAGGTAAGGCTACACAGAGAAACCCTGACTTGGAAAAAAAAAAAAAAAAAGAATATCCTGCTTTCTTATACCACCCAGGACCACCTGCCCAGGGGTGGCACCATCCACAGTGGGCTGAATCCTCCCTCATCAACCATCAATCAAGAAAATGCCCCACGGACTTGCCACAGTACTATCCAATGAAGGTAATTCTTCCCTTCTTCCCTCTCCACAGGTCTAGGCTTGTGCTAGTGGGAAAAAAAATAACACCAGCACAGCTACATAGCAAGATTCTGTCTCAAGACAAAATGAAAGAAAAGAAAAGAAAAGGTTTGCCAAACACCGACATTCTTTCGTTCCTTTGCTACCACACAGGAAGCAGCCCTTCAGTTAAACAAGCTCAAACAGGTTGTTTTCCTCCCCAATTTCTCTCTAGCAACCTCTCAGTCAATCAGATGGTCGCTGTGCAGGGATTAAAGACCAACTAGGAATTCAGTTTCAATCACCTGAGGGAGCCAGCCTGTTCTGCTCTTGGATGGAAACAGGTGGACAGTTAGTAAATAGTCTTTTCTTGAAGTGTCATAAGGACCTTTCAAAAGAAATTAAGTACCGTGAACGCAGCCCCTCTGCCGTCATGGGAATCTTGAAACTCTAAACTGAGTGAACCCTGAGGACCTCTCTAGGCTCTAGGTCCTCCCCTAGATTCTGCAATGTCTCTACAGCTGCCTGTGTCCTCTGCCTGGGCCGCGGGCCTGGTGGGTGGCATGATTTCCCTGATGCGTGAGCAGGGTAATGGGTGTTTTTTTCAGTCAGACCATTTCTCCTATAGTCTCAGACATATTTACCTCCTAGGAAAATGGAAAGGATTTTTGTTTGGGGGCAAAAACAAAGAACGGAGCTGGGGAGATGGCTCAGTCTGCAAAGTGTTTGCTAGACAAGCATGAGGACCTGCGTTCGGATCCCCACCACTCACATAAAAAGCTGGGCATGGCGGGATGCACCTGCAGCCCTGGGACTGGGGAGGTGAAGACAGGTGTGTCTTTGGCGCTCAATGGCCAGCCAGCTTAGCCTAACGGTGAGCTCCAGGTCCAGTAAAGAGACCCTGTCTCAAAATAGTGTGGAGCCAGGTGTGGTGGCACATGAGCATGAACATACATCACACACACACATAAGCACACACACTCGCCCCAAAGTATGAAGTAGCCTTTATTTATTTATTTATTTATTTTTTTGGTTTGGATTTCCCACACATAGAACACACTTTATTATCTAACTCAAATGTTTCAAATAGAAACCACAAGGCAGTAATCTCTTGAGTGAACATGGTAAGTAATTTACTTCCTTCAAGGGTATGATGAAAAATAAATGAAATGTGACTTTTGTTCTTGAAGCTGAAGACAACTGTGATTTCTAAAGTCTTTACCAAATTGTTTACTTGAATAGGGTTTTTCTCTTGTATGAGTTTGTCCCCATTTCCAGACTTCAAAACTATGTAAATAGGCTTTAAAATACTTACAGCACTAGAAACATGGCTGGGCAGTTAAGAAATGTTCATTCCCAGGACCAAGGTGTGATTTTTGACAAATTCCTGCTACAACAAGATCCAAGGGTTTAACATCTCAGGATCCAGTATGCACATTCATATACCCACACAAACACACAGTGACACCACATAATTACAATTAAAACAACTCTTTAAACAAATAATTTTTCATGAAAGTTTTTCTTTTGTAAGCATTAATTCCTGTAACAGGTGTTAAGGCTTCTAATGGCTTACATACAGAGTTTTTCTTCACCATAAACTGGTTCATATAACAAAAAGTAAGCATTTAAGCATGAAGTCTGAGAAATCAATCCTTGTAAGCTGGTGATTTCATTTGAGAATGTATAGGAGATGCTGCCCTGCTGGAGGAAATATGTCCCTGGGGGTAGGCCTTTAGAATTTACATCCACACACCATTTCCAGTTCCCTCTCTGCTTCATGCTGCATCTTAAGGAAATGAGTTCTTAGCTTCCTGCTTTAGCTGCCATGTCTGACACTTGTTGCCATGCCACTTTCATGGTGACCCTGTATCACTCTTTCATGTTGTCTAGAACTTTGACAATGTTCTTCACTATTATGGTCTTCCCGACTGTATCCTATAATAGTGAGATTCCTGTGGGTCTCCAGCATCACATCTTTGTAGAGATTCTTCTGGGAAGGATTCAGCAAAGTCCATTCTTCCCAAGTGAAGTCAACATGCACATCATCATAGGTCACTGCATTCTCACCTTCCCTGCATCAGGTTCTCACCTATATGACCATGGCAAGCTGTTCCTGGGTTATTTCCTGCATCCTGCCACTCCTAATGTCTACAGCAGCAGCACTAAAACCTCCACCTCCATGAGTTTCATCACCAGCCTTTGTTAACTCCTTGTCCAGCTTGATTCAGGTCCTGGGGGTTTGCATGGAATAGTTCCAGTACTGCAAATCGCCTATATTTATTTTATCCTCACAATTATAAATAAATTTCAAAGTGTAGGTGATGAAAAGCCAAAGTCCATGGTGAGCGAACCCTCACACTGTTTATTCTGCTTCAAGGGCCTTCTTTATAGCAGCATTTGATATGCCGCTCCTGGGAGGGGCCACTCAGACTACCATTCATTCACAAGGCCAGCAGGTCACCAAGAGGCTCAGTCTGCAGAGTAGAGAGAGGGAGAGGCCCTGAGCATGGCTGAGCAGGCTGTGTACCTTGCACAAGTGTCTACAGTCCTGCCAAGGCTTCTATTTGCCAAGCCATAGGCTGGCTCCAGGGGAAGGACACCTTTTCCTAGCATACACTGAGCAGTGTGCACTCCTAGCAGGCCAGGACAAATGTCCAGACTTAGGACTTACTTGATATGTTCAGCACTACAATGGAGGTTATTATCAATGAGCTGTGTGGAGGAGCCAGCAGGTGAGTCTGTCTTGAGGAAGGACTTAAAGAGTGACAGAGAGAAGGGACATTTCAGAAAGGTGTTGGAAGGGGTACAGACATCCACCCAGTGAAACTAGTCCCAGAAAGACAGACAAGGTGAGCGATTGGAGGCCTGAAAATGCAGAGCCTTTGTCAACATGAGTTTTCTAGGGCAGGGGGTGGTTCTGGCTGCTGGAGGTGAGGCAGGAAGGTGGCGGCAGCAGATGCTGTGGGCCATACAAGGCCCATTGAGGACTCTGCTCTAGCATGTAACCGCTGACTCTCCAACTCTGTTGGGAGCTGAAAGAATATGCAGAGGGCTTGTTCTTAATGCAGTTTCCTTAGCTCAAGCCCCGGGCATGGGTTCTGAGTCAGTCGGTCTGGGAACAGACCAGGAATAAGCATCTTCAAGAATTTTCCCACAGGAGAGTATCTGGGGGCTCATGGAGGAGGGGTCGCCAGCTGCGAAGGAGAGGGTGAGAGGCAGCTGGTAGAATTCAATTTACAAGCGCCCAATGCCTGGTAAGTAACCTTAGAGCACAGCCCCTCATTAATCCACTCTTAAGTGTTTCTAACAACGGTGTAAAGTGTAACAAGAGCAGATGGTAGAGCCAGAGGCAAGGATTTCAGGCTCAGCTCTCCCACCAAGATGGTGGGTCACTCTAGGCTAATCATTTCCATTCTGAATTGCAGTCTTTGCTGAAAGCTAGCACACACTCTGAGGCCACTTTCAGTCATGTGATGTCAGCGTTCTCTACGTCCCAGCAAGGGGTTCAAGGTTCATTATGAAGGTAATACTAAAGCGTAGTGGCAATCTAGCAGAATCATTGTGTCTAGGATAAACGACAGAATGAGACAGTTGTCTTGCACTGTGTCTAGACTAAACTTGGAATGAAATAGTTGTTTGTTGGAGGTACTTAGACCTTGAAGAGATCATGGTGGGAAACAGTGATTGTTTTCTGTTATCTATAGAGTTACTTTTCTGAAGGAGCTTTACAGCCTTTACATGACTTTAGTCACAAACTCGTCCTGGCACACCTGGAATGTCTTGCATTGCTGGGTACAGCAAACAGGGCACAATAAGAACTCAAGTTGCCAGGGTGTGATGTTTTCCTTCACAAAGCATATAGATTAGATCAGGGACTTGGTATGAAGAACTTGTTTTACCCAAAACCCAACTTTTGTGTAACAATCAATAAATACACCTTTGTATGGCTGTTTGGGGTCCAGTCCATTGAGGCCGGGCCTCCCTGCTGCCTGCAAGGCCACATTTCATCCTGGAGTGGCCCTCTTCCTTTGATTGTCCCAAGTAACTCAGAAAACTGACGCTAGAGAGTGGTTCCCATTCCTCCACCCCCTGTTTCCTAAAACAAAGAAACAAACAAACAAACAAAAATACTAATTTTATTTTTATTTATTTATTTTTTTTGGTTTTTCGAGACAGGGTTTCTCTGTGTAGCTTTGCGCCTTTCCTGAAACTCGCTTTGGAGACCAGGCTGGCCTCGAACTCACAGAGATCCACCTGCCTCTGCCTCCCGAGTGCTGGGATTAAAGGCGTGCGCCACCACCGCCCGGCTACTAATTTTAGAAGTTGGGATAGTCTTCTAACATGATGGCACATGCCTTTAACCCCAGCACTCAAAAGGCAGAGGTAGGCAGATCTCTGTGAGTTTGAGGCCAGCCTGGTCTACAAAGTGAGTTTGTGAGTTTCAGGACAGCTAGAATGGTTACAAAGGGAAATCCTGTCTCCAAAAAAAAAAAAAAAAAAAAAAAAGGAAGAAGTTGGGTTTGGGGGAAGGGAAGTTCTTTCTAGAAGTTTCTTAGACTCCTCCCTCTGTGCCTCACAGCACTTAGCACAGAGCTCTTCACTCAGCCGGCACTCAACACCTTCCTTCGCATCCCTCCCCTCCCTTCTGTTCCTTTTCTATCTCCCCCATCCCTCTCCTTCCTTTCCCTTCCTCCTTTCCTTTTGTCTTGTTTATTTTGCTCTGTAGTCTTGAACCTCCCAGGCTTGTCCCAAACTCAGCCTGTAGCCAAAGATGACCTTGGACTACTGGTACGTCTACCTTCCTGGTGCTGGGGTCACAGGAGAGCGCCACCATGGCTGGCTTCATGCAGTGCTGGAGCTTTGTGCATGCTAGGCAAGCATGCCACCAGCTGGGGTGGGAGCCACATTTCCAGCACTCCTTGCTAGGGAACAGCATCTAGCGGGATGAGCTGCACCTTCAGGGCTGGAAACATCTCTCAGCCTCCTCTGCTAGTTCGTTACCCAGCCTGTAATCCAGCAGCGAGGTAATCCAGCAGCGACGGCAGATACCATCTTGTTTCCTAGACTTTTGTAATTAGCGCTCTCAGTGATCTGAGTGTTTTCCAGAACGCTCAGGCAGTGACAACCAGGCCTCAGTGATGACTCTGAGGAGGTCGGGAACCCGTGACTATCGAGAGGATTAGTGATCTTGAAGCCGACGAGAAGGTTTTCTTGGTCCCAAACAGTCTTTGGAATACACAGGTTATGGTCTTTATTACACTTACTGATGATTGATTGAATATGTGAGCAGGGGGCATGCTTGCCATGACATCGCGTGGCAGTAAGGACAACCCTCAGGAGTCGGTTCTCTCCTTCCACCGTTTGGGTCCCAGGGACCAAACGCGGGCTGTCAGGCTGGTGGGCAAATGCCTTTATTGGTAGCCATCTCCCCAGCCCACTTTATTGCCTCTAAAACATGTTAAAGGAAGGCGTGATGAGGGATGGCTATATGACAGTCGACTAGAAACCGCAGGCCAGAGAAGCAGCCTTTGATTGGTCAGGGAAATTGTCTTCTCAAACCTGATCATATACGTACTAACACTTCATGTTTATCTTAAATACATACAATAACGTTTAAAAGCAATTTTATTCATCAGTTTGCATCAATTTCATTTATCAGCCGGAGCCTTGTGATTTCGATGTGAAATGTCCCTCCAAAAGGTTCACGAGTTAAAGGCTTGGTTCCCCAGCTGGTGGCGCAGTTGAGAGGTGGTTGGATCATGAGAATACTAACCTCATCAACAGACTGAATGGGCTATTATTAGGAGGTGGGGTGTGGCTGGAAGCCCCTGGGCTCGTGTCTTTGACAGCATGCCTTGCTTCTGGCCCCTTCCCGCCTACTTTTGTTTCTTGTTGTCTGAGGTGAGCAGCTCTCTTCCACCAATGCCCTTCCACCTTGACGTCCTGCCTTGTCACAGGCGGTGACAAGATGATGGGCTGCTGTGATAGGGAAGACTGGCGTCTCTTCTTGCTGCTGTGGCGAAATGCCCTGACAAAAGCGACTTATGGAAGGGCTTATCCTGGCTCACAGTTTGCGTGCACAGCCCGTCACCGTGGTGAAGTCACGCGGCAGGAGCATGAGGCAGCTGATCGCATCACCTCTGCCGTCAGGAAGCAGAGAGACACACATGCTGGCACTCAGCTGGCCTTCTTCTGTTATTCAGTGGGGGATCCCAGCTCATGGGAGGGTATTGCTCACAGAGTGGCTCTTTCCACCTCCACTAACTCAGTCTAGACACTCCCTCACAGACCTCTCACAGGGGTTTGTCTCCTAGGTGATTTTAGACCCTGTTGATGTGACAGTTAGTAACCACCACAGGAGGCAGGGAGGAGGGCAGCTTCTGGAATCCAGAAATGACAAGGGCGTGCATTCGCCCACAGCAGGAGGAACACAGTCCTGATTTTGGACTGCACATCTTGATTTTGGATCAGAAAGACTAGTTTCAAACTTCTTTTTATTTTTATTTTTTTATTTTTTTTTTTTCCAGACAAGGTTTCTCTGTGTAGTTTTGGTGCCTGTCCTGGATCTCACTCTGTAGACCAGGCTGGCCTCGAACTCACAGAGATCTGCCTGGCTCTGCCTCCTGAGTGCTGGGATTAAAGGCGCTTGTACCACCACCACCCAGCCTAGTTTCAGACTTTTGACTTCTCAGGCTCTATGAGAATGGATGTTATTTTTGGAGGTATAGGTTTATGGTAATCAGTCACAGTGACGATAAGAAACTAATAGATCAATCAACATGAGTATAGATTAGTACCAGTCTCTAGAGCAGTTGTTCTCAACTTTCCTAATGCTGCGAGACTCTGTAACACAGTTAGTTCCTCGTATTGTGGTCACCCCCAACCATAAAATTATTTTCATTGCTACTGTAATTTTGCTACTGTCATGGATCATAATGTAAACATCTGACATGTAACTTGAATGGGTCATGACCCACAGGTTGACAACTACTCCTCTAGAGCGTTTAGTGAGTGACATTTAGTGTTCCTGGGCCTATTCACTACTACAGGGAATGAGAAATCAGGTTTCCTGGTTTGCTAGAAAGACCAGGCTGGCTGGTTTCAACTACCCTGTGGTCCCCTGGTTGGGGAAGCCTGACCTGATCCGGCCCTACCAATCACACTTCCGGCCAGACACACTTCCACCTCATGTCTTGGGTGAGGCTGAAAGAATTCCAGCAGAGGTAGTTTATCTGGAAATCGATTCCAGAAACTCCAGTAGGAATTTGAGTTGGGAGGAGGAAGGAGACCTTGAAGAACAGTGGCCATCCAGGTTACCACAGGCTGGAGCTTCACTTCCTCAGGGAACTCTGGGGACAGTGCTGTGTGCCTAAAGAGCAAGGCTACTGAGATCTTTTACACCTGTCAGTTTCCCGAGGGGGAAAGAACTATCTGTCAGCTTACATCAGTAGGTTTTTGTTGCTACTGTTGTATTTTTGAAAGAGGGTCTCACTGTGTTGCCCAGGCTGGCCTCAAACTCCTGAGCTAAAGCAATCCTCCAGCCTCATTATCCTGAGTAGTTGGGCCTTTTTTATAATGCTCGCCCTGTGCCTTCCTTTAAGCTCTCCAACCCTCCAATATCAGGTCCGTGACCTCAGAGCCTTGGGTGCTCTCCCTCCTTACAGCTTTCTCTTTATATACAGTCACACTGAGGATTAGACCTCACGGGAACACGGGGATACTCTGAGTCCATAGAGTATTTCTAGAAATCCTTTAATCTTTACAGAATCACATCCCCCTCCCCACCCCCTGCTACTGCATTGAGCTATCTGGATAATCTAGTATAATCTTTTCAAGACTCTTACTTTGGTCCCACCTGCAAAATTTGTTTTGTCCCCCAAAGTAACATATTCACATGTCCCAGGTGGCCCAAGAGGAGGGCACTTGGAGGCCACTCTTCAACCGATTATGGTAAACTGTATTTGGTCCCCCTCCCCCCACTGCATGAAAAACTACAGCTAAACCCTTTTATGATGAGAGCTGTCTGGGGAAACGGAACCTAGGGCATAGGAATGTAGAAGATCTCTGTGATCATGTGGAATGGTAATATGCCAACCATCAGAGACTGGGTACTCACCTGCCCCCAACAATGGGGGCTGGAAACTTCCAGCACTCATGCTTTCTGCTCTTCTTTGGAGTACCACACACTTGTATCAGACAGACTCTGGTCAGTCTACTTACACCCACTCTCCCTCATGTCTGTTACAATCGGTCCATAGAAACAGTCCCATCCTGGGTCCCCTTTAATTATGCACATTTGCCCCTCTGACAGGCCATTCTACAAAGCTGTCCTTGGGGCAGCATGTGGTCCAGGTGCTTGCATAGGACGTCACTGCTCCCTGTCGCTCTGTCCTGGTTTTATTTCTGTGGATGTGATAAAAATATCCTGGCAGAAGGGTTTAAGTGACTTATAGTTCCAGATTATAGCCTGTCATTTGGGGAAAGTCGAGGCAGGAACTCAAGTGCTCAGTCACATGACACCCCCAGCCAAGAGAAGAGAGGAAGGAGTGGACCCAAGGCAGCCCCCACAGACAGGTCTGCGGGCCGACCTGATCTAGACAAGTCCTCCGTTGAGGCGCTCTTCTCAGGCGGGTGTAGGTTGCGGCATGTTGACAGTTGAAATCTAACCTTCATACCTTCTCTCCCACCTCTCCGTCCTTTGGCCACACACGCTAGGTTCCAAACATGCTCTGCCTTTCTCTGTGATGTTGATAATCTGTTGGGACTTCCCCTCTGGACTCTTTCTTTTTTCCCTATTACCTGGATTTTTTGGTACATATCACCTCATGCATTACATGTTAAGATTTTTTTTGTTGTGGTTTTTGTTTGTTTATTTAGCTCTGATTACTTCTTTTGTTGTTGTTTTTGTTTTTGCTTTTCAAGACAGGGTTTCTTTGTGTAGCTTTGCGCCTTTCCTGGATCTCACTCTGCAGACCAGGCTGGCCTCAAACTCACAAAGATCCGCCTGGCTCTGCCTCCCGAGTGCTGGGATTAAAGGCGTGGGCCACCACCGCCCGGCTTACTTTTTGAGACAGGATCTTCCAATGCAACCCAGGCTAGCCTCAAACTCAAAATCTCTCTGCTTTAGGCTCCTGAGTGCTAGGATTACATGTGTGTACCACTGTGCCTAGCTATGTGTTGAGTATTATAAGTAATTCTGTCCTGAATTTTGGGGAACACTTGACCTTAGTTTCTCAATTATCTTGACAGTTAAAAAGCAAAAGCTTAGATTCTCAGTCTATGTTTCTCACTCAGTTTGTACCTCTCTGAAAGCCAGTTGAAAGCCAGTCGATGAATGCTCAGGCTTTTTTTTTTTTCTTTTTTCTTTTCTTTTTTTTTTTTTTTTTGAGTGCCAGGCACCCGGTAAACCCCAAAGATTCAGTGGTGACACCACCATCCTGCTCCTAGGGAGCCCGTGACCAGTAAGAAGGGTAGGTACTTATCAAATAATCACATCCATGCATGTTTAATTATAACTGAAGATAAAGGCTCACTAGAAGGGTGGTGTGGGAGATATCACTAGTGACAGTTTAAAGAGAACTGCCCTGGATTGGGGGTCCTGGAGAGAACCTTCCCCAAGGAAATGCCCTGTGAACTGTGATCAGGAGAGGGAGCAGGGGAGGGGTGAGGGAGCTGGGAGGTGAATGTGGCTGCCAGAGGGGCAGAGGAGGGGAGGTAGGCTTGGGCTTTAGCCTTAGAGCAGAGAATATTGCGCAAGAAAGAGGTGACACGTGAAGATTTGTGCGCTGAGGCGGTCTTTCTGGTGACCACGTGGAGAAGATACATTAGTGACCACGTGAAGAAGATACACTAGTGACCACGTGGAGAAACTTAGCTATAGACAGAACAGTTAGGAGGCTCTGGTACAGTGGTTCTCAACCTGTGGGTCGTGACCCCTTTGGAAGTAGAATGACCCTCTCGCAGGGGTCACATATCAGACACCCTGCACATCAGATATTTACATTACAATTTACAACAGTAGTAAGATTACAGTTGAGAAGTAGCAACAAAATAATGTTATGGTTGGGGGGGGTCACCACCGCATGAGACACTGTACTGTATGTATTAAAGGGCTGCAGCATTGGGAAGGTTTGAGAACCGCCGCTCTCGTGGATACAGAGGAGACTCGGGAAGGTCGCTTGGCTCGGGTGTTGGCAGGAAAGGGTTAAAAACCAAGCAGTGGAAAGTTTCAAAGATGTAATCAAGCTTCAAGGCAGAGACGAGCTATGAAGCGAGGTTTATATCAACGGGGACAACACATTTTTGAAGGGAGAAATGCCAGCTCTTGTGTATTTTAAGGCAGGCCTAAGTGCCCAGCTCTCTGTAGCATGAGTGAGTCACTCCATACCATGAGCCTCAGATATGACAGGGGTGGCGTCCTGGGGGAAGTTGACATATTCGTGTTTATGTCCGTGGGTGGCCAACATGGTTGATGCTTCTCCCATCCAAATACCCCTCACATTCTTTTCTGTGTCTGTGTGGGGGATGCACTGTTTCTAAAACCACACTGGAGAGGGGCTGACCTTGAGGGTGAGAGGCTTACAATAAATTGGGAATTCTGGGAATCTCACCCCAGGAATGCTGGCTTCTTTCCACGCTGTGACTGTCTTGTGAACTTTAGGATTTGGCAGTCAGTCAAACCAAATAGCTCCCGGCACAAGAGTCAACAGGGTCCAGAACAATCTCTGCTTCATCGCTTCATGTCTCCAAGGGGGCATGTCTTATTCCTTCCCTCTTTCTGTTAAAGCAGATTCTCTTGCCCAAGAGTCTGTCGGAACCATTTTTCCCTTACTTTCCTCTGTTTATGTGTGCATGTGCATGTGCATGTGATATGTATGCTTATGTGCACATGTGTAAGTGTGGGGGTGCGTGCACAGGCATGAGGCCTGAGGTTGATACTGAGTGTCCTCCTTTATCACTCTTTACCTTATTTTTTGAGGCAGGGTCTCTCACTGAACCTGGAGCTCCCTGACTAGCTAGACTGGCCCCCTAACAAGTCCTAGGAATCCCCCTGTCTCTGCCTCTCCAGTCCTGGTATTACAGGTACACCACCATACCCAGCTTTTTAAGTGGGTGCTGGGGATCTGCACTCAGGTCCTATGTTTGAGCAGCAAGTCCTTTGCTTATTAAGCCAGTTCCCCAGCCCTTTCAACATGCTTTTCTCTAACATAGCATGTAGTTGCTTTACCGGGAGAGAATATCCAAGTTTTTGGATGGAAATCTTTGATCCTAAGCGTACTGATAACATACCTGAATGTCCTCATTAAACTCACTGGTTAAAGTCAGTGGAAACTGTGAACTATCCAATCAGGTTTTGTTACCCAATGGTCTCCCCACCCCTTTACACACACACTCAGCAGAGGGGCTATGAGGGGACAAATGTGTGTGCCTTGGGGATGAAACTGAAGGCGCCCAGATGGGGAGTGGGCCAGTGCACTCTGAACCAGCACTTTATTCTCCTTCAATGACCCATTCTGGAGAGCGAAAAGAATGAAGAAAGTAAGGTTGTGCTTGATGGCTGTGGCAGCCAACACAGGTCCTGAGGACTTCCTAGACCCTCATAGCCGAGCTCTATGTACACCCGAGCCTTACCACACTCCCTATTTCATCATTAAAACCCATGTTCTCAGCCTTGGCTACACTTTAATTCGCCACGTAGGAGGAGGTGGGTGGCATCTTACAAGAAACAATGGCACCAAATACCTATGGTAATAATTTTATCCATTGCCCTGTGTGTGTGAGTCACCCCAACTCTCCTCCATCCTTATTTTATCTCCCAGCCTGCAAAGCAAACTGTGGGTCACTTTAGTTCCATTCTGTCATGGGTTTTCTTCGCCCAGAACATACTTTCTTCCTCTCTCCCTAAATCACTTGATGGTGTCACCCGTTTGAGAGTGGCATCTCCATGCAGATGTAGCCTCAGAAGCTTGGCCCTGCCTTCCTCTCAGCATCGGAGGGTCGGATCTGGGCTCTGCCGGGCTTGGGAGTTGTGTGCAGGTTTTAGATCCTTAAAAACAGTCTGGGAAGTAGGACAGTGTGCTATCCCTGTTTGATGGGTGGGGCTACAAATGCCTAGAAAGGTTAAGTGGCCCCTAGAACCTCACCCAGTTCTGGAATTCACTGTTCCGTAATTCCTCAGTCTGGAGAATGGCTTGTCTGAATGTAATTTGAAAATAGGAAAAAATAATCACCACCTGCTTTCTTGAATGGTGAAGAGTAAAGAGACAGAGTCGTGAGACTGATGAGCTTGGAGCAGACTAGCTGGGTCACTGGAAGCTGGCTGACTAAGTTGTAGGCACTCGATGTGACCATGAGTGGTTTGTACTGATCATCCCGGACTGCCCCAACGAAGTGCCACAGGCTGGATTGCTTGTACATCAATACTTATTTCCCACAGCTGTGCAGGCTACAAATCCAAGGTCAGGTACTGGCTAGTCAAGTTCCAGGGAGAGCCCCTTTCCGACTTGTAGGATAACCACCAACTGGTTGTATACCTGTGGGGTGGGAGGCAGGGCACAGAGCAGGACACACTGTTTCAGCTCTCTCTGCCTCTTGTAAGCCCTCTAACCCTACCTCACAGGAAAAGACGGGGATGGGAGGGAAATGAATGGCTTGGGAGCCCATTTCACCTTTACCAACTTCTTACAGACTTTATCAAGTTCCTATAACATTTTTAGAAAAATTCTAACAGCTCATTTCTCTGCTGAGCCTCCTGTCCTGAAGAGGGCTGGAGTGGGGTTGGTGGTAGAGGCACTCTCTTTTCTGTATTTTATGCCTGGTCTTCAGGAAGGTCACCCCCAAATAAGTTGGTTATTCACAGGGATTCCCAAGGAAAATACCCCTACCGTTCCCAATTCTAAGGGCTTGGTTTGTCTCCCATAATACTACAGTGAAGGCATCCAACTTCATCTAAGGGATTGACTTCCACTCTGCAGTCTAAGCTCTATTCGTTCAGCAGATCTTGTCATTATGGAGAGGAAATGCTTATCCCTAGAGTCACCTCAGGTAGGCAAAGAGGATGCTGGGAAACAGTCTCAAGTGTAAGCCTGTAGAAGTCATCCTGTGACAGCCATGACTTCTGACAGCATCCTCTCCCAGTGGCGGCCAAAGGCTTAGCTCCTCCCACTTCACATATTAAGTTTTTAAACGCAGATCTCAAGAAGTCCTTATGGCAAGAATTTCAGGAAGCTTAAGGCTCAGCTGCATCAGCAGATACTCCTGGAAAGGGGCAGGGGTACAGGAAGAGACACATGCTTAATTTTGTATTCTAGGCTTTTCGCTGTCTTCATCCTAGTCCAGCCCTGGCAGAGGACAGCAGACATGGAAACCTTACATTTTGAGCGTTTGAAGGACATTGAAGATCTACACTATAGCAGGAAGCAGAGAGAGCTAACTTGAAATGGCAAGAGACTTTACACTCGCAAAGCTTATCTCCAGTGACATTCCCCAACAAGGCCACACCTCCTAAACCTCCCCAAGAGAATGCCATTGACTGGGGACAAAGTATAAATGCCAGACCTATCGGGGATATCCCACCCAAACTGCCACAGGGACCACACCTTCACCATATGAGTCTTGGAAAGACATTGAAGATCTACACTGTAGCACCCTCTTCTTGTTTGTTTGCTTGTTTTTTAGAGACAGGGTTTCTCTGTGTAACAGCCCTGGCTGTCCTGGAACTCGATCTGTAGACCAGGCTGACCTTGAACCTGGCTCTGCCTCTCGAGTGCTGGGATCAAAGGCATGCACCACCACCGCCAGGCATAAAATCAGTCTTTTAAAAAATAAAATAAAGATTTTTTAAAAGCTGGGTGTAGCAACATGCACTTATAATCTCAGCACTGGGGAGGTGGAGACAAAAGACTCTCTGGGCTCACTGGCCAGCCAGGCTAGTCTAATTCGTGAGATCTAGGTCCAGTCAAAGATCATGCTTCAAGCTATGTGTGTTAGTGCATGCCTTTAATCACAGCACTCAGGAGGCAGAGGCAGAAGCAGGGGCAGGCAGATCTCTGAGTTTCAGGCCAGCCTGGTCTACAGAGTGAGTTTTAGGACAGCCTGGACTACACAGAGAAACCTAGTCTCACAAAACAAAACAAAACAAAACAAACAAACAAACAAACGACCTTGCCTCAAAACAGAAGGTGGATAAATGATCAAGGAAGACACTCAATGTTCAGTGTTGACCTCTGACCTCCACGTGTACACTCACACACACATGCACACATAGATATATACCCACACACACTAAGTAAACAAATAAATCAGAATAATGTTAACAGGCATTTATTTAGCGCTTAGGTGCTGAGTGTTATGCTAATAGCAATGTTTTGCTGTGGTCTTCTCTGGTCAGGCACTTTGGACACATTGTTAGTAATTCGCTCAACAGTTTTTATGAGATAGAGTTTATCAGCTTCTCAATTTAAGGCAACAGATCAAGAGAGTGATTAAATAGTTTGAGATTAATAATTAATTTAAGCTAAGGAAAAAGTGTAGGTGTTTGACTCCTGCATCAGCCAAGAGAACAAGATTGGAGAGAGAAGGGAGGTCCTGAAAGGGGGGAAAAATGGAGGCATGAAATGCCAGAAAATGGTTGCACAGTCTTACCTCCGTTCTCCTAGAGCGTCCTTCGAGGTAGGCAGATGTATTCTCACTTGTCAGAGGGGCTCAGAGAAGTGGGATTTCTTGCCTAGCGACACTAAGACTTTCTCAGCAGGGTGCTCACATGCTTGTGTGAGTTCTCCACTGATGACAAAGGCATCATGGGAGTCTGTGGCCTCAAGAGTATTGCTCAGTGCCAGCTATTGGTCAAGAGCTAATTCCCTGCTCACACTTGTCTTCTTGGACTAGGAATTGTTCACAGTACCAGAGACTCAGGGATGTGTTATTTTGGTTTTGTGGCTCTGTGTGTGCTATTAAATAGTTAGTTTTTAAAGGTATGTAGCAGTTTCAAGATGTCATTAATTGTTAGTTAGGCAGGGTTCTCTAGAGGAAAAGAACCGACAGAATGTGTACACACGTATACACACACACACACACACACACACACACACACACACACACACACTATAACACATAGAAGGAGATTTATTAGTGTTGACTTACAGGCTAGGGAGGGGCTGGGTAGTGTGGAACAATGGCCACCTGCATTCTATAGAAGCAGAAAACCTGGTGCCTCAGCAGGTCCTGCCCAGCACTGGAGGCCTGGATGTTCCCTGGAGAGTTGTTGCTGGCCGAAGGCCAGGGACACTGGAGTCTGGTGTCTGTGGAGGATGGAAGCAGCCGCAGCATGGACTTCCATTCTCGGGATGTAGTGAAAGCAGGCAGGCAGCGTGGCTTTTCTCTTGGACCCCTTTTCAAATCTAGGCTGTTGGGAAGGTGTCTCCCAACTCTGAGGATGGGTCTTCTCTTCAGCTAAACCTCTCTGGAAATACCCTCACAGAAGCCAGAGACACATCTCCTAGGTTGATCCTAAATCTCATTAAACTGACAACTAAAATCCAGTCATCATAGGAGTTATACAGAGTTCCATGTTGATAGATACCTAACTAGCATTCAAATAAAATTAATCTAGCAAACCTAGAGGTCCATATGATACGTTCCTTTAAGCTCATAGAGCCACAAATCCAGAACAGTTCAAATGAACAGCGTTAGTTTAAGGATGTTTCACTGGAGCTGAGTTGTTGCTAGCAACTTGACTGTGGTGACCGTGCTGATGGCAAAACGTCGGGTTGCTAAGGGACAGTTCCAAAACAGGGTAAAGTCATGACTCACAGAAACAAAGAATGAACACTGGACCATGATGTTATTACATTCATTCATTAATTTATGACTAAAACAGGAAGCTGTTGAGACTGGCATAAAGAGTGAGAGGCTAACATTTATAAATAATTTCATAAAGAAACATTAGGAGGTAGTTGCTAGGTTAAAGATTTGTTTTTATTTTATACGTACGTATTAGTGCTTTGCCTGCATGTATGTCTGTGCACTGTGTGTGTCCAGTTCCTAGGTTGCTGTGGGATGGTCTGTATGTCAAATGTGTTGCTGATTGGTCAATAAATAAATCACTGATTGGCCATTGGCTAGGCAGGAAGTATAGGTGGGACAAGGAGGAGAATAAAGCTGGGAAATGGAAGGCTGAGTCAGAGAGACACTGCCAGCCGCCATGATGAGAAACAGCATGTGAAGATGCTGGTAAGCCACGAGCCACGTGGCAAGGTATAGATTAATGAAATGGATTAATTTAAGCTATAAGAACAGTTAGCAAGAAGCCTGCCACGGCCATACAGTTTGTAACCAATATAAGTCTCTGTGTTTACTTGGTTGGGTCTGACCGCTGTGGAACTGGCAGGTGATAGAGATTTGTCCTGACTGTGGGCCAGGCAGGAAAACTTAAGCTACACTAGGTTATATATGAAACTTGTTAACCTCCTTTATAGAGCAATAAATTATAACCTTTAAAGTTGTCTTTTCTGTTAGGCAAAAACAAATTTCACTTTTACTAGACTAAACTCTATAAGCTAAAATGTAATTTTACTAAAGCTGAGTTTTTTTTTTTAAAGATCCATTCATTTTTATTGTGTATTTGTGTGTGCCTGCCTGTGTGCCTGCGTACCACGTGTATGCAGTGCCTGCAGAGGTCAGAAGAGGGCATCAAATCCCTAAAGCTGGAGTTACAGGTGGTTGTGAGGCAGTTTGTGGATACTGGGGACTCGATCCCCATCCTCTGCCAGAGCAGCCAAATGCTCTTAACCACTGGGGTAAATACAACAAACAGTGAGTCCAATTCAGAACAGTCCCTGGTTCAATCTTGAACCTGATCAAGACCCTCTAGGATCCCAGAAAAGCATTCAAGAAGTCTATGTTTTCACAACTATTATTATTATTATTATTATTATTAGTAGTAGTAGTAGTAGTAGTAGTAGTAATAGTAATAAACAGTAGTAATACATTGTTTGCCCTTTTCACATGTCAACATTTATCTTGGTGGCTCAAAAGAAATGCAAGCTGAACTTGCTATCATTTTTCACAAATCAAGAAGGTAGTGCCACCAAATGGAATATGCAGTAATTGTATTCTTCATGATAGGTTCTAGGAGGTGGGGAGTGAGAAGGGACTGTTTCACTTAAGAAAGTTCCTGATGAACAAATCTTTCCAAATATTCACTTCTATAAAATGAGAAGTATATATTAAACATGTCTACAGCAGACTCAAGTGTGACAGATGTCTTGAAAAAAAGCACTGGTGCAGTTGAGGCATGAACAGAATTAGCCACTTCTGACATTTATTTCTTATCTATCTATCTATCTATCTATCTATCTATCTATCTATCTATCTATTATCTATCTATCTATCCATCCATCCATCCATCCATCCATCCATCCATCCATCCATCCATCTATCTATCTATCTATCTATCTATCTATCTATCTATCTATCTATCATCATTTTGTGGGTGGTGAGGAGAGCCACGCCACAGTGCAGTGTGGAGGTCAGAGGACCACTCTCAGGAGTCTGTTCTCCCCTTCCGCCAGGGCTCAGGAGATCAAAACCCGGTTGTCAGGCCAGGTAGCAAGTGCCTGTATCCACTGAGCCGTCTCTCAGGTTCTGAGACCCCTGCAGATTGTCTTCTGATTTCTCTTCTTAATCTGTGGTATGCTCACGCACACACAAACACTAATAAATATAAGCATGTATGGTCAAAATGGGAGATGAACTAGTGGGTTTAAGGGTGACTGAACTTGAGACATTCAATGAAAGGGTTCCAGACTGTTGCTCGCATTGAATGAAGCATCCATCATTCCTTGAAGTGTGGTGTGACATCAAGGAACAGCCACAATGGTCTGAAAAGTCTACGGAACATGCTTCTCTTTTCCAGCTCCATATGTGCATGAGGTCGTATTTTCTTCATATATTTCAACAAAAATAATACGTCAATATCTGCAGATTCAAAAAACCCAGATACCTTCTGTCCATCTGAATATTAGCTCTGTAAAAAGCACAAAATAATTCCACTCTTCTCACTTGAATTTTATTTTTGGAAAGAATATTTTCTTTAAAATATCATTTGTGTTAACAATGGTTTATTATTGATATCTGAAAACAAATTAGCGAATATCTCTGCCTCATTTTAAATTCTTTCCTTTCCCTTTCTTCACATTTTCTTTTGCTTGTCTTTCTTTTCTTTTCACTTTCCCCCTTTTTTCGCATTTTTTTTTTTTCTGAGACAGGGTCTCATGTATCCCAGGCTGGCCTTAAACTAGAAATATAGCCAAGGATGACCTTGTATTCCCGACCACCCCCTCCTCCTCCCAAGTGCTGGGATTACAGGTGTGCTCTAGCACAGCTGGTTTATTTGGTACTGTGGAAGGAACCCATGGTATTGTGCATGCTAGGCAAGCACTCTATCGGCTCAGCTACATCTCTAGACCCTTAGTTTTAATTTTTCATATGTAAATACTGATAGGTGTAAACCATATACATAAAAGCTCTTTGAAATTCTTAATTATCCACAGTACAAATGACTCCCAAGATCCAAAAAAGTCATCACTGGCCAGGCTTTCATTTTCATATGACCTCAAAGGGACAGACTGCCTACCTGTTTGCACTATGTTTTTTTTTCTTTTTTATGTATGTGCATGTCCAGATGTGGGTGCATGTGTATGTGTGTATTAGAGTGTACAGATGTGTATGGGTACACATGCATATATGCATATGTGTGTGCCTGTATGTGTGGCCAGAGATCAATCTTAGATGCTGTTCCTCAGGCGCCATCCATCTCGTTTTTTGAGACAAGGTCTCTCACTAGGACCTGGTGCTTGCTGGTTAGGCCAGGATGGCTGGCCAGTGAGGTGCAGGGATCTGCCTGCCTCTGCTCCCCACCCCACACTGGGATTACAAGCATGGACCACTATGCCTGGCTTTTACTTGGGTTCTGTGGCTTGAACTCAGGTCCTCAGACTTGCCTGGCAAGCACTGAGCTGACCGAGTTATCTCTGAGTCCATGCTTTAAACAGTTTGTTTCTCTTAAGAGCGTTCATCTGAATTTCACACACTGCTACTCCACAGGCGAGGTGATGACTTTTCATGTCCACCTTTTTGGTGTTTGTGACGAGGAACGTTTCCTACAGGCATGCTTCGTGATGCCCTTTGGCCTCTACTTGTTTACATATGAGGTCACCTCTATTTTCTCTTCCTTTAGCCTGTGACAATTCAAATAGCATGATTCACCCCAAAACTTACCTAAATGCAACGACACCGCCAACATTGAACCCAGGAGGTGGTATTCAGTGATGTCCAGATGACCTAGAATACACAAACATCAGGGGTTTTTGTTTGTTGGTTTTTTTTTTTTGGTAGTTCTGTAGATTGAACCCAGGCCTATAAAAGCTCCACCACTGAGAAACATGCATACATTCATGACAGAGACTCTGAAGAGCTTCAAGCACAGGGACTGGATCCTGCAATGAATCAGAGAGAGGTTGTAAAAGCTACGGTTGACATCACTCTGTACTTAGTGTCTTAAGCTCTGTAACTAGAAATCATCTAAAGACTTCTTCCTTTCATTTCTGTGTCCTGGGTCTAAGTTTGAAATTTTTCCTCTCAGCTTCCTGGCTTCCTGAGAGCCCACAGATCCATTTTCTTACAATTAAGACACACTGTGTCTTCACTGTGTTGTAATGGGGCCCACGAGCATACTTTGTCTGGTTCTCCCTAGCCCTGTCTACCATTTATGTTTTACAAAACATCCCTTTCTCCCCTTAAGGCTGATCAGGGATTGGGGGGGGGGGGGTGATGCTCAGCTGATAAAGTGGTTGCCATGGAAACATGAGGACCTGAGTTAGATCTGTAGCACGCATGTAAAGAGCCAGGGCCAGTGGGTCACATGTGTAATCTCAGCTCTGGGGAGGCAGAGAGATCTGGATACCCAGCTAGGGTTTACTTGCCAATCTAGTCTGTTCTGTCAGCCTCACATCAACAAGAGACCGTGGCTCAAAAACCACAATGGATGGCTCCTGAGGAAGGACATTGGAGGCTGCCCTCTGGCTTCCACTTGCAAATGCACACATATGGATCTGCACACACAGATTAGCGCACACACACACATACACACACACACACACACACACACACACAGCCAATCAGTATTTTCTCCCGTAATCCCCATATCTCAGAGTGACATGCCAGCCGCGAGAAAGAAATAACATCCTCCTTTTGCAGATGACTCTCAAATGCTGAGTTCTCGCTCTGCCGTTTACCCTGTGAACCCAAGAGTCAGCGTCCCTGTCTATAAAACAGTCACCCTCCCCCCGCCCCCGCCCCCGTCCCCCAGGCACTCTCTGCTGTATGGGGCTGCTGCCAAGCTCCAATTGGACAAACTATCTCAGAGATCACAAAGGGCTATCCAAATGCAAGTTGACAGCAGAGCAGACCTGGGTGTGTTTAACATTCACTTCACGATCCTTCCATCAAGCTAGACAAGAGTGACACCTTGGCAACAGATCAGCATATTGAAGGTTTAGGGACATGAGTCTTACCCAGAGGGTATCCCTCCTCTGCTTTGCTTCTAATTGCAATACATTATTTCCAAACATATATATCTATATATATCTATATATAGATATATATAGCCTAGTTATTATCTGTGAGCCTAGACGACAGGAAGACTGCAATGAAAATGGACATATAATTTTGTATTCTGACTTTTTTCCCACTAACACTATAGCAAGCATTTGCTATAGCAGACTCTGTGTTTATCACTGTGCATGTGTGTGCGTACATGTGCACACACATGTACATGTGTGCACACAGAGGTCACAAGTCCATGTTGGGTGTCTTTCTCAATCATTCACCTTATTTTCTGCGACAGGGTCTCTGCCAACCCAGATCTCACCATGTGAGTTGGACTGGCTGGCCAGCAACCCCAGAGATCCTCCTGTCTCTGATCCCACCCAGTGCTGGAGGTTATAGATGCACACAGCCACATCCAGCTTCTGACGTGGGTACTGGGCATCCAAATTCGGCTCCTGCTTGGCTAGCAAGCACTTTACCATCTGGGCCTTCTTGCCTGTCCCTATACTTATCATTTCAATGTCAACAAAGTATTCCTTGTATACTTCGTCATGATCCATTTGGGTCAGGATTTAGGTTTTTCTATTGTTTTCTTTCTTTTCTTTTTTCTTTTTTTTCCCCCCGAGATATGGTTTCTCTGGGTAGCTTTGGAGCTTGTCCTGGAACTCACTCTGTAGCCCAGCTGGCTTCGAACTCACAGAGATCCACCTGCCTCTGCCTCCCAAGTGCTGGGATTAAAGGTGTGCACCGCCGCCGCCGCCGCCACCACCACCCTGCAGTTTTTATTTTGATGCTGTAAGTGTTGTTACTTCAATGGACAGTTTTTGTTGTTGATGATATTGTTGTTTTTGAGACAGGGTCTCTTTATGTACCCCTGGATGTCTTGGAACTCATTATGTAGACCAGGCTTACCTTGAACTTAGAGATCTATCTGCTTCTGCCTCCCAAGTGCTGAGATTAAAGTCATGCACCACCATGCCTTGCTTGGGCACATCTTTTTTTTTTTTTTTTTTTCTTTTCTGAGACAGGGTTTCTCCATGTAGTTTTGGTGCCTGTCCTGGATCTTGCTCTGTAGACCATGCTGTCCTAGAACTCACAGAGATTTGCCTGGCTCTGCCTCCTGATTGCTGGGATTAGAGGCGTGCGCCACCGCTGCCCAGCTTTGGGCAGACTTTCAAATGCAATTTTTTTGTCTTTTAAGATAAGGTCTCAAAACTAGTTTCACTCAAAGGGTGTGGAAAATCCAGCTTTCTTGCAAGTCTATGTCTGCTGCTTTCCTATTATGCCATTAAGTATATGTGAGATCACTGCAGCCACCCAGCAACATGTGGTTTCTAGATTTTACTAATTTAACAAATATAAATGCTCTATTAAAAGATTTACTTTTGGCCGGGCGGTGGTGGCGCACGCCTTTAATCCCAGCACTCGGGAGGCAGAGCCAGGCGGATCTCTGTGAGTTCGAGGCCAGCCTGGTCTCCAAAGTGAGTACCAGGAAAGGCGCAAAGCTACACAGAGAAACCCTGTCTCGAAAAACCAAAAAAAAAAAAAAAAAAAAGATTTACTTTTATTTATGTGTGTGTGCGTGCGCGCGCACACCATCTGTGGGCAGGTGGGCAGATGGGCAGGTAATTGCAATACATTATTTCTAAACATCCAATATATATTTATAGCCTAGTTATTATATGGATGCTGGGAACTGAAATCCAGGCCTCTGCACAAACAAGCATTCATAACTGCTGAAACACCTCTTCCAGTCCCAGATGCTATCTTTTTTGAATGCTATTTTTATTTCCACGAATGAGAGAAAATTTTCAGAGGTTACACTTTAGAGGAAAAACATTTGGCACCAAGAAGAGAAGTCCTGGTAGCAAGTTGCGTCTTCACCAGGAGGTGGGAAGTATGTTGGTACCCAGTCCCTTCTGAGAGCATGAGAGCAGCCGGTCCAGCTTCCCCTTTCCCCATCACATCCAGGGCTGAAATACCCAGCAAAGTGGATTGTCCAGAAGTAATTTCATGCGCTGTTGGAACTCACCAATAGACAGATTTAGTATTGTTGAACTTCTAAAGCAGCAACATAAGCTAATGGTCCAGAAGGGATGAGATTGGCAGCGTGCAAGTTACCATCTGATGGCTGCCATCCACACTCAGAAAAGATTTCCAGGCAAACAGAATCTGCTGTGGTGTTTATAGCTTCTTGGAGGGAGCCAAGCCTCTTAGCTTTGCTATGTATATCAGCTCCCAAGGGGACTGGACTGGAAAAAGATCACTGCAGTTTTCTTGGTTTGGGGTTGCTCATTTGCCTGAAAGAAGTGATGTGAGATTTGCGAATCAGAATCTTGGAAACACTCTGATGGGTGCAGATGGCAGAAACAAGTATAACTTAGGAAGTATAATCAGGGGCTGCTGAGATGGGTCAGCAGGTTCAAAGTCAAGAATGACGACCTAATGTGTAGTTAGGTCTGCTACTCTGTCTGAATGATGCTGTCCTTTGCCTTAGAGAAGCTTTTCAGTTTCATGAGGTTCCATTTGTTAGTTGTTGTTCTTAGTGTCTGTGCTAACAATGTTCTGTTCAGAAAGCCTTTTGTGTGTGTGTGCCAATGAGTTCAAGACTATTCCCACTTTCTCTTCTATCAGCTGAATAAATAAATAAATAAATAAATAATAAAACTTTTTAAAGATCGGTTATATTTTCAGTACTTCAAATACTGCTGATATTCTCTTTTTGCTGTTGTTGTTTTTTGTTTTTGTTTTTGTTCAAGACTGGGTTTCTCTGTGTAACTCTAGCTTGGTAGACCAGGCTGACCTTGAACTCACAGAGATCTGCCTGCTTCTGCCTTCTGAGTGCTAGAATTAAAGGTGTGTGCCACCACTGCTCCAGTTCAGGGACCCTTAAAAAATGCAAAGAAAATGACAGACTTAGTTGTGACCACTATAAAGTCATATATAGGGAAATATACTATTAAAAGTAAATTGTTAAATACGATAATGAAAGCAGGGGTGGTTTAGTTTTAATCATTTTTCTTTCTTTATTTATTTTAGCTTTTCAAAACAGAGTCTCTCTGTGTAGCTCTGGCTGTCCTAGAACTCGCTCTGTACCAGGCTGGCCTTGAATCAGAGATTCACCTGTCTCTACCTCCTGAGTGCTGCGACTCAAGGCATGCGCCACCACCGCCCAGCTCATTTTATAGTTTAAATTATGTGTATTTTGAGTGTGCGTGTTGGTGTGCACACGTGAGTGCGGTGCCTGAAGGCCAGCAGTGTCACGCCCTGGAGCTGGAGTTCCAGGAACCTAGGAGCAGCCTGACATGGGTGCTGGAAACTGAACTCTGTTCTTCTGCAAGAGCGTTAAGTGCTTTCAACTACTGAACCATCATCTCGCCAGTCCCAACAGAGGTGCACACCGAGTTGTGTGTGTGTGTGTTTTTTTTTAATTATTTAGAGATTTTTAATTGTGTCTCACCCTGATTTGCCCTTCACACAGTGAACATTTTTTTGGTATGAAGATAGATTTCTGAGGGGTGTGTGGTTCAGCTGGTAGAGTGTTTACCTAGTATGCTGGAGGCCCTGAGTTCAGTCCCCAGCACCCACATCAGGTGGTACTTGCACGGTGCCGTACACCTTCAGTCCCATGACTCAGGACAGGTGGAAACAAGAGGATCAAAAGTTCAAGACATCCTCAGTTGCAGAGCAAATCTGAGGGAAGCCTGGGCTACGTGAGACCCTATCTCAAAATAAAATAAAGTAAAATAAAATAATGAATAAAAAAATAAAGACTCCCTTATTTCATTTAAATGACAGTATGAAACAATATTCCTGTGTTCTTTTTTTTTTTTTATATTTTACACACAGAAACTGACTCCAGGAAACTAAAGGCCTTGCCCCAAGGTCGCATGCCTCAGAAACAATTATAAAAGTTACTTGGGGAGTGGTGGTGCACGCCTTTAATCCCAGCACTCAGGAGGCAGAGGCAGTGGTCCTCTGTGAGTTCAAGGTCAGCCTGCTGACTTACAGAGTGAGTTCCAAAAGGAGGAGGGGAAGAAGGAGGAGGAGAAGGAGGAGGAGGAGGAGGAGAAGGAGGAGGAGGAGGAGGAGGAGGAGGAGGAGGAGGAGGAGGAGGAGGAGGAGAAGTTGAAGTTGTTACTGGAGTCCTTTTACTCTACAGAGGAATCACCCTTATGGATTCTTAAGCAAAAAGGCTTAAACTCTCCCTGAGGCTGCCGGACTGATGTGGGCAAGACAAGAACCAGGTGGCTGCAGACAGTGTGAACAGCAGGTGGCAGCAGTGTCCTTGGAGTTCCAGCCTGGGCCTCTCAGTCCTGGGAAAGCAAAGTCAACATGGACCACCGCATTGAGTAACTTGTGACCCATCTCCCACGTCTCTCTCTCATTCATCTTCTCCTGAACTGGGTGGGCCATCCCCCTGCTTGTTTCTGCTCTCTCCAGCGGATCCCCGAGGAATGAGTGGGGGAGTCCGGGAAAGGAGAGTCAGATAGAGGGACGGCTTGGTGGTTAAAAGCTTGGCTTCTGGAGACCATGCACCCATGTCAGGAGGTTCACAACTGTCTGTAACTCCAGCTCCAGGGGATCCTATGTCTCTGACCTCCAAGAGTATGCACATAACACCCACACACATACACATAATTAAAATAAATATTTCCAAAAAGATTCAACTTCCACATTTACAACGGAAAAGCTCCTGTCTAGAGAAGGCTGGGATCATGGCCAAGGGCTTCCATTTCTATCGTTCATTCCACCCTCCCACTGCATTCTGAAATGCAAATATCATCCCAAAGTAATAAAGTGATAGAGAAGGACACTCTGGCTGTGGTGGAGGAAGAGAGATTTGCATGAGCTTCGAAGCTGGACAGACTGGAAATCAGACTTGACTGGAGTATTTGTGCAAATTACTTAATACCCCAGTTTGACTGTAAAATGGTGTTATTATAAGTTACCATGTAGATTATGAGAATTAAAAAAAAAACCAGAAAGGCCATCTTATAATTATTTGGAAGATGCCTTAAGACCTTTAAAATGAAGGGAGCTGAAGAAATGGCTTAGCAGTTAAGAACATTTGCTGTCCTTCCAGAGGACCAGGCTTAGATTCCTGACCTCCACACATGTGCTGTGGCATGGCTCCCAAATAAATAGATAAGTAAATAAAGTAATAAATTAAATAATGAAGTAATTAAAAAGTGTGTAAAAAAGGAATTCAGAAGCAGTCAAAACAATTTTAGATAAGGGCTAGAAATGACCAGTAGTTTTTTATGCAGAAAAAAATTTTAAATATTTTTGTTTTTCAACCTTCCAATTGTTAAAATATTACTGTTTACGTTGTTATAACTGAAAGAGATAAATTTGGTTTAAAAATGTCCTCAGTGGCCAGACAGTAGTAGCACATGCCTTTAATCTGAACACTCAGGAGGCAAAAGCAGGCAGATCTCTATGAGTTCAAGGCCAGCCTGGTCTACAAAGTGAGTTCCAGGATAGCCAGGGATATTACACAGAGAAACCCTATCTCAAAAAACAAAACAAACAAAAAAGTCCTCAGTGAATTAATTGTTCAGTAATTGACTAAATTGATAATACAGTGAATTTTGGTGTTTGGTTACATTGGTTTTTTTTTTTTTTTTTTTTTTACTTTAAATATTTTTTTTTATTTCTCAATCTTTTTTTTTTAATTTATTTTGCAATACAATTCAGTTCTACATATCAGCCACGGATTCCCTTGTTCTCCCCCCTCCTGTCCCCCTCACCATCCCCCCAACCCCCCCCCATTCCCATCTCCTCCAGGGCAAAGCCTTCCCCACAGACTGAGGTCAACCTGGTAGACTCAGTCCAGGTAGGTCTAGTCCCCTCCTCCCAGGCCGAGCCAAACAATCCTGCATAGGCCCCAGGTTTCAAACAGCCAACTCATGCAATGAGCGCAAGATCTGGTCCCACTGCCTGGATGCCTCCCAAACAGATCAAGCCAATCAACTGTCTCACCCATTCGGAGGGCCTGATCCAGTGGGGACCCCTCAGCCATTGGTTCATAGTTCATGTGTTTCCATTCATTTGGCTATTTGTCCCTGTGCTTTATCCAACCTTGGTCTCATTTAAATTAATTATTAAAATTTATGTGCATATGTGTGTGTACCTGAGTTTTGTGTACACTATGTACATACAGATGTTCATGGAGATCAAAAGGTATCAGATCCCCTGGAATTGAATAAACCACCAGAGGTGGATGCTAAGAGCTAAATCCAGGTCCTCTGAAAGAGCAGTAAATGCTCTTAATGTTTGAGCCATCGCTCCAACCCATGTTTGCACTGATTTTGGCAAATGGACTTGTATTGATTGGACCTGGAGTGGTACTCAATGTACTTATACACTTGCTGAATTAATTAATATGTGAATAGATGAATTAGAGGAATCTTGACATCAGTAAAATGATCTTTCTGTATTCAATGACTTCAGGTGATGTCAGCATTTTAAGAGTCCTGAAAGCTTTCTGGGTCATGAAAACTCCCTCCCACACATCCCTACCCCCACTGGACTCACTGCCTACTCTGAGACTACGTAATGATAGCCAGTGATTCTCTGAAGCCTGTCAGGGTCACAGCACTCAGCTGGCTACAGCCAGAGGACCAAGCCTGGCTCACCCACTCACCTGCCATAGAGCATTGGCCTTGGCAGTTTACCTGGCGCTGATTCCTTATCCATCACACAGGGATACATGTGAGAACTGACCTACTTGTCCCTAGCATGGCTGTATAAACTACATAGATAGCTGGGATCAGGAAAGTGCTGGATGGGTGATAGTCCATCCTTATGAAAATCAAGCTCAGTGATGGAGATCCAGCAGAGGGAGGGTCAGACCTATTCTCTCGTCTCTTGTTTTTCTAGTCACCAACATCCACAGTAGACTGGGATGCATACCTGTTAAACTGCTTTCCCCAAGTCACCTGCCAGTGAGGAAGAGGAAAATTCCAATGGCCCTACTAATCCCTCCACTGTCTACTTCAGGGATGAAGTCATTGCCTGGAGTCAGTGGGGGGGGGGGGGGGGGCCCGCAGTGAGACAAGAAGAGGAAGTCTAGATCCTGTCCTCATCGGGCTAGGTGGAGACCACTCCCTTTCCATCTGTCAGGACTGTGCAGTCAGCCTGCTGTGGAGGGAGGGGTAAAGGGAGCCTGCTGGCCACAGTGAAAAGAACTAGGTGGGGAGGGGAAAGAGAGAACACAGCTGGGGTGCCAGGGACAGCAACAGTCCCAGCCTGAGAACAGCATCAAAGACAAAAAATGAGGGCTTGGGGAGAGAGGTGCCTGGGAATGCTGTTTACTCTCTCTCCTCTTCTCAAGCCCAACAGTGAAATCATTAGAGGAAGAAAAAGACACCAAAGGGCAAAGAGCCAGCCAGCCTGCCATCAGTGTCCACTTTTAGTGGTTGGTGGTGGCAGACATTCCAGCCAGAGCCAGCAGACCCATCACGGCTAGGTGACACTGCCAGGCCGTGGCCCAGGTGCCTGGCCTCACCTAGGCCACTTGCTACTAGCCAAGCAGTGAATTATCACCAGCTTATCTTGTGTTGTTTATTCCTTGATTGTTTTGTTTCCTTCCTTTCATCTCTCTGTGTGTGTGTATCTGTCTGTCCATCTGTCCATCCATCCATCCATCCATGCATCTATCTATCTATCTATCTATCTATCTATCTATCTATCTACCTCTCCTCTGCCCCTTTCTCTGCTCTGTCAACCCCAGGGGAACTGTAACATAACAGCTCATCCCACTTGCAAAGTGCATTGCCCTCCCAAGGAACTTTTACACCCGCCATGTAAAAGCTCATCCCCCTAAATAACATTTCTGGGGTAAGAGTACTTAGATATGAGCAGACTCTGAACTAGAAGGTTCTGAGGCTCAGCTAATCTAATTATCACGCAGTTATGGAGTCCCATCTACACCTCCGCTATCTGGTTTAATGAAGCCTGAACGCAGTGTCAGAGCCTGTGCCTGGGGCTGGTTTAAGACTGTTGCATGCCCAAAGGCCTTCTAATAATAGAATCCACTTTCAATATCATTAGCTGGCACACTAAACACACTCACATTTTACATTAACTAGAAAATGTTTACTGTGGAAAAGATCAAAAGGACCTTGTTCTTTTTTTTTTTTTAACCCTTTTCCCACTTTTTCATGTGTGTGTGTGATATGTGTATGTTTATTGCATGTGCATGGGAACATACGATTATATGCAGGTGGAGGTACAAGGTTGGTAACAGGAGTCATCCTCCATTGCTCATCCAACTTACTGAGTTAGGGTCCCTCTGTCAAAACCAGAGTCGGTCAATATGACTAGTCTTGCTATAATGATCTCACCTCTGCTTTCAGAGGCTGGAATTACAAGAGAATCACCATGCCCACTTGGCCTTTATATGGGTTTCTGGGGGTTTGAACTCAGGCCCTCACACTTGCTCAGGAATTATTTTCAGCTGAGCCATCTTCCAGCCCCAAGACCTTACTATTCTCTGTTGAAATAGTTAAACCACAGAGACTCCCTTACTACCCAGGTGGCTCCATTCACCTGGCTATCACCACACAGGCACAGAAACTTGAGACAGCGAGAAACAAAGTGTAGCATTATTTCCAAACAGAGAATGTAGAGGTCGCTACAGTTAAATGTGAATGAGGTTGACGTGATTACATATTTTCTGGACTCTTCATTAAAACGCCGTAGTTCTCATTTCATTCCTGCTCTGTGTTTAAGATCCGACAATATTTTTGCTGTGTGTCTCTTGTGTTTTCACAGGCCTTTGGGCAAAGCTCATTGGCCAGGGGCCCTGTGCCAGGGAACTGACTGACCAGATGGTTCTGTTTGTGGCTATTGATAGCGACTGTCAGGATTTTGGCCTGCTCCTCACCCCCATTGCAGAGCTTTCTGATTCCTTGGTCCTTCTAGCTGCCTGTTCCTGCCGCAGGGCTATCAAACCTGGCCACGACGCTCGCTCACCCTTTCGTGGTTACACTGGACACATCATGTAGTTGGTAAGTGGACAAAGTCCAGGCATGGACAGCTGTCACTCTGGTAACCTGGCCTTTTGCCATCTGGTTGGCTCTGCCCTTGTCCATTCCATATCTGCATTCTCTCCTTCTATACCCTCCCTCATTCTGCACCTCCCAAGCTGCCTGTGCCTGTGGCAAGGCCACACCCTGCTCAGGGTAGTTTTCCAGGGGGCTTAGGCTACAGGGTCCACGCCTGTCCTCTGGAATGCTTCTCTGTCACACAGGATGCTACCCAGATCAGACACCCTTGAATCTCCATCGGTCACAAGCATGACTGTACGTCCCCTCTCCATGTGAGCTCTGAGGCAGGAGCTGCCACCGAGAACGTCCCAGGCCCGGGACCTCACCACCTGTTGGGGTGACACTCCTGCTTGTCTTTTGGCATGTTCCCACCCACAAGGCATAGCGAGGTGAAGGTGGGTTTGGGCTTCCTTTCACCTCCGTCTCCTCCTGCCTCTGGCCCCCCCTGAACTTCAGCCTCACAAGGCAGATTTGTAACTCCTCCAGATGCTGGGGAGTCAGGTGGAAAAGTCCTAGGGAAGGGCGAGGCCTCAGGTTCACAGTCCTGGACCTTTTAAAGGCCTCTTTCCTCCTCACCGCCTTTGACTACTGACTGGACTTTTCCTCACTTTGAATTTCCTTCAGCCAACGGAAGCTCCCTGCTTGTTGAAAGCAAACAGTGCCCTGGGGGATGAAAGGAACAGCCAGTGTTGGGAGAGCAGGGCAACTTCTCCATAAATCTGTGGGGGAAGAGGCTCATCAAAGCCAAAGTCCTCGGGGTCTATCGCAGTCATAGTTGCCCGGTTTAACAGGCAGGGATCTCCTTAAAGGATAAGTGTGCTACTTAGGGGACAGAGCTGGACCCAGTGATAACGAACTAATTAAGAGGCCAGTTCTGTGAGCATAGTCAGCCTGCAGTGGGTCCAATGCCCCGCTTTCTTGGGCAGTTTTTCTTAAGCAGAGAAGCCATTCAGGGCGTTTGTTTTACTTCTGAACAGGAAAGCAGCAGAAAGCTTTGACCTGGCTTCAGACCAGACCTGTTCTTCGTCTCCTGTCAAGTCAGCGGGTAAGGGTACACTGCCACTCCAGTCTCCAAGGCACGGGGAAGCAGAGCTAAGCCATGCCCTGCACGAAGGGGATTGGCTCTTCATTGGTGGGAGTTGTCTTTCTTTTTTGTTTTCAAGACAGGGTTTCTCTATGTAGTTTTGGTGCCTGTCCTGGATCTCACTCTGTAGACCAGGCTGGCCTCAAACTCACAGAGATCCGCCTGCCTCTGCCTCCCGAGTGCTGGGATTAAAGGCGTGCGCCACCACTGCCCAGGGGAGTTTTCTTCTTTGGATTCTACAGCTCAGTTCTGGGATCCCTGAAGGACATCTGGATAATCCATCAGAAGGCCCAGGACCTTTGCACTGCTCACCCTCAAACCAACCACTCCTACAGGCCCCTCCCTTGTTCAATAACTCATTCTTTCTTACTAGAGTTGAGCCAAAGATGAAACACAACCGCCTTGGGCTCCAATCCCAGCTCTACCATGTCCCATCCCTGTATCCCTTTGGACCTTCAGTATAGCTGTCAGTTAAAAGGGGGATAGCATTGCTGATTCGTGTTATAGTTGATATAAATAAAAAATATGCTACCTAAAACTGTCACACCATGGGAGCTTAGGATTGTCTGTCCAGAAGCAAGGTGTAGGGTGTGTATCTCAAAGCTGGGTTTACATGCTTTTCATTCACTGACCCTAGCTAGAGCAAATATAGGATGAACAGCCTTTGCTGCTTTCTCTGACTGATGTAAGTAGCCCCTCGTGTGTGTGTGTGTGTGTGTGTGTGTGTGTGTGTGTGTGTGTGTGTGTGAATGCAGGGTATATGCAGGTAGAATATATGAACACATGTATGTAGGCATGTGTGAATGCCTGTACATGTCGAGGCTAGAGGAAGTCAGGTATCTTACCTGCTCTATGCTCTCCGCCTCCCTCAGGGTCTCCCACTGACCCTGGAGCTAGGCTGGTGGTCCACAAGTCCCTGTGACCCTCTCTGCTTGCCGGGGTTACAGGCCTGTGCAGGCACACTCAGCTTTCGGTCCTTGCATGGCAAATACTTACCCACTGTGCCACCCTTCCCTTTTTTCTTTTTAATGACCTGGTCCCATCCACCAATTATCTGCCTTCCTAACTTTATATGCAGCCTCATTTCCACCAGCAATGAGAAGGCAGACAGAGGAGCCTCACAGGAAATGCTCTGGATATGACGTTAGGAACCCTAGATCAAACACAAACCCTGCTGCCCCTTAGCTGTGAGATGGACGTCTGGTCTCTTGCCCCACATCTGTAAAATTAGGCCTGTTTTCCAGTTCTAACATCTTCGATGATTTTATGAACTCTGGCCAACTTGGAAAGTTTCTTCACTTCAGGCAAAGACTGCGGATGCGTAGTCTAAAGGCATGTCATGAAATACACTCCATTACACTCTGAAAACAGAAAGGGCGAAACCTTCACTCCGGGGCAGGCAGAACATCTGCTGCCTTCCACGAACAATCCTTATCTCACATTTCAAGGCAGAACTGACTTTAAAATTGTCCCTCAGTGGTGCTGGCACAGTTGATAAGGGGCTTGCTCTGCAAGCATGAGGAACTACCTGAGGTTAGTCCTCAGCCCCCATGTAAAAAGCCTGGACGTGGCGGTGAGCACCTGTCATCCCAGCATTGGGGATGTGGAGGCTGGAGGATCCTCGGGGGCTAGGTGGGCAGCCAGTCTGGCCAAATTGTTGAGCTCCAGGTTCAGTGAGAGACCCTGTCTCCTGTCTCAAAGGATAAGGTGGAGAGAAATGGAGGGAAATACCTGACATTGACCTCTACACACACCTGTACATACATGTACACACATATGTGAACACACACACACACACACACACACACACACACACACACACACACACACACGCTCCTCAGTCATTCAGAGGAAAGCTGCAAGGCTTGAATACCTCTCCTCTCCTGGGAAGTCTCCGACATTCTTTTTTTTTTTTTTTTTTTTTTTTTTTGGTTTTTCGAGACAGAGTTTCTCTGTGTAGCTTTGCGCCTTTTCCTGGAACTCACTTGGTAGCCCAGGCTGGCCTTGAACTCACAGAGATCCACCTGGCTCTGCCTCCCGAGTGCTGGGATTAAAGGCGTGCGCCACCACCGCCCGGCTTCTCCGACATTCTTGTTCTGTGACATTCCAAGTGAGAAAGGAAAGACAGCTTTAAGGCTCACACTAGTGAGACCAACAAAAATCCCTCCAGCAAATCCAGGAAAATCCAGAGTTCTGAAGACTCACGGGGGTGAGGGGGTAGGGGGGAATCTCACCTGTGGGCTCTGTCAGCTTCCTCCACTGAGGGGTAACATCTGACTTGAACATCCTTGTGGTGGCAACGCCCCCTACTTCACGCTCCTTAAAGGTGCCTGGCAGCAAGTGTTTGTGGAATGAGTCCACAAAGAGGCCTGGGGACTAAAATGACAAATTACACATCTCTTTTTGAGTTGGAGGTGGGGGAAGAATGAGAGAATTCTGCTTCCGGGATCTCTGCCCCTTGCCGCTGTTCCGTGTCTGATCCCCCATCCTCCCCTTTAAAGTATGGAAACCATTTAGTGGAGACAGATGATTTCCTAGGCCTGGTACTGGGATTACCCGGAATAAATCACTTCCTCCTCTGCCCCTGGGGGAATCTGTCTCTTGCTCGGGTTGTAATTCAAACATTCTGCCTCCACTGAGCTGAGACACGAGGATTAAGGATGGAGTGCGCCTGGGCTGATGGGAATAAGCACCAAGAGTTATGAGCAGAGAACAGACAGGATGAAGAGGTATCTGCAGTGACATAATCCCTGTCTCCAACAAGCCTGTCCCCAGGGCTCAGAGAGTATTTTCTCACTTCTCTAAACCTAGAGACTTATCTAAACCAAAATATAAAAATATCAAAAATACCACTCTACTACAGAGACTTCTGTTTACATGTAACTTTCTGGGAATCTATCTCCTGAGTGAGTGTCACTTCCCTTCTGAAAAGAGATTATTATCCCTTAGTTATTTTGTAACGAAGATCGGGACTTGTGGTTTGGATACATACAGGAGTACAAGCAGCCTCCCTTGGGAGACAACAAATGTGAAAAGAATTAAAGATTAAAAAAAAAATTATGTGTATGTGTGTGTGCCTGTGTGAATTTATGTGCACCATGTGTGTGCAGATGCCACAGAGGCTGGTGTGGTCAGGGGAGGGCTCAGATTCCCTGAGCTGCAGTCAGGTGGTTGTGAGCTGCTGTATAGGTGCTGGGAACTGAACTCGGATCCTCTGCAAGAGCAGCGTTCATTCTTAACTGCTGAGTCATCTCTCTGGCCCACAACCAACTTTTATTTCTGTAACATCAGATAGTAAATATTTTTGGCTTTGTGAGTAATAAGGTGTCTGTCATGAGTGCTCCCATCTCTGTCTGCAGAGCATTAAAGCAGCTAGAGCTATTAATGAATAAATGCATTGCAATAAATCTTCATTTATTTAAACACTGAAACCAGAAGTTAGCATAATTTTATATCATAAATGACTATTTATGATAGTCTATTTATTGTCATAATAAATAATAAATTTATTTTTTGATATTTATGATAATAAATAACTATTATCATAAATGACTATTCCTATTATTTTGTGTACACACACACACACACACACACACACACACACACACACACACACACGCCAGAGGAAGATAATTGGTGTCTTTCTCTATGCTTCTTCTTATTACCTAGAGACAGGGTCTCTCCCTGAACAGGAAGCTTACATTTCAGCTAGGCTAGCTGGCCAGGAAACTCCCAGGATCCACCCATCTCTCTGTCCTACAATCCTAGGGTTACAGGTACATGCAGCCACACCTGGCTTTTTTACAGGGGAGCTCTGGATCCAAACTCAGGTTCTCATGCTTGCACAACAGGTGTTCTTACCCACTGAGCCATCTCTCAGCCCATGAACTATTATTCTCATTTGAGTCCCCCCCTCACCTCAACCATTTTAAACATTTCAAAGCCATTCTTTGCTCTCAGATGGTACAAAAATAGGTGACAGTCTGAATTTTCCCCTAGACCATAGTCTACCAAACTTTGGTTTAGATGGTTCCATGAGGAGAGACTATAAAAGGGTAAAATTTAGTTTCTTATGTGGATAACCTTTCCCTGGTAACACTGGCATCTTAATAAGACAATAAAAGCCAAAGGAGCCGGGCGGTGGTGGCGCACGCCTTTAATCCCAGCACTTGGGAGGCAGAGCCAGGTGGATCTCTGTGAGTTCGAGGCCAGCCTGGGCTACCAAGTGAGTCCCAGGAAAGGCGCAAAGCTACACAGAGAAACCCTGTCTCAAAAAACCAAAAAAAAAAAAAAAAAAAAAAAAAAAAAAAAAGCCAAAGGAACAAATTATTAATAGAGGTCCCTCAAGATTAAGGGGGTGCTGATGAGAGACAGTTCAGTGGGTAAAGGCACCTGCCTCCAGGCCTGATGACCTGAGAACCACCTCCAGGACCAGTTCCAGCAAATTATCCTCCAACCTCCATCTACATATTGAGCACATGTACACATACACACATGCACACATGCACACATGCACACAAGCACACACAGGAGAGAGAGAGAGAAAGATGGGGTAGGGACGGTGAGAGAATCAAACAAATATTATTTTAAAACTTTTTAAAAAGGAGAGTAAGGGAAAACTATCTTGTTCAAGTCCTCCATTTACTCTCTCTCTCTCTCTGTCTCTCTCTGTCTCTCTGTCTCTCTCTCTCTCTTCCTTCCTTCCTTTCTTTTTTTCCAAGACAGAGTTTCTCTGCGTAGCTCTGGCTGTCCTGAAACTTGCTCTGTAGACCAGGCTGGCCTCGAACTCACAGAGATCCACCTGCCTCTGCCTCCCCAGTGCTGGGATAAAGGTGTGAGCCACTGTGGCCTGGCTATCACTTGGTATGTCATAAACTACCACTAACTTTTCCTTCAGGTAGGGGATGGTCCCTCTTTATCAAACTGAACAGACTTCCATTGGCTCTGACTGCATTTCAGGGACACACTGAGTCCACAGATGACAAAACACCAGCGCCTGCCCTCGGAGAGGGGCAGCTGTTACAAAGGACCATCCTGTGGCAGTCAGCTTCCTTTTGCTATGTAACAGAGAGCTGAAGATAATCACATACGTTATAAATAGCAAAGGTTCATTTGGGCTCAGAATTTTAGGGATTTTCTGTCCTTGACTGGTTAGCTCTGTTCCTTTTGGGCTTGTGGGGCAAGGTAGTAACATCATGGTGGCAGCAGATGGCAAAATAAAATCTTAGCATCAGGAAGCAAAAGAGGGAATAAGAAGGAGCCAGGGGCTCACTGAGGGCATGCTCCAATGACCTGAAGACCTCTCACGAGGCCCCACCCCCTAAGCAGTCCACGACCTCCCAATACTACCACGCTTTGACATGGGCCTTTGGAGGACACTCAAGATCCAAACAGTAGCCAGCCCTTTTCATGCAATAATGGGGTTCTTCAGTTTGCCAAACAAGCATTTCTGAAGGATGTACTCTTGGCCAGGCAAATGGGTTAGATGTTCTGCATTCCAAGGACACTGAATTCTAAACATTCTAAGGTAATTGGATTCTAAGGATGCTTAAGGTTAGGTTAGCAAGTCCCTTCTATTACTTTGCTCTGAACGTATTTGCTAACACTGAGGCACAGACAGTGTGGGTGAATGGCCCAGATGACCAAAGTGTGGTTACAATCAGAGGAGGAAGCAAAACTTCCCCCAGTACTCGGATGACATGTGCGTATCGCCATGCTTAGCTTTATTTGTTTACTTTTTCACGTGGGTTCTGGAGATCAAACTCAGGTCCTCATGCTTGAATGGCAAGCACCTTACTGAGTCACCTCCTATTTCACAATCTTTTTTTTTCAATCATTGTTTGAGATGTTCTTTTTTTTTTTTTTTTTTTTGCCAATGTACTTACTACAAAGCCATATAAGATAATTCCGCTCTGGGGTGGTGAATCGATCTGTTGCTCCCTTTAATGGCAGCCGAGGCTGAGGTCTGTGTTCCTCTGGCTCTCTGGAAATGGCGATATCCTGGCTTGCTTGCTGTTCCTGTCACAAAACACTGACCCAAAGCAGCTTGCCTGGGAAACCAATTTGGCTTTCCTTTATCGGCCATCATCAAGAGAAGCCCGGGCAGGTGCTCAAGGCAGGAACTGGAGCAGAAACCAGGGAGGAACCCCACTTTTCTGGCTCACTTCCCACCGTCTGCTCAACTTGCTTTCTTATACCACCCATGACCACTTGCCCAGGGGTGGTATTGCCCACGGTGGTGGGCTGGGCCCTCCCACATCAGCCAAAAAATCCAGCCAGTTCCCCACAGACATGCCCTCAGTGCAAGCTGATGGAGGTCACTCCTCAGCTGAGGCTCTCGCTTTCTGGGTGACTTTAATTTATCAAATGGACAAAAACCAAGCCGCACAGGCAGCGGCGGCCCTCCATGTAGGCAGCCGGGGGTGTGCACCGTCGTTAGAAGAGGTCGGGGCGGCGGTACACTCATGTAGTTATTGTCCTAAGGATTTCTAAAGTGCCTCCTCTCCCATGCTCGGGCTCTCAGTCAAGGATGTAATTGAAGCCTTAGGACAATAGAGTGTGAAAGGAAAGATGTCCCCTGGTGTCAGATAGCCTGGCCAGGCAGACCAAAAAGTACAATGCAGATACTTGGCTTTAAGTCTTGTGCTGGCTGGGGGGTGGGGGGTGGGAGGTGTTGGGGGGGCATAGCCTGCCCTATACCAGAAATACTTTGCAGGCAAAAAAAAAAAAAAAAAGGCCACAGATAGCTACGAAGCTCAAGGTTCTGCCTGAGCACAACCTGAGAACAGCCTGTTAACCCCACTGTTTACAGGCTAAAGACGTAGAAGAGGCAGAAGCTGCAGCCATACCTGGAACCATCAGGCCGCTGAGGATTTCAGCAAAGGAGCAGAGGCTACCATTATCTTCAGTCAGCATTCTAAGTGCCTCAGGTAAATGTCTAGTGTCCGAGCAGGCAGGAGAGCTGGGTTTTCGGAGAGTCATTAGGAAGTTGCAAGGAAACCTAACCCTGAAGGCAAACCCCCATCATGCCCTAGGAGAGACACCGGAGCTAGGCACTGTCTTTTGGATGCTGCAGGGGAAGGTGGCTCTTCCTCGAGTTGCTGACCGTCCAGTCACTTGGGGGTCACTCAAGCTCCTCCTGTCCCTCCTGCAGTGGGGCTGTCTGTGCTGTTCACTAACCTGGCCTTCCGGCCTGAAGGGCAGGCAGTGAAGCCCTTGTTGCCTTGTGAGTTTAGGGGGAAGATAAAAATTAGCTGCAGGGCTGACAGGCCTCTGCCCTGACGCAACCTGGTGGATCGCCCTGAAGAAATGACCATCAGTGGCATCTGTGCGGGTAAGTAGGGAAGAGGTGAGGAGCACCTTTTTCTTTGAGGTCTGAGGAGGATGATTTTGATGGCTGATGACAGCGATACAAGTTGTGACTCTGTTTCTGTGACAGCCCCGGAAAGCTTTCCATCACCGAGCCTGTTGTGTTGGGCACGCACTTAACCACGTCCAGAACTTTAGGGGGCAAGTAGGGTTATATCATTATTATCCTCCCCCACTGCAAAGTGGGGGAGATACCTAGAAAAGTCGCTTACTGAAGGACACACAGTAAGGGACAGAGGTGACTCAAATTCTGGTCTTACTTCAAGGTCTGGCTTTTTGCTTATATTCTGTGCTATCTTTTTAGGAGCATGGTTTACATTCCTTGTGGCTGCTTCCTCCCTCTGTCTCTGTTTGTTCCCTGGTAGTAAGGATCCTCCCCCAAATAAGGCCCTTGTCTGAGCCCAGTACAGCTTTTCGTCAACTCTGGGTTTAGACAAGAGATACAGGGTAGAATGGGTGGACTCAGCGGACATATGGCTTAAAAATCAAGTTTTGTTGGGCATGGAGCCGAGGAGACAAGGAAGGCAATGGAAAGAACATGGGAAGCTACAGATCTTTTTTTTTTTTTAAATTTGGTCATTTTTATAAAATTATTTTCTTTCTTGGGCCGGGTGGTGGTGGCACACGCCTTTAATCCCAGCAGAACCAGGCAGATCTCTGTGAGTTCTAGGCCAGCCTGGTCTACAGAGTGAAATCCAGGACAGGCACCAAAACTACACAGAGAAACCCTGTCTTGAAAAACCAAAAAAAAAAAAAGTCTTTCTCATTCTGCATTCAAAGTTCATGTATAGTAGATGTGAGCCTTTTCTTTTTTTTTTTTTTTTTTCTTTTTTTTAATTTTGGGCATCAAATTCAGGGCCTTGGACAAGTTAGGCAAGAACTATGTCCACATTTCCAGTCTGCAGAACTACACTTCTTAGAGGCCTCTATCCCAACCAGTTTGCAATAAGTGCTTTGTTTCTTTTATAAGACCCCAAGCTTGGCAATAAAAATTGTGATGCTCAATCTAGACCAGAGCAGGAACCACTATACAGTCAAAGAAAATGCTTAATGTCGTATCTTGGCTGTGTCCACACTTAAAAGTAACAGTTTTTCTCTTTCTATGTGTGTGAACACGTGTGTATATGTGTGTGTATGCATGCTCGTGTGTACTTCACCGCGCGCGTGTGTGTGTGTGTGTGTGTGTGTGTGTGTGTGTGTGTGTGTGTGTGTGTGTGTGTGTGCTTTGGGAATGCTCCATATTCCTTTCCCCAGGTTTGAGTTTTGGGAATCTGAATTTGGTTCCTCACAATTGTGTGGCCGAGACTTTAGCAGCTGAGCCATCTCCCCAGCCTTTCTTTCTTTCTTTCTTTCTTTCTTTCTTTCTTTCTTTCTTTCTTTCTTTCTTTCTTTCTTTCTTTCTTTCTTTCTTTCTTTCTTTTTCTTTCTTTCTTTTTCTTTCTTTCTCTCTTTCTTTCTTTCTTTCTTTCTTTCTTTCTTTCTTTCTTTTTAAGTGTATATTTTCACTTTCCACAAGTCAGATAATATTCACATTACAAAGAATCTCAAATCACTCCTAGTTGAGAGCAAAACACACACACACACACACACACACACATACACACACACAAAACCACACACACTGAGGAAGCAGAAGTAGGAGGGTGAAGAAGAGTTCACACTCATCTGCACCTACATAATCAAGTCTGAGGGCTGGCTTAGGCAGGCAGAGGCACAGACAGACCTTCAAACCCAGCATGTGGGAGGTGGAGGCAGGTAGGTCTCTGTGGACTACACTGAGAGGTCCAGGTCAGCCAGGGCTATAGAGTGAGATGCTCTTCCTCTCCCTCTCTCCCTTTCTCCCTCCCTCCCTCCCCTCTCTCTCATCTCTTCTCTCTCTCTCTCTCTCTCTCTCTCTCTCTCTCTCTCACACACACACACACACACACACACACACACACACACACGGGTTGAGATTATAGACAGATATTTCTTCCTGTACAGATTTTTCTCTGTTGATTTATAATGCTTTGTAACAAAAATAAAAAGAACAAGAGAAAAAGAAAGAAAATCAGGGAACTATAATTAAATGGTGGCTTTTACCTTCGGTGCACGTTTGGTTTATTTACCTGGCAACCCTGTATCTGTGGCAAACAACTTTATATTTGCACTAGCAAATTGCTGCCTAAAATTTGCATATCCCTTTACATATGCAATAGACATCTATTGCTGTTATACAAATTGGAATTAATTCTTCAGGTTGAGCTCTTTTTCATCCAATATCAAGTATCTGTGTACATCAGTAATGCTTTTTTTCCCCTTGGGTGGGAATCAGAACTAAAAAAACAAAGGGCAAGCTCCTGCCCCATCTCAGTAGCTCACACAAACACAGGAATGAAACGCAGTTCTCTCTTGCACACTGACCTACTTCTCATCTCTCAGGGAAGGGTGGAAAATAGATTATCTGGAGACGCCCAAAGCTGCTAACCTGTCAGGGAGGCTCTGAACTTGGCTGAGGAAACTCAAGCATAGCAAGTCAATGAATTCTCTACTATGAGACTCGGCACTGAGCAGCAGTGCTGGACCATTGGCAGCTTCCCTGGGACCCATGAACATTGATGGACATCTCAACCATTCACCTTTCTGATTCCTTCCAGAACTTCCAATGTATCTGAAAGCTAACCTCAGAGTCCCTAAGGATTCCAGGGTCTTATGTGTCCTAGGCTGGTCTTGAACTCCCTATATTGTAGACGGATTTTTCCAACTCACAAATAATGACACAGAGACCTATTATTAATTATGAAAGCTTGGCCTTAGCTTAGATTTGTTCCTAACTAGTTCTTATAACTTAACCCATATTTTTAAATCTATGTTCCTTGGTGTGGTTGATACCTCATCTCCCTGTACTGCCCATCCTGCTACCTCCATGCTGACTGGTGACTCTGCTTTTCCTTTTCCCAGAGATCTTTCTCTCTTCCCGGAAGTCCCGCCTATCCTCTCCTGCCTAGTTATTGGCCATTCAGCTTTTGATTACACCAATCACAGCAACACATCTTCACACAGGGTACAAATGTCCCACAACACAATCCAGTTGAGGATGATCTTGAGCTCATGATCTTCCTGTCTCCACCTCCAGGTGCTGTGATTACAGGAGTGTGCCACTCTATCTAGTTATATGATGCCGAAGCTTGAACCCAGGGCCTTGCACATGCTAGCCTAACACTCTACAAATGGATCCACATCCTCAAGTTTATGTAATTATTATTTTTAGTTTTCTTTTCTTTTTTGGGGGGTGGTGGTGGTGGGGGGGGTTTCAAGACAGGGTTTCTCTGTGTAATTTTGGTGCCTGTCCTGGATCTCGCTCTGTAGACCAGGCTGGCCTCGAACTCACAGAGATCCATCCGGCTCTGCCTCCCCAGTGCTGGGATTAAAGGCGTGTGCCACCACGGCCTGGCTGAGAGGAAACTTTAAGTGAGTCTGGCAGGGGATAGAAAGCCACAATAAGGACAGGACAACAACAAGACAAAACAAGGAACCCTTGGTGGGTGGAGCAAGCGGTAACACAGCACTTATGAGCTAGAAAAACTCGTGCTTCGAAGGTTTGGAATTCGAGGGTGAGTCCTGACCTGCCCATGGCCAGAGCACCTTTGAGAAAATTATATACAGCATGATCAAGAAAGCCCTTTTTACTGCTTTTCGGTAGGTAAACTCTTCCCGGAAGGGGACATGTCTGTCTTTGATGTATGCCTGCATCATTTACTCTCAACCGCTGTGTAATCAGACCTCTCTCTATGTGCATTCATCAGTGGCTTCCTCTGTCTTCCTTAGGCTCCTGGAGGGAAGAAGTCCATCTTATACTTTTTCTGCATCGTCTACATCATCTTTTTTTTTGGGGGGGGGGGGGAGCGTGTTGAGACAGGGTTTCTCTGTGTAGCCCTGGCTGTCCTCGAACTTGCTCTGTACATCAGGCTGGCCTCAAACTCACAGAGATCCACCTACCTCTGCCTCCTGAGTGCTGGGATTAAAGGTGCACACCATTATCGCCCCAGCCTATTTCTGCATCATCTTATAGTTTCCAGTCTAACATGGGGGATCCCATGGCTAAACGGGAGCAGGACTTGATTCTTTGTTGTTTAGGCCAAATTATGCAGCTTAATTCCATATATACTCCCCGTGTAATAGCAGACAACATTGGAGCCCTTTTTATGCCTACGTGAGCAGAACGAGAGATTACAGTAAGGAAGGTATGTGTGTGTGTGTTTGTGCGTGCACACACGCATGCCCTTCTCTACCACTCTCCATCTTTACTTTTATGAGACAGGCTCTGCCACTGAACCTGGAGCTCACTGATTTAGCCAGACTGGTTGGCCAGTGAGCTCCCTGGATCCTCCTGCACCCACCTCCCTAGCGCTGGGTACAGGCACACACTGCACCCTGCTTTTTACCTGAGTGCTGAGGACCCAGACACTTCATCCACTGGTCATCTCCCCTGCAGCTTCTTTACACTTACTACATTCCTGTTTCTGCTCAGACTCTTCTTCGTTCCTTTGGAATTTTTTATGAACGGGTTAGACTGACAGGAAAAGAACACAATGGTGGCCTCCACGCTGGTCATGCCAGCCATATGTTAGATTTGCCTGACTCGGGGTTCCCAGGATGTAGACCCTCCAGCTCCCAGTGGAGCCAGCCTGTTCCTCAGAACAAAACTCCTGCCTCCCCATACTGATTTCCGATTTCCACATCTAGGAAGGTCACTCTGGACTTCAGCAACAGGCTGAAAGGATTCTTGTAAGCTCAGTGTTGGGCTCACTTTGGGTAGCAATGTCCTTAGCTAGTAACTCCTTGGGGATTGTTTAACTGTGAACTATAGCTTTCATAGAGGCAGTAAGCTGGAGATGAAGCTGGTGTGGGCTGTGATCAGCACAACAAAACGAGGCTCACTGGGAGGTGGAGGGGCTCTATTACTCTATTGAAGGCACTTGGGGCTTCAATGCTTGATCTACGAATCTAAACAAAAGTTCCACTGGGAAGGTAGCATTCTAAATCAAGACTGAGTTGAAAATAAATTAGAAGCCATTGTCATGGGTTGCTCTTCAGGCAGTTCTTACCAGTCATCAGCTTTCATCTGGATCCAGTGGACCGGTGGATTACACATCCACCTTACCTTACAGCTCCTGTAGAACTGAACTGCTCCAGTGGATACCTGGGCCTACAGTGTCCCAGTTTGTTTTCCTGTTGCCGTGAAAAACACGGACCCAAAGCAGGGTCCTCTGAGGCTTACTTCAGCTTACACTTTTGAGTTATAGTCCATCACTGAGGGAAACCAAGGCAGGCCCTCAAGGGTGAAACATGTATGTAGAAACAGAGGCAGAGACCAAGGAGTGTCCGGGCTCACCATTCAGTTACATACGAGGCCCAGATCCACCTGTAACACCCACAGTGGGCTGGGCCATCCCACAATCAAGAAAATGCCCCCCAACAGACATACCCACAGGCCAGTCTAATGGAGGTAATTCCTCAATTGAGGCTCCTGCTTTCCACATTCATCACCTGGACAACAGAGCTTAGCTCTCACAAGCAGTGTTCAGAATTCTGTCTGCCTGCACTGAGCAACTGGTCTACACGCACGGACCAGAGACCCTGAATCATGTTTTCAAAAGGCCAGTGCTTTGCTGAAAAGTGAAATCTGAATGTATGTCATAGAATGAATCAATCCCTGTGTTTTCATTCTGGGCCATTTGTCTCACCGACAAATGCATTTTATCTTTCGTGGGGCACCATGGCCACACAAATGGTGGTAGCCACGGAAGTGGCACTAGTGACTCTTATTTCTTGTGTGTGTGTGCAGATGCACGGTGACAAGTGCAGGGATTTGTGGAGGCCAGGAATAAGTCTCAGCTGTCACTTTTCAGCCACTGTCCACTTTGTTTTTTTGAGACAGGACTGTTCATTGGCCTCGTACTTGCCAAGTAGGCTAGGGATGATCGGCCAGCAGTTTCCAGGGACCTGCCAGTCTTCGCCTCCCCAGTGCTGGGATTCCAAGTGTGCACCAGCGCGTCCAGCTTTTTAATTTTTTTTTTTTATATGTAGGAGTGTTTCGCCCACATGTATGTCTGTGCACCGCTTGTGTGTGTGGTACCCACAGAGGCCAAAAGATGGCACTGGATCTCATGGAGCTAGAGTTATAGATGGTTGTGAGCTGTCATGTGGGTGCTGAGAATCGAACAGGAGTCCCCTGGAAGGACAGAGTGACATCTATCTACTCCCTCCCTCCTCTTTGATGGCCCTTAAGCACTGCACTGACAATCTCCTCATCTCAGGACTTCTATTCAAGAAGAGTCATTTTAACATTTCCATAAGGGCTCAAAACAGGTGCAGGGCTGAGGAACGGACAAGGGACGGAGAGGGTGGCACTGTATACTCATTACACCATTGTGCCCTTAGTCCTGAGGAAATTCACAGCACAGAACGAGGTGAAACCACTTCCTTAAAGGATGAAGACATGTAATGGTCACATTAACCAAGCCTCACTGTGATGTGAGGAGCAGGAGCAGCCAGGTCCTCTGCTGAGCGGAAGTGAACTGGGCAAGTGGCCTTGAGGAGGCAGTGCCCAGTCTCAGCGTCTGTGTACAGGGGATCAGCCTTGGCAGGCTCCGATAAGGCCCTGACTCGACTCTTTGTTCTCTCAGGCTTGGCGGCAGATGGAAGCGAACTCTCATAAGCAGCAAGAACTAGCCTTATCCTTTGGGTCAGTGCCCATCTGTCAGACACTTGACAAAGTTGTGTTCATACTAGGAAATGCTCAATATAGCCCTGTTCATTGTATGACACACGAGATTCATGTCATCTGTTGGAGGACCGTAGCTCTGAAAACCCTCAGTGTCAGAAGCATACGTGACAGAAGGGGACCCTTCTTGTGTCGCTTGGCATCTCACATCACTTTCCAAACCCATCTATAATTCTGGAAAGGGCAGCTCCCCAAATCTACTAGGTTTTTTGTTGTTGTTGTTTGTTTTGGTTGGAGAATTCTTATCTTTTTTCCTCTATGTACATCTGATTGTGGAAAAGTACATCTATATATAGTGTTGACAAGCTAAAACAACTCTTAACACACTCAAATATTTGCTCAAGTAAAAAATATTTTCATGGAGAAAAGCAGAACAAAACCAGGCTCCCTGAAGACACACACCAGCATTTACAACAGGCAATTTTTTTTCCCTTACAGTCTCCAGGAGCAGTCAGTATAGGGGCCTTGTTCTATTCACTACCAGCTTTAAGTTCACAACGGACCTACAATGTACTTTTTTTCTCCCCCCAAAGAATCCAGAACTCTCACGTGAGTTTGTCTCAAAGATGCTTATATCCTCACCCATACCTTTCCTCTTTGGAGTTCACAGTTAACTCCAAACTACTACAGCCTTCTGCCGGCAGCCTCAGCAATGGGGTTCACAGTCTGTCTTAAATCCTCTCTACACGTCACGTGTCCCTATCAGCTTCCAGTCTGGCTCTATGTCAGAGTCCTAATCTCTTTACCCTGACTTCACAGGGTGGCCTGCCCAGAGGCTATCACACTAGGTCAGACCCAAGGCATGTGCCATGGAGAGACATGGCTGTTCTTTTTATGTTAATCTGTAAGATGTGGAAATTATTGAGTTGGCCTGATGCTTCAGAGAATTGATCTCAGGGACCCTGGAGAGGTCTGGTGTTAAGCCACACCCTTGTGATTTTACCTGCTGCTAACTGGTAGGCCATACCCACATTGTCTAGGGCTCCTCTCCTACATACATCTGTTGCTTCAACTTCCCCCAATTTTCTGTTGCTGTGACATTTGCAACGGCGTAAGAAGCCAAATTGAACTTTGGTGTCTCCAGGCCAAAGTCTGAGGTCTTGGCCATCCCTTGTGAGCTGTGGAGCTATGCATACCTGACTTGCTCTTTCACTATTTGTAAGGTGAACATAGACTATATATAGCACATAAAAAAATGCTATGCAAGGACAGTAACAGTTACCCTTATCCAGGGCAAAGTGAGGGTTCTCTTAGCTTCACAAAGGTGGCCTTAAATACCCTGGTGGTGGTCTTCTGGACGTGACAGACAAGGACAGCAGCAGTGGTATAGAACACACTTAGGTGTCTAGCCTGGGTTCCAGTCAGGTCCCCACAGCAGCACCTTGTGCTCACTTCATCTGTGTGGAATACCTCAGGGCTTTGCAGCAGCTCCTGATGGGAAGCCAGATCCAAAGGGAGAGTGCTGTGTTTGGGGGAGGACTTCCATGCCTACAGCAGAGCAGGAGCTGGGGGTGGTGGAACAGGGGAAGGCTGAGACTCACAGAACTGATTTCCTAGGGTAAGGGAACAGCTTTCTATATAGATGGGATGGCCAGATCTCCAGGCTCCTGTTTAGGTTATTTGCCATACAACCAGCACAGCTAATGCTTGTGAGCCAAAATGTTATTTGAGCATGCAATTGAGTTTTTGCTTTATACTCCACGATGTTTGCTTTTGGTGAGAACTGCCTCCAGCCCCTTTAAATCTTGCTGTCGTTCAATCAAAGCTAATGGATTCTGTTTATAATTTGTTTCTGTTTGTTGGTGTCTTCAAGAGCTAAGAAAAATTATTTTCAGTTTCTAACGCTGAGGAAATGAAGGTGTATTGAAGTGGAGAACTCACACGAATTTGAAAACAGAAAATCACAAAGCCCCACCAAAACCAAGCAGAGCCACAGATTTGGTGCTTCAACCCACCACTGGCTGCACTGAACTGTGGACCCCTCACTGTTTAAGACTTAGCTACAGTCTGAGGGGAAAATCCAGAGCTGTAATTTCACTGTAAAAGATCTCCTAGTCCACGGAGCTGTGCCAGTAACATAGAAAAGGACTTTTGGAAAGGACTTTTCCTGACCTCTGCCATGTTAACACGTAAGTCATTGCTGAGAGGGTAACCAGGGAATCTAGATGGAACATCACTGCAAGCAACCAGGCAGATCAATCACAGTCTAAAATTCAAAGTTAAAAAAAAAAAAAAGACAGGACCACCAGATTTAGAAAATGTCCTACAATGTGCATTTTATTCCATATCATTATACAATGTTTACATATAGTTATAACTCTTAAGAAAATGCCATTTCTTTACCAATTATGTATGTAGTGCCTAGATCTTTTACCCTGACATGGAAAGCTGAAAAGAGGGGCAATCCTCATTGAATGCTCTCCCTGCTGAGCTGGAAGGGCCTGCAAGTGTGTCCAGCTGGGAAGGAATGGGACTCTTAAAAGACCAGTGTGCCTTTCAGACCCTTGGCTTTAATGAACACAGGCCTAAGAAACCCACAGTCTTATCTTGCAGTCAAACTCAAAACAAAATAAATTAGTGTTGGACAGAAATCTAAATTGCGTAATATTGAACAAAAGACCCGCAGGGGTCCTTTTGTTTAAAGTAGCACCGATCCACACCTGATCGTCTCCAACATCAATCTTCTCAGTGGCTCCACCTTGGCATTCTGGCTAGAAAGCTTTCTACTCTTGTGAGGCTTCCTACCTGGCTAAGCAAACCGCATGCTGAAACGCTATGAAGTGTGGCAATGTCAACCTGGGAAATGGCACGTTTAAATGATCAGAGACCCAACGTGGGTTTGCCCTTCTGTGTGTCTTTCCCCACCCCCTGCCCTAGCTGGTTCTCTGCAGATGTTTCAGTGACAGTGGTTAAAAGTATATAAAAATGCATCGAAGGAGTTTCCTGGTAAGCAGGTGTTTAAAAACAAACTAAAACAATGATAGGGAAATGAAAGAATGTGGCCGCGGAGGCCAAGGAGGTTTTCACATGTTGTTTAGCTCCAGTAAGGTCTGGTCCAGCATCTGGTGCATACTAAGGTTTTCTTCTTTGGCATGGGCCACTTTCTCTGTGATGGGATTAGAAAATTAAGTCATGAATAGCTGCATGTCAGACTCGGCAGTGGTTTGTACATTTAGGAAGCAAACATCAATCACACACAGAAGAGAAGCAGCCCTCCCCATGCTTAAGACGTCACTCATCTCCAGACAAGGCCCTGGGTGCACCTCCACCATCGACCCACCCTGACTTCAAGTGCAGGGTGTGTTTGGTGAAGGCTCACCCACTGCGTGCTGTGGGAACAAGGGAGGGGTAAAAACCAAATACAGGTACAGCATTGTTACACAAACTCAAGTTAATACCAGCACAGGATTCTGAGTTACAGGCAGTTAAAGATCTGGTAGCTGTACGACCTCACAGAAACAAAGATGACATAAAATAGGTTTCTGACCGCTTTTTAAATGGTTTATTTCTACTGCTCACAAACGGTTATTAACACATCTCATGCACACTTCATTAGGACATTCCCTTAGTATTTTTATAGTATCCTACATATTAGCATATCACCCATCAGATTCAAACACCGTTAATCTGAACAAAGCCTACCTTTCGACCAGGGGCTTCTGATAGGAACTCCTGTTTCCAAAAGCTATTTTGCCCAAGCATAGGTACACTGAATCGCATTTCAAACACTAGACATGTCATGAAGATGTTAGGAATACAACTTTGTAATAGATATTTAAAGCAGGACTCACAGACACGTCATGAAGATGTTAGGAATACAAATTTGTAATAGATATTTAAAGCAGGACTCACAGATATGTTATGAAGATGTTAGGAATATAAATTTGTAATCGATATTTAAAGCAGGACTCAGCTATTTAGAGGAAATAGAAAAAAAGGGGTGTTTTTTTTTTTTTTTTTTTTTTTTTGGTGGGGGTAGGGGAAGGGTCCTCATTATCAGTCAGTTCAAAGTGGACCTGTTGATGCAGGAAGGGCTGAACTGGTATAAATATTTTCACATATACATAATATATCATAAAAACTTTTGGGGTTAATGAGAATCTAACTGAGACATACAGAGGAAAATGAGGCAAGGCGGGCCTTCCAACCAATGCCTTCCTTCCCTTCCCATTTCTGCAGGGAGTGACGTTTTCAACCCCATGAGTCATCGATTTCCTGAACATGGGCTCCATTCCTAGAACTCGGCCCAAGTTTTTAATCCTCATTCAGGGCCAGCTTTAGTTCGTTAGTTAGGCGGCGGTTTTGCTCGAGTTGATGGTAGAGTTGATCTGGACAGGTCAGCAAGGGTTAGCAGAAAAGAGGAGACAGAAAGAAGAGGTTAGGTAGAGTTTGCGAGAGGCGGTTAACACACTGGAAAACACAGATACGAAGGACAGCAACGGTGTGCCCTGGCCCCACGGCCCTGTGCCCTGTGCCCTGCGAGGGTGCATGGCAAAGCCTGTCGGAATGGAGAAACCCGGGATCTTGATGGAGATGTAGAGCAGAGGTAAAGAGGTGCAGGATGCGAGAAGGAACCAGCATTCCTTCTGCACCTCATTAAAACCACCCTGTGAACTGAGCTATATGCAGTTTGGGACAACAGATTTGGGGACAGAGGCCAGGCTCTGCCAACTCATGCCTTGCTAGAATTCAACAGAGATTCTGCTCAGGGTACAGAGTGGTGCTGAGCTGGTACTACCATTTCTGCCCCGTGGACAGGTTTTGAAAAGCTTCCCCTTCTCTCCCTAGACACCGGGGCACACACAAAGTCTGAACTCTCCTCCGACTTTGATAGTGTACTACCCACAGCAAACAAGTATTTATCGCCACTCCACACTGATTCAGAACTTATCTGTGTGCTTCAAGAGGATGATGACATTCATGCTGGGTGCTGACGGCATGCATAAACTAAATAAAACTGGGCCAGGAGGATGACTCAGCGGGTAAGGTACTAGCCCCAGAGCCTGATGACAAAGTTTGATCCCCAGGTTCTACACAGTGGAAGGGAAAAAACCGACTCCTAAGAGCTGTCCTCTGACTTTCAGATATACATTGTGGTATATGACTCCCCCACTCTCACGCCCCCCAAAAAACCCTCTCAAACATCTACACTTGCCCAGTGTGGTATAAGCTTTATGTGGTGCCATGTAATCCAGTCAGGTGGTAAAGCAGTCCAGCACAGGACTCAGTCTGTGCCTGACGATCCAGGGGACATCCGCTGACAAAGAGGCTGGCCCACACTAGGAAAAGTGGGGTGCCTGCGACTGCTTTGGAGGATGGTGACTCTGTGGACCAGGGCATCCTACTCGATGATGTGGAGAGCCAACAATCCTACTGCCTAGTGATCGACCACAGCACTCACCGCTGGGAAACGGAGTGGGTCTGTCAACGTTCTCACATAAATGGCAGGAGGTGGGGGAGGTTGTTATGCTCCTTCTGTTTGTTGGGTAGTATGAAGAACTACATCCAACCCATGCCCTTTCCACTTATCTAAATTTTCTGAATATTCAACACTCCAGTCAGCTGTCACCTCCTCCAGGTGAGACTTTCTGTTCTCTGTTTGGCTCCAAACACACCATGTCTACCAGTGTAGACTCACCCCATTCCTCTCTTCCTACACAGCCAGCTTAGCAGAGCACACCCAGATCAGCTCTTCTGTTACCGTGCTACTTTCCAGTGTCTCCCATCTACTGAGAAGTTGCGAAACAGAAACCCCATGACTACATCCATCGTATCATCACGGGAAACTGCCACCATGAGTGGCAGGCAGACTGTCCCATTTGCTGAGCCCAAATGTTGGGCCATCTAGACTAGAACACTGGAGAAACCCTAGGGAATCCACGGCTTACAGGGCAGTGCTCCCCATCTCAACCCACTTTGGGCCTTGTTCCTTCTAGCTGCAAGGGAGCCGGGACTGAGATAAACTGAGGGCAGAGTCAGACACATTCTCCCTCCTGTTCTGCACAGACCCCAGTTGTCTTGAGGCCTCTGGTCTCAGAGCTGGTGGTGCTGTCTGTTTGGTTCAACCGGGGCTCTTAAAAGAGTTGCCGATACAGGCTGGCCCTCGCTCAACTAGAAGACTGCTGAGCAGATCCTTGATCAACTCAGCTTGCTGTCTGTGCTCCTGACGGACATACCTAAGCTACCTGGGTGTCCATTTGTTCCTATTTCCCTCACAGTGAACACTCATAGGTGTAGAAATCTCTGGGAGAGCCAAGAAATTTGGATCCCAAGATGCATTAATGTCAGCTCGGCAGAGCTCCAAGAGTCTTGTTTCCTCTGTGGCAGAAAGCTCAGAGAAAGGGCATCACTGTTACTCTGAATTTTAAAAAGAACAAGGTTCCGAAGTCATTGAGAAGTGGGCCCAAGGAGCCTCAGGGAAAGAAAAAAAAAAAAACAAACCCAAAAACCCAAAACACTAGAAAACTGCAGAAGCCTTGGCACCCTTCTATGGAGAAACACTGCCTAGATCCTAAAATTAGTCTACCATGCCATTAACTAAATTACTTTAATTCAGACCCATGTTCTGTTTTTTGTTTTTGTTTTTTTTAAATCCTTTCTGCTCTGAAGATTTCAGAGTAAATGACTTCCTTCAGAGTTTGCCCAGATTTATTTGAGGAGAGTGGTATGCTATCCCTATTAGGCTAACAAGTACCACACATGAGACAGACGAGGGCTATTCATACTTAAAACACAAGAACGGAGCCAGGCTTATGTTAAGAGCTAAGAAGCTAGAGGTCACATTGTTTTAAAGTCCGACTTCGGCTATAAAAGTTACCAAGCTAATGTTTGTGACTGAAATCAAGCATTGTTTCTTGGGGGTGTGTCTGTCATGAATCAACTGCATGGTTCATAAACAAGGGGAGAAACTCATCTCATATAAACACACCTTCTGCAGAATATACGCTGTGCTTCAGAACACAAAAATAAACCATGACTCAAATATAATTACTATTTAGAAATCCTATAATGTGGTTTTTGTGTTCAATGTGAAGGTATCTGCGTAATGAATATATTTAATGAAAAAAGTTTCAGCTCATCTCTGCAATAGGACAATAAATAATAACCATGACTTACAACGCTAGAATCCTAGTTCTTCACGAGATGCAAACCTCCTAGCTACAGAGTACAGGATGGCTACATGGACTTCCATTACGCAGCCAGGCAGCGCCATCTCCGTATCAGCACCGAGAGGATGCCACACCCCAAAGTAAACTTTTGGCAGAGAAAACGCTGCTCAGGCCAGAATTTGGTTCCCACTATCTACTATGTGGAGGAGGTTCTGAACCCCAACTGTCAGAACCATCACAATTCCTAAAACCATAGATACCTGGGCCTCACGCCAGTACCTGAAAACCAGGTATTCTTTTTAAAAGTTGCACAAGGAACTACCACTTTAAAAACTCCTGATGTCAGTATATAGTGTTCAGAAAAAAAAAAAATGTTCCCTTAGATCCATGAAGCAGAACCGTTGTTTTATTCAGTGTTGAGATGAAACGCCAATAAATAAGGAGTAAAAGAAGAGCGAACAGGAATAGCTTACAGTGTTTATTTTACACTGGGTGAATAGCTCCTGTACAATAGAAAGCACACTATGTGCCTGGCCCTAAGGTGGGCGCTAATGGAAACCCGGGTCAGCTGGAGAACAGACAGACGCAGAGCTCAGAGAGGTGGGACATCCAGCTTGATGAAGGACTCTTGGGAGGAGTGAAGCAAAGAAACTTATCTGTGTGAAAGAAAAGGTAAGAGAAAGAGGAAAAGTGGAGCAATGGAAAAGGAAGAGGAAAACCACACGGATGACAGGAGCAGTTGAAATGCAAGCAAGTATCAGGCATGTAAAACCCACTGCCAGCTGCCCCTGGGGGAGGTCATCCTTGGCAACCACTGTCTGAACCCAAGGCGGTCATGGGCCAACCTCAAGGAAGATCTTCAAAACTTTACTTTAAAAACAGAACTTACACTAAACTTGGCTTTGGGGACATTTCATCACACTCAAGAGTTCACCCCCCGGGGGGCGGGGCATCACATTTTAGCACTGGTGGATTGGTGGCTACAGATGACCTGATTCCACTCTTCATTTACTAATGGTGGAGAAGAGGCATGCCCATGTTTCCATGGTGACAGTCAGGTCTCTAAAGGATATTCTGGAACCTCCAAGGCAGCAGGCACAGGTCATGCTCCTGAAGCTACTATATTTCTGAATGGTTAAAGAAAGGCCACTCCCAGCTTTGATGGAACACAGCGGTATTAGAATGAAGAGCCCACTGTGAAACACTACAGGGGTTAGAATTGCAAGGGGCACAAGTGTGGTTAGTAATATGTAAATTAGCTGTGTATGTCTGAGGGTCCTCAAACAAGGCCGACTATTACTCACATGAGTAAAATATGGACCATTAACTTCCAAACTCATGTTGTATAAATGTTTTATTTCTTGCTTCTCTGATGTCAGTTGTGGCAAGCATTTACTGTGGGGTATTTTAATTCCATTCAATATAATAAACACAACAAATAAAAGACTTGGTTCCTCGGTAGACCATTCATGTTTGCTCTGGAATTCTCTTTTTCTCTCTCTCTCTTTTTAAAAGACAGGGTCTCACTATACAGGCCTGGTTGGCCTGGAACTTGCTATAGACCAGGCTGGGCTCAAACTCAGAGATATACCTGCCTCTTCCTCCCACATACTGAGATAAAAGCCATGCACCACCATGCCTGGCCGTGCTCCGGAATTCACTACAGGAAGGGATATGTACCGGGTCATGACCATTTCCTTTTCCTCAGGTTTTCAATTCTCTGATACTTTAAACTTAACAGTGTGAATTGAAAATGACCATATTGTCCTTCCCCGAATCTCAGGAAACAACCTGGTGTTTCTTCCTAACTTCCTGTACCACTGCATCACAGCATTCTCGTTATATTTGAGTCTGGTTTAAGGTTTTAGAAGGATAGTACTCAGGGCCATTCAGAGTCTAGTTCATCTCTTGGCAGAAAGAGGCCAGATTTGCATTTATGAAATAAAAGGATTCTGAAATGGTTTGCATGGACTGAATCCACTTGGCTTTTGTTAGTACAATGTGAAAAAGACCATGGCTATCCTAGGCTATGCAACCAAAGATGCCAAAATGGAGAGCACAGATTGAGAAGGGAGCCGTGGTGAGTTCATCACACAAGCGTGAGAGTGAGGGTGCAAGCAGGCAGGGTGCATGAACATTTACATGGAAGTCATATCGTTGAGAGCGTGGTCCAGCTCCTCGCTGATGGCTTTGTACTTCAGTTTCTGAGCATACAGCTCATCTAGGAGCAGGAAGTGGAAGGCAGAGGTGCAAGGGCATGGAGAATGGTCAAGAGATGGAGGGTGAGCAAGGGTGGCGAGGACGCCATCCCGACACGCCAGCAAGGAAAGGCAATGCATGGAGGGGTTGGTGCCGCAGCAGATGGCCAATGCAGGAGGCGTGCGATTGGTTTTTAAAGAAATTGAAACAAAAACAAAGAGAACAAAAACCCATTAGAAAATGAAATGAGAAAGACCCAATATGAAAAACACAACACCGAGGGTAGGTAACACCAATGAACCCGTTAAATCCTAAAGACACCCACAGAAGACTGTTTCCCCTGGTGGGTAATGGAACATCTGTCTTTTCACAGAGCTGTCTATTTACACTGGCGTAGTCAGCCACCTGCAGCTATAAGCTATGGGAGGGGGGTACACAGGCGGGGGGGGGGGGGGGGGGGCGGAGCTATCCAAAGGCTTCAAGTTCAATTTCCAATGACAGTCTGCAATGCTACCTTCAAACCGCTCACTCACTTCCCGCCCAAGCCAGACCATGGGATATTGATTTTTTGGTGACACTTAAATTATTCCCATGGTTCGTTCTCTCTCTCTCTCTCTCTCTCTCTCTCTCTCTCTCTCTCTCTCTCTCACTGCCTGTTGCTAGTAACAGAAGTCTGAAAAGCAAAGGCAGCCACAGTTAGGGGGGCTTGTCTGTGGTTTAATTTTGGCAATGGTGGTGGGTCTGAGCCTTGCCATATTCCTAGCAGGCTTGCACCCACACTCAATTCTCTCTTCCTCTGCTATCTTTCTTTTTGTTGTTGTTATTTGTTTGCTTGTTTACTTTTCTATTTCTTTTCCAGCAGGGTCTCATTAGCTGGCTTGGGATTCGCTATATAGCCCAGGCTGGTCTCAAACTCACCTGCCTTTGCCTCCTGAGCATTGGGATCAAAGGTGAGTATTACCAGGCCTGGCTGCTATCTTGATAATTAACTGCACCACCACCCTCCAGTCCCTCCTTCAACCCCTTCTGCCTGTGATGTATGGTATTTTTTTGTTTTTGCTTTTAAAAGTGCTTAAGTATAACCTTGAGACTCGGTGCTCTATTGATCTCTGCCCTCTGTCCTTTCAGGATATAGAATATTTTGCCAATGAATGGCTTAAAAAAAAAAAAGAAAACAAAACCAAGCCCTTCTTCTGGGCATACTTGGAAGATGGGTGTGTCTAAAACAAATCCACATTGTTCTGACAATTAGGAAATACCACTAGAGACAAAGAATATACCAGAGACACATTCATCTATAATTACTTCACTCAGTGAAAAATAGCTCAGACCCACTTCTCAAGTCCAAGAAGCTGGATGTAAGCTGTCTGGTGGCTGGCTAGTCACCCCGAGAGTTTCAGTGTCACAGGTGAAAACCCCAGAGGAGAGCCAGACAGGAAGTGCGAGAGCAAAATGGAGCGCCAGGGTGGAAGCCCTCGGATCCGAGGACTGCTTATCAAGACGGTTGTTCAACAAGGACTGAATTTAAAATGTTAAAGACCTTACCTTCTAAGTCATCGATGCTTTTCTCCAATTTAGTGACTGATCTCTCTGCAAACTCAGCCCGGGTCTCAGCCTGTAATGATTTAATTCATTTGAGTCAAGGTCAGGGAGATTCAGACCAGTAGCTACAGATAGAGGGGAAACCAGACACAGACGGACCTCAAGTGTCTATCTCCTGGGAAATGTCAGGTTCAGTCCCTACTGTGAGCTATGGCAGCTAGCGAACACTGGACATGAACTCCAAGAAAACCTCCGAACATGCCTGCTTTGGACCATCCGTCTCCAAACGACGGTGCCTTGACCCACTCCACAGAACCTTAATCACAATCCAGTCAGTTTCCTCCAGGCTCTCAACATTACCTCCTTCAGCTTGTCAGAAAGAACCTTGATCTCCTCCTCATATTTGTCCTCCTTCTGCGAGTACTGTAATTAGAAAGAGCGTTCCAGATGTCAGGCTGCAGCTCTCACACTCACGCCTTCTCACACAAGGAGCGTGCCAGCCCAACCAACAGATGTTGGGGATCTCCTAGCAGGTAACAGAACCTCAGGTATCACATGGCACACTACAATACATTCTCTGCTCTCTTGCCTATTGCTTTACATGGGATAAGAGTGAGATAACTTATCCACTTGGCACTTTGTGTCAATTAAATTGATGATTTACCCAACATAAGACACATTCTCTGTTAATCTTCTTTAAAACAAAACAAAACAAACAAAAGCAAACAAACAAACAAATCCTACTATCTAATAACCATTAGGAAATCATCTCAAAAATATCGTCCCTTGCTAAAATGCCTCCTGTGCGGTTATTTTCACCAGCCGGGCTTCTTTGGAGCAGCTCGTACAAAGGTGTCTCCCCACTCCCTGCTGCTGGCCTACCTTCTCAGCCTGAGCCTCCAGTGACTTCAAGTTGTTCGTCACCGTTTTCAACTCTTCTTCAAGCTCGGCACATTTGCTAAGGTTTTCGATCAGAAGCAGAAAGGGTGGGAGACAAGCCCAAGGAGCGAGGAGAGAAAAAAAGGAGAGGGATGGGAAACAAATGAAAACCGAGTCCTAGAGATGGCGGGGGGGGGCTGCCTTAAGTAGCCAAAGCACGAGGCACGAAGCTCGGTTTTGCCATGGGCTCTGCCTTCCACTGCAACAGCGGAGGGACAGAGGGACAAAAGCCAGCATGTCCGTCCGAGTTGTGACCATTTGGCTTCTTATTGGCCGCCCCTCAGAGTATTTATGAGGGGAAAAACAAAGAGCATAAAGGACCAAGAGAAAGCACTTGAAGCAAGATATAAACAGCAGAGGGTGTAGTGAAGGTACAGTCATTACACCAAACCAACCAGTAGCCATTGGAAGCTCAAAGCTGCCTGGGATGCAGTTAAACCTAAAAACCACACGTGAGCCATCAGTACCTTATCCTCGGCAGCCATTAATGCTTTCAAGGTCTGATCCATTATTCTTAATTGTTCCTCCAGCTGTCGAACTTGGCTGTTAGTGGACACAGGAAATGCACAAGGCCATTCACAAAATCAGTGCAGGTAAGGCATGCAGTGCCACACGCATTCACAGACACCCCACATGGTTCCTCCGTGTTCCACGCTCGTGGCTCATCCACAGGACTTTGAGCACACGAGGAACCCGGAACCGAGGTGGATAAATGTGCAGCTGCCAGAAGGTCATGCTGTTTTTAGTCACTGCTCTGCAGCATCCCCACATGGGGTGGCCATGAGCCCGCTTACCCTTCCGAGAGCTCAGCCCGCTCCTCTGCACGTTCCAGGTCACTTTCAATGATGACCAGCTTACGGGCCACCTACAGCAGGGCAAACAGCACATACACACACACTGTGGTCTTATGTACTTTGTGGAGGGGGTGGTTATAGGGTAGATTACATCCACTGACCCTAGGGATTCTTCTCTACAAATGGAATGCTCATCTTTCTGCAGACTAGAGACAAAGAACTCTCACTCAGCAGAGGCTGAGGCCCCCGCTCAGAGACCAGAATGGTTAGCTCTCCCCAGGTGGAGTCTAGATAATTACATGGCACCCAGAGCAATTCTCGGAATGAGAGAAATATGAAATCTGCAATCTTAAAAATAGCAGGATGATGAGACATAAGGAGGCATTTTAGACTGCAAAGGAAGGGGCTGCCGAGAGAGCATCAAAAATAAACCCAAGGGCTCCACCGCACAGAGATCTGCGCAGAAGGCGAGAGCCAGTGAGGTGACGGCTGCAAGGTCAAATCTGCAGCCAGAAACGCCACCCCAGAGAAAGGGTTCCTCCGAGGCAGCTCAACACCATGGGGCAGCTTCAGCCATGATGAAATCCAGAAAGAAAAACTGGAACCTACAGTCACTCTGGCTGTCATCATCACATGTCATTTCATAGGGACAATCACCAGAGACGACTTCACTGCAGACAGAGCCTGTGCTAACAAACGATTTTTACTACCTCGGAGAAGCCTCTATGAATCTCCCAAGCAGCTCTGTCTGTGGTCTGTGTTCTCTACAATGTCTGAACTGAAACATCTGAACCATGACAACAGGCCAGCTTCTTTCCTAAGGACCCAGCTCTCCCCTTCTTCTTCTTCTTTTTTTCCTCCCCGGAGCTGAGGACCGAACCCAGGGCCTTGCACTTGCTAGGCAAGCACTCTACCACTGAGCTAAATTCCCAACCCCCCAGCTCTCCCTTTTCCTGGCTAAAGATGTTTTTGTCCCAGCTTTCAGGGTGTGGGGAAGTGCTGATCTCCCCTCCTGGTGCAGATGACTGGCTGGCTTCATCACGGGAAGAACCAGTTTCTGCAGGTAAAGGAATCCTGCCTCTCAGAACCACCCACTTCTATCCGGGAAGCTGACTCTTACTCCCAGGGATCCAGACAGCATCCCGCTCCCCTGAGGTCACGGCTCTGAGTCTGTAAGGCTCTGGGCCCCAGAAACTGACCTCTTCATACTTGCGGTCAGCATCTTCAGCAATGTGCTTGGCCTCTTTCAGCTGGATCTCCTGAATTTCCATCTTCTCTTCATCCTTTTGGGCTCGGCTTTCAATGACTTTCATGCCTCTGGAAAGACAGACAAGCAGGAAGACCCACGATGGAGAGATGACTACTGCCACCGTGGAATATGAGGCTCTATGCACACGGCCAGCCAAAATTGAACAGAGAGCCGTTTATTTTCCCAAGCACGAAGCAAAACTTTCCAGGAAAGACACATATTTCTCTCTTCTCATTGTGAATGAGATCTTCGGGTGCACTTTGGGGTACTGGTGAAACTTCTAAGTCACCTATTCATAAATGGAAGGTGCTATGTCAGGATCCTAGTTGACTCTGGGCAGCATGGAAACAAGGGAAGCCACTAGGCTTTATTTGTTAAATGTAGATATTCTTCCCCTTCTCCCTTTTCCTGAGGGAAGTCTCAGACTAAAAATGGATGCATAGCCAGGTATGGTGGTGCACGCCTTTAATTCCTGCACTCAGGAGGCAGAGGCTGGTGGAACTCTGAGTTAGAGGCCACCCTTGTCTACACAGAGAGTTCCAGGACAGCCAGGGCTACGCAGAGAAACCCTGTCTAGGGGGTGGAAGAAAGAAAGAAAGAAAGAAAGAGAGAGAGAGAGAGAGAGAGAGAGAGAGAGAGAGAGAGAGAGAGAGAGAAAGAAAGAAAGAAAGAAAAGGAAGGAAGGAAGGAAGAAAGAAAATGGATGAATAGGTGTTGGGAGGTAAGACTGACACTGGATGTTATAACATGGTGGTATAGTTCAGAAAATGTTAACTGATCTAGATTTTACAGATTTATGGCATAAGCAAACCATAAATGGGTTTCACTTAGAAAAAAATTAAGCAAGTTTAAGTAAAGCATTGTTTTTTAAAAGGCATTGATTTTTATTTGATGTCTATGAGTGTTTATCTACATGTTTGTATATGCACTATGTATGTGCAGTACCCTCAGATGCCAGAAGAGGATGTAAAAATAAATGAGTTCTATATCCCTTTTCCTCCAGTCTTGTACTGCCAGATTGCCTTTAAAGTTCAGTACCAGGAAGAAGTTATGCACAAGACTACTCTTGGCTAACAAAGAAAAACTAAGTGGTGGTAAATAACAAGCTGAAAACTTTAGCTGACTAGCTTTCTTAGCCCTAAAGTCTGCAGGGACTCTTTATACCTGGTGCCAGACGGCAGGGGCTCACTTCAAAGTAGTGGTGGAGAAACAGACCTTCACCTGCCCACTTTCCAGCTGGGGTAAGGCATACCTGCCCTGTTCTGAGCTCACACTGCTATGCCATTCTTCAACCAATAGAATACTCTACTCTTATGAAGTATCTCCACACTTTGTGGCTTGTACAGCAAGAGTACAGATTTTAAAAGCCTTTCAGAATGCACGAGGTTAGCTCATATGGTGTGATGGTTAAAACAGATTGTTAACTTAACAGGATCTAGAATCATCTAGTAGACAAACCTCTGGGCACACCTGTGAGGGAGTTCTTAGATGGGGCTAGTGAGGGTTGGGAGACCCACAGGCAAGAGTCCCTGACTAAATAAAAAGGAGAAAGCTAGTCGAGCACAGCATTCATTGCTATCTGATTCCAGACTGTGGACCCAACGTGTGACCAACTGCCTCATGTTCCTGTCACCATAACTTCCCTACCAGGACGGGTGGTATCCCTTTGAACCACAAACCAAAACAAACTCTTCCTTTCTTAAGTTGCTTCTTGTCAGGTCTTCCATCACACTAACAAGAAAGAAATTCATAAAGCTGGCCTGTGTGAACCATGGTCCCCTTTACTATGACAAGGCTGGCTCTTTACATATAAGTCAGGTTACAGCAGGAGTAGGTGCAAAACATAATTGCGCCTGTGTCTGTGTGTACATATGTATTAAATCCAAAACATTTCACTTACGCAGAGCCTACAGATAATATCTGCTTTACCTATGCTTTCTCTCCTACCTGTTTGGCTACCACAGTTCCTTTCCCTAGGTCTGAGACTGTTTGGTATATATATTATTTTATTTGTTTTTTTGTTTGTTTGTTTGTTTTTGTTTTTGTTTTTCGAGACAGGGTTTCTCTGTGTAGCTTTGCGCCTTTCCTGGAACTCGCTTTGTAGACCAGGCTGGCCTCGAACTCACAGAGATCTGCCTGCCTCTGCCTCCCGAGTGCTGGGATTAAAGGCGTGCGCCACCACCGCCAAGCAATTTTATTTGTTTTTATGTATTTGGTATTTTGCTTGCAGGAATGTCTGTGCATCATATGCATGCCTGGTTGCCTGCAGAGGCCAGAAGAGGGCATCAGACACTCTAGGCAAGGGTTACAGAAAGTTGTTAACTGCCATGTGGGTGCTGGGACTGAGACCAGGGTCCTCAAAAGAGCAGCCAGTGCTCTTAAGTGCTAAGCCATCTCTCCTTCTGTGTGTGTGTGTGTGTGTGTGTGCGCACAAGCACAGTGCACACGCACACACAGGAGCTGGATGGTGTAGTCTCACCTCTCACTCTCGTCTGCGGCCTTCTCAGCCTCCTCCAGCTTCTGCAGGGCTGTGGCCAGACGCTCCTGAGCTCGATCCAACTCCTCCTCTACCAGCTGGATGCGTCTGTTCAGAGAAGCTACATCAGCTTCAGCCTAGGCAGAGAGGGAGACACTTCAGAGCTGGGAGGAAGTGAGGGTGGTACCTTCAGAAACTGGCCAGGACTAAAGTGCTGGCTCCAGACAGGAAGTCTGGGGCCTGATGTGAGCTATCTTCCAGGGAATTGCAAGCCCCGACCAGCTCAAGTCCTCCACACAGGAGCATCATGCTTGGAAGCACACAAATCTAGAAACAACTCTCAGCAGAGAGAGGGCCATCAGCAACTCGCAGGCTCGCGGGATTGCAGGGCTCTGTCCTGCTCCAGCGCCCAGTGCCTTGCCTTTCACCTGTTGGTTGAAGGAAAGCGTCCTCACAGCTGAGGGCAGGCTCAGCCACAGAGTCCCTAGCAGTTATGATCAGAAGTCGGGATGCCATGTTTCATCCAGCTATCCTTTCTCTGACAAGACTTCTCAAAGGAGCTTTATAATGAAACTGAATGTTTTAAAATCCAGTGGTTTTAAAAACACATACCAGGAAAATTAAAAAAACAAAACCCCAAAACCAAAACAACAAAAACCATACCAATGGAGATCTAATGACATCTAGAAACTTCCCCTCTGCCCCACCTTTTCAGTAACCTCTTAGGAAGAACTGGTCTCACTGGAACAGGGCCAAGATAAATTTCCCAAGGGTTTTTTTTTTTTACCTAAGCTTACTGGAATTTCTTAAAAGTCAAGGTTGCTACAAGAAAAGTTTCACAGGCCTAAGGAGAAAAGCAACGTAGATACTGTTTTTATTTGGAACTTAGCTTTGAATTAAAGATTTTCTTTCTTGGGCGGGCAATGACTGCTTCCTGTCGTAAGAACTTTTGCTCTGAGCCTGGGAATACTTGCCTCACTGTGATAGGAGCTGATCCTAGACTATTTACCCGATAGAGAAGGTGGAACTTGCTAACTAGGTAGCAATTATTAATCCTCATCCATTTTGAACCTGTGTTCATCAAAGGCTGATGAGTCCTTAGGATATTCAGGAGCCAGTTTTCTAACAATCACAATACACACTTGAGAGCCCAGGCTCCTAGCTTTCCACGTATTGGTCTTTAAGTCCAAGGCATCTGCTCTCCACAGACCCGGGCTCCATGTCTACTGAACTGAGTAAGTAAAAGCACCCTAATTTAAACAACGGCAGCTTTCAAAGCTCATGAGGAAACTGGAAAAGTATGTGTAGTTAGAGAGAGGCGGGGATCATGGCCTTGCCTTGAGTCACAGGAAATGAGACCATTTAATTCCGTGCAGGTTTTATCTGGAGAATGGCAGTGAACAGTGCATCTCCCACCACCATGAATGACTGCTGACTTTTTTTTTTTTTTAAATATATAAACACTTTAGACTCACTTATCTCAAAGAAAAAAAAAAAAACTACTATGTAGTAACCGGCTGCCAGAGGCAGGAAGCAGGGCCAGCCAGTGTGAAATGAATGGGGGGAACAGTTACAACTGAACCATCCCACAAGGTCAATCCTTATCAAAGAAGAGGCTGGAACTGAGCCAAGCTGGGAATGTCCTGAATGACCGAGTTTTTCCTTGAAGAGTAAGGGGATTGGAATAACCCATTTCTTAACGACAGAGAACTGCCTTTGAAAGACTGTTCCTTTATTTTTTTATTTTAATTTTTTATTTTATGTGTTATTAGTGTTTTGCCTACATGTGTGCATATGTACCACATGTGAGCTTGCAGTGCCCATGGAGGTCAGTTCCAGGTGCCCTGGAATTGAAGTCAGGCATTATAGATGGTTGTGAGCTGCCATGTGGGTACTGGGATCAGAACCCAGGTTCTCCACAAGAGCAGCAAATGCTTTCAATCTCCGAGCCATCTCCCTCAGCCTCTATAATTGGAAATATATACATATTGAGGCTATAGTTTTGGGTCAGGTTAAATTTCTTCATCTTGCAAGTATTACATTTCTAGGAAAAATTCTATTCCTTTTACAAAGAGGAAGGTGGGCGTGGAGACAGAAAACAAAAACAGAAACAGAAAATCGACTGGGATTAGTGGTTTCGGGCAGCTCCCCCTCTTCTTTCTTTTCTGACACCAGAGTGGAAGTTTCTGGGCTACCTCCTAGTACCCAGTGCCCCAAGTAAGTCTAACATATATGGACAGATCCTGACCAGCATTAGTTACTACAAGAAAATCAGCCATTAGACAAGTCATGTAAATCATTTTTTAAAAGGCCAAGAAATGCTGGTATGGATTGCTCTAGAATGCCTAGGTCATGTTCAAAAGTACCCTTCTTATTATAATGCTATATAATGAAATCATTATTATTTAATATAAGAACAAATACCCTCGCTATACCAGCTGTTGGTGAGTCAGAGAAGTGTGGGCAGGATTTTAAAAACACTTCTGCAGCATCCAATTCTAAGTTCCCTACACTGGAAGCAAACCTCGAGGACCCTACTCACTCACAGGATGACTGCTGATGTGTAGAGGTGGGAATGAACTGGGGCAGGTAGAGCACCAGAGAAGGCCATGACACCCCACATTCACTCTAGCCTCTCTGCACACAAGGGCCCACCACATTAGGTCACTTCCTTCTCTCTGCCCCCACCCCCTCTATACACTCTTCCCGCTGCTATTGATACCGCTCAGCTGAACGCTGCTTTGTAAACGTCCCTCACACCCTTCCCCCAGCACGTTTTTTTTAAGAACTCCAAACTCCCTGACATCCAGGTTATTTATTGTCCTCCAACAAGACCAGCCAAGGGTCAACACAGAGTGCCTAGGCAGTGGCCGGGCTTAAGGACTGGTTCCTTTGGGCCCGTTTTGGTAGAGGCAACTGGCACACGGCAGTGTTTGGGGACCACATCTGGAAGAGGCACTTGAAGTGTACCTAACAAAGCCCCATTGTTTGAACTGGAGTAGAACCTGGGCATCACACAGGGGCCACCACTAGCTGCATCCAGGACCCCACAGGGAGATGCACCCCACTGGGAGATGATGCACCCCACTGGGACATACATAATAGAAACAAAGACTCCCAGGTCCCATGCCTACAGATTAGGACAGCGAGAAGGGGCTGGGACCACGATGTAAATGGCAAGCCCTTCTCCTCTTCCATCGCCGCCCAAAGAAGCTGGGAAGTCATGCAGGAGCTGCCCAGCAAGCTGTCTACAAAGACCAAGAGAAGGCCCTCTGAAGTAGAGTGCTAAGGCAAGCTCGGGAGTACCCCGTCAGTGCAATGCGAGGCAGGACTGGAACCCAAGCCAAAGCTTTGGATTCTCAAATGTGAGATTAAGGACCCTTTGGGATTGGTGGTTCTCACCCCTGGAGTCTTGCTCTCTTAGACACCAGAGTGGAAGGTTCTCTATCATCCCCGGACCTGCAGCGCCCCGAGTGATTTAAGAGATTGTCTGGACAGATCCTGGTTAACATCAGCAAGGCACCTCAATTCTTTTCTGAAGGCAGAATGTCCCAGTGGGTAACCAGAGGCTCACCCAAGGACACTGCTCTCTAACTCTCAAGGATGGGAACTTGAGATTAGTGCCTGGGATTCACTAACAGACCACCTTCCTGAGGGGTGGGGGTGGGGGACCCTGTTCTGGCTCCATGGGCTTCCTTCTGCTGGTCTAATAGTTTTGAAGATCTCCTCAGAATCCAAGACAAGTTTAATTTCCTAATAAAAAAGTCCCATCTCTTATTCTCTTCCCATTTTGAGACTCTGGTGTCCAGGCTGACTGGTGATGCTCCTGCCTCAGTCATCTCAAGGGCAGAGATTACATGCATGAGTTACCCCGATTTATTATGTTCTGTGTTTCATAGGGCCACACCTGTCACCTTTACCAGCTTTTGTTTCCGGTTTGGGTTTTCCCTCAGAGTTGAGGCTTTTCTAGATATTTCCTGAGGGCCTTGGGATCACAGAACCCAGGTCATCTTAAGTATCTGTTGCTGTCTGTCAGAATGAGCCTACTGCCCTGTGCCTATCTGTTAAAAGTGGACAGAAATAATAAGGCATTTGGGGGGGGGTCGAGACCCCAGATGCAATTATTCCTAGGTATGTAAATCACTCTTAGTGCACTGAATTAGGTTTCTTCTAACAGTGGACCCATATATCAACACTGTCAGCAAAGCCTTTCCAGTTGTGTTGCTAGTTTCTTTTATTTCAAAAGTACTACTGGATCCCAACATGTAATAAGTTACTAAAAAAGGAACTGTTGTATTGGGGAGATTATGAGCCCTGGTTAAACCACCACCCAGTGCTCACACATGTGAGATCCTTAGTGCTCTACATGCTCCCTGCCCCCGGAAGCACTATCTCCCACCAAGGAAGTTCTGCAAGCTCACCATTCCGACCCTTTCGCCCTGCCCCCAAACAAGGAAGTGGCTACCTTCAGAAAAACACAGGCACACACCATTGCCCTATCCAACAAGGTAATATGTAGAAATCAAGTGTTTCCACTCCGACCCAGCAAAATGTGATTCCAAACCAGACTTGAATAAAGCCTAAGATTTACATGAAATTCACATGTTTTAGCCAATACAGAAAGAAGAAAATCTTTTACTCTGAAAGCCAATGCTCTAGACTATATTTCCAAAGTCCTGACTGAATCTGAGCGGAGCCTGGAATGATCAAAGGTCAGATCTTTTATTTCATGTAAACTGTAGTTACAGAGAGGGATTCACCCAGCTTGCTGTGTGAGACCAAAGTGACTAGGGCCAAGCTAGACTTCTGCCCTTATATGGTCAAGAAAGGGGGAAAAAAACACAAGGACCACATTAGGGGCACTCCCATGGATAGCAGATAAACACAACCTCTTCTATCTGGGCCAAAGCCTGTAATTTGTGAGGCATGTTTGTATAGCAAGAGAGGAGAGAGTGAGGTACTGAGGTGCCTTGCTGTGACTGCACGGGGTGGGGTGGGGTGGGGTGGGGGAGCCCCGAGTATTGTCAGTCACAGCCACTCTGGAAGTGCCAGGGCAAGCCTAGAGCACACTCAGTTTCCTGGTTCCAGAAGGAGCTGCCCATGCTGAAGAGCCAGGAAAGGGCTGGGGACTTCTGGAAATCGGTTATTTCCCATGATTAATAAAGTTATCCATTAGGAACCTGCCCGCCCTTCTAAGTCTCCTCATCTGCTAGGTTCTGCCCAGAAAGCTGGAGAAAGAAGTGCCCTTTTTTTTTTTTTTTCTACTTTAAACACACATCTCGACGGCCCACAAAACCCTTAAGACACAAGACCTAGAGTCAAGCATTACATCAAGAAAGGTCATTTCATTCCGGGATTCTGAAGGGCCCACACACCTTGGGAAAACAAACAGGGAGTGGGTGATATCTGCTTCTTCCAGGGCACACACCAGTTTAAGAGGGCCCATTAAGTCTCTGCCTGACTCTCGGAGCACCTGAACCCGGGCCAACGCCACACTGAAATATGTTCTGCAGCGGCTCATGGCTTTGTCACCAAACCTTAACCTCGGCTGCCAAGAGAAACTGTGACTGCTAGCTTAACTCACAGCCTAAGTTACGCCTAATAACTGCTTAACTTAGCTCCATCCGTATGTAAGTTCCAGTGTAAGAGTCAGGTGTAGTCAGCAATTTGCAATTGTCTCACCCGTTGCTCACACTCAGTCTCTACTGGGAATCCTGACCAATCACCCTGCTAGAGGATTCCTGAAAAAACGATTTTAAAATTTCTTTACGAAGGATTTTGAGCTGCTCAAATAAAGGCATTACGTTTTGAAAAGAATGAAAGCTCTGTCCTTAGCGAACTAGCCTGGGGAGGCTGTCACAAAAACAAACAAACAAAACAAAAATGTGCAAAATAGCAGGTGTGTCTTTTGTGTGCACCACCAGTCGGGGCCAGGAGTCCAGTAAGGCTCCATCGCCACAGTCCTTCAACCTGCCCGATTCCCTTCCTAAAACTGAGAAAAAGAATTGTTGATTGAAAGCATTAAGTGGGGGAATTTTATGGTTAATGAAGTGAGCAGGGCCATTTTTAGGAGCGCCTGCCAAGCAATTACGGTCAAGAATGCTAGGCAGGGTGGTGCTGGACACCGTGAATCAAGGCTAGTTTAAGCAGTACTACGTTCATCTGCGGAGCCGCGCTGTGATCTCTACATCTCTACTGACCACGTTTGACTCACAGGCAACCAAAGCACCAACAGTTGTCCCCAGCTAGAGAGGAGATGGCCAAGATTCAAATCCTGGCAAACTGGGACCAGTGCTCTGCCTCACTAGTTTTTTAGCTCACTAGTTCTCAGTGGTTAGCCAGGCACCGATCAGAATTCCTACATCACCAGCCACCTTGAGACCTCTACAGTGGGACTTCCGCTAACTAGTCCTATCAAGCAAATACTGCAAGTTATCTTTTGTCTACTATTTTTTTTAAATCTTCATCTGCATTTTTATCTTAAACTTCCTCTAGTTGGGCCTTCCTCTGAGGAAGACTCCCTTGGTTCTCTGTATTTTATACAAAACATGTTGTGGAGTTTCTACAAGACGCCATGCAACCATTACAAACTCTTGGCCAGGAGGGATGACTCAATTCAGAATAGTCCTGTGTATATTAAGCACAGCTGGACACCATATTATTGTTTGTCATAAAATTCCCAAGGTGTTTGAGTACCTTGATTTAAAACACAGGCGTGTAAGCGTGTATACACACACACACACACACACACACACACAGGACCGATAAATATCTAATACCTAAACTCCCTTTGGAACCCCGTTTCTGTTGATGGATACATTTCCTTAGGAAGAAAGGAAGCCAGGTACTACATTAGACAAGGAGGAGGGAAGGCCGGCAAAAGGTATAACCAGTAACTGTTTACATCTGGCCAACTTTTCCAAAACTCGTAACAAAGGGATATCTGTTGTAGAGGGACACCCAAGTAGGGAGATGGGAGGGCTAAGAAACCTAAAGCTATAGTTTGCAAGCTATGAAGCTAGCTCAGAACCTGGTACTGTCGATGTCTTTAACCTCCATAGAGAAACAGCCTCTAGGAACGACAGGATCAACAGAGACAAAAGTCCAGCATCCGCAGGCCCCGAAGTCCCACAGTGCTTCTCCCCAGAGACTGATCTTTAAAAGGAGGGACGCCTCCTTCCAACCCCAGTATGACTAAATAAATGCCAGCAGCGCAAAGTGCGCATCCCTGGGACACAATTCATGATCACCCCAGAAATGTAGTCCTCTCACAGGAAAAATGCCGCTCCCAGAACCTTCTCAAGAGCACTCTTGCTCCCCACTGGGGGTTTTGACTTTAGACTAGGGAGTTACACAGGCAGGACCGAGCAGCCGGGTGCCAGTTGGCCTAGGTGCGCCAGGTGCGGCGTGGGGCCTCGGGGTGATGGGTGGGTCCCTTACGGTCTCCCGCAGCTTCCGCTCCTGATCCAGTTCGCGCTGCAGGCTGCCCGCACGCTCCTCTGCGGCGTCCGCCTGCTCTTGCAGGCTCCGGATCTTTCTCCGCACCGCCTCCAGCGAGCTGCTACCCGCCATGGCGAGGCGGCGGCTGAGGCTGCGCTCTGCCTCCGCGCTCTACTGCTGCTACTGCTGCTGCTGCGGCTGCAGCTACAGAACCCAAGTCCGGCGCGTTCCGCCCAGGCCGGCTTTGCAACACCGGCGCCCCCTGCGGCCCAGAAGCAGCCCGGAAGTCACGGCCCCGGGGCCGCACCAGAGAGCCGCGGGCGGGTGCGCGAGCGCAGAGGACGGGCGCGGCTGGCAGGCGGGCGGGGCACGGCAGACCCCGGGAACAGGCTGCCGGTGGAACCACTGCGCGTGCGCGCGGGGACGCCTGGCTCTGGGCTGCTTCGCCTAGAGCGAGGCCACCGCAGGAGGGCGTTTGCTTTCACTCCGCTGCGCCTCGGTGGCCACAAGTAGAGGGTCTGGATGTTAAAGCCTATGGCGACTCCTGCTGGTCGCTTGGAGAGCTCCGGAATCCCGATTACTGAAGCTGAGCCAGGCTGGGAGTCTGGACCCTGAATGTTCCCTAAAGGAACTGTTTTGGTCATAAGGAATGCCATCATTCTAAATGCTAAAGGCCATGGCGACTCTGGCTGGCTGTTCTGAGCGCTCAGTAATCCCTACTTCACAGAATCCGAACATGGAACTTGAAGCCTATAGTATGACTATCTTAAGGGAAGTGGTTCTTGTAAAGAATCCTAGAACACAAGCTCCAAGACTACAAGTACCCCAATACCCCAATTATCTCACCAAGTGCAAATTACTATCTGACAATGCGCAGTGGTTAGACTGTTCGAAATACAGCTTTTCTAGATTTGAATCTAGCTCTTAGGTCTCTGCTGGCTTTGGACAAATGACTTCTCAGGGCTTCATCTCTTAAAAACGAGTATAATAGTACAGGGCTCTTCACAGGGCTGTTGAGAATTATCAGATAATATAAAACACTTAACAATGCCTTGCATATAGTTAAGAACTCAAACGATATAATTAAACAAACGCAGGCACTACCTTAAGAGTTTGGTGGGGCCCCATGTCCTGTTGTGCAATCTCAGTCAAGGCAAGCATCCTAACCTTCCCTGGCTTCAATTCAGTCTGATATCTGGAATCTGATAAACCCAAGCTGCAAAACTACAGAAACCTGTGACAGAACCTCTGGTTACTAGCTGCAAAGCCACACAGATACAATCTGGAAGAAGCCATCTGTCAAGTCTCTGGGCTTTATATCCTCCTGCACCTTTGTCAAAGAGAGCTCTTAAAGTCAGTCCTGGACCTATTTAAGTGTGTGTGTGTGTGTGTGTGTGTGTGTGTGTGTGTGTAAACAAAGGTAGAAAAAGAAAACACTCCTGCCAAGGCTGTCTTCCAAAACCAGAACACCTATGGCATTCCTAGTCCCCTCTGGCCTCTGTTGCAGAAAACAAGCCTCCAAATTCTGGCTAGAGCCCTCAAGTCCTGTAGGTGGAGCCTCTTGCTTGGTTTCCAAGCCCTTGGTCGGCTGAGCAGTGGTTGGTACAGCTCCTCCCCAAAGCTCACAGACGATCTGCCTCCAACCTTGAGGATGACCAGACAGGGCATCTGCAACCGTCCAAGGGCAGGCAGGGAAAATGCTGGCCATTTGCCAATGCAGTAAGCAGCCACCCTAGTGACTTCATGTCTTGCTTTTCAAGCACTAGGAAGTCAGTTTCGGGAGTTTATTTTCAAGCTGATGTCACTACTGAAGAGCTATGGGCAGTTAGTTGTTCGGTTTAGCTACAGGATGGAATCCCTTGGTTATTTAAGAAATACTGTGTCTGGGTCCCATCCCAAGAGATCCCAGGGGGGAAAACCCGAGTTTAGACAAGCCTGAGTCAGTACACTAGGTAGAAGACCTAGAGGGAGAAAGACTCATGTCCCAAAAATATCAGCTCCATCAGTTACTGGGGGGAAGGAGCCAAGATAATGGAGTAAAAATCCAAAGCAGACTGCTGGGGATGCTAGCTAGCTCCTGTGTGACAGCCTTTTAAACTGAGGAAAACCTGTTTCTGGAAGACTAGTTTGTAAAGTAGGTTGGTAAATTGGGAAAATGTTTTTAGCAATAATAATAAAAAATGTATTTTTTTAACACTAGAGAGTAAAATGTCCTCACTGCAATGCTTCAGGAGGATGACTTCTCTTCCACCTCTTCCCTTTAGTGACACAGGTCGTTTCCTCTTCAAGTCTTAGCTATTTCAAGTGAGTCAAGATCTCTCTAAATATAACGAGTCCTCATGAACCTCCTTCAACATTCCTTATCTCCAAAGAGCTAAGGGTGTTTTCCAGAGGTAGATGATCAATACACCAACCAAAAGAAACTGAGAAGCACACGCTCACACCATATTTAGAGACAATTTTCCAGCACATAGAAAGAACCAAAACTGGCTTTAAGAACCTCCCTCTCCTCCTGGCCCCGCCCCCACAGCTGACTTTAAATAGCCTCCTTTCTACTTCTGACCCACCCCATTCCAGTAGCCCCCCCCCCCCCACGATTTCTCATTAAAGACATGATTACCACTCCATAGTTACAACAATTATCATCCCCTCACCTCCTTAAGAATTATAGTAACATTTTTCTTTCTGCTTTCTTTCCGCACTGGGCTATTTGCAAATTCCCCGAATTCCTTTCCTTATAAGGAATATCTCTCCTAGATCTATCAGCGGCTCTTTTGAAAAACCTAAATAAATGTCCTGCAGGAGGATTTGGGGGAGATGGGCATCCTCCATTTAACATGTACAAAGCAGACATCTGATCCACATTATACAAAACTGGCTCAGAGTCGTGAAGGCTGTTCTGTTGTTGTTCTTTTTCTAAAGTCAGGTAGGTTTTAGTATGAGTTTTAGCCAAGCAGTGCTTCCCGAAGCCTCCTTCCCAGGAAACTTAATCGTCACTGAAAGTTTTCTTTTGTCCGATCCCAGTTGTTGGCTGGTTTAGACCACCCATTTACCAAGAACACTGGATAAACCTCAAGCCTTTTGGGACACAAAAGGCCTTGCAGGTTTCAAAAACCCTTGGGTAATCTGCATTACACATTATCCAAAAACACAAAACCAGAAAATTACAAACTGCTGTCAAACTTGGGGGTTCGACTTCTGGGTGTAGCTTTCTCTGCTACTCACACATTCTTGGAATTGTTATCAGCTTCCCAAGGAATTCTTTTCTAATTGGGCCTCTAGGCTTAATTGGCTTCTCCAGTGGAATGTAGTGGTGTGAAAAGAAGTCAGTCCTTTGGAAAACTGACCCTCAGCTTGACTTTCTACACAGAAGAGACTAACCCTGTAGTTAAGATTCCAAAGGGCAGTGGAGAGGGTGCTTAGCAGAGTTGGAGCTGTGTCTATCACCCCCTGGAAGTATGCCGTGGTTGTCAGAGGCCTGACAGGTGGGGGTGGGGCGGGCAGGGGGCAGTCAGCTCACTATGCCATATAAAGCACTGAGCTATATATAACTCCCTGCGTACTTTCTGGATCTAGTGCCTCAGACTGCAGACCCAAGCAAGTATCATCTTCCCTGGGCAGGTCTTAAGGCTTGCCTGAGTGAGAAAGAGAGCCTCAAAGTGTCCCTATAGTCTTCAAGCTTAGCCTTTGAAGTAAAAAAGTATGAGTGCATGTAAGGGCCAGGCTCTCTGTATCCAGACTAGGCCCATCATCGGAAACCACGGGGGGGGGGGGGGGGGGGGGACGACTAGGTATTCTGTTTTGCACAAACCTTGGCGATGACACACACTTCAGAGGTTTTATACCAGCAGGAGGCGAAGTTCACCTCCAGAAGTCCCCATTTCAGAGGCTGTGTTCTCCCAGCTTCTCACCCACCCACCTCCAACCAAAGGGGAGGAGGTAAAGAAGAGGAAAAAAGAGAAAAAGGAACGGATGAAATATAAATGAATGTGCGCAGCGGCAGTCAGAGGTGGCATCCATGCTCTGGGCCATGGCCAGGCTGTGTGCAGGTGTCCGGCAGGAGGAGGTTTACCTCCTTCCTTTGCTCTGCAGCCCCTGTGGTGACCCCCAGAGTGGCCACGCGGACAGGAGGTGAGGGAGGCAGTGTGAGCGTGCACTTACATCTGTGGCCTTTTTCTCCGCCAGCTCCAGCTTCTCCTGGGCATCTTTGAGAGCCTCGGAGTATTTGTCCAGTTCATCTTCAGTGCCCTTGAGTTTCTTTTGCAGTGACACCAGCTCATCTTCCAGCTGGGAGTTGGCGGTGGGGTACGAGGAAGGGGAGATGGGGGTGGGGTGCGGCAGGCAGCGTGATCCCGCAAGGTGCGGGGTGAGGGTGCACAGACCGTAAAGGACAGGGACAGCGGGAGAGAGAGAGAGAGGGAAAGACAGGGAGGGAGAGAGAAGAGAAAGTTAGCCATTCGTGCGCCGTGCCACGCCGCGCGCCCGGGTACCTTGGCGGCGGTCTCGTCGGCAGCCAGGAGGCTGTCCTCTGCCTTGTGCAGCTCCTCCAGCACCCGGTCCCGCTCGTCCTCCGACGCCCGCAGCAGCTTCTCTTTCGCTGCGATGTCCTCCTCGAGCTGGGGGCAGCAGCGAGCGGGCGCGGGCGGCCGGTATGGACCGGGTGTGAGACACACAACAAACGGGTGCCAGGTTGGCTGGGGCCCTGGGGCTGAGGGATCGCTGCTTTGGGGCTCAAGGGACCCTAGATAATCTCTCTCCCGGAGCTGGAACCTCTCAGTGACTCATCTCGCACCGCCCCCCCCCCCGCCCCTCCTGGGACCACACTCTCCTGCCGAGAGCTCAGAGAGCTCAGGTCCCCGACTTGAGGGGTTGCAGAAACACGCCCCTGTTTGGCTAGCTTTCCATCTGTGTCTTCCATTCTGTCCCATCTTTGTTCTTAGGAAATAATTCAGCGACTCCCCTCTTCCCTCCAAAGTCTCCATCGCATGTTCAAGGGCTCTTTCTCCCCAACCAAAAAGTCCAAAGAACTCCGGACACTCTAGGACTTTTTGCCTTGCCCCGCTCCCCCGCCCTTCCCTCCGGCTACATCGGGAATTGGTCTCCTTTCTCTCCCTTCCTCTTTCAAAATTGATTCCCAGTCAAGAACCCCTCTAGGGAGTTCATGGACCTCGCGGACCGTGGGATCCAGAGAAGGGCCACAAGCGTCCTTGGAGGAGACAGAAAAGTTAAAAGTAGCCTAACTCGCGCTGCTTCTTCTTCTTCTTTTATTTATTTTTTTTAGACGCGCGCTCCTGGACACCTTGGGCTTGGGATGGGATGGGGAAAGGGTGCCAGCTCCGGTATCGGGGGTGACCCACCGACTCTGAGTCGGGGCAGTGGGGGGTGAGGGTGGGGGTAGGCGCAGACCTGCTTGCTCCGGTCTTCCGCCGCCTTCTTGTCAGCCTCCGCCTGCTCAGCTCGATCCAAGGCGTTCTCTTTGTCGAGCTTCAGCATCTGCATCTTCTTCTTGATGGCGTCCATGGTGGCGGTGGCGAGGGGCCCTTAGGCAGCGTAAGGAGCGAAGACACGAGCGCTGTGGGGTGGCCGAGACGGAGTGCGAGCGCGGAGCTGCCTGCTGCTCTCTGATATGTACTTTCCCAGGGGGGCGACCGCATTCCTCAGGACAGCCAATACTTTTTTGGAAAAGCTTGTTCCTCCTGCCCCCTTTCCCAGTCTCCTGCCTCCGCCCCGTGCCCCCTCCTCGCTCCTCCCGCGGGGGCCGCACGCCCATTCGCTGCCGCCTGCCGGCCTCCCAGTTGACGGTGGATATGACTATATATGGGGACCCGAGCCTCCGAGGCGGCGGCCGGGCGAGGCCGTCCTATTTCTAAACCTGTGCGCCTGGGAAAGAGCGCCCGGACCTCGCTGGAGCGGAGCCCGGCGCTGAGCGAGAGTCTCTAGCCACCTCCCAGAGCCATCGCCTGGCCATCAGGATCCCCAGAAGAGCCCTCTTGGAGCCACTCGGGATTCTGGGAACAGGGCAGGTGGTGTGTGCGCACCGGTCTCACTTGGCGTCCAGATTCTGGGGTGCTCAGCCTAAGACCTGGGGGCCACCTGTCACAGCCACTGCACCTCGAATCTGGGTCTGGGAGCTTCTCAGTACCCAGCGGCGCTCTTCCGGCAGCTCTTGGCCTACCAGGTGTAGACCCGGGCTCTTATGTTCTGGAAGTTTCAACCAGAGCAGAGAAATAGAGCTGGAGGAAGGTGTGGGGGTCATTCCTGACTCTCTGCCCTTGCTGGTGGACACAATGACAGCGAATAGGTCTCTTGAGTCTTTTCACCAAGATGGGGGTGGGTAATAAAATACTTGAGGGACTTAGGGCCCAGTTGGCGGAGTTATGTGCATATGTGGTGCTTTGGAAAGGGTAGAGGGAGTGTGTTAGTGTGTAGAGGTTTGTTTTTTTTTTTTTTTTCTTTTCCTGTGGGAACTGGGGGAGGTGCATCTTGGCGTCTCCTCTTTAGTCATGATCAGCTGTGTAGCCGTGATTAGTAACAGCCTCAATTCTGCAGCTCCCTCTATTTATGTATTTGGATATTTTATTATACTCATTTACTTATGGGGAGGGGGGCTCACAGAGGTGCACTCTGTCATAGTGGGCTGTGGCAGTCAGAGGACAACTTTTAGGAGTCAGTTCTCTTTCCACCCTGTGGGGCTTGGGATGCAACACAGGTCTTTGGACTTGACTCCTTTTCCTGCTGAGCCATCTTGCTGGTCCTGTTTCCTCATATCTAAGATCAGAGGGTAGAGGGGTCCCAAAGACCCTTCAGATCTTGTTTTTCATCTTTTCCTTGCACTGATCCATACAGAGAATCTCTCTCTCTCTCTCTCTCTCTCTCTCTCTCTCTCTGTGTGTGTGTCTGTGTGTGTGTGTGTGTGTGTGTGTGTGTGTGTGTGTGTGTGTGTGTGTGTATGTATGTGTGTTAAGCACTTGGGTGCCAGGGTGCTGAGAACATGGTACAAATTAGTCTAACAAAAAGACTCTATCCATAGCCTGAACTCTGCAGAGGGAAGGGGCCAGCTCAGCTCTGCGTTGTGGGAGAAGTTTGTGAAGGCAGGATTTCCCCCTCTATCTCTTTAAACGTACCTCAAGGAGGAGAAGCCTGATCTTCTCAGTTTCAATGAGGCTTCAAGAGAGGGGGGCTGTCCCCAAACCTTACCGATGACCAGCTGAGACAGGGTTGTGAGGGTCTTGTGACCAGTCCCTACAGAATAATTTACAGCCTGTACTACATGGATATCAAATATTCCCCAGACGGTGTCCGAGCAGATTAGGCAGGCCAAATGACTTGTTAAGTCCTCCAAGAGAATGATCAAATTCCTCTTTAGGATTTTATCAGATTTCTGATTGCCCAGGAGGGAAAACACAACCTCTTGTAATGACCAGAACATGAGAGCTGGGTGCACAGGGGCTTTGTGGCACAGAAAATTCACCAGAGCCCTTGCTTGCCACATGCCCAGTGACTCAGAGCGCTGACACACTGAGCACAGGCCTTGGGCAGTATTCAGGTGTGTGGGCTGTAGGAAGCTGACTCTCCAGCTTGGGGTTAACAGAGGGGGAAGAATAGGGACTCGGGAGTTAGAAGTTGAGATCCAAAATGGACGTGGCCACTTCTTTTTAATGTAGCCTTAGCCATGGTAAGCCTTCCTCCATTCTCTGTTCTCTGAATGGGGTGCTGGAGTAGACACTGACTTTCTCAGTGTGCTGGGCGGAGCTGAAGATCTACTGAAGCTGAAGGGTCACTACAGCCTTTTAAAATGAGCTAAGGCTGCAGTTCATCAAACACGGCACAACTGGCTACCCGCTACATACACAATGGGCACTACTGGACTCCGGACTTAAAACTGGGTGACATTCATCTTTCTCATCCTGATGTTGAGAATGAACAGGGGTGTAAGACCTCAGAAAGGGAGATGCAGGAAGAACCAAGTCAGAGCAGACAGAAAAGCCTTCTTTGAGAAGTTTTAAAACAGATTTTAGAGGAGGGTAACAACGGAGTGAGAAGCCATTGACGGTGGTTGGGTAGTAGGTTTTCTGGGACATCAGACTGGAAAGGCAAGGTGAGGCCAGATGGGAGAGGACTTGGGAGTCTAGGTGGTTCTTGAACTCCCATTCTCTTTCCTCTGCCTCTTGAGTCCTGGGGTTACATAATACATGACTCTTGTGTGGGTAGAAGTTATAGATTTCTTTCTATTTCTCCTTAGCCCTGGCCTGTGTCTCACCTACAGCTTTACTCAAAGGCTGGAGCCAATGGAGCTCAAGTGTGGAAAATGGAGTTACAGTGAGCTAAGTGTGTGTGTGTGTGTGTGTGTGTGTGTGTGTGTGTGTGTGTGTGTGTGTGGTCAACCTTGATGTTGCTCCTCAGGATGCCATCTACTTTGGTTTTGAGACAAGGCCTCTTACTGGCCTTGTAGGCTAGGCTTGCTGGATGGAGATCCCCAGGGGTCCTCTGCTCTAGCGCTGGGATGGCAAATGTACACCACCACACCTGGATTTTCAGCACAGATTCTGGGGAGTGAACTCAAGTGCTCACTAAGCTAGCTTCCTAGTTTCAGAGCTACCGTATTATCACCACTGGTGGGTTGACACAGTAGGTCCCTGACTTCAGTCATTGCCATTTCACTCCTGTGGACTTCTGTTCTCTGATTAATAGCCTGACAGCTGGCCAGGTCCCACCCAACTTCATGGATTGTCCTACCCATGGCCTTCCTTCCATCAGGAGATATGACAAGCCAAATACCATGATTTCAACAACAAACTCTGGGCAGGTCTTCTGATCTTCGAAGTGGACCATGAAGAGAGAGCTGGATAGCCACTTGCTATATGGTATATCTTTGTTCCCTAGTAATTGGCCATGAACAAGGACAGGTAGAAAGATGAACCAAGGAGCTAATGTGGCCTGTCAGGCAAAGGTGAACCGGGCTACTCAGCCTCTCTCCCACCGTAGAGCACACTAAGGAACACGGAAAATATGAATCATAACTTCAATATGAAATGAAAAGGCCTTGGAGTTTGAGCTGAAGAGGCCATGTGCAGAAGTGGTTATGGTTATTTAATGGTGCTTGGGCTCTCTCTGTCCAGCCAGTGCCTTGGCAGGATTGTATATCCTCGCCAAAGTCCATTAGGTGCTTGCTTTGGTCAAGGAAATGTGAGTATAAGAGACCTGTGATGGATACTTTAAGAGCTGGTCTATGCCTCACAGTGTTTACTTTTTAAGGTTGTCATTTCTCTGTCATTCTGAGTTCTCATGTGACCTCCTCCCCCATGACTAACTCTTGGTGGACATGTAATGAGATCAAGATAGAAGAAATCTTTGCATTTCTATTTTGCGATTTTAGGTCACTGAAATCTGGGGCTTGTTTGTTACTGAAACAGAGCTAGTTTTACCTGACTAATACACACTATAGGCTGTTTCAGATAGGGGGAAGCAGAGAACTCTGATCATAGAGATAGGAGAATGCAGCAACCATGTCGAGATGAACAGAATATAATTCAGAGAGAGATTAATGCCTTATATTCCTCATTTCCCAAGGGCATAGGAGAAGGCCAGTGTTTCTTGACAGTAAAACAAACAAACAAACAAACTGATTTTTTTAAATTAAAAAACAAAAGCTGGGCGGTGGTGGTGCACGCCTTTAATCCTAGCACTGGGAGGCAGAGGCAGGCGGATCTCTGTGAGTTTGAAGCCAGCCTGGGCTACCAAGTGAGTTCCAGGAAAGGCACAAAGCTACACAGAGAAACCCTGTCTCGAAACACACACACACACACACACACACACACACACACACACACACACACACACACACACACACAGCAAGTCACCAAGTAATGGTGGAGTGGGGACATGAACAACATCCTTGGCTCACTTGGCTCAGAGTTTCTGTGTGAGCACTGGATGTCCACACTTAATCAGGACCTGTACTCAGTCATTTCTCCACAAATATTTGTTGAATGGCTTTTTAATGGCAGTAATGGGGAGCTAGTATCTGGGGAGACATATTAGTGACATTTTTCACTGTTGTGACCAAGTACCTGATGAGAAGCACACTTAAGGAAGGGAAGGTTTATTTTGGCTTACAGTGTGAGGCGTGGAGGGGAAGTCACAGCAGGGGAATTTGAGGCGGCTGGTCACATTGTGTCCACGACCAGGAAGCAAGGCACAAGGAACGTCTGTGCTCAGCTGTTCTTCTCCTGTTACTCAGTCTAGGACCCCCCGATCATGGAATGGTGTCCCCTACATTCAGGATGAGTCTTCCCACCTCAACTAACTTTATCAAGATAATGCCTCACTTGCAGGCCTAGAGATTCCCCCCGCCACCCCCCCATGACAATTCTGAACCCCAGCAAGTTGACAATCATCATTAACCACCAGAGATGGTAAGGTATCAAAACAACATTCAAAAGACCTCATTTCCACCCAAGATAAGGACTTCTATTTTTTTAACTTTCTTTTTGTTTACTCTTTGTCTTTCACATCATGCCTCCCAATCCCATCCATTTCTCCCACCCCCACTTTCAGTTATTATTATGCAGTACTGTGTTATTCATTAAGCAGCGCTGTTTGCCTGCTTACCATATGAGAAGAGCCAAGAGGTATGACAGACAAAACCCACTATAAGAGTTTATTAAGAGAAGGAACAGAGGGGAATGTGTTTAGGCCTATGGAAGACTGCAGAGAGAAAGAGGAAGAAGAGGGGGCAGGAGTCTGTGACCGCTTTTTATGGACACCCCACCCACCCACTCCACACACATGCGCAAATGGGCTTACATAGCTACGCCACGAATGTGCATAGATTACGTACGTGATCACGCTGTGTGCAAATTGTGTGATCACGCAGCACATGGATGATGTAGGCCATAAAGCCCTGGAATGACTAAACATCTTGCCTGGCTACTGGACAGTGCATGTGCGGTCATGTAGCTGGGGGAGTGGCCAGGAATTCCAACACTCACCCCACCCAATTAAACAAAATAAAATTTAAAAGAAAAAAAGGAGGGGAAAAGGAGAAAGGGAAAATCTCGTCATGGAAGCTGCAGCGTGACAGAGTGAGTCATTAAGTAAACCCCTTTATCCATACATCTTTTTTTTTTTTCTTTTTTTTTTTTTTTTTTTTGGTTTTTCGAGACAGGGTTTCTCTGTGTAGCTTTGCGCCTTTCCTGGAACTTACTTGGTAGCCCAGGCTGGCCTCGAACTCACAGAGATCCGCCTGGCTCTGCCTCCGAGTGCTGGGATTAAAGGCGTGAGCCACCACCGCCCGGCTTATCCATACATCTTTTTTAAAAGATTTATTTATTTATTATGTATACAGTGTTCTGATTGTATGTATGCCTGCAGGCCGGAAGAGGGCACCAGATCTCATTATAGACTGCTATGAGTCACCATGTGGGTGCTGGGAATTGAACTCAGGACCTCTGGAAGAGCAGCCAGTGCTCTTAATTGCTGAGCCATCTCTCCAGTCCCTATCCATACATTTTTACATACAGGTGTTTATTGCAAAGAATCATTGGTTTGGTTCAAGGCTCCTGGTCTCTGCTACACCATGAACACTGGGCCCTCACTAGGACTCTTCCTGGATATCCTGTGGCTGCCCTGCGTCGTGGGACATCTGTTTTCAAAGGAAGGAATACAAGAGATCTAGTAAGGTCTGACACATGTCTCACAAGCATTGGGCACCTTAAAAACAAAATCATTAGTGAGAATCAAACTTAGGACCTTGTACATGCTAGGTGAGTGCACTACCATTGGGCTATGCCCCCACTTCCTCTATTATTTATTTATTTATTTTTGGTTTTTGAGACAGGGTTTCTCTGTGTAGTTTTGTGTCTTTCCTGGAACTCACTTTGTAGACCAGGCTGGCCTCGAACTCACAGAGATCTACCTGCCTCTGCCTCCCGAGTGCTGGGATTAAAGGCATGTGCCACCACCGCCTGGCGACTTCCTTTATTTTTGAGATAAAGTCTCATTCTGTAGTCCAGGCTGGACTCAAACTCAGGGCAGTCCTCCTACCTCAGCATCCTAAGTGCTGAGATTACAGGTGTGAGCCACCAGGTCTATAATTGGATACTTTTATGTGCAAAATATTTAGGGCTTTTGGCACCAAGGGATATGGCAAGGAGATACACTAGTTAGTTTTCTGTCACAAAATACCCGAGACAGTCGACTTACACAAGGAGCAAAGATTCATTTTGGCTCAGAGTTTGGGAGGCTTTAGTTCATGGTTAGTTGGCCTGTTGCCTTGGGCCTGGGATCAGTTAGCAAGCCCCAATGGGAAAGTGAGATAGAAGAGGGATGTTCACCTCCATGCAGGCAGGAAGTGAAGAGGTGGGAAGGAGCCATGACCCCAATCCCCTTCGAGGGTATTCCCCAATGCTCTAACTTCCTTCTGCTAGGCCTCACCAACTGACGCTTCCTCCATTTCCAAATGACCACCAAGCCTTCAACACATGATTTTAGGGGACATCCAAGGTCCATGCTACAGAAGAGACATGGGTATTTTCCTCTAGGAAAAGTATCTGTGTAATGCTGGGTAAAACTCTCTCTTTGATATATATATCAAATTATAAACATATCCAATTATGTTCCCATTGCCCCAGCAGACTGCTTGAGATCTCTTACTGTTCAGAGGATAGCAGGCAGGCCAGCTTTCCCTCTCTTTCCCTTCTCGCCTCCCCTCCCCCTTTCTCCTCCCCATCCCTTATTCTCTCCAGTCTGTCTCCCTTTCCTTGCTTCCTCTATCCCATCTTTCTTTCTGGACCAGGGTCTTTCTAAATTGTCTAAGCTGTCCCTAAACTGGATATGTAGCCCATACAGGCCATCCCTCTGCCTCAGCCTCCCCAAGGGTGGAGATTACAGGCATGTACCCTGACACCTGGATAGTTCAGTTTTCCTAAGAGAGTTTCGCTATTAAATAAACTGCCCCTTCCCCTCCGGGAAGGCCTCTGTACCTACCATACTACATTCCCCAATATTTAATTACAAAAGAAAGTCACCATGTGCAGAGCTCGCTAACTGACACCCTCAACAGGAATGCTCACTTGAATGTGTACATGAGGGACGGCTTGTTTCAAAAAACAACAAAGCAAAACAAAACTCTCATTACCCGATAGTCACACCTTGTTTAACAGCAAGAGCTACCTGTGCATTGTGACTCCCCCAGAGTCAGCTGCACTGACTCACGCACTGAAGAGAAAGTGAAGCATCTATAATTAAATCCAGAAACAATGCTCCTTCCACTAGGTTTTGGAATGCAGCGTGATATACTCATGGCTCATTGTCCTTCGGAACAAGATTCAGCACGTTCTCATCAACACTAGAGAGTGTTGTTTCCCAAGGGTCATTGAAGGCCCATGGAAAACAGCCTCTGCCAGGAGCAGGGGTGGGGGTGGAGCCCTGAGAACACTTTGGAGTCTTTGGGCCATCATGGGTGCCTGTCTTCATGGGTAGTGACCACAGCTGGCCTTGATTCTGCTGAGACCCCAGAGTGTGCTAACTCTCTGGAAAGATTGCATGGGCAAAATCATTTCCCCAATACATTAAAGAAAAAAAAAGCACAAGGATTTTCCTGTTTTATGTTTTCTGCCTCTCAACAGAAGTATCGATATGTGGGTCTAATCAGGTTAATCAAGCCCAGTTAGTGATGGAATTTAGCCATCTCAAGAATGATCTCTTTTTTTCAAAGATTTACTTTATTTTACTTACGTGTATGTATGCATGTGTGTGCCTGTGAGTTTTTGCAGAAACCAGAAGGTCTCCTGAAGCTGGAGTTGCAGGCATTGAGAGATCCCACTGTGGGTGCTGGAACTTCACCCAGGTCCTCTGGAAGAGCAGCAAGTGCTCTGAACTGCTGAGCCATCTCTCCAGCCCTCCCCTTTTAAAAAGCACTCTCAAGTTCCTTCCCTCCTTACAACCCCTTCCGACAACTTTAGGGTGAGTGGTGTAACGGCCACACTGTAGGTCAGAAAACCAAGAGTGGTGGGATGTCTGAGGCCACCTCCCTGGGAGGTGACAGTTCAGGGAAAAGGATACAAGTGGTTCCGCTCCCGACATGAAGCTCCACTCTGTTCATTCCCAAGCCAATTTTGATTTTCATACTTCATTTCATGCTTTAAAACACTATGAGGTAAAGATCAGGAGAGAAGGAGCCACCAGAGGGCTTTTGGGGTTTTTTGTTCCTTTGTTTTTCCTCTTTCCACTGTGACCAAATACCTAACAGAAGCAACTTGGGACGAAAGATTGGTTGGGCTCACAGTTTCTGAGGGCCCATCACGGCTAGGAAGGTGTGGTGGAACTGAGTAGTCCGATCATGGCAGGCTAGGAAGTAAAGACACAGAAAATGTTGGCTTTTTCTCTGCTGGCTTTTGTACTGCCTCAGCCTCAGCTCATGGGATGCCACTGCTCATATCCAGGATTGCCTTCTGCTGTCAGTTAGTCCTCCCTGGAAAGGCCTTCCCAGAAACACCCAGACGTGAGCTTCACCATCTCCTAACGGATTCTGAGTCCAGAAACACCCAGACCTGAGCTTCACCATCTCCTAACGGATTCTGAGTCCAGAAACACCCAGACCTGAGCTTCACCATCTCCTAACGGATTCTAAGTCCAAAAACACCCAGAAGTGAGCTTCACCATGTCTTAATGGATTCTGAGTCCAGTCAAATTGTCCTTGAAGATTAAACATTATGCTTCCTTTTCCCGAAATTCTTAGACTGGCCAAGCCTGAGCTGCCGACCCATCCAGGTAGTGTGTATATGGGGAGGAGGGGGGGAGGGAATTGAAAAACCCACAGTGGGAGACAGCATTCAGGGCTCCTTCAGAGAGACACACGCAGAAATGAAAGTACCTCTAGACCTTGTAGACCAGAGACTCCAGCCAGCTGCAGGGCTCACATCTGAGCTTGGAGATTCAATCACTGCTTCCCAGTGAACTCTGCATTCTTTTCATATTGAAAGCCATCTGTTCATTTATATATTTTTATACTTGGTTCTCAAATTTCCACTGAGGTACTTAACAGTAACACATGTGGACGTGACCTCTGCAGAGCTCAGCACTTACTCCGCAGAGTATAAAATCCAGGTGGCGGGCAGGAAATGTGCCTCAGTTGGTAAAGTGTTCACCTAGATTCAGGAAGCCCTAGGTTGAGTTCCCTGCACAGCATAAACCGGGTGTGTCCACAGGTTTATAATCCCAGTGCTCAGGAGGTGGAAGCAGAAAAATTGGAAGCTCCAGATGATGCTTGGCTACACAGCAGATTCGAGGCCAACTTGGTATACATGAAACCCTGTCTCAAACGGGGAAGAGGTTATGGGAAGATGGATCAGTTGATAAAGTGCTTGCCTTACAAGAATGAGAACCTGGGTTCGAGTCTCAGAACCCGTGTTTAAAAAAGCTGGTATGGTAGCATATGCTTGTAATCCCAGTGCCGGGGAGATGCAGACAGGTAGATTCCTGCATCTTGCTGGCCAGCCAGCCTGGAATAGAGTTCTGGGGCCAGTAGGAGATTATCCCTACCCTTTTTTGTTTGTTTATTTTTGTTTATTGAGACAGGGCTTCACTTTGTAGACCAGGCTGGCCTCAAACTCACAGAGATCCACCTACCTTTGCCTCCCAAGTGCTGAGATTAAAGGTGTGTGGCCCTCCCCAACCCTGGGATAATAATACTGCCTGAGGAATAACACGCAAGATTGACAGAGCCTCCACACACGTGTGTGAACACACACACACACACACACACACACACACACACACACACACACACACACACACATCTCAGGGTGGCTGGCCTATGCACTGTACTAGTCATCCAGCTACAGCTCACATAGGCGGAGGAGGCAGACCAGGTACTTGCTGAAGGACTGTGTGATAACTACCCTTCACTGAGGCTCAAGCAGGGCCTTCATGTTGAGTAAGTTTGAGGCAGACAAGCTCAGGGAACAGTTGGAGAAACCTGGGACTCTGTTTGCTTGGGTTATGCACACATTCCTGCTCTAATATTGCACTTGGCAGCCCAGCTCCTCCATCTACATGGACTGTGCACACACATCCCTCTCTGAACAATGCACTGGGCAACCTTGGACCGCCACCTGCTTGAGCTGACCCCTACAGTCAGACCTTCCTTAGGGCTGAGGCAGAGGAAACTGTCCTTTCCTGAAAAATGAAATAGTTTTCTCCTCCCTGAACAACAATCAAACTTAACAGTTTCTGTTCAAACCTGTTTCACATATCTAGTTACGGAGAATGGAAAGATTAATCCAACCTGAACTGGCTTGGGATGCATGTGCTGTGAGGCAAACTGTGTCCTCCAAGTGAATTTCTAGGGAGAATCTCCTATTTTCCATCTCAAATTTTTTTTTTAGATTTTTAAAATTTTAGCATTTTTATGTCTATGAGCTTTTTGCCTGTATGTCTGTGAGCTACATGTGTGCCTGGTACCCACGAAGGTCCAAAGAGGTCATTAGATTCCCTAGGACTGGAGTTACAGGTGGTTGTGAGCCACTGTGTGGACACTGGGAATCAAACCTGGGTCCTCTGCAAGAGCACCAAGTGTTCTCAATGGCTGAGCCAATTGTCTAGCCCCACTATCTGCCATCTTATGCCTGTGTATAAAAGAGTGTGCACACAGCTAAAATCAAATATGTTATGGGAAGGGACATGTGCAGTAGAAAAATGGTTATATGCCCTAACCTATCAATCAAAATAGAAAACCACCCAAACTATGTCCCTTAGTAACCAGCTCTTCCTTTCTTTGAACCTCATACAACGAGATTCCATGTAGTAACCCACTCTCTACTCGGTTGGCTTATGGGGCCCACTGTTTTCCTGAAGTGTGTTCAGATCTATTCTTTTTTTTTTTTTGATTTAATAAAGTTTTATTTTTCCACATGTACAGCTGATTGAACCTGCTCCTGCATCTTCGCCAGCAGCCGGGGCATCTCCACCCTTTGTGTTTCTGTGCTTTGAAACCAGCTTGGTAAGTCCTTTGCTGAGTAGCTCCTGAAGGGCTGCCCTGGCTGAAGAACCTCGAATCTTCAGTCTCTCAGAGACCACAGCTGGAGTGATGAGCTTGTAGTTGGGAACTTCCTTACAGAGTTTGTCAAACAGGACCAGATTGTCGAGCTTGTCCCAAACTCTGCCTTTGGACCACTACTTCTTTGTGGCCTTGCCACCAGACTTATTTACTGGGTCTTTGTCTTTTTTGGCCAACTTCCTGGCATCTTTCTTCTTCTTGTCATCCTTGGGCGGCATGATGAAGCTCGGAGAGTGGCGACGACCTCTGCAGCCTCCTAAGATGTCGGGAGAAAAAGCTCAGATCCTATTCTATTGCTTTCTTTTAAATAAACTTTCCTTGCTACTTTTGCAAATCTGTATGGGTTTTTATTTTAATTCCCTGAATGAGAGGCCAAGAACTCAGAAACTACCAATCTTGACCCAGACACAATATCAAGTTCAAATTCAGATGTCTGGCATCCTGCTTCTGCGTCTCTGTCAGACCCAGGGCCAACAGCTTATTTTTCAGCAGAGGTGGTTTGGTTGGGAACATGTGGGTGGAACGGGGTAACTGAGAGTGAGTAGTGGACCTGCTTTTTGCTTTTGCAAAGATTTCATTCTGGTGATAGGTAAGATATTTCTCTAAGACTTTCCAGTGGGCTCCTGCATTTTCCTTAAGAGAACCCGTGGGTTTTGTTTGTTTGTTTGTTTGTGTTTGTTTTGTTTTTTGCTTTTGTGGAACTTGCCGTTCCTCCAGAGAAATGCCTCCTTCAGAGTTTTCTCCTGAGAACTGTTCTACCTTGGCGACTCCAGCCAGGGACCTTCCTAGGGCTTGCGGCAGAGGAAACTGTCCGTTCCTTTACTGAGGCCCTGCTGCTGGAGGAGGGAACTCCATTCTCAGGGTTGTTGGTAGGCAGAGTTCCAGAAGAGGCTGGTATTTTTAGCATGGCCTTCTTCACTTCCCAGCACCTGCCATGCTCTGTAACCCAAGGGGCTGCTTAAATGCCAGGGAGATGACTGAGGACAAGGCAGCCTGAGCTAATGTCCTAAAATACCACCCAGGAGACGGTTTTCCAATGGGAGCCATTTCGTATTCGTGTCTTCCTGAACCACAGGCCCGTCACAGCTCCTGGTTGAGAATAGTGGCTAGAGGTGCCACCATTTGCTCCTAACTTCAATTTTCTCCTCTACCGTTCACACCAACAATAGAGTATCTGCATATTTCCCTAGAGCAAAATATTTTTTTGATAGCCCTGAAAATGAGACGAAGCTCAGGCAATGGCCAAGGGCATCAACCTCCTTCCCATGACAGATTTAATTCACTGCCTTCTAAAGATGGTACACACTGGAATTGGAAACGTGTTTTTCATGAAGCCCAACACATTTGTGGAGGACAGATGCGTCGTGGGTCACTTGGCTCTAATCTTGGAGGTTGACATCAGCCCATACCATCCACAGCATTCCTCAGTGTCACAGTCAGTACAACGAGGGATGATAAATTCTCGGGCTGACCTGGTTGTGGACCTGCGTAGACCAGACTTGCCTCAACTCACTATGTGGCTAGGGATACTCCCCTGCCCCTACCTCCCAAATTCTGGGATTGAAAGGCATGTACCATCACACCCAGTTTAATTTGATGCAAGAGATTGAAGCCATGCATGAGACACGCTAGGCAAGCACCCCACCAACTGAACGGCGTCCATAATCTCTTCTCTGGCTATCTTCGATGCTTCCAAACGCTATTATGTAAAATGCCACAAGTATGAAGTCAATAGCTTGTCCCCTCCCCGCCAAGACAAAGTTTCTCTGCCCAGGCCTGGCTGTCCTGGCACTTGCACTGTAGAGCAGGCTGTCCTTGAACTCAGAGATCCTCCTGCCTCTGCTTCCAGGGTGTTAGAATTAAAGGTGTGCTCCACCATGCCCAGATTTTCTTTTCTTCCCCCCCCCCCCCCCCCCCCGCACTTAAAACAAGTGAACTAGAAGCTAAACATTGAAATGGGCTTACCCCTCTTTCAAGTTGTCGGTTTCATTTTGGTGCATGAAAAATGTAATCAACAAATCATACACACACATTGGTAAAATTTAGTTTAAAATAGTGTACATGATGGACATGCAGTGTGCTTCACACGTATGCATGATTATATACCCACACAGAATAAAAACATGTTTGGAAGTTTGCAGAACAATCTGGTGATTGAATTCACTTCTCATGGGGAAGAGGGAGGGGAAGAGGGAGGTCTCACTATGTGGCCCTGGCTACTCTTGGTTCCTGGGTTCCTCCACCAGGGAGCTCAAGGTGGGTTTTCTCGATGGTATGATCATTGCTTGCTAAGCTGCTGGATCTTACCACCTTGCAAGGACTGGAGACAAGCAGAAGAGACATTAAGAGCTCTGTCCCTAGGCACACCTGACCTAGTGCTGGGCCAACTTACACATAAGCCCTTCCGGGTTAACTTGTTGTCCCATTGAGGACAGTTCAGGGGTTAATTTGGGGCACAGATGACATTCTTGGGCATAGATGACATTTGGAGTCACCTAGGCAAGAATCTGATGAAGGATTTCAAATGCTCCCCAACCTCAGCATCTCCTGAAACTACAGATAAGAATATATTTTGTGGCGTTGAGGAGATGGCTCAGTGGCTAAGAGCACTGACTGCTCTTCCAGAGGACCCAGGTTCAATTCTCAGTACCCACATGGCAGCTCACAACCGTCTGTAACTGAAGTTCCGGGGATCAGGCACCCTCACACAGACACACATGCAGGCAAAACACCAGTGCACATAAAATAAAAATAAATAAATTATAAAAACAAATACATTTTGTATATAATTGTGTACAATAGTAAGTGTGATATAGAACCCACTTCTGTTGTTCCCCTTCCATTGTTCATAGGTGGGAAAGTGATCATCAGCAAATTGAATATTTACTCTTTTAAGTAAACATGCTCCCTTTGGCTTGACACAATGTTTCTGTAGTAAAAACCACTGGTTAACAAAACCAAAAGTTCCTGCTTTACCCTTCACACAGAGGACTCAAGGGCACCTACCTTTGTACCTTTGTGAAGTGTTAGGTTTGATAGTTATTAGTTGTGTGACATTAGCCAAGGCTCTGGGTCTCTGCTTCCTCATCTGAAATAGAGATGATAATAACATCCACATCAGTATGCTATTGTGCCGTGTCTTCAGACTCCCACTTTTCTTTGTTGATTTATTGACTGTCCTGGGGACAGAACTCAGGATCTTGCGGATCCCAGAGAAGCAGTCTAGCAATGAATTATATCCCCAGGCCAATTTTGGTCATTTATTTTAGTCAGATCTCACCTGTATGCAGAAGTTAGGGAAATAGAATGTTTAATTCTTTCTAGGACAGAGTCAGGTGGTTTCTAGGAACACCGATTTACTGTTTCACTTTTGAACCTTAAAAATATTGTTTTTTAACTAAGCATGGTCCCACACACCTCTAACCCCAGAACTAGGGAGGCAGAGGCATGTGGATCTCTGAGTTAGAGGCCAGCCTTGTCTACATGGTGAGTTCCAAGGCAGAGGAGGGTGTCTGCTCACTTGGAGCTAGGGTTATAGGCAGTTTTGAGTCACCTGACATGGATGCTGAGATCAGAACTCAGGTCATTTGCAGGAGCAGTAAATGCTCTCCAGCCTCATACTTTTGAATCTTTTGGGAACATAAAGCATACGTAAAAAATGTGTGTCAAATACATGTAGATCATTGAATCTCTACTAGACTAAACAGACTAGTAAAACCAACACCCGGATCAAGAATCAGAACATTCCAGAAGCTCTCCTTATTCTATCTCTGCTAAGTAACCATTACTCCCATAGCTTTCTCGAGTTTTGAACGGTAGGAAGTCTTACACCTGGTTTTGAACAACTAAGCGGTTATGCATTTCTCTCTAAAATTTACCTTGTGATTAGGTCTCTATCCGTCCTGGATGACTAGTTTAAGGGTCAGCAAACTCACTCATGGTACAAAATACCCTGTAAGTTACCAAAGCAATGAGGCAAAGAAAGTCGGTGTCTTCAGTGGGATGTTTTCTGTTTGTGGTTTTTTTTTCCATGTGCCCCCTCGAGCTGTGTCTCTCTGAAACAAGGCAGAAGTTTCCAAACTCTTCATTTTTCTGTCTAGGATTCCATCCTGTCTCTGAAAGTGGGGCTTCCTGATCACAACCGAGGCCAGTGTTTCCTGTGTCCAGTTCCAGAATTCCAGGAGAGAGTTCACAGGTCGGACTTGTTTCATACTTGGTCATTGTCTCTGACCTTAGGGCTTGTACACAGGTGACGCGAAAGGCCTGGAGACCTGCCCCTGAAATGAAAGAATGCTGCTTAGGAAGGGGGAAGGTGGGGCTTGGAGATTTGCATGAGGGATGTGGGTCTGTGTCGGTTCCTTCCTTGGGTGGTTTATGGTGTCCTTGTCATTTCAAATGCAGATTCCCAAGTGGACATCTCAGCCCATGTAGTGATCGAAACCGTCCACTTGACCCAGAACGATCAGGTAACACAGGTCCTGGAGGCCTGTGGCTGCTGCACCCCATGCTGCTTTGTGGCTACCTCTGGCTCTGTGGCAATAGCAGCCAGTGGCTTTTTCTTTTCCTTCTGAGGATTAGCTGTAATTTTTTTTTCATGCGCGTGCTCTGCAGTCTCTCACTGTTTAGTCCTAGCACAGACCTGGGCCCTGAAAACTAATTTCCTGGATGCAGAGACTCCAACTGTTTATGATGACGGTGACGATGACGATGATTATTGCAGAGCAATGGAATTTCTGCTCAGGTTCCAGAAGCCACCCCTGTGGAGGACAGTTTGCAGCCGCATCCTGAAGCCTGTGCAATGTTGTGTAAAGAATAGAATACTCATCCAGTCCAGGTTCTGTTTATTTTTGTCTTTGTTTCTGAAACAGAGCCTCAAGTAGCCCAGGGTAGCCTTAAACTTGCTATGAAGCCAAAGACGTCCTTATACCTCTGATCCTCCTGTCTCCACCTCGCCAATGCTAGGATTTTAGGCATGTCCCACTGTGACAGGTTTATGTGGTGCTAGGGATGAAACCCAGGGCTTGGTACATGCTAGGGAAGCCCTTTACCCACTGAACCACACCCCCAGCCCCAGACTCTGTGTGTGGGGGCCAGAGGTGGGTGAAGGAGTGTGCTTAGTGATGTGTGCACAGGAGCTTGCTTAATCTTCATGGCTAATCCAACAGGAAGAACTCACTATTATGAACACCGTATATGGTGTTCAAACTGAGGCAGAAAGAGGGCCAGTGTAACATAAGTAATGCTTGTACTTGCCTCTCTATCGTCCCATTTCACCCTCACGAAACTGTTTCACAGATGATTTTCTTGTGACTCACTTTCCCAATTTTTCCAGAGATAAGACATGGACTCAGCCTCCTGACTCCTAACCTCTAAGGCCCAGTTGCAAATAACACATAGACACAAAGAATGGTAACACCATTGCGTGAACAGGTGAGATGCTGTGGCGTTTCAGAGAAAGCAGGGGTCATACACTCAGGAGAAAAACTGAGAAAGACTTGAAAGAGCAATTAGACAAGTAAGGAGGATACTCCAAACGGAAGAACAATATGACCCCCAAACCAGGAGACAGTGAGTATTGGGTACTAGTCAAAGGTCATTTGATACGCTGAGGAGACTCACAGACAGAACAGAAGATGAGTTTGAAAAGACACTGGACAGCTCCGTGGGCAGCTTCATCCTGCACAGTGGGGCAGGTGGAGTGATAGCTCAGCAAGCCACCACAGAGAGGCCCGTGGCTGGAGGAGAATCATCCTGTGGGGTTCCTTAGGTCACTGGGTGCCTATGGTCATGACAGGTGGAGGCAGCGGCTGGAGCCATATCCTTTATGAGAGCTGGGAAGATCTAGCCAGCTTCTAAAAGAAGGAACAATAAAACCTTTACAGACCATTAAAGAGTCAGATGTTCCACTAATGTAGGGTCAGATTTCGCACATTTGTGTGTGTGTGTGTGTGTGTGTGTGTGTGTGTGTGTGTCTGTCTGTCTGTCTGTCTGTCTGTGTCTGTCCATCCACATGTACTATGGTCTTTGCAGGTCAGGGCGAGTAGGAAATGAGCCAGTCAGTAGGTGACAGTTGAGCAAGAATACCTCTGACTCAAGGTTATTTTCTCACTTCCAGAGGCAAGGTTTGTCAAAGTCTACCACCTCTTTTCTGGGACCTCGGTGTCCTCATCTAGCAAATGGGAGATCATAAGATCTACCACTCAAGATTGCTTTTAAGAATCTGGAGTGATGTGCCAGTTTTCCAGAGTCAACTTTTTTTTTTTTTTTTTTTTTTTGAGGCAGCGTCTCATGTAGCCCAGGCTGGCCACCAACTATGTAGCTGAGGATGAGCCTGAATTTCTGATTCTCCTGTCTTCACCTGAGTGCTGAGATTACAGCCCTGTGCCACCACACGGGTTTTATGGGCTTTGTGCAGTTTGGCAATTTTGGCAAGCACTCTACCAAGCAAGCCCTGCCCCTTACTATCATTAAACTTGAGTTTTCTCAGGAGTGCATACTATCTCTCCTAGAAAATGAAAGATGTCTTTAGGAACAGGGACCATATCATCTGCTTATTCTAATCTTTACAATTGATTAGTTGAACAGTGATTTAGCTATTTTGGGTGTCTTTGTGTGTACAAGCAGGAGCCCCCTCCCTCCTCTTCCTTTCTGTGTGCATGTAGAGGCCAGAAATCGACTTCAGGTGTCTTCCTCAGTCACTCTCCACTTTGTTTTGAGGCAGAGTCTCTCTGTTTTAAGTGCAGCTCATCGACTCAGCTAGGCTGTCTGTCTATCAAGTCCTAGGACCTCCCCATCCACAACTGCCCAGCACTGACATTGCAAACTTGTGTCCCTTGCCAGCTTTTGCTTACAGGGGTCCTAGGGATCGAACTCAGATCCTCAGGTTCGTGTGGCAAGCCCTTGACTGAGTCTTCTCTCCAGCACCCTCACCTCCACCCCTCTTTCAACATCTCTCAATGCCTAACAAACACATCGAGAAACGCACTGTTTCAACAAACAGCATAAAGAAATTCTAGAGAGGTACATTTGCCCCTCAGCAGGAACTGAGGTAAAAATATCAAGCTTCATTGGACAGCATGAAGTTCCCGGTGTGTCTGGCTCCAGGAGTCCTGGATACGAGTGAGTTCTAGTCCATCTTTCTGCTCTATAAGAAATAGATACTTTAGAATCTAGATCATGAACTATGCTGTGGTAACCTAAAGGATCTTTTTATTGAAAAAATGGGGGGGGCTTGTCTTTCTGGCTGTTCCTGCAGCCTCAGCAGCAAAACAGCTGTGCTGGGTTGGGGGCTCGGGGTGGATGACAAAGGAATGCACATGGAGCAGACAGGGCCAAGGACACAGGGACCAGGGCAGCTGGATGTGGCAGCTAGCCTTGCACACCTTCCCCTGGCTCATGGGATGCAAGGGCTGACAGTAAAGGCTTTGAGTGTGTGACTCCAGAAGCAAGGGGAAAAGCTCCTGAGCTTTCCTGGAAGGTGAATCTCAGCTATGAATAGGTCTGACTCTCCTGCAGAAGAGGTCAAGGGATTGCAGTGTAGGGTTGGAAAGAGGATGGGATGGAAGACCTTCCTTCCTGAAGTGGCAGAGGGTGGGGGAACACTTGGGTGGAATGGTTGTTGAAGGGCCAGACTCCAGTACCCTGCTGTGGAGTGGGCTCCGGCCTGGGCTGAGCTTGTAGATGTGTTTGTAGAGCAACCCACCTCTGAGTGCACCCCACAAGTGGGGACATCAGAGCACAAGGATGGCTGCAGGTCTTGTCATCATTCTCTCATGGATCATAAAGGCTTTGATAGCTGGGGACAGACAGACAGACAGATAGACACACACACACACACACACACACACACACACACACACACACACACACACATACACACACCATGGACTTCTTGCTGAGCTAGGTGAATGAGGGATTGCAGTCTGACTTGATTTAATTCAGACATTTTTACAATACTAGCTATTCTTATAGCTCAGGCGAAATGGAAAGATTCACACCAGTGCTACGGAAATGCTATGCTGGGGTTAGGTTTTGGATAGCTCCAGTGGTTCAAGAGGATTATTGGGACTGGAGAGTTTATTAAAAGTTATTAACACCATGGATAGAGAAACAGAGGAGGCAACAGTATGGCAGAGGCTCCGGAGGAGAGTTCAAACCCTAGCACCAGAGACAGACAGTGTGGCAGCATCTCTGAAGGGCCCTGTAGCAGGAGACATAGCCTCTTCATACACCTTTGAGGATGGGGGATGTCCGCAGCAGGATCCTGCAGTTCAGCAGGAAGTGGGGAGCAGGAGGTGACATCCCATTGATGTAAACTCACTTCCCAGGTGAGAGGTGTCATGCATCAGCTAGTTTGGCGGCTTGGGACTCAGACATAATGACCTAGTTGGGCACCTGTCAGTATCTGTGGGAGGAGGCTTGAGGTTTGAACATTACGTTTTATGCCTAGTACCTGAACAATGAATGGGTGGTGAGACTCAGAGGAGATGGTGGAGATTGTCGGGGAGAGATCAGGGCCAGCTTGCATGGTCTGTAGTTGACTAACTTTTTCTTGAAGAATTTACTTTTGGAATGAATGTCTGGATAATTGAGGTCTTTGACTTATTTTAAAAATCAAATAATACAGGGACTGGAGAGATGGCTCAGTAGTTAAGAGCACTAGCTGCTCTTTTAGAGGTCCTGAGTTCAATTCCCAACACCCACATGGTAGCTCACAGCCATTGGTAACTATAGTTCCAGGGGATCCAACTTAGCCTTTGTGAACACTTCATGCAGATGATACACATACATACACGCAGGCAAAACACCCACAAACACACACACACACACACACACACACACACACACACACACACACACACACACACACAAGTAGTTAATGGAAACCTACAGGTAGTCTGCACCGTTAGGGAGCAGCTTGTTTCCTGTCATGGTGTTTCACTTTCTGTAATACTTTCTGTGAGAGTGTCTAGTTTTTGCAGAAGGCAAGGGTATGTGTGGGAAGTGAGGGTCTTATCCTAGTTCTTTTATGATTGTTTGATTATCCCTAGAGCCCCTATGTTAAGACTTAGTTCAATGCTAGAATGGTGATTCACACATAGCGGCTTAATAAATATCTCGTGGGTATATAATTGCGTGAACAAAAATGCTTTCAGGAAGGATTTGATGTTGTTTAAGCTTCTGTAGGGCCTTACAGAAAGTCAACACCTACTTAGAGCACTCCTTTATTTTTTTCTGTCATATATTTATTTATTTACTTATTTTGAAGATAGGTCTCACTATGTAGCTCTGGAACTCATCATGTAGACCAAGCTGGCCTCGAACTTACAGAGATTCCCCTGCCTTTAGCTCCAGAGGGCTGGGGATTTAAGGTGTTTGCTTCCTCTCCCAGCCTAACTCAACTCAGAATACTCCCAACACAGCATGGACACACACATGCCTTCAGCAAAGTCTGGCTCAAGGTCACACAGCTCCCCTCTGACATCTTCACTTTGTGCATTAGTATCTATCACGTGATCATGCTGGGGCCTTAGTTCACAGGCTGTTGCCCACATTCATTGGCCGAGCATCGGCTATCTGGAAGGGATGCTTGGGAGGCTGAGCCAACCCTCTCATACGGTTTATAGGCCAGCCTTATTATGAAACCCCAAGGCCTTCCAGAGAAATTCCTTATTATTATTTATTTATTTATTGACACAAGCTCTCATGTAGCCCAGGATAGCCACAATTCATTATGTAGTAGAGAATGACCTTGAACTTCTGATCCTTCTGCTTCTGCCTCCCCAGTGCTGAGATGACAGACAGGCATGTGTCACCATTCCAGGACTAGGGATTGAACTCAAAGCCTCATGCATCCCAGGTGAGTACCCTACCAGCTGAGCTACATCCACAGCCCAATTCCTAACTTTTTTTTGCCAAGTGAAACCACCTATTTGTGGCTAAATCCATCTGAGTGAATCAAGTTCTAGAACCATAAGCTGCTGGCTAATACAGTCTCTCAGGGTGGTGCAGTGACAGGCATTTGTTAAAGGCAACACAGGGTCTCGGAGGGGATGCCCTGGACATGCAGCGGGTTCCCTTCATCTCAAAGGAGAAAAGCGTATGGACATTTTCAAGTTACATTGGTTTTTCTTTTCAAGTTTGCCTCCTGGGTGAATATTATGAAGATTATTACTAAGGTAGTCTAAAAATTTTTAATTGCATTTATTTGTGTGTGTGTGTGTGTGTGTGTGTGTGTGTGTGTGTGTGTGTGTGTATGTGTACTTAAGTGCACGTGGGGGTCAGAGGATAATTTTCAGGAGTCAGTTATCTCCCTTTCTCTGGTCACCAGGCTTGTACCATCCCATTCTAACCTGGAATGTCTTTTAGCTCCAGAACCAAGTGAAAATTCAAATAAAAATTCATATATTATGAATGGATAAAATCAACAAATTATTATTATTATTTGAAACACAGTCTCTGAAGCTCTGGCTGGCCTCTAACTCATAGGGGTCCTTCTATCTCTGCCTTTCAAGTTGTGGGATTAAAAACATGTACCACCATGCCTAGCTAACAAATTATTTTGAAATCAAGAAACAGTTGTAACAGAAGAAATGTCAGTGCCAGGAAGCATCAATTCATTAAGACAAAGGTGCATTTTGGAGATAAGAAACAGGGTCAGACTGCCAGTGGACTTCATCGCTAGGAGAAGCATCTCTCTCAGACAAGGCTTCCACTAGAAGACAAATGTCCCCTGTGATACACGGCTCCCAGCAGCCTAGAAGAACAGGGAGGGGATTCAGGGAGCTGGAGGTGTTCCTGTAAGCTCAAGGCCACCCATTGACTCCAGGGCCCCAGATCACCCAGCCCCACCCCCATTCAGGTAGGCGCTCTTAGGCATGAGCAAATAGAATGAAACCCAGAAGAGACATTCTGTGTTTATTTAAAATTAACGGCTGTTCTCCCGCCTCCTCCCCCCACCCTTCTGTCCGTCTTCTGTTTCAGAAAAAGCCTTTGT